>NC_055687.1:17671844-18871844 GCF_017639745.1 Melanotaenia boesemani | reverse complement strand
ACTTTAAATCTTATGCAAAGATCAAAAACAACATTTAAAAGAAAAAAAAGAGGCTGAAGTTGTTTGGTTTTCTTTTTTTTTTCCTGTCATTTCCATCAACTTTATCAGACTTTAAAGCTAAAATTGAACAAATGATGAAGACATGGCTAGGGTTAATTAATCTAACAGATGGGTGTGGAGCATCTTGCTGCTTTATGCATTAAGCTGTCCCAAAATTCCTGAAACCCAATCCAACTTTAAAATGGAAATAGAGTGATAAACAGGAACAGTGTCAAGATGGATTTAACTCCATCTTAAGTTCAAATATATAATTTAAACCTTAATATAACTTTTTAATAAGTACAATGGTGCATACAGCCTCTGCTCCTGAACTTGTGTTTTGTTGCAGCTGTGTGCAGTCTGTGGCTGTACATGTACGACAGTGCACCCAGTTATTTTATATAATGCCAGATAAGGTTATGGTTGTACTCAACAAAATAAACAGACTAAAGAATACACTCAGTCCATACTGGTATGCATTTTTAAAGAAAGAGAAAGCTCTATAAGCTGTGTGGTTTTACTTTCAGGTTTGACTCAGTTGATATTAGACTGAGATGGTTGTAAGCTAGAAGTTTTAAAGATCAGGTACACGTATATTATTATTATAAAATTCTGACAACATTAACCTACAAACTCGTTAAACAAATTTCAAGACAATCTATTAAGAATGCAGAAAATAACCTTTAAAGCAAACTGCAAGTTTTTTCTGTCAGGAAACTGTATAAATCCTGTATTCACAGTTAGATTTGATCTTATGCTGGAAAATAATCCAGTCAGATGCACATTCATTTTAAACTGGAAAAATGTTTTAGCACTGTCAGACCAGCATGGATCCCTTAACTCAGTTATTTAGTTACCTGTTGCTTTGGAGTCAGTTTTCTTCCTCTGTGAGTCTTTGCTGTCTGCAATATTGAAAGATGAGCTCATTGTATCGGCCACAACGCTCGGGGTGGTCGTACTTTGATCTGTAAGTTTGGATCCATGAGACTGTCTGTAGTTGTGGTTTTGCTTCTTCTCAGGGGTTTCCCCGACTGCTACCACTCCACTCGCCTCGCAAACCTCCATCCTGACAACAGAAGATTGCAAAGTCCTGAATTTATTCACAGGGAGGTGAGGGTTAGTGGGTGCTTGTCTATACCTTTGTGATGGCTCTGTGTTGACTGCATAAGCTGTAATGTTCTGAGAAGCTGCAGGTAACACAGTCTCATCCACAGCCACGCTCTGTGACAGCGAAGCACTTGGGATTCTGGGTTTTAATTTTTGGTCAGAATCTAAAACAAACAAATGAAAACCCAAGAGCAAAATTACATGAAAACAGAGAAATAAAGAAATAATTCCATTAATGCTTTTTTGTGTGGTTGCACACCTGAGTTTACACAGGATGGATTGCAGTACTTGTCACAGGATGCATAGATGGCAGCCAAACCAATTTCAGACTCTGTGATCACTCGAAGGCCTTTTCTGTATCAGAAGTCAAAGGAGAAATGGCAGTCTTTAAGTGATGACAGATCATTTGATCAATTCAACAAGTAAACTACAAAAAAGTGCTTCTCAGCAGAAGAACAAGTTGGAACCTTTGCAGGATGCTTTTCACAGAGTCTGCCCACTCTACAGAGGAGGGAGGAAGCAGAGTTTGGGAACTGCCTGTTAGAACATCGACCACACAGCTGTGTGGAGACTCCAGTAGGTCACAGGGCAGGGAGCCCTCCTCCAGCAGCTGACTCCTGCCACCTCCAAAACTCACCGCTCCACTCAGGCGTTTTAACTGCAAACAACACAGGAGAGCTGTTTATAACTCCACATGTAACATCCCTGCAAGTACTAAGCCAAAAAACACTGAAGCAAGCAGGTTTGCTTTCCTAAAGAAAATGGTGAGTTTTAGGACTCTTTTCCAGCAAAACAATTATTTTGGGTTTTAATTTTTATCAGTTTGTATACAACACGTTTGTTTTCAATTGTCTCCAAACTAAATTCACTTTTTAAACTAAGGCTGAAAAAGAAAAAAGATGGGTTTTGCCTGATGAGGTTTCATAGTGGGTGAGTCCTCTGGAGGATGAGGCTTTTCATTTTCATGTGACTCACAGCTGTGGGATTCAACCAAGTACAGACGGATACTAACAATATTGAAAAAATATTTAAATTTATGAAAATGTTCATTGCCTACAAGAGAAATTGTGAGTTAATTTTTGTCAAATCAAGTGTGTTCTTTGCTCTATTAGAAAATGGACTTCACTGTATTCATTTACTTTTTCCTTTGAGGCGGAAACTGTAGCATAATGTTAGTTCATTAGCATAATGTTTTATGTTGATATTTTAAGTCTTCTTGGTTGTTACGGAATTAGGCATCACTGTTTACTGTTTATTCCACAATAAAGTAAAGCCATTTTCACACATGCGTGTCCACAGAATCAGGTCTGGACACAGTTGTCCATTCACATGTGTACTAAATATTGGGAGACTGTTCATGTGAGACACGTTCTCATTACTGAGAATACTCTGCAGTGGCATTTGGGGAAAGCAGACAAGAGGCAGCATAAGATTAAAATAGGACACAACAGAAATTTCACAGTATAAGAAGGAAGGTGGACAAAACCCCAGACTTATGATTGATGACTGTTTTTGTGTCCATTTCAAAAACGTGTGTTTGTAAGTATCCATTATAAACAGAGGCAATATGCTGGTAAGTAGTAAACATCCCCAACACACCCACGCGCTCACCATGCGGTCTATAGAGAATTACCTGCTGTTTTTAAGAAAAGAATTCAAACTAATCAATCACGTTTAGAGGTATGGAGCTGGCAGGATAAAGTCTACAGTTTCTCTTTAAGTTGATTTTTTACATGTGTGTTCTCACTTTCAGCTGTAAGCTTTATTTAAAGTCAGTAATCAGTGATTACAGTTCTTGTAAAAACAAAGCTCTCTGCAGCAGCAGTGACTCTCCCAGTGGCACAGCTCTCCCAGACAACTGACTACCTGGCAACTGATAGTCATGAACCTCAAAAGATGAGGAGAATTACTTTTTCAAACTTTCCAAAATAGATGCAGGGCAAAGGTACAATGACATCAGCTATGAGGAGTGCTAATATCAAAGTCTCTCATGATTTGCTGCACTTGATTGGAGAGAATAAACACAACCTGCATATTTAATGAATAATCTTTGTTTTTATAAAAAAGAAAGGTAGTTGTTTGTAGTTTTTGGTAAGGTATGAAATTAATGCATTGTTTTTTTACAAAAGAAGATGTGGCAAACCTGTTTGGTGCTGAGGAAAATGAAGGTCTTTCCAGTGAAAAGCTGTTTGCGAACTGGCATCGCTCCAAGGTTAACCTCATCTTTATTCAAGCTGGGCTCATCGATCTCAGGGACAAAACTTGAACACAAAGCATAGAGGAGATAATATTCAGTTCTGTGCAGCCAGTCAGTGTAAGGATCAACAAAGATGCCTTGCATTGTACCTCTCAGCTTTAGGAGGCGGTAGCTTTTGCTGATAGGCGTTGTTGAGTTCTGAGAAGAACTCTGGCTTTACGATGGGACAACAACACAGCAGAGCAGAAATTGTCTGAAAGAAAGAGAGATGGCCTATCAGCTCGTGATTAAGGAGAAACACATCACCTATGCTAACAGTAATATGACAGAAATCAAACCTTTACGGTGACTTTAACACTGGGCATGGCCAGGTGGGTGCATTCCTTAGTCCAGGCATTAACAAGCTTTCCACCTAAAGCTACCAGGGCCTGAGAGAGTGCCCCCTTCCCCGTGCTGTCCAAACATGATGAACACACAACGGGCTTCTGATGAAACACACTGTGGTATAAAAACACAGAAAGATGTTACTTCATGAGATAACTTCAAAATGAAAGAGTAAACTGTATGTTTATTTCCATTTTCAGCATGCGTAAATAATCAAATCTTTTCGTTACGTGCCTGAATTTGCTATGAAAAACACCAAATGTAACATCATCTCCTGACTTCAGGTTCACAGGTGCTGTTAGACGCTGGTTGTTGACAAATGTGCCGTACTTGGAGGTGTCGTTAAGAGTCAGGTTCTAAAAGCAAAATATGTGAGAGCAAACAATGAAATCCATCAGTTAAATAAACCATCCTAAATATTTCTGTTAAATTTAGCCACGCAAAGTAGAAATGACAGGGTTTTGTTTAAAAAGTGAGATGTAGTATTTGCGAAAAAAAAAAAAAAAAAGAAAGACTACCGGAGAGAACTAGAGCTTTGCCTGTAGGACAAACATGTGACATCCAATAAAAACAACTGCAAAACAAAAGACGGCGACTGTATCCAACATGACGTATGATCATGTGATATATTAAGATGACACTCACATTATTATAGCTGTGCTGAGGGAATTGCCCCCTAAGCTCCACTTGAGATTTCTTGTAAGTGCATGCTCCTTTTTGTACAAAAATAAATCACATTTATATTGGAACTCTGGGAATCCTTGTAACAATACCAGTTTGAGATTGGTGCAATAGCACCACCTTCTGTGTCAAAGTGGCATCACACAAGTAAATATATTTCTCTACATGCAAACAAAATGTAACGTTAAATTATTGTCAAGCTCAAGTTACTGTTTGCATTTTCTGTTTGTTATTCTAGATAATAATTTGGGTGAATAGTTGGCTTGTTGCCATGATTTTCATAGTGAGTTATTGACTGCATTATAGTTACAGATACTGTAATGATGCAGGATATATCATTCTCTTTGATGCAAAGATGCATCATTTTGCATCAAAGAGAATTTTGAGAATGGTGAATATTTGTTACTGAAACATGAAGTAGCAATGTTTTTCTCTCCATAAATCTAAGGACTACTAGCATGCACTGTTTTACATATGCAGTGAATATGGATGTGCAGCTTTACTGAATGTGATTGACTCTTCAGTTATTTTTAGTCTTCAGTCCAGTTCTAGCTAATCAGCATGTAGTCTTTGTACTTACAGTGATTTCTACAAATTTCTTACCTCTATGGAAAAGTACAGCATCTAAACTAATTAAGCACTGTATCCTCTGTTTATTCTTGCTATACTCTTCTTATTTTGTCTTCTTTCTCTCACCTGGTCAGCAACTGTGAGCTTAGCATGAGCCCTACTGATGGATTGGTCATTGGGAAGAAGGATGTCACAGTTCTTGCGCCCCACCACATAGTCCCTTCCAGGGAGGAGGTAGTGGGTCTCACCTGTGAGGGACAGAGTGAGGAATTTCAGGTCCCTCATGCAATATCCAAAACAGCAAACCTAATTTTAGTTTTTTTTTTCTTTTTTTCTATATACCCGTTTCCTTTAGTTAATTATAGCACCGCTATAATTAACTAAAATTAACATAAAATTAACTTGGTTGATTGAGTATTTGACCCCTTTCATAATACCAGTTGTTGTTGTATTACACATAGTTGGAAAGCCTGATTTGTCACCTTTATAACAACCTATAACTTGTAAGTATTTTGCTTTTTTGGAATGAGCAACAGCTAAATGTGTGTATAGTTCCCCCCCAAAATGTCCCAAAATCCCATTCAATATTATCCCATTAGTATTCTCTCTTGTTTTGAGTTCCTTTGTGGACTGGATAATTACACTTTCCCACAGAAATGAATATTAATAATAACAATAATAATCATACTTACTGACCATTTGTACACTTTATTCATTTTACATTGTCAGGGACCTCAGTAGTAAAACACTGGCACAACAGTTTTACACCTCCTCCTCATGCTGGTTACCAGCCTGGTCACATTTTACTGTGGGATGGCATCCCATTCCTCAACCAGGAGTGGTTGATGGTCAACCAGCATGGTTGTGTTGGTCACTCTAACATTATATAGCATGACCAAGTTGATCCCACAAGTTTTCAGTTGGGATAAGGACTGAAATCACGACAAGGGATTTTATCCTCTCCCAAATTGTAAAGGTATCCAGGCTCTGTGGGGGAGAAAGTTGTCCTGGAGGATGGAGGTCGCAGATTCTAGATATGGGATCCCAACTGGCTCCATCTCGTGCCTGAAAAAGTTCCCTTACTTTTGGTGGTAAGTTAATATTAAACCACACCCAAACAGCCTCTTCTCAAACAATATCTTTAACGGAATTTCATTAATTTTTCAGTAAAACGACATTGTAGGAAACACATCATTAACTTGTGTAGAATGTGTTTTGTTGTGTTTTAGCTAACTTTCAACACGGAGTAAACTTTAACAAGCTAGCAGTACACTAACTAAGACCGTCAGTGATGACTGTGAACGTTACCTCCAGACTGCAGTGGTGTCAATATCCACATTACTTCGCCCTTTGTAGGTTTGCAATTTAAATAGACAAGTCAGAAAAGAGGAATATTTTTCACGAAACAACACATCTCAGTAGACACTCAGCGCGCCAATGAATGACGTCATAACTATGCGCCGCTTTGTTAAAAAATAAACGTAAAACGTAGAGAAGATATAAAAAATAATTTTAAATATTTTATTTGTTTATTATTATTTAAATATTTTTATTTATTTTTAAACTTTTTGTCTGTTTATTTTTGTGTAATGTAGTGCCATTCACAAAGAGTCAAGTTTATATATATATATATATATATATGATTAGATACAATAATGCAGAAGTGGGAAAAAAAATTCCAGATCGTCCAGTGCTCTCACACTCAGTCAAAGCTATTGTAAAATATGTGAACAAATAAATCTAAACGTATATCTGCATTCACACATAGTGATGCAAACGCACTGGTATCTGACAAATCTGATGATCATTACATAGATACTTACTTTATATTTAACTTGATCCAGTTGCTCAGAGTTTATACAGATTAAATAGATTATGTTTTCTTCCAGTGTAAAAGCTCAGATTTTCAATTAAAGAGACAGGAACTTTTATTATTAGACATGCCCAAACTAAGATTAACATTCATTCTACACAGAGCACGAAAAGTACTATTTAGAACAGTAACAGGTTAATACAGTACAAATATTTGTTACATGGCTAAATGCCAATAATGACTAAGTATGATAACATTTTTTTATTTGAAATAAAAGCATATCAGCATTTAGACTTACAGTTAAACAACTAACATCAACACCTGTTAAAATGTAATATCCTGGTAGATGATACTGATGTGTAGTTCTCTGTTGTAAAATTTTGCCTTTTACAATTTCCATTTTATTTGTTAAATAAAAATTAGTTTCACTTTGTGTCTACTGCTATCATTTATTAGAACTGTTGAACTTAAAATAAAGGATCATTGTCAGATTTCCATGGCTGTCCTGCTGTTCTGAGCCGGCCTTGTCCCCAGAGGCAGGGCAGTTTATGATTCATTCTCATCACTGCAACACTAGTGCAAGAGTCAGGTCTGCGAATGATCTCACACCAGTCTGGGTAGTCCACAGGTTTATATCCACTGAAAGGAAGACAAGAGTTAAATCACACTGTGAATGAAACATGTAACCTTAGAAAGTTATATACATTTTTTGGTTGGGTTTGTCCCCCCCCTTTTTTTTCCAGTGGATGTGAAAAAAAGCTCACTGATCACAGCATCCCACTCCAAAAGGCTCCATGCAGACACACTGGTAGCAGTCACTGGTCATCCAGCTCTCTCCAATCCCATAGATCTGCCCCAGGTGTTCACAACTCCCTGAAAATGACCATAAAGTACTCAGCTCTGTTATATAAGAAGTGCAGAAATTTATCTTACAAATTGGTTAAAAGAAAACATATGCTATAATCACAATGTGGTTTCTTATCATGCAGAAAAAAGTCCTCATTTGGTGATATCATTCTATTTAATATGTCACAAAATCTGCATCACTTTTGATTCATGCAAAACACAGAATAATTAAAATAAAGTCTGAATCTGCAGAACAACAACAAAAACAAATCTAAAAGAAAATACATCATGCATCCATTTTGTAACACCTCTTAATTCCTTTAAATATAAGCTCACAGCAAACATCGTGTTCTGTAAAGTACATGTATAAATGTGTCTTCAGAGACACACACACAGTTGGTACCTTTAGTATTGAAGAAGCATTCACCACTGTTATATACAGAAAAACATGGCAGGCTGGTTCTCAAGAGCAAGAGTGAAGCCAAAAGTAGTCCTGCTGTGGTTGCCATTTCTGAAGAAAAACATGGCAAATGGTAATATTAAAGAAAAACACAACACAGAAAATTCAGATTACAAATGTCAAGATGCCAGTCTTACCTAATTCTGTGAGTTCTCTGTCAGCTCCTCTTCGTTGCATTCACCCTTTTGTTGTTTTTATAATCCTTTTTTGTGCCTATTGGCTCTCTCCACTTCTTCCTTGGTGCGACTCTTGAACTGATGTACCCTCTCTGTTGTCTCAGATATTTATACTGCACGATTTATCAACCCCGAGTCATCAATTACCTTTGAATATCTGCACACAAACATGCAATACACAGGCACAGAAATACACGAGCGTTATTATTGCAATGTTCGTCATTCCCTCTGCCTCACAGATAGTGCCCCAGAGTATAGAGTGCACTCTTTCACATAACATTTTTCTCAATGGATGCCATTTGACCCTATCAGTAGATCACGCAGGGACACCTCCTACAGAAAAAAAACAGACATTATTCTGTCATTAAACTCAGGAGATGCATGTCTGTACAGATGTATAAATACTAACTTTGATTGCCTGCCCTGCTCAAAATTAAATCAGAAAAAGGTGTGGTTTGTGTCGTTATTGCTGAAATCACTCTATAGTTCTCAAAAAGATCCCAATGAACAATGAGTGTTCACTCTCCTCCCCTCAGGCAGGAGATACAGGAGTCTGAAATGCAGGACAACCAGAGTCAGAAACTCTTTTTTTTCCTCAACCATTAGACTCCTTCACAGCTGATAGATCTCCATAACAACGGTCTGCACCCTGCACACTGACTTTATATTGTCAGCCACAGTAACTGCAATATTGTCTACTTTTTATGGGTCTTATTACTTATAATAGCTATTGCACATGCATCTTACAGTCTACCTTATGACAGTTTTTTTGCACAGCTAATCATTCATTGTTGAATGTGGAACAACGGTTTATGTAGCACACTGTGCAGATTATTTACTCAGAGTTTTTATTATCTTATTTTTATCTTTATTTGCTATCTAGTTTTTAAGTTGTTTTCTTCTATTTTATAATCCTTTATGGCATTCAGTGTGGATGGCAAAGTAAGAATTTTATTGTTTAGAGAAACTTGTTTCCTCACTGGGCAAATGACAACAAACACTTTGAATCTGATAACAGTTTTTCTCAGTGAGTTAATTCTCAAGTTTACTGATGCATTTCTTTCTGTTTCACACCATTTAGTTAATGAATCACCCATCAAACAATATGAGTGTAAGCGTGGTTTTAAATTATTCAGTGGCCCTTAGTTTAATTTTCTTATAAAAGGAAAATCTCTTGTGTCACGGTTTGTTTAAGGGAGAGAGGATGTGACATGACATCAGACTCTTGGCTGAAGTGATATTATTTGTGCTCCTGTGGTTTATTTCTTCTATTTATTTATTTATTTATTCACATGGATTTGTTTGAACAAATCATCCAAAGTCTTCTAATAACATACGCCCATATGCATTTTGATATACACAGAAACCACACACAGATTTATTTGCCACTTTCAAGCATTGTTAATCGCTTGAAACCTTACTTGAACCTTGACCTGGCCTCAGACACACACTTTAGCTCACCACAGAAATAATGCATTTGCAGTAACAACAAGGAATTGGTTTGAGTTTTATTTGAAGTTCAATAAATCCAGATAATTTGTTTTAAACCTGGACCTTGTCTCCAAATGCAACAATAGATGACAGGACTTTTTCATCAAAGTAAAATCCAGAAATCCAGAAAAAGAACAATGGCTAGATTTGATTATTCAGAGTATCGTGAAGTTATTTACTGCACATTGGATGAGCCAGGTTAAGGAAGATTAACCAATGGAGTTTATGAGGATGCAAATTTTAAAATTACACAGGGAAGTTGTAATGTGGCATACATATACTTGGCAGATATTGTATATGAGAAGTTGTACACTCTAATTTCTGTTAGTCTTTCTGTGAGAAATCCTACTAACTTAGGATTTCATCATTTAAACATGACTATACAAATGAAAACTTTGAAACAAGCATTTTGCTGACTAATAAATACTAATTTTCTTTTTATAAATAATGTTAATATATTCACCATTATGATGAGACTTCTGTATAGATTTTGCATGCACATAATTATTATCACAACAGTACATTTTTAATCCCTAAACTTAGTTTATAAATGCACTGTAAAGGAGTAAGTCAGTGACTTTTACTCCCTCTTCAGAAATTGTAAAATAAAACAGTCTGGACAGACAAATATTATCACCCACATAACCAGATGGTGAGGTAGTATTCCATAAATGCCTCATTATGATAAAAAAAACATGGTTGTGATGATGTAGACATATAGAAATTAATTTCATGCTGCATTCATGTCCACTGGGCATCTGAGGTTTGAATACTTGTTAGATTGTCATTGTCTGTTCTTGTGGTTGCACAGGGTCGGCCAGCTAGATTTTAGAAGAGGCCTGTGTTCATGTGTTTACAATAGGACATATAGTGCTTATAATATACAACAGTGAAATTTATTTTGAAGCATTATCATTATCATTTCCCATTAGCTCACCATCTTCAGTAATGTACTAAAATTTGAATGACCATATCTACAGCTTTCATAACAAAATATAATCATACATATTTGTGGATACCTGTAGTATTTTAATACAGGCTAATAAAAATAAAGGCTACATGGGCTAAAATATATATATATATATATATATATATATATATATATATATATATATATATATATATATATATACACACAAGATAAAATTAAAGTAATAAATATTTTGGTATCTGATCTTTGGATCAGATCCTTGTCCAAAGCTATTCACTGTGGCAGGTCTATGAGTGAAGGCACAATGACTGAATGAATGAATCAGTCAGCCCTGGTTTGAGTCCTAACCTGTTGTCCTTTGCTGCATATTATACCCCTCCTTCTACCTACTGTACTTCCCTGTTTGCTCTAAACTTGATGAACCCACTAAAGCACACACACACACAAAGAAGTCTTAAAAAGAAAAAAAAAGATCTTTGCCTAGTCCAGAGTGGGCTAGTCATACAGAAAAAATGTTGCAATGACACAGTGTATTTAATTGGCTAGTAAATTCTGAAATTCAACAGCTTGGCTTAATGTGTCACATAGTCTTTGAAAAACCGCCCACAGATAAGCTACATAAATGCACGCACACACACACACACATACACACACACACAAGCTCATCCAACTCACATATTCTTCAATATATTGTTTTTAATTATTTAAAAAAGCAGCCTCAGATGGTCTCAGACTTTTGCAGCGTGGAAGATCAATGATTTGGTTTCAAATCATTGATTGTCTGAAATCTATATAAATGCTGTAAACAAAAGCGAATAGAAATGTCATAACTTGACGTGGGTAATAAAGCAACTAATTTGATTAAAAAGCATGCTGTTCCTCACACGAAAGATCACAATTTCCCAAATGATTCTCCCACAGGCACATCAGGATGTTACTTCCTTTAAAAATGGGTTATTATGTAATGAATGTCCTTTGAAGGATTTATTGAATGGGAGGGAAAAACTTTTATTATAGCTAAAAGTCAACAAGCATCTCATCACTATGTAAAATCAACTGATTAAAGCATATAAATAATAACTAAAGCAAATCGCTTGCTGTATCTGATGGAATAAGCACAGACAGTAATGAATCACTCTGGAGGATATTAATAAGCCATCAGACTTTATTTACGTTATGCACAGATAAAAAAATCACATACAAATCACACAGACACACACACAAACATAGATACATATATATATATATATATATATATATATATATATATATATATATATTCAGAGCAAAAATTGACACTTTAAACTGTAAAATGTGAAAAAAGCAGCAGCCTAAAACGTCTGATGTGTCCCTACTTTAGTGGGTAGAAGGCAACTTTCAGGTTTAGCTTTTATGGTTTTTTTATGCTTGTAGACGCAGCACACCTATTTGCCCATGAAGCAGGATGTCAACGTGCAATTAGATCACTGTCAATAGAAGACTCCTGTGTCTTATTTGTTAGTTAAATGACTGTATAGGCGTGTATGTGTTTGAGAGAGAGAGAGACAGAATTACAGGTAAACACTGAAACTTGAAATACAAGGTCCGTTTGTGTGTGTTTCAATGAAAACAGGAAGAGAATTTGAAACATTAACAAAAGCCTCTAACTGATAATGTTTGCATTTATTTCCAACAGTAACGAGCTGATCTGTCAATGATGTAGATACTTGTGTGAAGTGCAATTGCAAGGTTTATGATCCACAATCATTCACCTGAAACCAAAAGCTTCTTTTTAGAGCAACGATCAGAAGTCAGTACCAGATTCTGTAGGAATATGTCTGATATTTAGTTGACATGATAAAACACAAGAACAACCGAATATCAAACATATCACACAGCTTCTGGCAAATCAGAGAGAGCCACGCAGACTGGAAAGACCTGTGGCAAATGAGAGACACAATCCATTAAGAACATAAAGGATAGGGGTTGTGATAAAAACATTTCACTCAGTTAAGTTGGTTGACTTTAAAGACTTGAATAACCTGTTCATCATGCAAAATGACAAGGTAGCAGCCTTCTGAGCAGTGAGTTACTGATAGAGAGACTCAGAGATCCTGCTGACGCTTAACATCGGAGTGTGTTTGTTCAGAATTCACAAAGCTGACAATGTCCCCAATATAACGTATAAAGACACAAAAAAGATACTTACTTTTTCCCTTTATCCACGCATGGCATTATCTTGTTCAGTCACTAAAAAGGTTAGCTAAAAAAAGAAAAGAAAAAAGAATTTATGTTGACAGTGTGCAGTATAAAAAGAAACAGTGACTAAGGGCTGTGTGATCCTGTGAGCTTTCACTCAGTGGAACAACATTTATATACACAACCCTATAGTTTTTTTTTTTTTTTCTTTTGATAGTGGTATTCACTTTTTCAATAACATACACACTCACACGCATGTAATTAGAGTTATATTGATCAGCTGCTGAGGCCTGTATGGCCTGCAGCCTTTCCTCCCCACATTAGTCTGATCAATACATGTGATGCTCATCCCACTGTGAACCCTCACACACACACACACTGATACACACACAACTGCATATGAAGAGCCAAATAGCTTTAGTTACTGCCTGTAGAGAGGACAAACATCAAACATGGCAGTCACTTTACTTCATATAGTCCCTTACCTACTTCATAAATAAAGCTTATAAAAACAATAAATTTCCAAAGGCATGTGTAATTCCTACTAAACACAATGTTTAATGGGAATGCTTGCACCAAATGACTGTATAACCAAACAAAAATATAAATTATTTAGACATAATTTTCCTTGTTTTTTTAATCTTTTCTAAGATTTGGCTTATAGTCTGTGTCTGTGAAGAAAGCAGGGAACGTGCTCCTAATAAAGTCCGTAAATGTCAATCAAACTGTTCACAAGTGGGTCAAGTCCAGATGAGTCCACCATCTTTGCTGTCCAGCTACGAAAGAAGAGAGAAAGCCACAACTTTAACAAGCTTGCACGATTTGATTGAAACGTTATGGAAGTACCATAAAAAAGGAGGAAATTTAGCTACAACCATGACCGGGTACCTACAAAAGATGAAGGTTAAAGAGTAAGATTTTTAATCAAGGGCTTTATTTGTCCTATTACTTGTGCTGCATTTTTTTTCCATACTTGACTCAGAGCTACCATTTTAGTTTGTTCGTTCCTAAAGTACCTCTAAATTGAAGTACACAGTTCTATTGAGCCAAAGCAAGAACGTGGTTAAAAAGCATTTTGAACATCTATCACAGAAAAGGTCATAGTATGGCATTTTTAAATTTTAAATCTCCAGATTTCTGTTCATTTGTTATATGCATCAGTCTAGATTTTGTGACATCTGAGCAGTGGCTGTGACCTTCGCTGTCAGTGTGCTCACAGGATGTCAGATTGAGTTTAGTGGTAATGTGGGACTCTCACATGTGTTGAATCCACATTATCTGCCGGACATGGTGATCAATAAAGAATACTGCACTTTTGACACATGGATTGGCCATATTTTTTGTTTGTTTTATTTTTTATTTGAAGGCAGCAGAAGCAGAGCTGGTGCAGTTGTAGAAGAGTTGATGCAGCTGAAAAGATTCATAATGGGAGCTTGCAAATATACAGCTAATAATAATCTGAGTCACAATCACTCACTTACTTAAACCAACAGAAATAATAACTAATGTGGAATCATTTGCAATTTCAAACATTAAACAACATAATTAGTGGGAGAAGACATGCAACACTATGCATTAACATCAAATTCCACTTTACAGTTTAAGAACATTAGCACAGGCTGTTTCTGTCGTGTATCCTCCCCTGCTATGACCTTGCAAGCCTATTGGGGCGGAATGATAGCCCCCTGATTGCCTAATTGTGAGCCCGAGGGGAGTGTTTTAATCTGCAGCAGATGGAGGGCAGTGTGAGTCAAAGCGAGAAATAACAGGGTGACAGGAATTGACAAAATAACTCAGATCCTTTCAATGACAAACAATATTTATATTGTAACCTTTTGTAAAACCTTGGTCCTTTTCCTCTGGTTCAATCTGCTTCACAGCTACTAAATACTTTCACTTAACACTGTCATTCAAGGCTCAAAGAGGAAACTGGCTCAAGCTAAGCTGAACAGATAAATTTCGGGTGCCAAGACAATGTATTTAAAATGAATCACTATGTGGTTGACATTTTAATTACAGATATTTTGACATACTGTCTATAAGTACACACAGATAATTTTTTTTCAACTGTAATCTATCACAGGATAACATGCTGGTGGAGATGAGGAAGACAATTCACAAAGAGACTGAGCCTTTTCTATTTTGTGACTGCAAAAGAAGATCTAGCTTAAAAAAAAACACAACAACAACAACAAAACTAGAAATGCAACTACACAAAGATATAAGGGTAACTTAGTTTACCTAAAATTAGATTCAAAACTTAAATTCAAGCAGAAATTATTATGTTTTGAATGAGCCATAACAGAAATTAACAAGCAGCTTTAACAGTAAAACCCAGCAAGGTTAACTGGGAGTGACAGACAGAGGCTTTCAGCTGTATGATTAGCCAGTACTCTGATTCTTCTCTCTGTTTCTCTTACTCACTCACTCCCTCGTTCGTGCACACGCACACAGACACAGACACGAATAAGCCCTGAGGCAGGGTCACTAAGAAAAAGAGAGGCAGACAAGGTTAACAATGATTATTCAATACCTATGTTTTCTGCCTCAGAAGTGGAGGCGTTATCTAACAGAAGAAAAAAACACAACTGAAGCCATAAAAGAATGACTGAAACTAAAGGCCAAGAAGCATTTTGTATTACAGAAGAAGACGTAAATTAGAAGAGCAGCTGCAACAGGAAAGCAATTATGGAGAATCTTTTGACATTTTACCTTTTTCCTTCTTAAAATATAAAAAAATTGTTTCTCTCAACAGACACCAAATTTCCATGCTGTCTAATATCAGGCAAATATAAACACAAACGCTCCCTTTATTAAAATGTTAGCATGCAAAAGATGAGTAGCTATTCTGGGCGATGTGTTAATCATTGTTTCTTTAGCTATCTGTCTGTTTGCAGGCATTAATCATTACCTTAGCAACCAGGATACATGTTCAGTGATGTTATCACATGTTGTGTTCTCTATTTCTTTGTTTAATATATATATATATATATATATATATATATATATATATATATATATATATATATATATATATATATATATATATATATATATATGTATGAATGTACGTATGTATGTATGTATAGTCACTCTTTTTAATATTTTGTGCTTTATTTATACATCTGTCTTATTTTAAACATGTTTTTTTTTCTTGGTGCTTTATATTGAGCTTTACTTCCTGCCCATGTTTAACTCTTAGAAAGGCTTTTCTTGCTTTTCTTTTCTTTTTTTTTTTTTTTGGCTCCAGTGGTGAAATGACCTAAAAGTATATGAGTAGCAGCTATGATAACAGCTGTTTGAACTATGTGAATAATAAGGAGATAAGCTATAAGGCTTTCATATGATTTTTTTAGTATGTCACATTTCATTATCTTCATGAATAAATGAAGATAATTCCTTCCATACTGATTATGTATGTATATATGAAGCATTTTAAAAACAGTAAATACTGACCAAGGTGCTGAACAGTAAAACATTTAAAAGACATAAAACACATTTAAGAACACAATAAAACAATGTAAAATAATACTAAATATATAAAAATAAATAAAAATCAAATGCTAAAAATTAGACAAAAATATATAATATCATATATTCATATAATAAAATCACCACTCAAGCAGGGTTAAAGCCAAAGAGAAGAAATAGGTTTTAAGTAGAGATTTAAAAATGGACAGGGAGGAGGCCTGTCTGACAGGCAGTGGTAGCAAGTTCTTTAACCAAGGAGCTGCCACTGCAAAAGCTCTGTCCACTCTGAGCACAATGCCGCATCTTTGGCAAATCCAAGTGCAGCTGGTTAGCTGACCTGAGTGATCGGCAGGGGGGAGTAGACATGCAACAGCTCAGATAGGATGGGGCAAGACCATTCAGTGTCTTAAAAACAAATAAAACAATTTCAAAATAAATTCTAAAAAGAACAGACAGCCATTGCAGTGAAGCTTTGTGTTTGACAAAAGATCTAAAACTATTCTTGTATAATATTTGTTGAACAACTGTAGTTTTCAGATCCACACTACCACTTGCTGTAATTTTCATTACAGTGCTCTAGGGAAGGGAAATTCATTTATATAGCACATTTTATACGTAAGGCAGCCCAAAGTGAGGTACATAATAAAAAGAAATAAACAAAACTTGATCCATTGTTTTTAACATTGCTGACTGAAGATTAGCACTAATCTTTGGAGATACATCTTTATTTTCCAAAGATACTTATTTCAATTTATCTTTGTATATCTGAAGAAATATCTGGAACATCCAAGCCTTGATTTGACCAAGGCAAACATCTAAGCTTTGTATGGGACCAGCGTCCCCTGAGGCAGGTATGTAGAGCTGAGTGTTGTCAGCAATAAGATATTTTGTGGTCGGAATCCTGACTTAGCTGATAGACCTCTTTCAAGTCAGAAACCATTTATCTGCAGACATCGGTTTTCCCTGAAGCCATTCACTTTTAGTCTAGTCTTCTTTCATTCTTTTTTAAGTTAAGGTTATTCCTTTCTAACATCTTTTCTTTACTCCATGATGTTTTTCAATGAGATACAGAGATTGAGCTTGTGAAAAGAACCCCCCTCCCCAACCCCCCAACCCCAACTCCCTCAACCTTTATGTCCTTAAATTAAACTTAAAAAACATCTCTTGTATGTCCAAAAGCTTCTAATAGCATTGAAATAAAAGATGTATCCACCAAAACAGAGTAATTATAATTTTAATCTTAGGCCCCTCAAAAACCTAATTACGGCCCTGCCCATTTGTCACATCTATCAAGTCAAAGTCAAGTTAAAGATTTGTAACACCTAATTGTAAATTTAATTTAATGTATTTGTTCTATATAGGCTATTTAAAAGGCACAATGGAGCTGCATGAAATATCTGTTGGTTTTAAAAATAATTGTAAACCATAGTTTGCACTTATGTAGTGAATTTTAACCTTGTACCACACTTTTCATTATATAAATACCCAAATACGCTGACATGTGAGAGCTCTGCATCAGAAATACAAATAAATCACACTGTTTACTATCTATATAGCCATGGCGACCACTAACATGATGCAACTCATGTCAGAATGAATGAATCCAGAATGAATCAAAAAAACAAACTTTGTTTTATTGAGATAATGAGATGATTAAGGTGGGCTCAAAAGTAGGCCTAGTTGTTACTGTGCTACATGATTTTATTATTCAAAATTGACCCCATGGCAGCTGGAGAGGGAAATCTGGGGAGGGTGTATATGTGTAATTCTTAATGATTGATGGTAAAGCTTAATTGTCACACACATAGCTATTTCAGCCTTTGTCAGACTTGATAAAAGTAAAATCTGAGGCATTGATCAGTGATGGATGTTCCTCAATCTGACATCAGCTTGACGACCCAGTAGAGAACAGCTCTGACCCTTTCATAGCCAGGATCACAGAGGTCACCATTTCTGATAGCTATCAGAATGTGTGACTTTACTGTATCTGCATTATAATGAACTCAGACTTCAATACATTTGTTTTCAAGACTTCGCTCGTCTAGACGCACATGCAGAGAAATGTATACTGTGGCCACAGATTCTGATGGGTCACAGATTTCGTGTGACATCAGCACTGCTCCCAGTAGACCACAAACACACTTTTCTAATAAAAGCCAATATAATTTATTAGTGTCAAAAGACATGCATGTTAAGTTGATTTGAGTCTCTAAATTCTCAATAGGTGTGACTGTGACTCTGAATGTTTTTCTCTATGTGTTAGTTCTGTGATGGACCAGGAGCAGCTAGAGCTCCTTTGCAACCCTGCATTTGAATAAATTCGTTATCTCGAGAAAATAAAGTTTGTTTCTTAAATGTGCCAGTTTAAACATATGTAAGAAAACTGAAGTCCAGGGTGAACTTGAACCCTTTATTGGTGAGCAAGTATAGAAAATATATGGGTGTCTTCATAGCTTTTCATTAATAGGCCATTTCTTTTTTTGTTTTGCATTGAGGTATTCTAAATGCTCTGAAGTTAATCTTTTTATACACAATAAAGCAAATTGTTGCACCGACTTTGCACTTTCAAGACAAAATTTTATTTCAAGATTTTCAACAATGCCAGTTAATGTAAGAAATGTGTTTTGCTAAATGGTTTTTATCCATTAATTTGCATAAAATCAAGCACAACATTACTTACATATTACCCAAGTTTAGAGCCAGCTGTGCATGGTAAGGCACATTTATGCAGCTGTTTCACAAAAGCAGAGAAACAGACTGAAATATATAAAATGTATAAACGTACAGAGAAGTAAAAGTGTCAGCAACTGCTTTAGTTTGTTGAAAAATATAACTGATTATAACAAACAAGCATTGTTGCAGCTGAAGGAGTGACTGAGCAAATGGAAGAGGAGAATCTGGACAGCTAATTTCTTATGAATGACTACATGATGTCCCCGAGTTTACCCACTGGTTATACAAAACTCTATTTGGTCCAGTGGTGGAGAACCGTGGCCTTCTTCTTGCAAGTAGTGCAGAACTGGATAGGCTGTTGGTTCCATTTGATTTGAATCAGGTGTGTTAGAGCAGAAACACAAGGGAAAACTGCAGTACTGCAGCCCTCGAGGACCAGTGTTCCTCACTAATTTAGTTCCTACATTTTTCCCATTGCCAATCTGCCATCACAAACAAATCAGAGTAACCTTAAATCGTGCTTGCAGAAAAAATTATTTGCCAGTTTGTTACTTAATAAGTGACTGAGCATGCACACAAAACAAAAAGTTAGACCAAGAGATATTTCCATTCTTTTCCACTGAGTCAAATAAAGATATGTGATCACACAGTCTTTTCCTAGAAACCCCTACATGTCACAGTAAGTGTTGATATATACCTGAGGATCACAATCCTGATAGTTGTTTACAAATATGGCAGAAGCCTGGATATTTGTGTGTTTTACAGGAACATTGTACATTAATACACATTATTGTAAATTACCAGAGTTAAACAAATGGCTAAGTTTCCATTTTCTGTCCTTGGAAGATATCCCTGTTATAAAAAATTTTTTTTTAAAAATACCTGAAATGTTTTAGTAAAATTACAAAACCATTACGTGTACAGTTTAACAAGATCTCTTGATTAGCTGTTAAATACTATTACTGAATAAGAACTATGGTGGCAGTGAAAATGAAACAGAAATTTGACTCTGGCAATGACAGTTGATCATGCTCTGTAATTTGAAAAGTAAACAGATGAAAATGTTAACCTATAGTGACACACAAGGTAATACACTAGTCAGCTGAAGACACTGACCAGTGTATTAGCTTGTGTGCTCAATCAGTACACAGGTTTTTAGACTGATTAAAGACACCACTTTGTGTTTGTACATAATAAGGATGGCTGTGTATAGCAAGCAGATGTTACACTTATTCAACATATACTCTTAGATATGCATAACCATTTACTTGTTTTCCATGTGTTCATGAAATAATATAAAAACTAGGATAGTCACATTCATACTGGAGTCTGCTTTTATTGTTCCTGGAAGTGTGGAAGTGTTGGAGATTAAAAACATGCATAATCTCATCTTTGGGCCTCTTCCTTTGTCTTTGGCTTCTTATTTTCATGAACCTCCACCTTTACCTCCTCTTCTTTTTGGCCTCTGTTTTTTAGCGGTTCCTGTTTAGGGGCGTCTGCCTTTGGTGGATCCTGTTTAGGGGCATCTGCCTTTGGCGGTTCCTGTTTAGGGGCGTCTTCCTTTGGTGGATCCTGTTTAGGGGCGTCTGCCTTTGCCTCCTCTTTTTTAGGGACCTCTACCCCTTCTTCTTTAGCCCTATTAGGCTCTTTATTGCCACAAATATGTCTTTGACAAAGTTTTGCAAAAGAGAATGCAATGAGTTAGTTAGATTGCAGATGTGACAATTTATCCCACAAATTTATGTTTGGTGAAAAAGTAACCATACCTTGCAAATGGCATTCCTCCTTTTAAAAAGTCACACACTGAACTGCGTCCTGCTGCTTGTTCTTTCAGTGCAGCTATTTCAGTGTTCCAGAGAGTCATTTCTTTCTCAGTTTCAGCTGTAAGTGTTATAACATAATTCATTCTGAGCAGAGAATAGATTTTTCATCAAATTGAAATGTAAAAATGCATTTAGAAAATAAGCTCGAGCTTAACAAAAGTATCTAAAAGCGTTTTTCATCAATTATTATATGCATCACCACTTTGCCATAAAGGATCACTCACCTTTAAGGTTATTTAAGTCCATTGTTATTACAGCCAGCTTATCTGCCTCAGATTTCTGCACACAAAAAGAGAGAATCTCAACAATGTACATCTAAGTTTATGGGGGAAGGGGGGGTGGGAGCTTCTTTTAGGCTGTTTGAAACTCCGGACATGAAACTCAGGCAAAGAAGTGAATATCAGCCTCGGCCTAATTGGTTATTTGAATAGGTCTTTATCGTATAGAATCTTAAATGAATGGATAATATATGTAAAAGCTAAATTGACACAATCGTCTTTCGTTATAGAACAAATATTAATGAAATGAATTAGTTTAGATTCGTTTTTTGAAATTATTAAAATTGTTTAAATGAGCCTTTTAAAAGTTGCTCCACCGTACGACATCACCGTTTCCCCACCTTGCTCTCCTGGCATAGGTCCGCTTCATTTTTAACTCTGTCTTCATTGAGCTTGAGTTTGTCCAATTCCTCTTGTATTGTGTTATGCTCACTTTTAGTCTTTTCCAGCAGGTTTTGGTCCTCAGCAATAGAATTACGATACTCGTCCAGAGCATCGTCGTTCACCCGCAGTTTGATATTCTGTAATACGTAATGCTTCTCCACCTTCTCATTCTCCTTTTTTCGTATTTTTATCACCCCCAGCAAAGCAAGAGAAGTAAGTAATGCCAAAGGAATAATGAGATGAGTCTTCATCCTGTGAAGTAGCGTTGATCTTTCTTTTACGGCGTAAAGTGTCAGAGAGGAGCAGCGCTTCCTGCAGTGTCACTGCGCAGTCAACCAGTTCCTCCTTACCTGGAATGTTGCTCCCTGCGCCACCTTGGTTACACCTCCCTGTGTTAAGTTGGAAAACTGGTAAATCCACCACTTACTTGCGTTTTGGCACATTCTGTAATTCATACTGGGTCAGCAAACAAACAAACATCCATCTCCTGCATATTTCAATGGAGGAAAAAGTAGCTTCCGATTCGTACTGTACGGATAAGTACTGCATATGTACCATTCATTTGCTATATGTGTATATAACTGATTGGGAATCTAGACCACATTGGACCAAGTCCAGATCAAAAACTACTAAAGATCCTCGAGATCAACCATCCTGCAGGTTTTTGTGTTTCCCTGCTGCAACACACCTGACTCAAATCAGTGGCTCATTAACAGGCTGATGCAAATGTTGACAAGTCATTGAAGAACCTTTTCATTTGATCAAAGCAGTTTCACAAGGCTGGTTTCATCATGAAGAGTTTTCTAGACTGCTTTTATGTTCCATCTACTGGACATTTATTAATTGTTGTATTTACAAGACATAAAAAAATAGCTTAATAGAAAAATAGCTAATTTTTAATGGGTCAGATAACTGTTTAAAAGAAAACAAAAATCTATATGTTTTAAGTGTTTAAGTTGTCTCTCTTTTCAGAACAGATTTAAAGAGTCTATTGTAGCTTTTGTTCAGGACCTGGTCTAATATGGTCTCAGTGGTCACCAATAGCGGTCCTCCTCCTGGAAGATGTAGTGTTTTCCTGGTACAAAATACCTGATTCAAATGAAAAGGTTCTTCAATAACTTGTTGTCGACATTTGCATCAGCCTGTTAATGAGCCATTGATTTGAGTCAGGTGTGTTGCAGCACGGAAACACAAAAACCTGCAGGATGGTTGATCTCGAGGACCGGAGTTGGTAACTGCTGCCAACAAAAAGTCATAAAAGGCATTTTCACAAATAGAATAAAGGTTTCACGAACCAGACAGTGTGTTTTTAAGAATCTGATTATTGCAGCTGTTATTGTCTGACAGTCAAACAGTCTAGATACTGTGTAGAATATTTCAGTCCAGATTTGAAAAGTCTTTAGCAGTTTTCGATCTGGACCTGGTCTAAATGATCCTGGTCTAGATTCCCAAATAATCAGTATGTTATACGAATATGGCAAATGAATGGTATATAGACAGTACTTAAATTGTGTTTTTTTTAGTCATGTTGACCACTCAAAGCAATTTACACCACATGTCACAACCACTTCTATGGTTGTGTGCTTTGCTCTATCATATATACTCATACCCCAATAGACACATCTGGAGGCAACGTGGGGTTCAGTGTCTTGGAGTGTAGTCATTTTTGTAGTCAGGAGAAGCCTGGAATCGACCACAGCCGTTATAAAGAGAAGCTAGAAAGAAGTTGGCATTTCACACTTATGTCTCAAAAGCAAAAGTAACACAACTGCATTAGGCAAGGAGTTGTTGTTATGAAAGACATACATTAATTTACCTTATCTTACAGCACACCAAAGCTAACAAATCTTTTCATGAACTCTTCTGAACTTTATTGGAGAAATGGATAATGGGGAAAAAAATCAGGGTGTCCTGGAAGTCATTTATTCTAATGTTGAAAAATGCAAACAAGTTACAAAATGGAGTAGTTTTTATAAGCTTAATTAGATATTCTTCAATCTGAATTGTTTCAGCAATTCAAGATTGTATTTAATCTTTTTTTAAAATATAAATGGTAAATTGTAACAGTAGCTAGTTAAAGAAATCTAGTTAAAAGAATCCAAAAGAAGCAACATGATTGTGATGCAGGTTTTTTTTTTTTTTTAAGTGTCTGTCAAACCGGAGCCAAAGAAAGAGTCACCAGGAAGCAGGTGGCTTGTGCCGCCCATCTAGTTAAACAGGTAAAACAGGTTGGGCTAGCAGTCTAGTGGCAACGGAACTCAAAATCGGGCAAATTCATCGGGATGATCAAGTGATCCTCAGCGGTCTTCGCCACCCCAACTCATTCATCCACTGTTAACCAAAATGAAGGCAGCAATTGCTTTAGTCTCACTGAGCGTGGTGGTCATGGCCGGGTTGGCTTTCCAGGCCGTGCGTCAGGAGCTGCACCTGCGTACGATGAGAACCCGAATTGTCGAGAACTCAGCGGATGTCAAGAGGAAAGAGGACATCATCGTGGAGGTGAAAACCAAAATCCATGAGCTGAAGACATCGGTGGATGTCGCCAACTCAAAATTGGAGGAGCTAAAAGTGAAAAAGGCAGAGGTTCAAAAGTCAAAAGAAAGTATGGAAAAAAGTCTGGATTCCTGTAACGCTGAGAAGGTAAGGCGCGCGCACCAGCGCAAATTTCTACCCTGCTATGATGGCTATACTTTTGACAAGACGCATTGGGTGTTTTAACCTGGTTAAGATCAATATGTGTCACAATATAAACAATATTTTCATGTAATGTTCAGTTACATCCAAAGGATTATCGAATCTGCATTTTCTTTTCTTCAAGCTTTTATTTAACTTGTTGCAAAATACCCTTTACCCTGTTAGGTTAATAGTGACAAGAGGAAAATAGAAATGGAAGACTCAATTACTAAACTCAAAGGTAAGTCAGATGGATACATTTCCAGTGGCTTGCCTTTATACAGTAACATGGGTCAATTCACACCTGGTGCAAAAGTGAGACTGACAAACAATGTCCCTGTTTTTTTTTAATAAACAAATTTAAAATATGTAAACGTGACCCATTTATAATAGATGTATGAATGCTCCATTTTCACTCTTGTTTCTCTTTATTTTCTCAGCTGATCACGAAGAGGCTAAAGTTAAAGCTCAAGGGGACATTGATAATTTGAAAAAACAGATTTTGGACAGAGACAAAGTTCTCTGTGCTGATGCAGATATGACCAATAAAGAAGCACGGTAAGATGTGAAACATACACTTACATGAAATATACAGTGTGTATGGTCAGATAATAACAACCAAAGAAGCATTTTTACACCAAGAATCTTCTTGGTAAATCCAAAAATTCCTTATCTGCTTTGCTTAATTTTGCAGGAAGTTGTGTGGAGTGGCCGAGGAAGTAGAGAAGCCAGCTGCCAAAGAGTGAACTTTTTCAAGGAGAGGCACACGTCAACTATATTATAGTTTTTGTGACATATCTAATGAGGTTATGGCTCTGGTGTTATTATTATTTTTTAATGGTATGTAACAATCAAGTTGATTATGAAGCATGCATTATGAACCATGCATGCATGGGACAAGTGTTACTGATGTAGAATGAAAAAATGTGCTTCATGTGTCATATATTCTGCAGTTGTATGGGTTGGTGGAGCTAATCTGGTTTTTTTCTCTGTAAAAGCTTTGGCAAGTATTTCTATTTATAGTGCTCACAGATAAATAAATATGGCTGTTAAGGGGCATTATTACGGATATATGTAGAGAATGTAAAACTACATGAACAAAAGTGCCTGTGAAAAGGAATGAGTGAAGGCATTTTGGGTGCTTTGACCCTTGATGAAACCTGTAAATCCAGGACACCTAAAAGTACCACATCATCAGATTAATATCTGAGGTCCTATGTGTGGAATATTACACTGATTAGACATGTTTTTTTGTTGTTGTTGTTTTGTTTTTGTTTTTTTAAGCTTTATGAAAATATTCTATAATTTAGAGGATTTAGAGGAAATAAAAGAACTAATCATATGACTGCACATAACCAATATAGTTACATTTTTGTAATGTGTATGAATCTTTGATACTTGCATTCGTTTGATTCACCTATGCTTGAATCAAATAACAGTTGAGTTGAATGGTCCTTTAACTCCCCCTAGTGCAGAGTGGCATCAAGTTTGCCAATGTAGTCCATAATGCCAAAAACCTGTTACTTTCAGGTGTGCTTAGCAATACTTTATGTACTTCAAACTTTTACATTCTGAGAAAAAAAAAAACATATACATATGTATCTATATACACAGTATATGAGTAGGTCCTATGTTAAAAGTATTTAAAACGTTCAAGCTTCTTTGGGAATAATTTATTTATTTTGTAGCCATAGTGCTGCCCATTTGCTAAATTGTCTGCCAAAACTTTTGTGTTGTTAAGAATTTTAAGAAAATCCACTCGTTATAACTAGGCTACAAAAATTGTGCAGGGATCAATAAAATAATTGAATTTGTAATAGTTGCTGATGAATTGTGTGAATATTTGAAAGTAAAAAAAATGTTTGTTTACATGAATATTTGTTATTGCTCATTAAATTTACATATATTGTATAATATTGCTAGGAAGAGGACAGTCTTGTACTACACTCATACTCCCAGTTCGGCGACACTTTTGGCGGCAGAAAAAATATTTTACCAGTTGCTATGAGAACTTGGTTGTTACCGGAAATGTTTCTCCTTCCTAGCCAATCCTGATGCAAGTTGTTAATCATGTGACATGTGAGTGACGAAATACTGAATCCCTCGTGCCGGAAACCGAGAATCACTGCCGAAGATTATGACACATGAAAGTCACCGGTAAAATAGTCACAGTGAGACGCTAAAGCGTATTTCGGTTTTTTGTTTTTCTTTTCCGAGACGCCTTTAAAGAAACATGTTAAAGGAATATTTCTAGCTGCTCAGTTTTTGCACAGTAGTTTGTTACGGTGCTAGCTAACCAAGCGTTTTACATCTACTTCATATCCCTTTTAACGGCACTTACACCATAGAGGACATAGGCATCTCTCTCAAAACCAGCTTTTAAACTGTTTACAGATGGCAAGGAGCCTTGGTCGAATATTCAGGGGCCTTCAAAACTTCTGCTCACTCCCACGGATGAAAACACAACTAAGTCACCCCTGTGCCAGCGTTTCATTCAGGACCACGTTTGACAGGACCATGGTGGTAGGTGGCCATAATTCATTGTTGTGACGAAAATGCTTGAAATGACTGGCATCTTTTGAAATGGCTTTGTGTCGTTTGACTCACTGGTCCCAGGAGTTTCTCTGATGTAGCAGTACTTTACTCGCAGCTGACTAAAATACAAGCAATTAAAAAGATTTGAAAAGAAACTTGCCAAATGGATCATGATTATGGTTTTTATTAGCCTCTGATTAAAAAGAGAGAAAAAGAAAGAAAGAAATTCTCATTCACAAGAAGTGTGATAATGCACAAAAGATTTAGTACACATATATACATGAAAATTACACATCCACACTTTGCAAGTACATATGTTCAAAGTCACTTCCTCTCAGAAACCAGTTATTGGTATAAGTTTCAGAAAATTAATGTTGCATCATACATAACTGTGTTCTGTGTCATGTAAGACATGATCTCACCACTAAACTAATGGCTGTCATGTGTTTCCCTGCTTGGTAGGCACTGCCATCATTTTTTTCCCCCAAGCCCCGGGACTTCAGCCTGCCTAACTCTTCATGGGGAGAAGAAATGATGCGGTTGTATGAGTATTATAACAGCCAATGTAAAGCAGAGGCGGAGGGAGGAGAGGGCAAGGGAAACCAGTGGAGAAGAATCCCAAGCTATAATCGGTCTCTCAAGTATGCAACTGGTACAGAGTTAGAGTATGATGTTTGTCTTTTGATTGTGGCACAGTTATCATAGGGCCAGTCTTATGTTTAATGTTCTGGGCATAAGTTGGACGTTATCACTTGTTTTACTTCATGCAAAATAGCTACATGGGGACTTTTGATTGCCAAAAAGCTCATGTAAACTTACTATATTAGCCCTGCAAGTGGATAACACAGACGTATTGTGGATCAGGTTCAAGCGGCTAAGAGTTAAAGGTGAATGGATCAAACTTACATGCTCTCTGTATTTAGCCCACTTTTGTTGCAAGAAGATGCACAGTTCATGAAAAGTAGTAAAATACAGTTATGCCTATGTGGAAAAATACGCAATTTTCTTTAAGATACCAAGTTGCTCTTAAATTGTGAATCTGGTGTTTATAGTGCAGAGTCTTGGCTTTAATTTGAAGGTATTTACATACAAAGAAAGGCAGTTCTTAAATCTGTGGGACCTGTGTATTTCACTGACTAAGAAAATTATTTGAATGCTGATTGTGAAGCTGTGTCTTGGACAGGTGCAGGCTTTTCCTTTGATATTTTATCATGTCATCAATTAAACTGGTAGTTATCCAGTTGATTTTCAGTGTGACATTTGCTTTAGAAAGGTATTTGTATGAACCAGCAGCATTGTTAGAAAAGCTCTCAAAGCAGGTGAAACAGAACATGTGAAGACAACAAAAATACATCTCATTAGACAATATCTTAGACAAAAAGACACACAGATGAACTCTGCAACATAAAAAGGCATTGTCTGTTAAAGACAAAAGTAACTGATGTTCACAGGATCCTTTCCATGGTAAACAAAAACCTCTTAACATCTAGTCAAGTGCAGGACACTGGAGAAGGTATACATATCCAAGTCTGCTATGAACAGAAGACTTAATCAGGGAAATTACTGATGATTCACAAGATTCATCAGCTTAAAGGAGAGTTCAAATTCAATTTTGATTCAAGACGTGTTAAAAAGCCAGATCACTTCTGGAGTAGCAGCATTTGGTCAAATGAAGCTGAGATCAAGCTGCATGCTGTACCAGAATCACAGAAAGAAAACAAGTAATCTGTAAAAATAAATAAAAATAAAAATGTGGAGGCATTGGTTCTTTAATGTTTATTCACGATGTTGCCAGAAAAGAGAAGCTGCTCCAGTAAAGGCCCAACAAAGCAACAAAGGAGGAAAACTATTCTCTAGGAAGGGCTATAGCTTCAGGTAAATGTTGAATGTAAAAAGGATTCTGAACAATGCATATAAGAATAAACATTTCAGTTCTGGTTATGTTAATTTTCAGGTTACATTTGAGCACTTGATAAAGAAGGCTTTAAAAAAGCGGATACATAAACTCTTATTCCAATTTGCCATTAAATTAAAACTGAACCTCTGCACTTAATGCCCAAAATAATTACTCAATATTTATTAGAATATGATTCTGTAAATGGCTAACATTACCTAAATTTGTCTGTATATGAATATATATGTGGATAAATACATGGAATTAACTGTAGGCCTATATGAAAACAAGATGAAAAAAACATGTATTTTTCGTATACGATTATTTAGGCTATCCCATTTGATGGCGTTACAAAGAGAAAAACTGACTTAGTTTTTTAATCCAATTGTGGTTTGTACTTGAAGAATCTTTACTAGAACTGAGTGGCTCAAAGTATTTACTACTCATTAAGACCCATAGATTCTAAAATCAAAAAAAAGTAATATTCTGCATTTACTATCAGCACCTGCAGGATCAACTCTCTGCTTGTTTTGGGTACTTGGTAGCATTATTAGCCACCGAATATTCACTCTTTTATGCATTTTTCCCATCAGGTGGAGTGTATCTTAGTAAAATAATCCAGGCAAAAGCTCGTCTTTTCACCCGGAACATCAGGGAAGCTGGAGCAGCATTCGAGTATGTTCTTTTTATCAACAAAGACGAACAAAAGTGTGTGTGCATTTTCCAAGCTGGACATCTGCTGGAGGGGCCTCCAGGGTGAGATAAATTTCTCTATTGTTCATGCTTATGTACAAATGTCAGTGCTGGATGTTTTTCTTCTTGACAACATCAGTAATCCATATTTAAAATAATGCAATAATATTAAATGTATTTCCACATTAAGTATAACTATGTCTTGCTCTGATGTGTCCCAGTTCGGATTACCTCAGTCCCTGAAAATATATCAGAAAAGCTGAAGTGCCAAAAATAAGTTGACAGATTTAGAAAAAAAAAAAAAAACTCTCACAATGAAGCCATTGTAAGTCTTCAACTCTGGTTTGAACTTTGTAATTACTGTCTAATGTGTTTCCAGACATGTCCACGGGGGGGCAATAGCCACCATGATTGACACTGTGACAGGAACACACAGCTCTCTGCTTTGTGCGCCGGTTATGACCGCCAATCTCAACATCAACTACCGCAGGTACAAGAATGATATGTTCAAATGAAGAAACAGTATTCAGGTTGTATTAAAAACTACTGTATTTTTATCTACTTGCTCTGGCACATATATTTTGGTTAACTAAGGACCAGTAGACATCTGCTTTGGACCTTGAGTCAACATTCATTGCTGTCTGAATGCATCCTTTTTGTCAGTTAGGCCTAATGAACATTTGTTCCTGTCCCAAGCCCCATCCCACTGGGAAGCACTGTGTTGATTGAATCCTTTCTGGACAAGAGGGAAGGCAGAAAGTTGTTTATGTCCTGTAAAGTGACCAGCACTGATGGTTCCAAAGTGCACACAGAGGCAACCGGTAACTTTCATTCCTTTTTTCTTTTTAGCTTGTCAGTTTAGAAAGTTGCAGTCATTCACATCTGTGTCAAACTACCTTCTCTTCTGCTTATTTCCGGCAGCACTGTTTGTATCGATAAATATCAGCCATCTACTGCGAGGGTGACGCAGACATGGCAGCCTGCCTTCTACCATAAATGCCATCAACATGCAGAGGCCATAAGGATCGTGTGTGGGGGAGTCTCATTAGTCTGGATTGTGTACATATTTTTCAAGTTATCTTGAAGAAGGTTGACTAATTTTGACAACGCTAACATTTTGATTTTATGTTTGTATATCATAACTAACAGTTTTAAGAAGGTTGACTTGACTACCTCTGCTTACTGTTACTAACACATAGTACAACAGTACTTATCTAAACTTTATTTACTGAACAAAATCCTCAAGGATTATTTATTAAAACTTTCATAATACTAATGGTATTATATTACACCAGGGCCTTAAAGACAGGAGCTTTTGCTCAATATATCCTGAACGTTTATATATTGTATTTCTTCATCTTAAGCTTCACATTAAGGTATTACATTCAAAATGTAAGGATGTGACTATAAACGCAACAGAAACTGTACTGTAGACTTAATGTTAGACTTATCAGGTGTGTGGTTTTAAAGATCAAATCTTGAATTACATGAATATCTTCAATCATAAATTTTTTTTTTTATTGTTTATTAATTAATAAAATAATAACTATTTAATTATTTATTCGATAAATAAATATGATGGTCTAAATCCATCAGTATGCAACAGCAGATTAAGTATTGTTAGGTGTAATTGAGAGATAGTAATATTGTTTTATAAGAGCCAGTAATAAGTACAAAAAAAAAAACTTTGGATGGCAAAATTTTATTTTTGTTGCATGCCAGCTAATGAGCTCGAGTGTCGTGCTTCCTGTATTACACATATTACGCATTTTAGTTTTGATTTTCAGGTGTGGGTTGTTGACTGTTCCTCCACCATTTGTTGAATGTGGTTACATTTTAATGTGAAGTGTAGCTCTTATTGCCATGGGTATATCATGACTTGCAGTGGAAAAACAACTTCAAACCCTAAATAATTGTGATAGCAGCTGTTTGTTCACTTCAGCACTTTGAACATTTGTTCATAAGAAATGACTGTAGCACGCCACATTGTGCAGTAATAAGTAACATGTCACAGAGATCTGTGCTGCTCTGACATCTGCTGTAGACCACGATGCTTAAAACGAATTCTCACGATGTAAACCTGATTTCTTTCCATTCTTTTTTAAAAGCTACATGTTAGTACAATGCTCTTAAACAAGCAAAAGAGAAGAAAAAAGAGAGAGAGAAGAAAAAAATGGCTGTGGAACAGTTATAAAAAGAGACCAAAATTTAAAACTGTTTTAAAGTTTCATTAAAGAGAATGTGGTTTGTTATAAGTCTGCTATTAAAAAAAAGTGTTTAATTGTTTTAATCTAGCAAAAACACACTGTTCAGTCACCAACAACTAAAAGCAAAACCTTCATGCTAAACATGTGAAATAGCTTTACTGTAATTTATGTGGTAGAATCATATGTTGATTGAAACTGATTATTCTGCCACACTGAAGAACAAAAATAAAAATGTATGTGTTGACATTAAATTTCCTTCTTTTCAGCTGTTTGTTTGTTACATCTATGAACTATGTGTGATTTAAATTGACTCAATTATGTCATGTTCAGCTCTCTATTGTATAATATTACTGATTTCTGTGTTTTTATGTCAAGATGACAAACTTCTATTTAATAGCAGATGCTGCTGAGTGAATTTTTCTTTAGCAATTAATGGTCACAGCCATATCAGCTCCACACCCATTTTACTGCTTTTAACTTCAGTTCTCACACATTTTGGTCTGTGTGGTTTCTCAGTATATGAGTTTAACACAGTACAGGCCTGGTGGTCCTTTGAGGGCCCCTCACATCTTTAACCTCAGTAAAATACGGTTAGAAATTCTACCTAGGTTTTTTTTTTTTTTTTTTTTAACTTTGGTGTGTGTGGAAGAGTGCAGGACAAATGAACACCAACATCCCCCCCCCCCCCGGAAGACTCATGTGGTCAAGTTAAATTTGAGGAAGTGGGTGGGGGCTTCCACTTTCAGTTAAACCACCTGCAGCAAGCTTTGTCCACTGCAGCATTTCAGGGCTGTGATGATTTAATGTAAGGGAGTAACATTTCACAATGTCTTCTGACACTGATAGTATTAATAAACATTTACTTCCAGCAGAGTCATTTTGTTTATAAAAACCTTTCACTGATCTGTGTGTCAGACTAATTTATTTACTGTTCACCATTGAATTTATTATATTTCTGCAAGTTCAGTTTACATAGTCACACTATTTCCATTGGTTAGCATTCTCACCAAAGCTGACACCACACACGGTAAAGCTTAGATGTATAGTTAAATCCAGGAAAGGACATTTTGTTTATAAAGCAACATACAGCTAAATATCTACTTCTTTTTTGTAAAAATTTTCTGAAAATTTGACACAACTGTGATCTTGTGCAGTCATTAATATAGCTAATAGTTTTTTTTTTAATTAGTGTATTTAATTTTTTTTATTCCTTAGAATGAAAGAAAAGTCTGTTATTTCCCTCATACATGAGATCCTGGGACTTTAATTGGCTGATAGCTCAAAGAATGTTGCACAAGCTGCCGAACTAAAAGAATGATGCTCCAAACTCTAACAGCAGATCAAACAGCTGAGGGCCTTCAGACAGAGGCTTCTTCAGCTCAACTCTAACAAGTACCATAACATAAGGTAGCAATAGCCTTACAAAATGACTCATTATGATGTATTTTAATCTTATAGTATCTATTTGCATATCTTTGCTTGATTAATTAATATAAAATAAATTATCAGTCATGTGGTTCCAGTATAATTTTCCTTTGGGGTTTAATTAAGTATTAAGCTACTATATTGTATTGACAGACTGTAATATGCTGTGCTACAGAAGAGTTCGATCTTGTAGTAAAGGTGTGGTTATAAACAGGTGAAGTTAAAAGAAGAAAACACATTGAATAGTTTTAACATTGTATACAGGTACAAGAACCACTTGACAATTTACCTACAGTAGGAATGAATATTGGAAGCTCATTTATTACAACACTGGTATGAGCTACTTAGTGTCTGGATCCAGTAGGCACCATGTCTTAGAGAAGCATTTACCACAATGATGTAAACTGAGAAGACATCGATTATTCATCGTTTTCTTTGTATTTTCCTTTCTAGGTTTGAATGAGGGATTGCATATCAATAAAAAAGGAATCCCTGCACTCTAGCTACGAGTGCTTGCAAGTTATTCTAGGAAACCACTAAAACTACAGCAGCAAGAGGTTTTGATGGAGCACGTTTCATTTCTCATTTACAGTTAAGAAGCCACTGGAAAGTCAGTTAGTCTGCATTGTATTTTCTCTATTAGTGTTGCGGAAATTTTTTAGCAGCAACATGGGATTATATTTCTCAACTGAGCACTTCAAAGCAAAACCCGATCCGCTGTTATTACGTAACAGCCGGTGACATAACTCTCTCCAGCCTGGACGGTCAGGGCGCACGGAGAGCGCAGGGAGGGGGGAGGTGGTGACGGGGTGAGAGCGGCGGGCGCGCGGGTTGTCTCGCTACGACCGGCCGGCCCAGCTGCACTCTGCACTGCCGCTGCTGCCACGGGGGGAAGTGAATTATTTCACAACATCCACTCTAGAGGAGGTATACTGTTGACTAAGTAAGGCTGACAAAGAGGATAAAAAAATGATGACGGTTGAGTTTTGCTACCCGTAAGACTGCAAAGGAGGCGAGATGGCAGTGCACGTTTTCAAATGCCTGCGCCGGCCCGGGCGCTAGAAGAGCCAACAGGTAGCATGAGTTCTGTCATAACACCTTATCGTTCAAATAGAGGCAGGTGGGGTTCAATACCAGCTTAGGTGGCAGACATTTTTGGTTTGTGTGTGTGTCTGTGTGAGAGTGAAGACAGTGTAGGAGGGCCATCCGGTGTTTTGACAGGAGAGTTATGGAATATGTGGAGCCTGACTTGACCCCCGCTGACGCTCCCAGCAAAAAAGGTAAGAGGATCCATCCTAGCATGTAGCAGGTGTTGGATCCGTTCCGTTGCAAGTTCACTGCTAGAAAAAATGCACCTTGTTGAGCTTACCACTGACTTTGTAGTAATAAATAGTGTTTTTATGTCCTTTTTTTAATTTTTTTTTATAACAATAATAAAACCATGTTCTTAGTTTCCAGCATACCACATGGTACCCACTCCCACCCACTCCCCAATTATCTCACTGTGCTGGCCTTTCTTGCACCATCAGTCACTCCCCTCTCATCCATCTTTACCCCAGTAACCCTACTCATCCCTTTCTTTGGAGTGTTGTAAGGTGCTGTGAGTGGGTAAGAATGGCACTAAGCCTGAATAATCCACAGGGATTAGCTCTTATTTTTGCTTCTGTTTCTAGCCACTGCTTTTCTATTCAAAGTGTCTCCCTGGCTATAAATCAAACTGGCTGTCACGAGAGATAAGATGGCTTGTCCTTCTGTCACAGAAACCAACTGCACACCTTTCCTACTTCTCTTGATGCACAGTGTCACAGCTTGTTTACTGGATAATGATTGAACAACGTAGAACAGCACATCGATGCATGTGAAGTGCACCGTGGGGAAAAGACAGTGGCTCATTTTATTTTTCTTTGAAAGGTGGAACAAGAATATATACATTTGTCTTGTATAGAAGTAGGAGGAATGTTACAAAGCACCATATAAAGTTTTGTATTTTTATTTGAACTTAAAAACTATTCACATTTGCACTAACACAAAGAAAAGGGAATAGTTTTGGTTTATTTGCAAGCTTTTCATTATAGCCTTTTAGATTCATGCAACACCTAAAAACATTTAATGCTGCTCAACAGATTCAATCTGGAAATACTTTATATAAATTACACTGGAAAGTTTATCAGAAACAAATGCAGAATATTCAGTTCTAAAGTCACCACTGAGGTTCTTCAGTTCTTTGTATACAAATTTAATTTAATTTAGTGATTTTTTTATTATGTAACCATGAGCAGAAAGACAAGAATATAAGAAAACAGTGTTTCTCTACACATATACACTTTAGATATAATGTAATTTCAAGCCTTTAAAACTATGGATAATTTTATTGCTGCATTATGTTTGCCTGACAACTCGGCTTTAGTTCCAGCATCCTCATTTGCACTGGAGGCAAAACCTTACTGTCCAGCGCTGTTGTTGTGCCCTCTAACGTTGTTGGAGGGCACAAGAATTCTTTGGAAATTTGATGCACACATGAAACTGGAACAGCTTAATACGGTGTGCACGACAGATCCCAAGTAGAAGTGGAAAAAGACAATTTTAACAAGATTAAAGCTAATTAAGGGGAAACAAAATGTTAAAAGTGAACGTTAAGGGGTTTAAGGATTTAGAAAAAACAACGTACTTATCAGGTGCTGGGCCTGGTTTGTTCAGGTTGAAATGGGGATTCAGTGTGGTTGTTTCTGTTCATGTTTAGTTTCTTAATGATGAGCTGGCATTTCTTAGAGTGTTGAGTTTTTTGGTTTTAGTGGCTGTTGTGGGTGTCAACTCATTTTTCTCAAGCACACACGTTTTTGTGCCGCTCACTTCATGAAACTGATAAAAAAACTGATTAAAACTGTATGGCGTTCTCCTGGATCGGATGTAGATCTGATCTTACTCTACAATTATTCTGCTGCTGTTAAACTTTATATTATGGAGCTTGTTGTAAAAGTGACACTATTTGTATGAGTGCCAAAGCATCTGGTTTCTTCTCTGTTAATATTTATCAGTTAATATATTTTTTTTCCACAGGATAAACGAAATCACTTTAAAATACACAAATTCACTTCAAAGTAATGTTTATAGGCTAGCATGTTCCAACAGCTTCCTTCAAGTAAAATATATCCAACCTTGAATTCTGTTGTGCAGTGATTCCAACTACTTGCTGCTCATTGAAGAAAAAAGACTGTTATTTTTTCCTTAGCAGTTTGCTTGTGTTTAGATCACTTCTGAGCTGCATTGTTGACCTCAGAAAGCTGAATTAGCTTTAAAGATTTAAGCTCATACCACTTGTTGGTCAACAGTCTACTTTAATCTGAACTAAATCTTTTTTATCGGACTTGCATATAGCTGGATTTATTCCATATTTTATTGCTGTTCTGTACTGTACTGTATTATCATAAATCACATATATTTATAAATTTTCATTTAAACCTAATAACATTTCCAGCCTTCAAGGTATTATTTACTCTACAATATGCTATGAAGATGTGGTAATAAACAATCTTGAATTTCCTATTATTTAATGTGTTCTACATATTTTTATATTCAGACAAAGTTTTGTTCCTACTCTCTGGGCTCAGCAGGTCTTCAGTGCTGTTATGTAACGCAGCAACTGTCACTTCAGCAGCCCGCTTAGATGTCAAAGTGCAGACATGTTAGTGAGATTTTGACTGATGAGCTGTGTTGTTTGTGCCTCTGCAATCAGGCTCCTCTTTGAGGAGTGTGTGGTGTCTTTACAGCCCCACTTGAAAGGTGTGTCTTGATAAATGAGTCCATGCTGTGTCATATTTAGTTTGTAGAGGCACAGATGTTTGTGTGTCCAACTCACAGCCATCAAATACAGTTGATAATTTAATTCTGCTAATTACTTAAAAGACTTTAAATTATAAGTAATACATTTAATGAATTGTTCAGAGTATTACAGGAATTTTTAAGCATGGTAGCTTTATTTGGACATAAGGTTTTATTATCTTTGAGGCAGTGTTCACTGAAATATTACAAGCAATATCTGGGTAGTTCTTAAACATAAATACTATACTTCAATAAGGCTACTGAGACATTAAAAACTCAAAGATGCATCAATCTAAATGATAAAATGAGACTGTTGTGGAATTCTTGTAAGTTTGCTTAAATCTTATTTACTAGAGCTGTTAACCCATTATTAAGCAATCGCTTTACAACACCTGCTTGGTTAGTTGTTTGTTACATTTTCCGTGCACTGCTCTGCTTTCATTCCATACTTTCTGCTTATGAAGCAAAACTGATTTGATGAGGGATGGAAAAGAGAGGAAACCACAGAGGACCTGAACTGGCGCCAGACAAAGACCGGCTAGCACTTCGCCTTCCATTGATACTTATCTGCTTTGCCTTTAAACATCTTTCTTTCTCTCTCTCTTTCAGACACACACACACATACAAACAACTCCAGAAATAAACCTGTTGGCCCAGAACCGATCATTTCTCACACCAACTACACTTCAGACTCTCTCGTGATTGTGGTCAAACAGGCAGACAAAAAAAGAGGACCTATTGCTTCACAGACACCCACCTTCCTCTACATTTATCTTGAGTGTATACATTTGCTGAATAAAACACACAAACATATCACACACACACTCGGGTGTAAATAGGAATCCTCTAACCTCGCAGCCAACACCAAGATTTCTTATCTCTTCAGTTTGTGCACTGGAAAAAAAACACAAAAAAGCCCCTGCTATTTAGGACATACAAAATGATCACAGGCAAATATTTATAAATGAATTACTTTCTGTCACATTCCAATTAAATTTCTTTGTTAAAACTACAGTCATTTGAAAAAGAAAGTACAGACATCTTATTCTAAGGGTGATGAATGAAGACACACACATACAAAGAATGAAAAAAACAAAAACTTTTGGCCTGTACCAGGTCTCAAAATAAGATAAACGCAACCATATTAACAACAACATATGGCATATCACACTTTGCACACTTTTATGTATTTGACAAAAACTGAACCAGAATACAGAAACACTGTGTAAAAAAACTAAGTAGACCCTTACTACTTAAGCTTGGGGTAGGTCTGTGCTCTCTGAGTGTTTATAGTTATTAAGTGTGAGATTTTGGCAGTTTGCTTGTATGGAGCATTCAGATGTGTATTACCACCGATATCAGCAATGATCTTAGACACACATGCTCATCAATTTGATAAGGCTATGAGGCCATTTCCAAACAATTTACAGCCCATCATTTTCCAGAAAGGTAATTCACAAGTGGAAAAGATTGAAAACAGCTGATAATCTTTCCAGGAATGGATGTTTCAACAAGTTCACCTCAATGCTCAGACCAAAAGAAAGAAAAAAAAAAAAAACATGAGCTACAGCTCTTAGACTCTATGGGCCTCAGTTAACACGTTAAATGTTACTGTTAGAAAAGGCTGGACAAGTATAGCTTATTCAAGAGGGACACAAAAGCAGAGTTACTTCAAGTTGTTAGTGCTAAAGGTGGTTCTACAAGATATGAGCTTACTTTGTTGTACACTACAAGTTTCAGCTCAGGTTAATGGCATGAAATAATATATCAGGTATTAATAATCTGTGGTTTTATTTACTTTATTTTAAGACTTGGTAAAGACCAGATTATTGGTTTTTAAACTATGTCCTGATGTGTACTTCCTTTCCCTATGACTGCTTTGATTAAAAAGTTAACCACTTAAGTTTAATTCTAATTTAAGTCCCTCAGCAAACTGCAAAAAAAGAAAAATAAGTTTGGCCTAGATGTAGGCCATATCTGAGCCACAAGGGTCAAAAGTGGCACAGGTTAGGCTCAAATGTGTTTGCTATCTGGGCCATGTATGCAATATAATATCAATGGTTTACGTTTGTGGGTGTTTTTAACTTGTAAGCTTTCACGGTGTTATAACATAAAAATTGGAACCGTTAAATGTACATGTTGTAGCTAATATGCAGGAATTGTATTATGAGATACCAAAATAATGAGATTAAAAAAGAGTTCCAGTGTGAAATGTTTCGTTTGCATTTAAAAGTCAGCCGTGCCAGCTTACCTCCAGTAGTTGTTGACTACAACTCTTATTTCTTTCTCTTTATCTGCTCATAAATATTGTGGCTAATTCAGCTTGTTGCGTAAAGTTTTGCTAAATGCACTAACTACCTTTTGTTTTCTTTTCCCTTCAGGAGGCACCGTGTCCAAGAAGACTCATTTGAGTATGTTTTCTGCACACACACACACACATACACACTAGCTGCAAGTTTGTCTTCATGCGTGTTTGCGTGTGTATGTATGTATCTGGATGTGGTATTGACTCTACTTGTGTTTGTGCTAGATATTTGTGCATGCATTGCGGTTACCTTCATAGTTTGTGAACATGCAACATTGCACCTGTACTGCAACACAAACACAAACACACACACACAAACACAGGTGTACAGTGGGGTCGCAGGGGTTGGGCCATTAGGTTCTGTGTGTTGCACCTGCACTGCCCCCCCGTCTCACACACACGCACACACACACACAGCTTCTTTGGCATCTGAGTGCAGATGACAGCGATAACATCTTGTCTTTTTTTAACTCTTGGTTTAACACTTTCTGCCACAACTTTGGCTCACCTGGTTGTGTTATCATGTGTGGGGATAATGAATGTAACGCAATTTTCGTTTTAGGTGGTGTGATGATAAACACAGAGGCTCAGTAATAATTCTTTTTTTTAGAATGCGGGTAAATATAGGTTAAAAAAACAGTGAGGATGGATAATGTAGAATTTTGTAATTTTGGTTGTCTTATGTGGCGTAGTTGTTGTTCAGGAGCTTTGATGGAACATAAGGTGGTATTAATGACGCTGTGGTGGTTTACGTCCAAATATACTTATTCAAGTGCTGAAAATGTCTATTTTCTTTTATATTTTTTTTTTCTGCAGTGTTTTCTTCACTACTTGATATTCTAACAGCGATCCATAGAGCCTATCAAATATATTTTATTAGTGGAGGTAATTTTTTACAGTACAATGCATCCATCTGCTGCCAGTTTTAAAAAGGTGCTTATTAATGTATTACCTTTACATGGTAATGATTCATAAAATGCTTGTTGAAAAAGAGGATAAAAAGTACACAGTAAAATGAACTGACAACCAAGTATATAATCTCATAAGGACCATAGAAAAAAAAAAAAAAAAAACAGAAAAAAATATCTAAATTCAATTAATCATCAAGTGGAAGATCAAAACCTTTCTGAAACTTACATGATTTTACTACATCCCCAGTCGTTCCTGTTTACTGAATCAATTTTAATTCTCATGGAGTCTCAAAGGTGTCAGACACTATAAAGCAATTTTTTCTGACGTGTAATATAGAGTGAGGGGGTGAGGAATAACAACAAAGTTGAGGAAAAAGTACCTTGAGAAAAAAAAAGTCAGGGCAGGGGACAGTCCCCCCTTTCTTTGTCTGCTTTTTCTCTTTTCTCACGTATACGCACACGCTCACTAACAAGGAAGGTGAGGCGGTGACTGTCACTCAAAAGTCTGAATATGAGTGCTGAAACTGCAGTGAGCACCTGACACAGCTCTCTAAAGGACGAAGAAAAAAAGAAGCAAGATTAAAAGATAGTCCGTCTTAAAGAAAAAAAAATAGAAGTGCTATACTGTTTTCAGACAAAGTGAGAGGAAAAGAGAGTTTGTGAAAGTGGGACAAACATCTAAGACAAGTGGAGGAGAGAGGATGATGCGAGGTAGGGATTAAGCTCTTTGGGTTTGTGTGTGAGTGTGTGGGCAGTGCAGTCAGATATTTTATCAGTTAAATCAATTGCAACTGATGCCTCTGAGGAGGTAAGGATGCTGCGATCAAGACACTAACTTAACATGATTTGATTGCAATGAACTATATGTTTTTGAGCTTTTATCAAATCCCTAAAATAACTTTGCTTTCATGCGGACTCAGACACCTGTGGCTTCAAACAACTCGATCACGCTGTGTGATTAAGCTTTTTCTTTAGTTTTTCACTCTGGGCTGAATGATGAAACCTTGTTTAAGCGGCGCTACGATTCACAACCACTAATTTAGTTCTTTTAAATGTTTTATGCTAAATCCAAGCATTGCAGGCAAAGATGTTTTAGCCATTCTGCAAATGATCCCCTGCAAAACATACAAGTGTGTGAAGACAAATGCCCCTATTTGTTTTGAAACTAAGTCTCTTCAGAGGTCTGCATTGCCCGACTGTTGGCCATGTTCACATTGTTTGATGTGTTTCACTTTTACACTTCAGTAACATGACTAACTTTGACTTCCCTTTGATGAAATTAAGATTTGAATCATAGACATCTGTCACAGATATTTCTACCCTTTGTCACTCCCACATGTACAGTACGCTTCTGTTACCTGCTCATTTTACAGAGTGAGAGTTGGGTAAAAATACATACACTATTGGGAACAAATTTCGTTCATAATACAACACAGTATCTTTTGTTTATTTGAGTTAATAAGAAGGGATTAGATTTATATGGTGCTTTTCAAGACAACAGAAGTGCTTTACAATGAATCTATTCAGTCTATTCATACTTGTTATCAAAATGATCACAAAACCATGATAAACCCAGCACCCAGGCGAGTGGAGAACACCATGACATTTGACATGCTGCTAATCTTTTTTGCATAAGCTTCCATCTAATACTAACCAACAGAAAACAGGATGCTGTACCACCACAATGCATCAGTTTGAATGGACTGACTCTACGTACGTATTAAAGACAGGATGCAAAAGACATGGGCTACTCAGTTCAATTAAAATGAAGGAAAATGTCATGTTTAAATAGAATAGATTGAGAATAGATTGGATAGAAACAGAAAACAGACAAATTGGAGGAAATAATAAATTTACATATGCATGCCGCTTACAGGGACTTCTGTTACAACATGCAAGCACACACACACACACACACACACACACACACACACACACACATTTTTGCAGCTGCTTTTTAGATGGCGCCTAGATGTGCTGCATGTCTGCCGTGCAGCTGTGGTGTGGATACAAGAGAGAAGGGTCTAACAGATGAAGATGCTACCTAATATTTTTGTGTCTCTTTACTACAGGTGGAAAAAATTAAGTTCCACCATAAAACCACACACATTTTCTATGACTTTTTTTTCTTTATTCGGGGGATTCCTGCGTAGATCTTATACAGTTTCTTTATCAGAAAGGATTTCCTTGTTCCTTTGGGTGCAGAAATTTGCACAGCACTTCCAAAGCAGTAGAAGCGGTTGGCTTTAGATCAAAGCCAACATCAAACTTGCAGCTGACACATTCCCCTCCCAAAATATGGTAAATGAAATACGGCAGTTGAGCTGATTCATACCCTCTGCTACTGTCAAAACATTACCTCTTTCAAGCACCGTAAAATTCAGAAAGCACTTGAAAGTCAAATTTAGTAAATGTGACGCCAATAGGTGTTCAGATCAGCTTTTGTAATTTCCTTGTCTCTAGAGACAAAGTCTTTTTTTCTGTATTGTTACTGTAGTTCTGACATTTATATAAATGACCACCACAGTTTGATACAAAACATAATGATACTTAAGCTCTCAAATAATTATTCAAAAGACGCCTCATATGAAACTCCTGATGCCATTACTGGTCTGGTAATGATGCTGATTTTACCTTTTTATTTATTTATTTTATTTACATTAATGCATTTTTCCCTCTTAGGCACACGTTACATTAATTTTCAACTATCTTCAAATATTCTAACAGCAGTATAAATAAAACAAAGGTCTGTTTTGCACAAAACAGACAAAGTAAAAAATAAGTGTAAGGATAAATATGGTAATACGTTTAGTAAAATATTTATATTTTATTTACAGTTTTAGAAAAATGCAAGTACAGATATGGCAGTACAGATGTTGTATTGTTCATGTTGCAGATTTTTTACAAATCACTTTTGCAGTATCCTCATCTTTCCTTCGTACCTTGTGATAAATAAGAAAAATTAGTGTTCATAAAAACTTTTTAATTATTTCAAGCATTGTCCCATCAGCAATATCCTTAATAAAAAATATCAAGCATTTAACAGATTATTTAAAGAACTACAAAAAAATAGAACAAATATTACAAACATATTCATTTAATCTGCTTTAGTGTTATGCGATTATCTTGAATTGCATGATCCCATCTTTAATGAAAATATTAAATTTTGTAATGTTTCACAGTCTGTGCGTTGATAGATTAACTTCTGTTTGCGAGTGTGTTTGTGTGTATTGGTATTGTGTGTGTACACAAACTTTTTTTGCTCTCTTGCTTGCATTTGTGACAAACGTAAGCTTCCGTCAAAGGAAAGTTGAGGTTTTCTGTCAGTTTACAGAACAGACTGCTGACAAGGTGATTATAGACAGACTGAGTTCAGGGTGGTTGGTATGTAACTGTATTGTTTCCTTCACAAACACACACACTTTCAATGATTTCATCAGCGTTTTGCCTTTTTCTGAATAAGGTTAAATAAGAGCTTTTATGACAAGATTTGGTTTGATTTTTATCTGTCCAAGCAGAGAATCGACACCTTTAAACTTTTGAACATGTTCAAGAGTGTTATAAAGTGCACGCTCTGCACCCTTCTACACATTTATGGAGTATCTGCGTTGTCCTGATAAACATGACCTGAAGGTAATAAAACTTGTGGGTTTTAAGTAAATATGTTTAAACAAAAAAATGGGTTTTATGCACCTTTACTTTTTCTTTTGCACCAGTTCCTGTTGTTTAATGCACATTCCTTAAGATTTTCATAGATTCATTCTCCATCATTTGAATTAAAAAACGTGCCAGATTTCTGAAAATGAGTCCCATCACCAGCACACCAACACCACATCCATAATGCCGTGGCACTACTAGATCTATAAACATCATGGAAAGAAAAGCGGTACGCGCTTGACTAGAATTAGAAGAAAAGAAAATATTGTACAGATTTCAGTAAAACACATTTCAGCAGTTGCATTTACTCTCAAACATTCTGTTGTTATTGTAAGAATGGCAGTACTTGTCATTTGGAGCAAATAAGTTATTGATATTGCTATAAACTGACTGAAAGACTATTAGCTGCGTCTTGGTACTTTTCATGCGGAAGTGTGGGAGGTGGAACGCTTTTGTTTTCACTGACAAATCAGGACATTTTTATCACTAAACATCTACTGTACTCACACCACCTGTTAATGTAATACAGAACATTCATTTTTAAACTACTTCAGCTTTTTTCAGTGTATCAAATACAAACTACTTGTTTTGCCTAAAAAAACTTTATTGGTTTAATTGATCTCACTTTTGGTTTAATGTGCATTCAACAACTAAACCAAACCCACTTGCCCGTTAAACAGCTAAAACATTGTAAATATGAAATGATGTAAAATATCTAAAAAACGAAACCACAAATACTATATACTGATACTATAAATATCATTTGCGTGTGATCTTGTTGTAACTGCACATACAATAAGATGCCCAATAGGCAAATTCATTTTTGGAATAAAATTATGCTCCTACAAGAACAAAATGAAAAGTCAGGCTTATAAATACAAAATTACTAAATATTAGATTTTACAGCATAAAGGAAAAAATGGAAATTTATTAAATGAAATGATGCAGTAATAAAATAATAGAAAATATATGTATAAATATATTTATATATTAATCAAAATAATAAAAGGTTCAAATTAAATAAATAAAAGTAAATAAAATCTGTAGTATATTTAGACATTTGAAAACTAAACATTTATTTAAGTTATTTTTTTTTATCCAATAAACTTTTATATATATTTTTATGAGTTGCCAGGCATGATAGACTGCATCTGTAGTGCTTCTTCATTTGTTTGTTAAATGTTCCACTGGTTTTCCCACTAGAGTTGGAAGTTTGGTTGCTAGATGCTGCTTTTGTGTTGAAAGCTTCAGAGCTGCTGGCGAGCTTTAGCTAACACCGCATACAGACCTCTCGGCTCTGCCTTGTTTTCTCCCAATTACAAAACCATACTTAATAAATTGGATTGTTTTTGTTCTTTTTATTTAAGAAATACTTTTTTTTTAAAAAATATCAAATGCTGAATTTTTTAAAAATATAAGCTTAATGTTGGATTAGTTGCAAAATGTTTTAAATTGTTTTTATCAGGGATGACAAAAGTTTGCGAAAGGTTATGAAATCCTAGAAAAAAAAAATATGCAATGCAAGCAACATTTTCAGACCACCTGCAGATATTAATATTTAGAGTAAGAAATAATCAGATTAAACTATATGCATGCTACATAACATCCTGCCACAGTTTTCATGGGATTGTGCGATATACATAGATAGTTCACAGTGCAGTCTGCATGTTCCCATGTTGCCAGGTCTTCGTGTCATGAGCAGCTTTAGGCTTGTTTTCCTTCTTTTCACTTTGTTTCTGTCACAAGATGTGGCAACATTGGCTCTGGGTTGGGTTCTGAAACATGGAGGCTGAGGGAAATTTAGAAAAGAAAAAAAGATGCATGTTTAAGGGAAACCCAAGAAAGCTAATGCAGCTTATGTAAATGCTATAATTGGAATATTTTCTTCTTTGTGTTAAGGTAAATTGCTAGAATACTGCTTTGAACATACACATAGCTATTGACTAACCACATTCTGCACACATTTGCAGACGTTAAGCAACACTGTCTGCAATCCACACCATTTGTAAATACTGATATAAAAAACTAAACAAATGAGGACATGGACTGTTCTGCAGCTAAAAAACTATATATACTGAAAATATTTGAATGCATGAGGCTTTCAAAGGAAAGGTAGTTAGTCTCTTCAGTTTACAAGTGCTTGTGGATTAAAAAAAAAAAAAGATTTGCTATATTGTTTTTGAGCTATTTTTCTCGAAGAAACATAGGCTTCACTTTTATATTGTTTAAGTTTTTTAAATCAAAATAAGATAATATTTGTAAAATGCTATACTGAGACACAATCATCCATTCTATGGTTACAAAAAACAGACACAAATAGAAGCGATAAAGGTGGTGTAGAGTTTTTTTCGTGCTATCTCTCAAAAGCTTGCGTGCATACACACCAGAAGATGCTGGGCTTTGGGTTTAGCATGTGGCTGGAGATAACAAGGTGAGACTGAAAAACTCATCACTGCTCCTCACAGCCACTCACATCCCTACACTCACCGGACTTGAACTGCAGGTTATGTTTTTGTTGTTGTTATTTGGCACCTATAAAAAAATCAGGATTTAGCTGGATTCTTCTTCATGCAATGCAGGTTTTAGTTTTTTAATCCGTGCAGTATGTTCAACTGCAGCGAATTAAGCCAGCATGGAAAGTTGGTGGGGGAACAGTTTATGTAATTACTCTGTATCTTTCTGTGTCTGTGATTGCGTGCAAGAGCAGTGAAAGGTTGTGGGTCATGGTGGATTTCCTGTTGTTTGAGGTTGACAATCAAAACTGAAATAGTAAAGAAAAAAAAAGAGAGACCACCACTGATGTTTTCTCCACGTATCCTGCATCACTGACAGAAACACAGTTACTGTATTTAACTGCAGTAGTAGTCGGTGAAGTATTCTAACTCTTAACTTTATGTGAATCAGTAATCTTTATTAGTTTGAGCTGGATTCTTTTGATTTGTGGGGTAATTATTTCCTCTGTCACACTGTACAAGTTCTGCTTTGTTCTTAGGTTTTTCTTAATCTGAGACTGGCTGTCCTCTACAGGAACCTTCACATGATCCCTGTGGCACTAGATAATGAGGGCACACACTGACACACTAACACACACTTGCAAAGAAATCTGACACAGTTATGCACGGAAATGCAAATATTACTGTATATAAACAGCATCAACTCATAAGAGCTTGTCTTGCATGGGACAATCACACCATCAGTGCAGTTGTGGAAGGAAGTCATAAGATTAGACCTGATAAAAGATTTATCTGTTATTTGTGTCTTAGTGGTGCATGCTTCTACGTTGTTTGTTAAATGAGTTGAGACACACTGGTAAACTACCTTCCCCCAGGACAGCTACTCAACATTATTGCTGCTAACATGAATCTGTGACAAAAAGTAGCCACTAAGCAAAAGGCTGAGGGGTGTGAGAGTTTACAGCGATCAGGGGTACAGGGGGAGGTGAGAGGGGGATGGCCATTACTGGCAGTGATGAAGGGAAGAGAGTGCATTACTGGCAGTTGTGTCCTTTATGAGCGAGATAGAGAAGGATCTCAAAGTAAAGAAATGACATGAAAGAGGGACAGTCAGAATGAAAGAGAAGCCAGGCAACCACTTGAAAGGGTTCTGAGGTTGACACCTTCATATTCTCCCCCAAACTCCATTTGCAAATATTCCACATTCTCAGACAACTTTTCTATTATTGCATTTGATGTTATTTTCTTCTTTATTATTAAAGCAAGAGGTGTTTCAGAGGAAAATACCTTTGGTTTACGGTGGTCACACAACAACTGATAGATGTGTGAGGGGAAGTACAGAATAAGAAGTTCTTACTGTGGGAATTGCTTTGAAGTCTACGACTTTGGGTGAAAATGCTGGGTGTTAAGATACATAGTGACATATTTTATTCAGACATGCATATCCTGTCTGATATGAAGAAATCATTCCAAAATGTCTGTCTGTCTGTCTGTCTATCTATCTATCTATCTATCTATCTATCTATCTATCTATCTATCTATCTATCTATCTATCTATCTATCTATCTGTCTGTCTGTCTGTCTGTCTGTCTGTCTGTCTGTCTGTCTGTCTGTCTGTCTATCTATCTATCTATCTATCTATCTATCTATCTATCTATCTATCTATCTATCTATCTCAACTGTCTGTCTGTCTGTCTGTCTGTCTATCTATCTATCTGTCTATCTATCTATCTATCTATCTATCTATCTATCTATCTATCTATCTATCTATCTATCTATCTATCTATCTATCTATCTATCTATCTATCTATCTATCTATCTATCTATCTATCTATCTATCTATCTATCTATCTATCTATCTCAACTGTCTGTTTGTCTGTCTCATATTGCAATACCAAACCGTCAAACTTCTAGATAACTACTTCCTTGTTGTTTTTATTTCTGTCTGTTTAGCCCAGATTGAAGTTATCCCATGCAAGATTTGTGGTGATAAGTCTTCTGGAGTGCATTATGGTGTCATCACATGTGAGGGTTGCAAGGTGAGATGCACATCTGTTGCACATTCACACACATACAAGCTTCTTTTCACCTTCCAACAGTTCAGACCCTATTATAGGGACTGCAAGGCATTTTTACGTACTTGTGTCTGCATACTACTGTTGTGGATTTGAAACAAAGCAATCTAGATGTGATTGAAGTGCTGATTTTCAGTATTAATTTGAGATGCTTAATAAATACTTGGCATCATATCCTTGATTTTCACAAGCTGAAAAGTACTAGCTTACCAATAAGCAGTTCACACATCCGAGATAGTTTGTTTAATTATTTCACAGCAAATTTAGGAAATAAACCATTTGGAGGTGATTACAAGTGGTTGATGTCTATTTGTTAGTTGTTGATATAAAATACTTGAACCTATCTGTATTTGTCCATACAACATTTGGCTTCAGGAACACACACAGACATTTCAGGGTGACTTTGCATTGATACTTACAAAGTAAAAGAGTTCCAGCTCCTCTTAAGTTCAGTAAATATGATATTATATCTTATGGTCATTGTTGTTTAACACAGGGTTGTTAGGGAGTCAGGCTGAGATGATGAGATAAGATAGATGGCTGTTGCTCCAGCTTCATGCTGAACAAGCAGATATGATCACTATCAATCTAACTTTCAGCCAAAATACTCAAATCCTCTTTTTATCTGCAGAGAGACAGGCTGCTATCTAGGTCAGTATTAGCTGTTTGTTTTATACCTGCATTGTTGGTAAATCACAAGAAAAGTCTGCACAGAAATGTCTGATATGCAGTATGCTGAAATGCATTTTCTAATTAATATAAAAAAAAAAAGCTCTGTGTATATTTTGTCTTTATGTAAAAAAAAAAAAAAAAAAGTTGGTAATTCATATTAGAAAGAAATCTCAATTATGTTTTGGTCTTTTTACCCACACATCAGGGATTTTTTCGGCGCAGCCAACTTCCCACCGTGTCCTATTCCTGCTCCAGGCAAAGTAATTGTCAGATAGACCGGGCCAGCCGGAACCGCTGCCAGCACTGTCGTCTGCAGAAATGCCTGGCTCAGGGCATGAGTAGAGATGGTGAGACAAAACACATCTTTGCCACAGACAAATCATCTTTATCCTTCATTTGAAGCATTTTTTTACTGTTTTTTTTTTTTTTTCCCTCCCCTCTTCAGCGGTAAAGTTTGGACGGATGTCTAAACGTCAGCGGGACTCTCTGATTGCTGAGGTGGAGAGGCACAGACGACAGCAGCAGCAACAACAGCAGCAGCTTCAGGGAGACACTCAGGTGGCGTTGTCCTGTCCCAACAAGAACCGTCAAGACCGCTCCCCCCAACTTCTCCAGCCCATGCCCACAGCCTACTCCTACACTGGAGACACTGAGCTGCTTTCCTACGCAGCTGATGTTCATCCTTACCTTTTGTGCTCTCCCAGTGATTCACAAGGGTCAGGAATGATCTGCCGTGGTCCTGGTGTCTCTCCCTCTTCAAGATCCCATTGCAGAGGAGACAATGGCAGATTCCCCGATGTAAGAGGTGAGGCACTAATGTTGGAGCACACTTCACTATACATACTTTTCTACATTCTGCTGTCCTTGTTCTTTTATTACTGCTCTTTTCTTTTTTCGTTCCATCAGGATTTGATCCCAGACATCAATCTCATGATCTGATGACGATCCATCCTTTAAACCCTCTGGAAGATCCTTACAGTCTCTATCCTCATTCTCTGCGAAACATGGGTCAGCAATCAGCACCACTGGCTGAAATGTATGTTTGGTCAATTTTATTCTATTCACAAATTCCTTTGCTTTTGTTTCAGATGAGCTGTGTGCCAGCATTGTGCGTTCCCACAGGGAGACCAGCCAGTACAGACCAGAGGAGCTGCAAGCTCTCAGATGGAAACTGTTCAGCAGGGAGGAGATCCAAGCCTACCAGAGCAAAGTATTACCAACAAGATTTCTGTTTCCTCCTCTCTTCTTTATTTCTCATGCATGAATCAGACAGTGTCAAAACATGCCATTTCACATGGCTTGAAGTTATTTCGTTTGATGAATCAAACAAAGAACTGAGAAAATGTCTTTCATCATTTTCCCCCTCCTCCTGTTTCTTTGATCAGTGGTGATCAAAGGGTGAGGAGGTGTTGGGTAAATTTAAGTGATAAAATACAGAAAGTTAAGTTTTAGATTGAATTGTTGGGAGAGTGAAGATCTGTTTGTGTAAGATGAGTAATGTTCCAGTTTATTATAAGTGTTATGTTGCAGAGGAACTTATGAGGGAACTAATAAACTTGCATTCTTGTATTATTTGCTCACTTCCTTTTCCAGACAGTGGATGAGATGTGGCAGCACTGTGCCAGCCAACTGACTGATGCTGTGCAGTATGTAGTAGAGTTTGCGAAACACATCCCAGGTTTTCGTATGCTCAGCCAGAACGACCAGATTGCCCTCTTGAAGACTGGTGAATTCCACTCACTCCTAGCAAGATCTTTACTCATCAAAATGTTGAAAAATTTACCCTTACTCCCTTCTGATCCTTCTCTCGCAGGCTCAATGGAGGTGGTTCTGGTTAGGATGAGTCGCTTCTTTAACACAGAGAACAACACTGTGTTCTTTGATGGGAAATTTGCTGGACCAGAAGTCTTCAAATCCTTGGGTGAGAAGCAGACAAAAGGTCAGAAACCGTTTGGGGAATGACCGGAGTATGTACCTGTGGTGACTTATCAGTGCTCTGTGCTACCTTTTCTTTGCAGCCTGTGGTGATTTAATTGGAGCAGTGTTCGACTTTGCTCATGGTATGTGTGCTCTAAAGCTCACTGAACAGCAGATCGCTCTCTTCGGTGCTTTAGTGCTGATCAATGCAGGTGAGATAAACTTAACATGACCCTCACTCATGTTGCAATTTGTTCTCCAGTTTTGGAAAATAACAAAAGGTGGAAGGACATTTACATTAAGCCACAATACTTGGTTATGTGGAGTATAGGAAAAATCTATGTTTGCACCCAGTACTGGGTTGGCTTATATTTTAATTAACATTTTTACCTAAGAGAAGCTGATATTCTTTTATTTATGGCTAAATCTGGCTAAGTGTTTCCTCGCAATCATACCCAGATTTAGCTGAAAGAAATATTTTCATGTAGAAATGTTAACTTTATCACATTTTCCTGACAATTTGTGTTATAGAGACTGGATTCATTCATGCAAAATTAGCTCTGCTGCCACCTAGAGGTGGTTAAGTGACAATAAAGAGCTCATAGTCTAGTTTCAACTTTAGGAGTCAATCAGCTTTGATGTTGGGGGGGGGGGGGGGTTCCAGTGAAACTGCTTTTATTTATGTATTAGTATTAGTGTATTGTATTTTTTATGTCAAACAACTAAACACATTAGAAATTGTAATAGAAAAGCAGCCTATTAAGTCTTAGTGTCAACTTGCTGTGACTTAAACAGTTCTAGACTTTTGGTCTGGTCGCATAAAATCCATAATTTTAATTGAGGAAATACATAAACAATATGCTCAAGTTAAAAACCCTGACTTGTATAAAACTCGAGTGGAGCTTCAAACCAAATTTGAGTTGGCTTCAATTCATCCTATCGAGCGCCAACGTTTGTTCTATATCCATGGTTCCCCGTGGAATTCTTTAAGGCATTTTTTTCCTCACTACTCTCGCCTCAGCTAAGCACAGTGCTATCTGACTCATTCGAGCAGGGCAAGCTCCCAACATCATTTTATGAAGCATGTATCACTCATTGCAAAAAAAGATAAGGATACGTTGGAGTGTTCTTCATATAGGCTATCTCTTTATTAAATGCTGACACAAATTTTGGCTCAAGTTTTGGCCCGAAGATTGTCGAACATATTACCGTCCGTCACATCTGAAGACCAAATAAATGGACATATTTATTTGTGACTCTAGAAAAATTTGGCTGTGGTCCGAATTTTATCACCTGGATCAAATTATTATAATCTAGCCCCACTGCTTTGGTCCCACTGCCCTTTTTGGGTGACAATGGAGTTGGGTTTTGCTAAAAACTTTTCCATTCCAGCATTTCTTGGATCTCCACTCCCTCTCCTGCCAAATAAATTCATAGACAATCCAGCTGTCAGGCACATGTTGAGTGTGGGTTCAGTTCAGGAGACACTTTAGCCTCCTTGACTTCTGCCTCTCTAGCCCCATTTCTGCCAACCATTTTTTTTAAACCTCCTTACTGGACTTAATATTTCAGGAATGGGGAGACTGCGTATTGAGCGTTTCAGTGATCTCTTTTCTGATACTAGCCTTGCATCATTTGAAAAGCTGTCTGAAAAGTTTAGTCTCCCAAAGTCTCACTTTTTCAGGTATCTACAGGTAAGGCATTTCCTCCACTGACAGATGCCAAACTTCCCTCAGAGGCCTGATAAGAGCATTGCTGATGCACTTCTCAATCTACAACCATCACACAAGGATTTAATCTCCATTGCCTACAAAATACTGCTAGGTATAAAGCAGACCTCACTTAACAACATTTAAAATGCACGGGGGCAGAATTTGAATCTCACCCAGTCTGAAGCCCTACACTGCTTGTTGCAATTCAAAGTCATACACAGGGCCCACATATCCAAATCAAAATTGGCTCGTTTTTACACAGACGTTGATCCCCTTTGTGACAAATGTAAGAGAGAGGAGGCTACACTTATTCACATGTTCTGGACATGTCCTAGCTTGGAGAAATACTGGAGGGAAGTCTTCTGAACTTTATACCTAATCGTGGGCATAGACATTGAACCCAACCCTCTGATTGCTCTTTTCAGCACCACAGCCGATCTTGATATGGGCCTGACCTCAGCTAAATGCCGAACTATATCTTTCGCCTCTTTCTTGGCCAGATGTGAAATACCGATGAGGTGGGGGGACTTCCCCGCCCACCCACACTCAGTGGCTGAGAAATGTTATGTATTGTTTAGACCTAGAAAAAATACATTACTCAATTTGCAGTTCCAAAGAAAAGTTCAAAAAGTATGGGGACCATTTCTGGAATACCTCCATAACCTTCAAACTAGCTAGGGACTAGATCCCTTAACCACATTTTACTCTGTCTTTACATCAGCAATACCAAGTGTATAAATCGGCCCTTTCTCTGGTGCCTTTTGGCTGGTGTGTGGGTTCATGATTTATATGTGTGCGTATGCATTGTTTGTCTTTCGTTTTTACCTTCCCAGATTAAAACCCGACTTCCAGCTGTTGCTTATATTGCTCCAGGAATGAAGTACATTTGACTAGTTGTTCTGTTGATTCTTTCATGTACATGTCTGGCTCGATAATGGGTGGGCGGGGTGGGTTGGATCATTTTTTTTTTCCTCGTTTTTTTTTTATTGTGTGTGTGTGTGTTTGTGTGTGTGTGTGTGTGTGTGTGTGTGTGTGTGTGTGTGTGTGTGTGTGTGTGTGTGTGTGTGTGTGTGTGTGTGTGTGTGTTTTCCTCCCTACTGTACACAGACAGGTTTATTGTTCTCGACTTTAGTTGACTGTATATTTCACAAACCCCCCTATCAACGTTATATAACTCTCATTTATTTGGGACAAAACTTTAATAAAAATATCCTTGAGAAAAAAAATCCATAATTTTATAACAAACTTAATTTGACAAACTCAGCATTCAAGTAACATAAAGACAACACATGTGCAGTGAATTCAGCTTTACTTACATGTATAATGATCTCTCACAAATAAAGTTAAGAGTGACAGAATATTTTTTTAATATATATGTTTTCACACAGTCTAAAGTATTAAAGTGTCAGACATTTTTCGGCCTGTGCATATATATTGGGACAGGCTAGTGGTCCGATTAAATGACCAGGTCAAACTCTCAATTCTTGTTGCCTTATATGTGCAACTCAGTAACAATAATGATTGGTCAAAATGATAAAATGAGGGACAATAAGCCTGGAGTACGGATCAGGTGTTCAGTCAGTGTAGAACTAGTTATTCTGTGGAAGACACAAACTTTATTTGGTGTGAACTCTGGATTTTATGTTCCTTTAGATCTGCCTCTCACCGTGTCTATAAATAAATAAATAAATAAAATATGAAAATTCAAAGACACGCCAGTGAAAAGAAAGAAACACAGAAGTCATTATGTTTTTTCAGTGGAAGGTTTCAGGAGGATGATGTATCCCTGCTGACTTTGGGTGAAAAGCATGGCAAACCATAGACAGGTCACCAGTCAGTCTCAGGGCTAAAAAGGCCATAAACATACACCTGAACAGCAGGTTCAAATCCAGCTTCTTCTTAGTTGTGAGGCAACAGTGCAAACCACTGCACCAAGCCAAGGCATCTACTTATTTAAAATAATAATAACAAATATAATTTAAAATAACCACTTTCAAAACGTATCTTTCTGTGCAGACCGTCCATGTCTAGAGGACAGAGGTAGAGTTCAGCGAGTGCAAAGAAGTGTGGAGCTTGGACTTACGCACATTCTACACCAGCACAACCAGGAGAGTCTGATGCATAAGGTAGGTTTGGAATGATCTGGAATATGAATTCATCCACAAGCTCTTTGTCCTAGAATACAGACATGTGTCTCTGTTTTCCCCGCAGCTGTACCAGAGGATGGCGGTGTTGCGTTCGCTTTGCAGCCTGCACATGGAGAAGCTGCGCTGGTTCAGTCAGCGATACCCACTCACTGCCCACTCTCTGTTTCCTCCACTCTACAAGGAGCTGTTTGCATCTGAGGCAGAGCTGCTGCCTGGGACCACTCACTGATGATCTGACAGCTGCAAACTCAAACACACACATAGACACAAACTATTTAAAGTTTCATCATTACTTTCTGACAGAATCTATTTTTCTAATAATTAAAACAAATACGAAAAGCACAGTAATCACGAGTATTGGAAATGACACGACTTCCAAGAGAGCTCATTTTGTAGATTATTTCTAAAATCATTTTGAATAGTTTGACATTATTTTGATTATTCCAGGAAAATATGCAGTTAATTTTCTGTGAGAGTTTATTTTCAGCGGAGTACAGGAATATTTTTATTTTCTCAGACTGTTGTTATTCTATCCAGTTGTAGCAACTGTGTGTCACAGTGTGTTTATCCACAGATTCAAAGAGGCAGGATGCTCTTCAGTGACAACGGACATTTAAAGTGATACCGCCCAAATAATCTGTCAAGATTATCCCCTCCTATTAAAAGAAGCATGATGCTGGCAAAATAAGCAATATAAATTATAGTTATAGTGTTGACCCTACTTTGCAAACATTTTATAATCCAAATCTCTGCTGTCTCCTAGTTATTAATCCATATTTAAAATATGACTCAGTTAGTACAATGTCGCTGCACCGTCACATTGAAGCTGTTTTTCGTCCTTCTGCTTCCACGCTGTGTTTGTCTTCAAAAGGTTTTGGCTTCAGCAGTGCTTTAATTCACATAACACAAAGCTGAAAAAGCCTTGTCTTCATCATCCTCCTCACCTGGGCAACAAACAGTCTCTGTCAGTTACCGCCATCCTGCCTCTTTTTATCTGCATTTCTAGAGAAATGTTTCTCCTCAGGCTGATGTCACAGATAGACCATTAAATCCAACAGGGAAGCAATTCCTGTTCCTGTTTCCTCTTAGTTTAGATAAACCCACACACTTATATATATTGTTTGAACCTTGGAAGGATGTTGCATTAAATTTAGAAATTAGAATCTGTTAACACCTTGTGATGCATTAGAAATCTCTTCCTTTGTGTGCTAACTTTTTGTTTTGTTTTGTTTTGATTTTTTTTTGGTTTTTTTTTTTCAATTAACTTTTGTTTTCCCTTTATGTACTATAACTGGGTAAAACTGAAGAAACATTAAGAAGTTTCAGCATTAAATACTGTCTGTCTGGATGTAGTCCTCTGTTTACCTAGAACAGACATGATTTTAATGATCTTAATTCCATATAATTCTTTTAATAAACTCCTGAGGCTGTGACACCAAATAGATGTGGGTGTTATTTTATTCACAGAAAATAAAAGTTAAAAAAAGGCGGTAATATAACAGTTTTCCAAGACTGAAACAAGCTAGAAAACGTACTCTGTTATATTAAGATAAAATAGTCTTCTTTAACAGTTAATGTATAATTATGATGGGGTGATTAATCATTTTATTTAAAATATTTAAGTGAATTTGGTAAAATTGCAGCAGTTGACACATAAGAGATGTTAGTCACAGCGACTGTGTGGAAAGTTGTAATTAGGTTTTCACAGGCAAAAATGTGGTCATCCAAGTAAAAATAAGAAGCAACTGAAGTGGCTGGAAGTCAGTTGGACAAGATTAATATATTCTTACAAGAAGTCACAAAGAGTGAAAAAGAAATGGGGGGGGGGGGGTTGCATTTTCAATCAAAGCTGTTTTTTTTTTTTAACTCTGCAATATGATTTTTCTTTTTCTGCAGAGAGTACAAAAACAACTGTCTTCAATCATCTAAATTAATCTTTGTTGTGGACTTTTACAGTTCATTGAGACCTCACTACATGTGTTGAACTTTGATCAGAGGAACAGCTTTCAGCAGCGTTACATTCTGACTGAGAGGAAGAAAATGTTCAATTTAATTTTCTTAAATCTGGACCACTCGAGCATGAGAAGGAGAGTGCTTATCAGACTTCCTGAGAATTGTTTTGTCATTTTTACTCCCTAAACTCTCAGAGGAATGTCAACACATTTGCAAAGCTTTTGGACCCCAACACATACCAGCACCAAGCCAAACTTTTGGTGTTGATATGCTTTCATGATGAGAAAAGGCTGTGGGCAGGGCAGCAAAACTGCGGCCTACAGAGAGCAAAGAGTGGAAACTCATTCAGCTGCAGCTGGTGACTGAAAATGGAGTTTTTCCTCTGGTCTGACCTGTTTTTTTTTTTGTTTGTTTGTTTTTTTTTTGTTGTTGCTCCTCTACCTTTCAGGGGAGTCGAGCTCCCCTTAGCTCCCCTGTAATTCGAACCCTGAATTTAAGGCTTTTAATATCTCTGACAAGCTGAAGAAAAATTACCTACAAAAATGATGAGTGGCATAAACATTCGGGAGTGGAGTCAAAGAAAACAGCTAAATCTAAATACTAGATGAACAAAAAAGCTAAGCAAAAACAAATGAATAAATAAACCGCAGTAAAAAGCAAAGAAAAAGCATAGAGATCTGTTTATTATCACCTGTGGATCTGAAGAATCCTTTTCAAAGTGGGAGAAAATAAGCATGACAGTTTGGTAATGATGTTAGAGATATTTCAGACTGGGCGACGGGTTTCATCTTACTGCTCTCAGATGACAGTATGTAGCAGGAAGTTTGCAGTCTGTTGGCATAAACATCTTGAAATCTGGTTGGATCATTAACTTCTTTACACTTGTAAACTTTTTTTCCCAAGACAGGATATTTGAACAGAAATAAGACTTTTTCTCCTTAGCTATTTGTGGTCGTTGTTGTTTTAATAAACTGTTGGTTTGGCATTTTTAATGCCAAGACTGTAGAATTATAACAGAATGCTGAACACTGAATTGGTCCTATCATAGTTATTCTACCTGTTAAAGTAATTGGCCATTATTTGAATCAATAAAAAGCTCTTACGTTTTGCACATCAATACAGCTAGGTCAATTAAATCTCATCCATGAAAACTACTCTGTTCTTGACTTATGATATTATTTAACATTGTACTAAGCTTTTTTTTCTTTTCTTCTTCTTTTTTTTTCCTTGTCACTTATCATACGATTTGTGTTTATAGGCTCTTTATTTTGTTGTGCTTGTACTTTGATACCTGTTACATCCATAAGGCAGGCCAGGGGAAATAGGGAGTAACACAACTCCAGAAGATGCCAGTGAGGAGACAGTCTGAAGTTTACCTTTCATTTAATGTTAGGGGCCACCACTTAACAGGAGGAAATTCAGCACAATACACAAGAATCAACCACTGGAATCAGCCCCATTCCTGAAACATTACCACTAAACAAGTGAAACCTTGATTGTTTTCTTGATTTTGAAATAAAGATTTGAACATTTTAAATTAATTTGGAAAATACACATTTTCAGAAAAAACTCTTTACATAAAATGAGAGATGTTAAAAGAAACAAATAGCTGCTGCTTTGAAATGGTCTCTTTTTAAAAACTGCCCTCATTCAGACCTCAAAACTTATATAAGTACTAAAACACAGCTGAATGCAGTCTGAAGCTAAATAAAATTAAAAGAAAAATACTTCATTTTAATCCTGTTTTTGTTGTTTTTTAAATAAATATTATGTTAGGTCTTGTTCAAGAGAGTGATGAACGCTGGCAGGAATGACCTTTCTATCTTGCAGTGTACTTGAAGAAGCCTCTGTCTGAATACACTCCTTTGTTTTCCTCACTGTGTTGTGTAGAGGGTCCGAGGAATTGTCCACTGGGTTCTTCAACTTAGCAGATGTTGTATTTTCTGTATAACCGTCAAATAAAGTTTGTATTAATTTATATTTATTTTTATAGATGTAGTAAACAGTTTAATTAGTATTGATTAATACTACATGATGTATAATCATAATCATAAGTAGTAGTACTATTTTGGGTTATTGTTTCTAGACTGTTATTTCTACTGGATGTTTTAGTAATGCTCACATAGTGAAATTATTTTTAATGTTTTTTTCTGACTATAGAAGAAAATCCAAAAACTAGCTTATTCTTGAAGTAACATTTTAAAACTGCATGAAGTCTTTTCCTGCACTGACTTGCTAAACTGTGACTCAGATCAGCCAACAGTCGATAATTAAAACACCCATAGCTTAATGTCAGGCGATGAGTAACGAGTTGAAAGCTTAACAACCAGTCTGGTCAAAGAAAGAATCCTAATATGAGTCCTGCTCGTACAGGCGCTCAGGATCACGCACTTTAAAGTCGTCCCTAAGACGGGTTCATAGTTTTCCATCTAACACAATCCAGGAGCTGCACAGATCACTGGTGAGTCACGTTGAAAAACTTCCCTCCCCCCTTATTTTTCTCCTCACTCCGCCTCATCTCTCATTCTCCACAACAACCATAAAAAGTCTTCGTCGAGTTGCGGGATTTTGCTCGCAGACGGACAGCACAGCGGCTTGTGTTGGACCAATAAACGGGCCGGTCTTCACGCTGACCCGCTGCGCGTGCCTTCCTGGGCTGCCTCTGGTCTGATACTTTGCCAGGACGTTCAGCTCCAAGCAGTGGGGCACTCTGAAGAGCACAAACACGATCAGCTTTACCATGGGATCGACTTGGGCGCTAGTCTGCTCCACCACTTTAGTCTTGGCTTTACTGAGCTCAGCAGCTAAAGGTCAGTGGAATTATTTCTCTAATTTAAGCTGCAAGATGGAAAACGTTCTTTCCTCATGTTTGTTATAGTTGCTGTGAGGTTGTTGTCTTTGCTTTTAAGCCGCAGCGTATTTATTTACAGCGTATTTACTAAACACATAGAGCAAAAAAAATGAATGCAAGTTCAAAACACAACAAACATGCAAACAGAAGTAAATCACCTAAACTTTCAGTGTAACAGTGTGTTTTACCCTGGAGTGTTACTAGCTTACAAACTGCTTGATCAGGAATGTAATACTCTTTGCACTGCTGGCAGCCTCAGTGTAATTTGGACAAAGCAAAAACATTACGTTGCATAACCTTGTGTCTCTTTGTTTTTCTCTGCATCTGTGTTTGTGTATAACTTTCCAGATGAACCCAACATTGAGCAGCATGAGATCCCTTTTGACCTTGACCTCAGGAGAGGTGTGTGTATGATTGTGTGTATGTGTGTGTGCGCATTCACATACTAGTATAGTACTGTATATCCTCTAGATCCAGTTAGAGACTGAGTGGCATTCAGCCAGCTCTTGAGCCACTTCAAGAGGCAATATAAGGGTCAAAATTTAAGACTGAGAGATTATTCAGCATGCTGCATTGATTTTACTAGTGAAATTCCGCATTCTTGGCTGGAGGAGCACTACTTAATCTGCAAAAATGCCTGTATAATTTCCTCTGTGCTTCTGGAGAGAGCTTTCCAGAGAGAAAAGTTAAGCTATATTATAGTTTTCTTAGTGCTACAGACATCTAAATAACTGAAATACCTCTCTAAGTTTATGTTTAAACTGAGATGTTTTATGTTATGCATGGATCTCATTCCTGATGTATGTAGGTTAGGTATGCATGCATGCCTGACCTTTGTGAAGACTGAAGAAGACCACTGTAAATAATTGATTTTTAAATCAAAATGTGTCTTTCAGGGATTCCACAGCCAGATTCAATGATGTTGCAGAAAGAGGTGGACTTAACAGACCTTATTGATCCTAAGGGTACTGGTGATCCTCTTTCACTTTATTATGACCTTGTTTGTTCTGATATAGTGACCACAAAATGAACAATTCCTGTTTTCAGAGTTCCTCATGCAGAAGGAAATGGATGTTCCACCATTTCTCCTCAATGGTCAATCTAGTTTTGGGCCCCGTTCTTTTGGTGGCCCTCCCACTCTGAACTACCCCGTTCAGTTTCCCCTTAGCCGACCAACATCTGACAACATCCAAGCCGTGTGTCTCCATGGAGACCATCGACCCCGCTACCCCAGCTCATATTTTCCCCCGTCTGGTTTTGGCCAGAACAGGCGAATGGCTACTGCTGTGAATAATGCAGAGTCCTGGTTTGGTTCGTGCTGTAAAAGGAACCAGACGTGGGAGGGAGACATGATGCTGTGTTGCGCCACTCAGGCGGTAAGTTTTTCACAACATCTCATCATTGCCGATTCAGCAGTCTTTTTTTTTTAACTCTCTGTTAAAAATACTAACTATGTGCTGTAAGATGTTTTTGCAATTGTTTGGTTCCTCTCATTTGGCAGTTTGGATTTTCAAAATTTTAAACATATTCAACAACCAATGCAACATGAGAAAAAAACACAGTGTGTGACATTGTAGTATAAAGATAAAACATTATTCCAAACTAATTTCTCATATTACAAATGACACTTTCTCAAGAGTAAAAAAAACGTAGGCTGCATATTATCAGCAACCTTGCATGTATTTTGACTGAATCTCTGCTCTACCAAACACATTATCCTCACTCTAAATGATTTTTAATTACTCAGGCTATAAAGAACTAAACATTCTTCACATTGCAGAGATGATGGTACCTGTAGTCGAGGCCCTTGGGGGTGTTTTCACTAGATAAGCCCAGCCAGACATAACAGACAGACTTTGGCATTTGCATCAGCAAAGCTGCCAGAGGGCAAGAAACAACCCTGCGCAGAATACTCATATAACAGTAGCCTAATGCTTAATTTACCTACATAATTACAGGTGGTCTATTTACTTGGCTGTGCAGTTTTAGACATGCAGGCCTCCTGGTAGAATTGGAGCATTTGATTAGTACACTATGACTGTGTTACTGTATTTTTTTTCTATACTTAACCAAGTGGGAGCTGTCACTTGAATTGTTCTGTGAGGAGAACTCAAGAGTGAAAGATCGTCAGCATCTCTGCTGTTCAAGAGACAATGGCAAACTAGACTGTTTCAATGAGGCTGCTGAAAACCCAAGCTACGAGCCAACAGAGGTGCTACCAGTGGAGTCGCTTCCCCCCACTGTCAACTTCAGCTTTGATCCCAGTACTTGCCAAAGGTTTGTTCAAATGCTTGAGAATGGTGCAGTTTTGTTCTCACTAAGCATAGTCAAAGCTAAATAAAGCTGAATGTTTATGATGTTTATAGAAGAGAGAAAACCTTCAGTATGTGTCTTAAAGAATAATTCTAGATTTTCTTAAGAACAACTATTTAAAAGACAACAAACAAAAACTGATAAAAAAAAGTGCAATTATTTCCATTATGCCATTAATTTACATATGTTTGAAGCTCATTTCCTACATCAGTCCTTTGTACTGAATCAGTAAATGACATGACATATATTCAATTGTCCACAATCCACAAAGTTGATAGATTTTTCTTTTTTATTATTTTACCCTTTGCGCTGAAAACTGACAAAGGGGAGAAAAAGTGAGCCAAAGTGAAATGAATCATATGGTGCTGAGAGGACATTTCAAAATAAACTTCCTTTATTTTAAAATAATTTTTTAGCTTAAAAATGAATCATAGGGTACTGAGAGGGTTTACATTGCAAAACAAATTTTCTTTATTTTTTAATATTTCTGCAGCTTGAACAAGCTAAGGTTTGGTTCTGATTTTATTCCTCGTGCATTACAGGAAACTGATGACTCCATATAGTGTCAGGGTACTTAGAAAAAAGAAGGAAAAGAAACCATCGACTTCCCAGAAAATTGACATCAACTTTCCTCCTGGACGACCCACAGCAGATAACATTGAATTACTGTGCAGCAACCAGAAGCTTCGGCCCCTCTATAACACCAAGTGTTTGCCACGCTTTGGCTATGAGCTGCTGGCTGTACAGGCCAAGACCATTAATCGTTTAGAAAAGGGATTCAAACAGTGCTGCAAAAAGAAACATGGTGTCCTCACCTGTGCTGACCAGAAGGTAAAGTCAAGAAGAGACTTAAAAGATTTTTTTTTTTTTTATAATGAATATGTTTTGAGTCATTTCTCATATTTTGTTTAAGTGGCGTGATGAGCTAAACAAGTTTTGCTCAGCTGCAAGCAACAAGCAGGGGCCAGTGGATTTACAGTGCTGTTTGGGTGATGAGGCAAATGATCAGTACACCTGTTTCCAGCAAACGTCTCCAGACCCAAACTATAACATGACTTCTGCCAGTGAGAAGCCCTCGCTTAGTAGAATATGTGACACTCACAGTATTATCAGGAAGAGGTCAGTACATATCTCTGATTCTTATTTTTCAAAATTTCTAACCTGCTGAAATATCTTTTCACTTATACTGTATTCTGCTTGTAATAGATAAATTTATGTGCACAATCTACAAGACTGTAATGTTTGTTGACTAAGTAACAAAGCGTCTGTGTTTAGATTCCCTGTTGGGTTTCCTCTCACAACCTTTGTGAGCCAATGCTGCCCCCTGCCTGATGAAGAACGAGCCAGTTGTTCTGAGCAAAAGGTGAGTTAAAGGGAAGTGAACCAGTTCAAATCCATCCATCCATTTTCTTTATCTGGTTATTCAAATGGTTGCAGCCAATTCATATAAAGGCTGATTAAATCTATTAAGTGTATTAATGAAATTTTAAGACTCATTAACCATAAATTCTGATTTGAACGTTCCATTTTAATGTGACCTTGTTCTGTCAATGAAATCAGCTTGAAGAGATATCCCAGAACCTGTGTCCACCAAAGAAGCCGTCTCCAGCTGTTCGCCGCTGTTGCAAGACGGCTTCACGAGAAGCCGTTCCTCAGTGTATCTCTAAAATCATCATGGATGCCATCAACAAAGCAACCAATGTCTTACGCCAGAAGAAGAGGAAAAGGTGCCCGATTTCTTAATGGTCTGAAAATTGGAGAGAATATTCAAAATATGGACCAAATTCTAGCTTCATCTGCATCTGCTGCCAGTGTTAGTAACAGTTACATAACTATATAAGAAGCATTTCTACCATCTACAATCAAACAGTATACTGCTGAATGCATAGTTTTTAAAAACAGACTTTAGTCTGTTTCACTGTACCTATGTTTTCATTTTATAGCTGCTCTTAACTTGATTTTGAATGTAGTTTTTTATGGCTTTGGAGCTTCAATAGCAATATATTATTTTTTATGATTTTGTTGTTAGGATTGTATCTGGAACAGTTCTAATAAAAACACTTTAAAATTCAGTTTTGTGTGGGTTAGTATGAAACTTATTGAATGCAAGGCCTCTACAGGCCCACTGCTACAGTGAGTTATGCTGTAGTTAATGCAGGGTTTGGTCAGAAATAATACAAAATAAGCACCTATATTTCCATTCATATTTGCTGTTATATAAAATGGCCTGTGCATAATGTATTCATAGCCACAGAAAAATATACCCTTGTATTCTACAGAGATCTTAAATATATTTCAAAAAGAGGATTGAAGACAATTCCTAATATCCCCAGGAGTGTTTGAAAAATAAAGATGAGTACCATTAGGAGGAAACCTGTATACAAAATTTTATTTAAGTGGGACGTATTATGCTGAAGAAATAAATATACTGCATTTTAGATAAGAACATTATTCCATCGATGAAACATGTAAAAGCGTCTGCTAAATGACTGTAGAATAGAATAGAATAGAATAGAATAGAATAGGCAGTTTCAGTATCATGGCTTGAGCCAGTTCTGTCGCATCTGGGACCCAGTGAAATGTCATCCATTGAAGAATTCATTCTGAATTATTCTAGCAAATTCTACTAAAATAAATAAATAAAAATAAATGTAAAAAAAATCGGGTAAATATGGACTGCCCAAACCAAAGTATTGACCTTTACCAATGAAATAAACACAAAAATACATTTGCTAGTCACAAATATGTTATGTTATGTCATGTTATGTTATGTTATGTTGTGTTATGTTATGTTATGTTATGTTATGTTATGTTATGTCTAGTGCTTTTCAAGATCACACATATTTGGAAAAATGTATATTTTTCTGACATTTTTATCCTATTTGTAAATTATGCTAAAAGCATTAAGTAACAACTAAAACTCATGTCCATATTTGTCTTTTAGGCCAAATGTTGTCAAACTTTAAAGTGACTACAGGGCTCTACAGTAAAACTGAAACTGAAACCGTACCTCATCCGTCCACTGGGGGCGCTGCGATGCTGCTGCGACACGGGCATCAAAATTCAGCCGTCTGCACCGTTATCCGCTATCTGTGATGTGAACAGTCCAAACGTAATGGCGACTGCTGCAGACTCGGGATCAACAGTCCCGACAGGTATCTTGTTTATTTGGCTTCTTCTTTTGTTGGGTGAAAATGAAGATGTAAACAGATCGGTGTGACGTCTGGTAGCGATGAAAATTGTGTTATGTGGCGGCTGTGGCTTTTCATGTCCCGGTTAGCTAGTTAGCATCGAGGGTTTCAGTCTAAGAAATGAACGGACGGTAGCTAGCTTGCTAAGCTGTCTGGTTAATAAACCTTAGCGATGATATTGTCGTGAAATACGTACATCTATAGTTACCTGTATTTATGCCAAGTCCTGTATATGTTTTAACTGTATGTTTAACAAAGAAAGAAAGAAAAGTCCCAGGACCTCGTTGACTCAAAGTGTATTTTGTTTCCAACTCGGTTGTGTCGTTATTATTATATGGTATCTTTACGATAGCGAAGCAGCTAAACACAGGAGTATAAAGGATGATCTTTAGTTAGTACATGTTATTAGTTTTGGTTTGTAAATGGGACGTGCCCACTCATCGGAAGTCAACGATCGCTTCTCCGTTATCCCTTGACTTTTTCCTCCTCTTATCAGTCCTCCCCTTCCTCGGTCTGTTTTTGTCCACGTCTATGATAAACAATAGGAACAGAAGAAAAATAAATAAACTATTTATTTGTTATTCATCTTCCAAAACAGTTATTTTCTAATATTCCACAAGTGATACAGTGTATCACCTGTTTAATATTGATCTTATTGATTTTCATAATTATTTTAACTAATGGCACAGACTAGCTATGCTTATTGAGTTAATGAAAAGATTTGATTCATTTAGCCCTCTTATCTTTGTTCAGCTGATCAGTTCTTTATCTAGGATCACATTCCAGATTTTTGCATTTTTCATTGCTTTATTACTTAGATTATAGAGGTTTCTTATTTTCAGAGGATTGGACAAATGATGGGAACACATTTATTACTAATGCATTTTGTTAGATGTCCTTACCTCCCTAGAACACACCAGACATGCTCTTCCTTCAGTAACCACCCAGTCTAAAACTGTGCATTAAAAATAGTGACTTTAAAGCACTCCTGTGGCTCCAACGTGGCTGAAATCCAGAGATGGTACAAATACAACAAATGCATTCTGTCAGGCACATGCCCTCAGACACTTGAGTGACAGTAGCATAATGTCATTTCTGTTTTAGTCCTTGTTGGCCTTGTTACCTTTTTGGTCCAAGAACCAGTATATTTACAGACTGCGTAGCTGAAAATGATCTTAAAGGTGTGTGCACGTCCCATATTATTGCTTAGCTGCAGGCTACTTGTGAAACAAACAAACAAACAAAAAAAAAAAAAAAACTGGCAGTGACTTATTTTGTATACTGAGAGGAACAGATGGTTTGTCTATTTTCGTCAGCCCTGCCACCAATGAGCTGAAGTCATTAAGTAATTAAGTTAGTCTAATTCCTATCCCAAATCTGCTGCACAGTGTGTTATTGAGTTTTGCACTGACCTTTGAGAAAAAATAATAACACTAGAGTTGAAATAATTTTTTTTCTTTTTATTATGTATTAATATGCAAATTAATTGATTAACAAAAAACTATATTAGTTCAGTGTCATTGACTTTGTCCATGGCATGAGCCAGTTAGGCTGACCATTTCCTGCTCCACAGACATAAGGACTCAGTTCTGGCGGAGAGCATTGCAGCGAGGTACCCGCATGGGTGTGTGTGAGTGTTTCTGTGTGTACAGAAACTGCATGAGTAGTGATGATTTAGTGTGTTGTTTTACATAATGAGAGGGAATGTGGGCAGAGTGATCCTCATTGTTTCCTGGTGGATTGCAGTGTGTCCCTGTTTAATAAGGAGACAAGCATGACATTCAGTTATTCTGTCTTATTATTAGTTCTGCCAATGTTTCTAGAGTTGAAATGTCTTTTTACTGTACATCTACTGGATCAAATTTGTGGAACTGTGAACTCTCTCTCTCTCTCTCTCTATCTCTCTCTCTCTCTCTCTCTCTCTCTCTGTATATATATATATATATATATATATATATATATATATATATATATATATATCTATATATATGTATATGTGTGTGTGTGTGTGTGTGTATATATAAAATTTGTTTCCATTCTAGGGTTTCTTACTGTTCTTAATTTTTCAGTAATCATTGGGATCCCACTCACAGGGGATTGGCCCATGCGTTTTACTGTTACCCTATTGGCTAGCTTTACCTGCTTCCACCTCTAACAATGACGTTAGGTTTGGATTTTGTGGTATATATTAACCATACAGCAGTATTGGAGTAGATGTTGCTATTGGTTACAGGCAAGAGGTGATTGCGTACTGCGTGAGGTAGTAAGCTTATGCAGCAAGTTTATGTAAGGATCAGGTTTGTACCCTTCTAACAAAATGTCTGTGCTGGATTTTAATTCACATATCCAGAGATATTAATGTTAAGTCTTGGTATTGCATGTCCACCTTCACAGCTTACTGTTTTTATACTGATTGTTGACTTTTCTACATGGCTAAATTTCGGGGATATTTAAATATGTCTTTATGATGCTATGGTAATTTTTAAATTATAAAAGCAAATTTACTGTGGCTGGCTTGCCAAGTTGTAGGAAATTTGGGTGGGGGATGGAGTGTAGTGATGTTGACACATCCTCAGGGAGCAGTTGAATATGGAGCTGTCGGCTCATGGGAGAAGTAGTTCTAGTTCACTTAGAGCTGGTGTATTGGGTGCAGCAGTTTGTTACTATGGACACATTTAGGTCTTAGCTAATCATTGGCCTTATAGTCATCAGCTAAAGCTGAAAATAGCTCAGCTAATTAACCAACATAGGGCTCAGTTTTTAACTAATTCTTCCATGGCAAAAACTTCCAGTTCAGACTTGTCAAAATTGTTTTAAACATTAACTTTACTTTGATTATATGGGTTCATAACATTGAGCCTGTTCCAAATAACTACTGACTCCTTAAGACTTTTTCCCCCAGGATTTTTAGATGTTGTCTTCCTGACATTGTAGATCATAGTTTAACTTGCTTTTCTGTTCTCAGGGACCAGCAGCATTCGAAAAATGGCCCCTTCAGAGGTAAGATGTTAAGTCTTGCTTCAAAACACGTCTGCATTTAGTGCAAATTCTGAATCAGTTAAATTTGTGAAAAGACATGCCATAGTTTCAGTGTAGCTGCAGTGTCATAACATCCCTTCTTCAAACCAGTAATTAATTATAATGGTAGTTGTTGGTAAAATGTAGGGCTGGACGATTAATCGATTAAATCGATAAATCGAATTTTGCATTTCTGGAGATTTATTTTTATGAAAATCAGGATTTTTTTTTTTCCATAGTTAGCAGCAGACTTAGCCTTCCCTCCACACCAGAACGGTGTTTATCTGACAGATTTTCAGTGAAGTGACCCTTCACTCACGCCAGTGATTTAGCAGTGCGTATAACTGCAGTGAGAAATGCTGCTCTCTGCGAGATGCAGAAGTAGGGCTGGGCACTATATCAAGATTTTCAAATATATTGAGACTTAATCAGGCGCAATATAGTGGAAGGAAATATCGTTTATATCGAGAAAGCTTGTTTTGAGTTAGAAACATATTTTCTTTTGCATTTTACACAGCTGTATTTTTGTTATGGTCATTGAAAAGTATTTTTCATTCATTTTGTTTTAGCAGCATTTAATTTAATGTAACGCTACTTTAATTTCAGTCAGCTGTTTTAATGCACATGTGCTGAAAATCCTTAATAAAAATGTATTTATAACTGAAGGCTGTAAATTAGAACTGTCTCTTTGGTTACTTGACAAAGAAAAATATATCGAGATATATATTGTATATCGTGATTCAGGTTAAAAATATCGAGATATAAGATTTGGTTCATATCGCCCAGCCCTATGCAGAAGTCAACTTAACCCACAAACCCTAGTTAAGAGACAACCTTCATCAGGGGAATTATTTCTGCAGTGGATCCTGTATGATAAGGATCCAGATGGAAAGAGATCACGGATGCATTGTGTCGCATATTTCAATGTAAGATATGAAGTCGTTTATATGATGGAAAAGCTACGACATTATATGCTTTATTTTTGCTGGCATTCATCTATATAAATAAATATTTTTAATAAGTTTGTTTGTAAAAGAAAAGAAAAAAAATTGATTAAAATCGGAAATCGGATTTGGTTATAAAAAATCGGAGATTTTATTTTTAGGCCATATCGCCCAGCCCTAGTAAAATGCCGCACATAAAGGAAAGGATTTCAGGAAAGTAACAATATTTGTGCAAGAAATGTAAAAGCATTTGCTACTTGACATCCTAAAATTCAGTAACTTGTCAGCTCAGTTGATGGCATAAGGTTTGTCATGTGAAACTGTTTTCTAGTTTGACCTAAAACTCTCACACGGTACACATAGCCCTTTATATTCTGTGTTTACACACACAACCTCAAAAATCACTCCATATCTGATTTTGTTTTCCTCCTGTCTTGTTCCTCAGACGCCTGGCTCTTCAGGCACAACTCAGAGTATGAAGAAGACCATTGGACACCGGGGTGTTGAGACCACCACAGGAGAGACAACATACAAAAAGGTGAGGATAGGTCGATACCTGTTTTTCACTGATGCCTGCAGCACTAGACAGCCGTGGTACATGTAGGGAAAAAACGCAGTGTGTATGCCCACATGTTTGGTGTTTATATTCTATTATTAGTCCCTCTCACTCAGAGGCCAAGAATAGCAAGTGAAACAACAGAAGTCACAGGGGGAAAATAATGTTTGTTCCAGTGCTGAACCTTTTCTCTTCTTGACCTCTTTAGACCACATCATCTGCCCTAAAAGGTGCAATCCAATTGGGCATTGCTCACACAGTAGGCAGCTTAAGCCAGAAGGCGGAAAGGGATGTTCTTATGCAGGACTTTGTGGTGGTCGAAAGCATCTTCTTCCCCAGGTTTGCAAGATAACTTGGAAAAAAGAACATGCAGTCTAGTTTTTCTTTTCCTCTCATAGATTAATGAACCTTCTGTCTCTTGTTTTTGGTGACTCGTGTTTCCAGTGAAGGCAGTAACCTGACCCCTGCTCATCACTACAGTGACTTTCGCTTCAAGACTTACGCTCCAATTGCCTTCCGTTACTTCAGAGAACTGTTTGGCATCCGGCCAGATGACTACCTGGTCAGTGCTTACAGCAATTTCACTCTGTCATGTTTACAGCTGCAGCATCTGTTGATTTATTTATTTGTTTGTTCAGTCATTTTTGTGCCTTTTATCCTTAAAGTTGCCATGTTGTCACTGTGGTTATGGATGAGTTATATAATTGTGAGGCCATAGTCTAATTTATTTTAGTCATATTTTGGCTTAATTATCTGTCGACTCTTTATCTGATATTTCTTTCTCATATGTCAGCATTAGAAAAACTTTCACCTATTAGAAAAAAGTCCTGCCGTCCAGCTATATTAATAAAATAACTGCATATTAATAAAATAACTGCAGCCAAGAATTAATGTCTGATATTAAAATGTTTTTTTCAAGTAACCTGTAGGTTGTAATGATATGTAATCTATTCACTGCAGACTCCAAAATGTTTTGTTTGGATAATAACACACATCACTCTTTCTATTGAAGTATTCTTTATGTAATGAGCCACTGATTGAGTTATCAAATCCCGGAGCCAGCGGATCCCTCTTTTACGTTTCTAGTGATGATGAGTTCATCATCAAGACGGTTCAACACAAGGAGGCAGAGTTTCTCCAGAAACTTCTACCTGGTTATTTCATGGTGAGTCTTAATAGAATGGAAAGTGGGAGTATGTTAAGAATGAAAGACGATAATTATTACTGTAACTACAAATTCAATTTTCTAAACAGATGGAGACTTGTCTAATATATATATTTATTAGACAGGCCTCTAATAAATATACTATTATTTAATTTGCTTTATTGATATTATGTTTAAAAAATTATAACAGATGTTCCAACAAAAAAAGTTGGAAGAGAAGCAGGAACAAAAATACGGAAAATAATATTAGTTATAAGTGTGAGTCACTAGTGTAAGTATTGGATAATAAATGTGCCCAACCCTGCTCTTACTGCATTGATTTTATATCAACTGAACAGAAAGACGGATGAAATTCTTTTGTGCAGAAACTACATTATTAAAGATCATTCTGTGTCTGAGCTTAAATGTTGTGTTGGCAAATATTTACAATTATTCCTATTGTTCAGTTTAAAGTACACAGAACTTGTGAATATTCAGTCTAAGATGCCCTAGACAGAAACATGGACGTATAATGCTGGTCTTACTCAGCCAATAAGAAATGTTAAAATGTAAAAGCGCTACCTTTTTAGGCTGTTTAGTCCCTGATTCCTTAACAAAAGATTGGAAAATGTAATAAATAGGAACAAGATTTGCAAATATTCACCACATTTCTTTCCCATTTTTTTTTTTTTTGTATATATCACTGAAATTAATTTCTTTTGTACTTGTGTATGTAGTAAAGGCTCAGTTGTTTCAGCCAATCACATATTTTCCTTTTTTGTTGCATTTATAAAGCTTCCAAACTCCTGGAAATTTGGGTTTGAATATTAGAGCAGAATTAGAGCAGAAAGTGTAACTGAATGGGAATGCTAATAATTTTAAACTTAATTATGTTGTATCTAAAAATGTTTCCATATTCCTTCTCCTTTACAGAATATAAACCAAAACAAGCGCACCCTGCTACCTAAATTCTATGGCCTGTATTGCGTTCAGGCAGGGGGGAAGAATATCCGTATTGTAGTGATGAACAATCTTCTGCCTCGTATAATCCATATGCACCTCAAATATGACCTGAAAGGCTCTACCTACAAGAGACGAGCTTCTCCTAAGGAAAGAGAGAAGGCTGTTCCCATTTACAAAGACCTGGATTTTATCCAGGACATGCCTGATGGTTTGCTGCTGGAAGCGGAGAACTATAATGCCTTGTCCAAGACTATTCAGAGAGACTGCTTGGTAAGTCACAGACAAAACAAAAATGTCAACCTCCTCACAAAAGGCATTTATGCAGTTTTTTCCAACTCCCCAGCATGCTTTTCCGGTGGTATTGTTCTGTCTCCTGCGTCAAGCGGTGAATAGCTTAGCTCCCTGAAAACATACCAAATTATGCATGTAACTGACGCCAAAGACGGACGAAACTGCACGTCCGTCTGCGTTTCCTGCGTCAAGTTTAAATGGGCCTTTACTATGAGTCATTGGACCTAATTTCTTTACAGCATCGCTGCAATCAACATGATGGACATCGCAACATAGTAATCTTGTTTTATAATTATAAAAACTGATTTTTAGAGGTAAATAATTCAGGCTATATTGTGATTGGCCTAATGTTCACAGGGTGATCTGAATTATTTGAAATTAATAGCCTACAGTAATAGCGACTCACCCCGAGACTCAGTCTTGGATAAGATGGATGAATGAACAGACAGTAATGGCCTGCCTAAGGAAAAAAAGCAGAGCAAGTATAGTGCTAAAAACTGCTAGAAACCTAGCATAACCTTCCTGACACAACCCTCAAACAATTTAAGCAACTTGTGTGCCTTTTTTATTTATTTATTTATTTTTGGCGATTATGTACTACTGAAGGAGTTTGCTCTCCCGTGTCAGGGGGTACAATTTCTGTCGGGGATAACTGCCTTGGCAAGACACCTGCACTGTGCCGGTATACTTTAAGCTCTGAAATTAAACGTCCATTACAAAATCTACTGAATAAAACAATAGATTTACTAGGTTGGTAAAAAAAAAAAAAGAAAACAGATACTTCCAACTTGTCAAGCTTTTGTCATTCAAAGCATGCAGCATAGAATAACACTAAATAGATCTGCATGTTCTCTTGTCATTGATACCCAGCCTAGAAATCCCTTCAATATTGGTACCAATATCGGATCGGTGCATCCCTATCCCTGGCCAATCGAAGTCCTGAACTATCCTGGTGTGAATGTCCCCTTTTGTCTCTGGTGTTGCCCTTGAAACCATATGAGTTCAAAAGGATATATGTGTGATTTCTCCTTTTGGTGGCCCATATCAACTTCTTTGTTTTTTATGTTTTATGTAGCTCTTGCAGAGTTTTAAGATCATGGATTACAGTCTGTTGATGGGCATCCACAATATGGACCACGCTAATCGAGAGCGTGGTGGGGTCAGTTCAGGGGATGGTGTGGTGTCTGAGGGTGCTGTGACTCCAGATCAACGAAGGCCACAAGCCCAGAAAAGTCTGTACTGTACAGCCATGGAGTCCATCCAGGGGGAGGCTCGAGGGAAGGGAGTTTTGGATTCAGAAGACCAGTGAGTGTGACCACCCACAGACCTGTGTTTGACCTACAATTTCCTTGTAGTTTGTACTGCTGTTGCATGAAATGTCAAATCATGCAGCGTGACTTCTCTCTGGCCTTGATTTTCCAGCACGGGAGGTATTCCAGCTCGCAATTCAAAAGGAGAGAGGTTGCTTATCTACATTGGCATCATTGACATTCTGCAGTCTTACAGGTAGATGTTACAGAGCATTTCAACTAATGCATTGTAAATATGTCTCTTACTAATTAATGCAAAAAGCCTGGCATACACTAAGAGGTTTATTATGTTTTATTATCTAGGTTTATTAAGAAGTTGGAGCACTCCTGGAAGGCTTTGGTCCATGATGGGGTAAGAACTTGAATTTAGTAAATACTGAGGTTTAAGTGAAGGTGTGACATGATGTGGTTCAAATACTTGATGACAAATAAAAGAGAAAAATGTGTAGGGGCATGTTGTAATATTCCTGCTGCTTTTTTTGTTGTTGTTCTTCAGGACACAGTTTCAGTTCACAGACCTGGCTTCTATGCAGAGCGCTTCCAGCAGTTCATGTGCAACACAGTGTTCAAGAAAATTCCACGTAAGTAGGCTTATGTCAGCATTTTTAATAGAGATGCTTTTGATTGCATTTTCTCTGCTCCCCCTCCCTCCACAAGGCCTGGGCAACAGATTCACCGTGAATGAATCTGTGTTGAACACATTGGTTTTGGTCAGTTCAAATTTTCTTTATTATAAATAATATCAGTGAATATAAAATTTTATTTGTCTTATTTTTGATTGAACAGTCAAATCTTTAAAAAAAAGACTTTGACCACTGATAACTTTTATTTTTCCTTAAAACTGCTCCTTACAATAGTTCAATCTCTCTGTCATTAAACAGAAAGTCAATTCAGATTCCTGATAAATATAATTGTAAAAAAAGAAAGAAAGAAAACAAACAGAAATTTGTTATATTTGCAGCCAAGCAAAACTCTCCATTTTCCCTGCAGGCATATCATATTCCAAGCTTTGTCAGGTCTTCTCTACTCACAGTAAATGTTTGCTGACAAGAGTCTGTTACTGTGGTACTGTGTGTTTACTGGCCAATCTGAAAAAGGCACCTGATCAGTCAGTCCAGTCACCGGTCAGAGCACCTCGGTGTGAATGTCTGAAGATCAGTCAGTGTTGATATTCAGCTGATCAATCAGTGCATCCCTAGTTTTAATAACCAGATTTGTGTGTGACAAATTCTGCGTCTATGTGGATAATTTTCATTATGTGGAATGTCCTCTTCAGTGAAACCGTCACCGTCTAAGAAGAGCCGTGGTGGAGGCCAGGGAGGACTAAGGAGAGCCCCTACTTTGGGAGCTCCCACCCCACTCTCCCACACACCAGGACAGTCAGGTATGGACTCCAAGCACACACAGCCATTTTAGAAGCACAGAGTCAGACACTGGAAGTGGTAAGAACTGACATTAACTAGTAGTTGTGATGAAGATCTGTGGTTTATTATGTCTGGTCACAATATTCGTGTCTGTATTCAGGTTGAAAGTGCTGGTGTTGGAATTTGATGTCATTTTGTCATAACTTTGTTCTCAGGCGTACAGTCAGGCAGACCAGATCTGGTTCCGAGGACTCCTCCACCAGCAGATAACCCTGCAGATAGTGAGGCCAATCTCTCCACCTCATCAGTAGGCAGCACAGGCGTTCCCTCCACCTCGCCTCCCCTGCGGTAAGACTTTTACCCTTTCATTCCTCTTCGACTCTTCTTAAACCTTTTGTTGGTCTAAATCTGTTTCCTCTGCAGGTCAGTTGGAGTGGAAGTGCATAAATCAGCAACAACAGATTATGACCACGGAGCCTCCCACAGGTACACAGTAATGCAGATTACACACAGTGATGTATAAAACCAGAACACTAAATGAATTTGTTTTACTCACTTGCATAAGTCATCTAACTTCTTTAATCGTCTTGTATCTGTTAGTTTGGGGGCAGAAGGTGCTGCCGATAATTCAGGCAACCTGTCTGGAAATGAAGATGTTGTTTCCCTCTCTGACATCATCCCAGAAACCAACATCTGTTTTGTACGTCTGAATGATTATTTATAATCTAACTCTTGAAGTAACCAGTATCAGTTCACAAACTTGTTACTCAGTGTAGTTTTCTATTTTATAGTGAAAATGAAGATAAAAAAACAAACCAGTGCCAAGTGCAAAGAAGATGCTCGTTTGGATGCTGTGAGTTGGGCAGGAGTCAGGACGATGGAAATCAAAATCATTTATCCACCACAGACCTCCTGTTGCACCTCTGCAGTATATATAGGACCTGCTGGATGAAGCAGTGGGGTGCAAGGGTAATTTGGGACAATAAGGAGATGAGAAGAAGTGGCTCTGCAGGCTTCAGGTTTTCTGAGTCAACATCACTATCACTGTGTGCCCATATTTATCTATAACTGAAGGCTCATGACCCTGAAGTGGCAGCTTTGTTGCAGTTGTGACACCATTACTCTGACTGAACACAGATTTCCTTTTGTGTCTGTTGGCTGCAATAACTTAAGAAAATACTGAGTTGTATGCTGTAAAAAGAAAAAAAAGAGGGTGAGGATCTAGCCATCTTGCCCACTTTCCACAGTATGAAGATGTGAGTGGGCAGAGACACCCACAACCCACTATGAGCATATGAAGGCCACAGCCTGCATGGGAGGAGAGAGTGTTGTATGTTCACATGCCTTCTAAGTGGATTCACATTTTCGTGACTTGCACTTTAGTGCGTTCTTCATGCTCCTACATCTCCCTTCTGCAGTCCTTATCAGCAGGGACACTCAAATAACAATATGTAATCAATACAAATCATTCAGTCATAACTTGATGCTGTCAGCTCTGCAATCAAAGTATACTTTTCTCTTCACTTATTGTGGATGTGAGGTATTTTTTTGGAATCAGATTTGAAAAAATGGGTTGAACTAAACCTATGAGTTAGTTTTGTTTATGTTTTAAGTTATTTTGGAAGCCACAGTTGTGCTATCTAGATCTCCCACTGCTGAATGTACATTGTGTTTTCCTTGCATCAAATGTGTCTTAGTAAAGCGACAGCATATTTATACAACCCTGAAGATCTCCCCCTCTGATGTGGCCATATGTGCTGACGTATGAATGAGTACAAAACAAACAGCTGCTCACTGCATTGTTGAACAGTACATGCTGTTAAATGAAGTGTTAACTTAATGGACTAGTAATGATTTCCAGTTAACATCTGTGGTCTGTCATGTCTGTGCCTTTTACATGTTTGTCTCTACCCTAACGTGTATTATATAACTAACATTTTTAAAGGTTAGTGCTCTGGTCACACATGGAAACCTGCCTTATCACTACATCTGATGTAATCGTACTGCCATTTGTGTGTCTGAACATTCTAGTCAGTGGTGAGGGTTTCATTTTGTTTTAAATTTTCATGCAAACACTAGCACAATCACATCTTTTTTGCCACATATTCAGTCATCACTGATCATGTTTGATCATCATTATCACCCATCAACTCACCTGATCATTTTCATCCTCACGTCTGATATTAAGGATGATTTCTTGTTCATTTCTGCTGGTTACAGAAATGACATCTGCCCACATCCATCCTTGGACCAATATCACTAGATATGTGTGTGAGAGTTTTGTAAATATATTTTTTTTTACTTCTTGTGTTGTTCTGCATTTTTGTGATTGTGCTAATTTTATTAATTAGGTTCTGAAACAAGCCACTGAGGTGGCACGTAGAAGGTTTTTATCTTATGATAGATTTCTGATACTGAATTATGAATCACTACTTGGTGACTGTAGCTAATTTTGACATCTCATTATGGAAGTATTACTGTTACAGTATTTAAGAACATGTGGTCTATGCAGCAGAGAGGGAGCAGGGGGACGTGAGTTTTCGATATAAAAAGGTCAATTTTCTTCCAGAATGCACAATTGAGAATTTAGGATTGAGTGTTTTTATATGGCAATTCATGGCACCAAAGAGAAGAGCAGCGTAGATAGTTGAAGAGGTCCTGTCCAGTATGTTTAATATGAAAGTGATATGAGATGTGTTCTGTGTGGCGATAACACTGGCTCGACCTGTGTTTTAAGGATCTTTAAACTGGATAGGTTCTTTTATTGGTTTTGTTTCTTTTGCTGAAAATTTTATTGTATGAAAGGCTGTATCTGTCTTAAAACCAGCCCATTTTGTGATTTTATCTTCAACAAATCAAGTGATCTACTTCATAGTCTGAGACATTTCAAGATTTCACTGTGCTTTCCTGTTAAATGTTTATTTACTACAATTGTGGTAGTGCTTAGAACCTCCTATTTACCACTTTTATGTTGTAGGGATGTTGTTTGTAGTTTTTCTGGTAGTATGCTAAAATGTTGGACATAATTTCAAACCCATCCGTTTATAACCATAATTTAATTGAAAGTCAGTCACCAAAGAAACAGTCCCAACAGTCTTGTTCTGATAAGAAAAAAATAATAATCATGATTATATTTTGTATTGCCTTGAGTTTAATATTTTATTTAAACTTCTTGAAATGTTTAGTGCTGGTTAGTTGATAGTCTGTCTTTGCTTTTTTTTTTTTTTTTTACAATATTGTGGCACAATAAAACATCCATTGGTGCATAAAGAGCTACAGCAGGCAGTTTGTAAACACTACAGTGAATTTAAAGCAATGCAATATGAACCACAGTTTGCCACATTCAGATGTATATTTATTAATGACTGATTGCTGTAGGTTCAGTTGAAAAAAAAGTTTTATGTACTTGAGATGATTGTAAGTAAACTGTATACTGACAGAAGGATGTCTGAAACTTTATAGCTTGTATTGCTCATAAAGGGAGAATGACAATTTCACCTTTTTAACTTTCATGTCTAGATTGTAATATTATATATTCTCTGCATTGTTCTGGATTGTTAATCTCCTATTCTTTTTCTACACGAATGTTTCACATGGCTTATGAGCCAATGTTGCTGGTTGTCCTTTGCTTCAATTATTATATTTTTACTGTGTATAAAATGTGTATATGTACATATGAGTCACGGAAATGCCTTCTCATGCAACATGTGCTGCCTGTTCCTCCTGCCATGTTTCAGTTATGTGGTAGTGATGTTTTCATGTTTGAATTTAAAGGATTAAACATATTTTCTAAATCTTTTTTGGTGAAATACTGTGTGAATTATTGTATTAAAGGCTTGGAACACTGCTTCCTCCTTGGGATAATCTGGGTGTCTGACCTGCTTTTAGTTGTGGAGCAAATAATTGTTTTAATTATGAGGACTTTCCTCTTTCCAAAGAAAGACACGGAAGGGGACAAACCATTCCACACACATGACTAAGTTGAACATGACTAATGTTTGAAATACTTTCACATGGAAAACTTTTTCACATTGTTACACCAGCTGGTCCAATAAAAATGATGAGCAACACTTTAAAATGTTATCTTTGCCCCTTTATCGCCACCAAGCATTGAGTCGTGGAGCAACTACAACACTTCTTGCTGGACCTGGGTCATCACCAACCTGCTCCAGGATGGTGCAGTCAGCATCTGCTAGCTTGGCAGGAGGCTTGTACAGCCTAATCAATACTTTATCCATGATAAAATATTTGGCAAATTGGCCAAATAGGGCATTGACTTTCCCTTAGGCACATTTTATGGCACCAAAAGCAGCATAGCTCTGTTGGTGAGGCCCATCTAATGCCTGTTCGTAGTGGAAAATGTCATTATCCTCATGGGCTCTTCTTCCATCCCCAATTTTGCCTCCATGTGCAACTTCAAATCTACCAGCCAATTCTGCTTCCCACTTAGGACAATCACAAGGATAAATCTCTTCCTCCTTAGGGACACTCATTTTAAATTGCATCGGGTTTTTCAACTTTGATAATCAAAGCCTTTGCATGAAGGATCCAGCAGTCAAAAACTATCTCCTGATGGCACCACAGATCCTAATATGACTCAGCCTCCTGTCTGCTCAGCTCCTGAAACTACCCACAATAAACCTCTGCAACACGACCATATGCCTCATATTCTATACCACTTCTACCATATACGGCTGCAACTGCCCTCTGTGCTTTTCCAGTCAAGGAGCTCTGAACTAAAAATACCCACTTTCCTCTGAGCTTAATAATTCACTGTTATTTCCTTTTGTTACGTGGACTTTTGCTGTGCTAGCTTCATGTGTGTAGGTAGTGTGTAACAGTTGGAGTAGATGGGTTTAGTGCTAGTGTCACTAGGAACAGTAGCACCTGTAGAAGAAAATAGAGAAACAGAGAAAATGAAAAAAAAAAGTCCCATTGTTATTAATAAAGTAATATTTTTTTTCATCACATGTCCTTTGGATAATTAAAAGAGTATGTTTATGATTTTTCATTGGAATCTTTAAGCAGGTCAGCACATAAAATAATACAAAAAAACTTGACTTAATTTACTAATTTAAGGAACTAATAGAGAAATGTCACAGTAGTATCTATAAATTAATAAGTTACACAAAGTCACCCATATTTTATGTGGTTGTTTCCAGTAAATTCCCATAGAATTTTACAATCCAAAGGCTTCTTTTCAAATTTTATTGTTATACTCTGAGGCAGAAATCTCCACTTAGTTTGCATGTTGTCTAAAGGGTTTACACATATACGTTTAGTGTGTTTATCACTCACAGCCTCGTTTTATTGTTATTTTGGATACTTTTCTGATTTAATCAGGATCATCTGATTTAATAATAAAAAAAACAAAAACAAATGTAGCTTTATCCATTTAATCTGGAAAACGATAAACATTTAAAACATTTCAAAGTATGGTATACGTTGAATATTCAATGATAAGATAGATAGATAGATAGATAGATAGATAGATAGATAGATAGATAGATAGATAGATAGATAGATAGATAGATAGATAGATAGATAAATAAATAAGTAAATAAATAAATAAATAAATAAATCTATGGAAGTTGAGAACCTGAAGAGCGTCTTGAAAAATGAAACATCATTACCCACAAGTCCTCACGGTGACGTAGACGTAAACACGACATCCACCAAGATGGTGCTCGAAAGTACTATGGTCTGGTATGGAATTTTCAAAGTGTATAAAGTCAACAATTTAAATGTTAACTTAGTTTAAGTTGGAACCTTTGCATAAGAGAAGAATGTGTTTGTGTGCTTTTTTAGTTGTTTGTGATGTACACTTGCTTTGCCCTTTTCTCTCTTTTTTTGTGGCCCAGCTATTCCCTGAGTCACTCCACAGCGTTAGCCAGTAGCCAGTAAATGTCGATAGCTAACGTACAGGATTTTGTGTTAGACAGAACTTGGTAATTGAAAATGAAATTATTTGCATAATGTCTTATTTATTTCATTGTGACTGCATAACGTTTAAAAAAACTAACCGTGAAGTTCAGGTTGTGCCAGTGTTCAATTAAATCAGCTGTCTTTAGATGACGTTAGCATTAGCTGGCTAACAAAGCCCAAATGGGCCATTTTAAAAAGTAGAGAGCGAGAAACGTTCAGTACAGGGGTTCAGATACTGCCTTTATTAATAAACTAGGCCAGGTCAAAGAAGCGCTGTATTGGCTATGACAAATGTTCAAAATATGCCTTATTATTAATGACTTTGTCGACTGTCGAATGTCAAGAAATCGTGATAATTATATTTTCCCCAAATAATTATATTTTTCTAAAATATGGCGGCACAGATTTCACATCTAATCAAATTCAGGGCTTTCAGGCAGGTCAGTAAAAGTCCCACATGTCCTTGACATATAAATAATCGATTCCAGGGTTGTTTGCCCTTTTTTGAATGTATGAATATTTTCCCAGTAAATATTACAAACATCATATTTTAGTTTAAAGCTTATTATGTTGGTAATTTCTTCTATAATTTCATTCCAATATGGTTGAATAGCAGAAGATGTAAAAGTGATCTGCCACCAGTTCTCCACATTGTCACCAACAGCATCCATACTCAGATGCTAGGTCCTTTGGCTTTGGTTTTAATTTTGAGGTTGTGTTTGCAATTTTAAAAGTACACATCACTGAAAATTTTTTATGCACTTGTACTGTTTCTAATTAATATAAATAATCTGGCAGTATTTTGTGTCCGATGCTTGCTCTGAACATTTTTTTTCTTTCCTTTTAACCTTTACATTTTCTTTCCTGTCTGTTGACCTTGTATCTACAACCAATATTTGTTAAGTCTGTCAAATATAAGGATTATAATTGTGGATCTAGAGAAAGTTAATTCTTTTTTCTTAGTGTGGACAACAGTGAGTACATGCGAAATGGAGACTTTCTGCCTACCAGGCTGCAGGCCCAGCAGGATGCAGTTAATATTGTGTGTCACTCTAAGACCCGCAGTAACCCTGAAAACAATGTGGGCCTCATCACTATGGCAAAGTAAGAGGCATCTTAATTAAATCAGTGCACTGACATTTAAAATACAGTAGTATAATAACGTCTGTTTTATCCTTGTGCAGCAATTGTGAGGTGCTAACCACACTGACTCCAGATACAGGGAGGATACTGTCCAAGCTGCATGCTGTGCAGCCTCGAGGAAATATTAGCTTCTGCACCGGGATCAGGGTGGCACATGTGAGTGTGGGATTTTGGCCACAGTGACCACAAAAGCGGAGTTGGAAGAGATGGGCAGTGGTGATGGGGGTCCAAACATTTTCTTCTGATCTGATCAGATGTTTTGATTTGATATTTGTTTTTTGTTTTAACATGTCAAACTGTCTACAGTGAGCATATCTTTTAATTAATGCTTTTATATTTGCCTTTTATAACAAAACTGTTACCATTCATTTTTATCAATTCATGTAGCCTTTATTTTTCATATTTACTGATTATTTTTCTTCTTTCTTTTTTGCAGTTGGCGCTAAAACACAGACAGGGCAAAAACCACAAGATGCGCATTATTGTATTTGTTGGCAGCCCAGTGGAGGACAATGAAAAAGAAGTGGGTTAATTACTAAATTATTGTGTTTTCTTGAAATTAGTTACAAATAATTTGTCAAACTGATGACTGTGTGTTTGTTGGTTAAAGTAGTCCTCTTTTCTTGTAGCTGGTCAAAATGGCAAAGCGTCTAAAGAAAGAAAAAGTCAATGTGGATATTATTAACTTTGGAGAAGAGGTAAAGTTCCTTCAAAGCTCCACAGGCTGCAACCACTTGAATATCTGACATGCGGTTGTTCATGTTTTGGTTCTGTGTGAATTTGGTGTTCATCTTAATTCTTTCTGTGCCCTTCAGGAGAAGAACACAGAGAAGCTGACAGCCTTCATCAACACACTTAATGGCAAAGAGGGAGCAGGCTCTCACCTGGTTACAGTACCTCCAGGACCTAGCTTGGCTGACGCTCTGCTGTCCTCACCCATATTGGCAGGAGAAGGAGGGGCTGTATTGGGTCTGGGAGCCGGTGACTTTGAGTTTGGAGTGGATCCCAGTGCAGATCCTGAGCTAGCTCTGGTGAGAAAGAACAGTGAAATTACACTTTTTTTAAAAGCATTTTTCTTTTTTTTTTTTTAGATTTTAGTTTTATTTTTGTTCAGTTGATAAATTCTAATTCTTTCCTTCAGTAACAACTTATATTTGACTGTCTTCTTGTCATTCGAGGCTCTGCGTGTGTCCATGGAGGAGCAGCGACAACGACAGGAGGATGAAGCTCGAAGAGCTGCTGTTGCATCAGCAGCTGAAGCCAGCATTTCCTCTTCTGCTGCAGATGGTGAGAAAACATACACCTGTTATAGTTGCTGTCACAGATGCAAATGTCAGATTTCTAATTTTCTTTCAATGCAAAGAACAGACCAGTGTTTTAATATTCCTTTTTTCCATTCTGGTTCAGAGTCTGAGGATGCCTTGTTGAAGATGTCTGCCCCACGTACAGACTCAGACACACCTGCCCTACCAGACTTCAGTCGCATGACAGAGGATGAACAGATCGCCTACGCTCTGCAGATGTCCATGCAGGGTGCTGGAGCAGGTTGAATTATACATTTTTGATTTTCTTAATTTCCCTGTGAATCCCAAACTTAACCCTTCATCAGTCTTTTTTTCTTCCTTTTAAGCTTTTTTTCTATACTAAGCAGTATTTACATAAACTTAATAGAAACTGGGTGTTCAACACTAGCCAGAATGTTTTAACTTAATGAGGCTTAACTGAAACATGTAGTTATAAAACTAGCTATAAAATTAATTTCTGTAGCTCACTGACAGCTTTGCCCTGTTATCATAGACTGTTACACACATTTCCATTCCTCTCCCTACTCCAACACGCCTGACTTAAATTCATTAAATTCAACAGCCTATGAAATTCTGCACAATGACTAATTAATTTTAGTCAGGTGAGTTGGAGCAGGGAGACAATGAAAACCTGCAGGGCTGTGGCCCTTGTGGGACTGAATTGTGTAGCCTTGCCATACAGGGTGCAGACATGCGGTATCTTTGTAGGATAATAACTGACAAGTTTTTTGTATTTTTGCTTTCATACAGTTTATCGCCCCGGTGTGGGGTGTTGGGAGCCTGGTAAACATTCCAACATATATCCCCTTTACAATATAGGTTTTTACTATTCTGTAGTACACGTTTACAGTGCACCCAATATGCTGTAAATACAGAATGAATCAAGTATGTGGAAACTAATGGCTGTTTCTGCAGTGTTTATAGAACAATGTTTTAAAGAGAATTGAAAGAAAGAATCTTTCAATCCTGTTTTTGGTTTGCTCAAACAACGATACTCTTCCATCCGGCAGAGTTTGGGGCCGAGGACATGGACACAGGTGCTGACATGGATGCTGTTGAAGCTAAGGTGAGCACAAACTGTTGTAATTATTAGTAAAAATAATTAAATAAAATGAATCATTTTTTGAAAAACATTTCCATCCATGTGTGTAGGATGAAGAGGATTATGATGTAATGCAAGATCCAGAGTTTCTACAGAGCGTTTTGGAAAACCTCCCTGGAGTTGACCCAAATAATGAGGCCATCCGTAATGCCATGGGCTCTCTAGCTTCCCAGACGGGCACTAAACCCGACACCAAGAAGGATGAGGAGAAAAAGAAGTGAACCCCAGAAAGAAAAGCCTGATATACAAGATGATGAAATAAAGAGAGCTGAGAATTGCACTGCATGTGTTCACATGTTGTTTACAGTGATGATACAACTCTCCTCAGAAAAGGACATATTTTGTTCAGATCTTTTTTTTTGTTTGTTTTTTAGTACCTATTTACATCCTTACAGTTTGTCAAGCACTTGTGCTTAAGTTGGGATCTTCTGTAATATAAAGACTTCACTCCAAACTCCAGCACGGATGGTTTCTTCAATAAATTTACAGAATCAATAAACATGAAAAGGAGTTTCTTTACTAAATGTTTGAGTACAGTTGTGTCCACTCAAACATGTTTCTAGGATGTTGCTAAATGCTTTAGTTCTCTAATTAAAAAAATGGTATTGAATTATTTGCCCAGTTAGAATTTATTTAATTAGTTTTTTTTAGGAAATACTGTCATTGAAATGTTTCAGTACATCTAATCAAAAACTGTCCAGTACAGAATTGGAGTACAACCCTTATTGAATTTTTATTTTTACTGACACATTAGTCAGTTTACAAGAAATACTTTACAAACTAGGCCCTGTAATGGACTTGCAGCCTGTCTAGGATGAACTCTGCCTCTTACTATTAACAGGTGTGATAGGCCCTAACCCCCTTGCAATGGAATAAGTGAGTATAAGAAATGGATGGAGGAACTTTACAAATATAGTTAATGACATAGTGTTTAATACATTATCAAGTGTAAAGCACTTTGTATAAGTAAAAGATACATGGTTTAATAAAATTTAGTAGAAACTCTTATAATTTACCTCACCCTCAACACTTGAAATATGCATTTTTGCTTTTCTTTTTAATAAGTTGAGATTGGAGGTTTGATACTTTGGGGAAAACAATCTGATGGTAAAAGCTCAGTTTCAGCCTCAGATATAATAGCTGGCCACCCTTTTTTTTTTTTTTTAATTTATCATATGCAAGGCAAGTTTATTTATAAAGCTCATTTTATACACACGGTGACCCAATGTGCTGCGCATGATCAAAGGTCCATGTCAAATTTATTCAGCACATTTGAACAACAGTTGTGCCCAAAGTGCTATACAAATCTGCAGTCTAATAGTATAAAAAAAAGAGAATAAATGTAAGGGAAAAAAAAATACAACAGATACATAGTAAGATAAAATAGCAGCTACAAACACAGCCAGAAGATAAAAACAAAAGTCCCACACATAGATGTCAGACACTTTAATTAAAAGCCAGTTCAAATAAATGTGTCTTTAAAAGATATTTAAAATGATACGATTTGATTTGATTTGATTTGATTTGATTTGGCAGAGTGTTCAAGAGCCTTGGACCTGCTATAGAAAAGGCTCTGTTGCCATTTGTCTTAAGAAGGGTTCTTGGTACAACTAAAAACAGGCAATTTGAGGAACATGTTTCTCAAATCATACAAATCTATGAAAGGTAAAAGGGTGCCAAACCATTCAGGCACTTAAAAACAAACAAAATCTTAAACTGGAAGCCATTCGGGGGTTATAGTGCCCCGTCTTTTGGTTCCAGACTGAAGACGGGACGCAGCATTCTGGACCATCTGCAGCCAGTGGATGGAGGAGTAGTCCAACCCATAATACCTGTATAAAGAAGTGCTGTATTCCAGTCTAGAAGATTTAAACAAAAGAACATTTTCTAACTGGCTCACTGGGATGTATGGGGGACATCTTATGTCAGCTGAACTCATCCTCTTACTATTTGGACATCCTGCCCACATGCTTTTTTTTTCAAAAAGGTCTCAAAGACTGTGCAGCCTGTTATGAACTTGTATTTAATTTTGGGCATCTTTCCAGAGCTTCTAAAAACAGCTGTAATCAAGCCTCTACTAAAAAGAGACAATCTAGACAAGACACAAGTGAAAAACTACAGGCCAATCTCAAATCATTCATTTCTAAATAAGATTATGATTTTTCATCAGCTAAATGACTTTGTAATACAAAATAACTGCTATGATGTCTTCCAGTCAGGTTTTAGACAGCACCACAGCACTGAGATGCTCTGACCAAAGTCATTAATGACATATGTTTGAATACAGATGATGGAAAAATGTTAGTTTTAGTCTTACTGGACCTCAGTGCTGCATTTGATACAGTCGACCACAATATATTGCTTAAACGACTGGAGAACTGGGTTGGCCTCTCTGGCACTGCACTACGTTAGTTTAAATCTTATTTAGAGAATAGAAAGTACTTTGTGTCAATAGGTAATTTTACATCTGTGCAGACAAGAATTACCTAGACGTAATACTAGGTCTACCTAAAAAAATCAGTTTGCAGCTTGTTCAGAAGTCTGCTGCTCGAGTCCTCACAAGAAAGTGGACCACATCAGCTCTGAGGTCTTTACACTGGCTGCTGGTCCGTCAGAGAATAGACTTTAAAGTTCTGCTGCTGGTCTATAAAGTTCTGAATGGTTTAGGACCAAAATACATTCAGGGTCTTCTGGTTCATTATGAACCAACCAAATCTGTCAGGTCATCAGGATCAAATCTTCTTTCTGTTCCCAGAGTCAAAACTAAACATGGAGAGGCAGCGTTCAGTTTTTATGCTTCTCACATATGGAACAAACCCCCAGAACACTGCAGGTCTGCTGAAACTCTCACCAGTTTTAAATTTTACTACCTTTTACCAAAACAACTGTTAATTTATTACACTGTAACTTTTCTTGCATTGTATCCTTCTTTTTTAAAAAATATTTTTTAATTTCTTTTTAAAGTTAGTTGTTAATGCACTTTTTATTGTTTCCTGCACCCCGTTGTAATGCTTTTAATGTTTTATGTAAAGCACTTTGAACTGTCTTGTACATAAACTTGTCTTGCCTTGAATATTGCGATTTTAAATTAACTGCAAAAAAGAAAATATTTACACATTTATATGCATCAGTAATCACGGATATAGGTAAGACTTGAACTAAATATAAAAAACAAAGCAATTTTGATGAAAATTGATTGACAATTTTATCTCTTGGGCAGTGTTTGTCTTTTTGTTTAAACGTTTGACATTTGTCGGAAGCCGTCGTCGCACGTGTTGATGACGACAAACTTGCGCGACCTAGAAGAAAGTCAGGAACAAACTTCGCTAACTGGCAGGTAACAAAAATGACCGTCAACTTTAGCTGGAGCAAACACAACATACGTCACGATATATCAGAACTTCATTAGTGAGTTCTTTACGGGTTAAATAATACATTTAGACTTCTTTAGGAAAGTCTACTGGTTGTCGTTAGCAAGGCCAGCTAGCAGTTACCTGCTAAAACAGCTAGCGATTAGTAATCCCCCACTTGTTGCATGATATAAGTTTGACATGTAAGACCGTGATGGGTTTCATTAAGTTTAGTTTAGTTTGTTCTAAGTTATTAAAGTACATGTGAAGTGGGAACTCGCAGCTTATTTAGCTTTTATTAGTCCAGCCTCTTTTGACACCAGCTGTTGGGTTTCAGGCAACAGTAAAGGTTTAACTTTGGTAGTACAGTTGTGTTAGTAAGGTTAAACACATGCTGTTTTAGTAATTCTGACTCATTTGTTGCCTCAGTAGGTTTCAAGCTTGGCGCTAGCAATGGGGGACATGAAGACCCCAGATTTTGATGATTTGCTGGCAGCTTTTGATATTCCTGACATTGATGCACAAGAAGCCATTCAGTCTAATCCAGAGGAGCAACGGGATGATGTGGGAACTAGTGCTCCTGAGACCAAAGGTGGGATTCCTCCTTGCTTTTCTGGTCCTGCAGTCCATCAAAGTGAGCCCCCAGTTGTCAGTGTCATTGTTAAGAACATGGTGCGCTCAGAGTCTTTGGAAGGGGAGCAGAAGTCCATCAAGAAACTATCGGACAGTCCTTCAAGCAGTGCCTTAGCCTCTCAGATACCTGACCTAACCTTACAGCTTAGTCCCAAACTGTCTGCCAGTGCTGCCATGGAGCCCCAAATTGCCAATGGATTTGAAGAGGCTGCCCCCAGCAATCAAGAACAATCCAACACACAATCATGGTCCCAGTCATCACCTTTTGGATCTACAATGAATGATAATGGGGGTGATCAAGGAGCTGAACCTGGATCTGTCCAGTGCACAACTGATGTCATTAACAGTATAAGGCCCCTCCTGTACCCACAGTCTTCATCCAATACCGGTACCACTGCATCATCTCCTCATTCCTCACCCTCTATTAGCACACACCTTTCACCTCGCCTCCATCAGGATGATGATGCATGTCCTCGTGGTAACCCAGTGTCTTCTAGTTTACCTCAAAATGGAAACATTAAAAATGAAAATAAGCATATTATAGACACAGATGATGATTCAGAACCAGACTTAGGAAGTCCATTGGTGATCCAGGAGAGCCCAGAATCTGTAACACCCACCCTTCCCAAATTGAAATACACAGCAAAGTTACATTCTGATATTTTTGGGTCTCCCGAAAATGATTGTCTTGTTCCTCATCCTACTAATGTCTGTTTCCTTCCGACACCAACACACGAACCCCACCTTAAGGAAGATGGGCAGCCTACCACTGCTAGCTCTTCTGTGTCAGGACCACAATCTCAGAATTCCCAGGATAGCAAAAGCTCTACCATGGTAGACGAAGAGAAATACCCAGAGCATGTGATTGATGAGAGAGACTCGCCTGAGAGCCCCCCACCCAGTGAGACAGGTCTGATACTCACCAATAGAAAAAGCAGCCCTGATTTGGGCTCAACAGCAAGTCCAACTTTGGATCACAAGGAACTCCATCAACAAGAAGAGCTCATGGAAGTTGAGCACAGTCATGAGGATAAGTCAGGGGACACAGACGAACTGAGTGAAAAAGTGGCTCGAAATGGGGATAAACCAAATGAGGAGAACTGTGATGCAGGAAGTGACAGTACAGGGACTTGTAGTGCAGCAGAGACAGCTTCATCTCCACTGAGACCACTCAAAGTTAAAATCAAAATGCCTACTGGTAGCATCACAAGGACTGTGACAGGTGGGATGCCTAAAAGAAGTGGAAAAACCTCTTTAAAGGATGTGGAGAATCCAAAACCTTCACCAGAACTTCATAACACTAGATCCAAAAAGGAGTTATTTCAGCAACTCGAGTTACCTGTTGGAGCAACACTTGAAAGTGCCAGTTCAGTTAAAGAGAAAAACTTAGTGGCGATTAAACCCAAAGTTTCCCCCACAGCCGTGAACATCACAAAAACTGCGGCACTACCTTCCGTGTCCTCTTCCAGAGTTGCCCAAGGTGCAGTCAACCTCCGCAGCCTTGGTCAAAAAACTCTCAACAGTGGGATGACCCTGCCGGCACCTTTACCTCTACTCCCCCCTCAAGCCAGCAGCAAGCCAGCATCCATAGTTAACAGCACTGGGGCAATCATTTCAAAGAGTCAGACCAGCCTGGTAGAAGCCTTCAACAAAATCCTCAATAACAAAAACCTGCTGCCCATTTACAAACCAGATCTGAGCTCTCCTCTCCCGGCGGAGTGGGGCATTTCTCTTCCTGCACAGGTGAGCTGACTTGGTGTGTAGTGTTGAAACAGCTAAGTAGTTGTTGATCATCATCTAAATTAATTTTTACCTGTGTAATTATTCTGAATGAATTACACTGCTGTTGTTTTACAGCTCCTAAAATATGTTGTTACATGAGATTTAACTGAATAGTTTGAGCTATGACTTGATGGTTAGATGAAGCATGTAATATGTGGTTCTGGGTTCCAGCACTGTAAAAGAAGATTACTGACATTAAAGACATTACTGATGCAACACAACAGACTGGCTTATCAAGCTGAATATGTAAAAGTTAAAGTGAAAATAATTGTTGAATCCCAGTTGTATAAAATTCTTGAAAATCACAGTAGTCTTGTTATTTAAGAAGGTTATTTGATCCCCTTCAGGGCTACCGCTGTCTGGAGTGTGGTGATGCCTTTGCCCTGGAACAGAGTTTGGCACAACACTACGATCGTCGTTCACTAAGGATTGAGGTGACCTGCAATCACTGCGCTAAACGGCTGGCCTTCTTCAACAAGTGCAGTCTGCTTTTACATGCCAGAGAGCACAAGGAGAGAGGGCTGATCATGCAGTGTTCGCACCTGGTCATGAAACCTGTACCTGTGGAGCAGATGATCAGTCAGCAAGAACCAGCATCGGGTTTGGGAATCATCATTGCTGCCTTTTATTTTGGGATTTGACTACGGTGTAAATTCTTCCTTGATTTCTTACATCTGCTTTCTCCATCTTTTCTGTCTTCTACCCTGTCAATAATTAAAATTTTAGGACAGACTACTGCAAAGCCAGCACTCCAGGCACATCCTTCAGTAGCTTTCAAGAAAGAAGCAGACACAGTCCAGTACACAAGTACTAAATGTCCTGAGTGTCTGGCTCAGTTTGGCAGCAGAGATGAGATGTCTAACCATTTTCAAGAAACCAAAACGACTCAAAGCACTGTAAGTGTTGTAAGTGAGAGATGATTAAGAGTGAGGAATTTCTGAATGCCTTTGAAGATTCTATTGTTGCCATGATGATCAACATTTTTAAAAGGCCCAAGCACCAAAGATGACGCAAAGGCCTATTGAAATCTTGTTAACGACTTTTTTACGACATGTTCACAAAGTAAGAAACATTAATCCAACATTATTCATTGTCAAATTTGCCTTTACCAGCAATAATAAATAACTAAGGGGCAGCGTCATGCTTGCAAGTTGCATCTAAGCAGCGAAGGTGGTGGAAAAAGTCAAGCGTTTTGATATAATCTGTTCTCAAATAAGATTTTTATAGGTGATTTTCAGATATTACAAATCTTTAATCAAGTTTTTCGTACTGGCTGAAAACTCTTAAGTAAGATAAAGAAGGTTGTAGGTTTAACAGCCGTTACTAATTTTCATGTTAAGTAGATTTGAAGCTTTCAGTATTTACATATTTTTCTCCAGAAAGCTTCAAGGCCACAAAAGTGGTTTTCTGCAATTCTAAAAGTTCAATTTGGTTTGCTAAATGACCTTAATTTTTACTTTTGGCTCCTATTTTCTTCCTTTGTTGTCTAGCCTTGTACAGAGTGCTCTCCTCCCATGCTCCTCCCCAACAGCTGCAGTGCAGCAGCACATCAGCGTATCCACCAAAGCTGCTCACCACATGTTTGTCCAGAGTGTGGAGGCACAGTCAAGCAATCACTGTTTCAAAAACATCTGCACGAGACCTGTTTGCACTTTTCCCGCCGCATTGGGTACAGGTGAGGTATCACCCTTGTGTGGCTGTTTAATTAAACATCAACTCTGCTGTTAGACTAATTATGTTTCTCTCCTTTTTTGTCTCTTCATATTTCTCTCTGCAGATGTTCTAGTTGCCTGGTGGTGTTTGGAGGACTTAACTCAGTGAAGTCTCACATCCAGCAGGCTCATTGTGACATGTTCCACAAGTGCCCTAGTTGCCCCATGGCTTTCAAATCTGCCCCCAGCATTCAGAGCCACATTACTTCTCAACACCCAACACTAACCGATGGACAGTCAATGTATATGGAGTACACAAACATGCTTGTATACACTCACACACATTGCTTTCCTTTTTAAAATAATTGATTTAAATTTCATTCCTTTTCAGGTTGATCTATAAATGTGTCATGTGTGACACAGTGTTTACACACAAGCCCCTGCTGTACGCCCACTTTGACACTCATTTAACCAATCAGAAGGTGCATGTGTTTAAATGCCCAGAGTGCACCAAGCTGTTTTCTCAGAGGAATTCCCTGCTGGACCATTTCAAGGTATATCTTTACTTATTTATTTATTATTTATTAACACAGCCCTGTAATAATTTTATTATAGTCTTCTGACTATTTGTTTTTCTTCTGTTTTTGTTCTCTTTGTTGCTCAGACCCACAAGATGTCCATGTTAAAAGAAGAGCTGTCCCCTTCTTCACATTTACCTGTAAAATTCGAGAGCTCAGAAGGAGAAGAATCGATGGGTAAACAGAAAGTAATGAAAGTGAAGACAGAAAGGATGAAGACCCCTTCAAAGTGGAAGTGTTCAACTTGCAACACACACTATACAGAACGGGAGGACTACATTACCCATATGGGGGAACGGCATGGCAAGGTTCAAAAGTCATTTACAGCAAAGATGGTTTTACACACAGCTTCAGATACATAAGAAAAACCACATGGATATATGTGTTTATGTGTTGTAGATTTTGAAGAAGTTTCCCTGCAACAAATGTGAGAGCTCTTTCACCACCACCTCCAGTATGAGGCGTCACATCAGAGATAAACACAAAGTCATGAGTCGTGGCTTCTGCTGCCAGTAAGTTTTCTGATATGCACATTCACTCCCTCACCTGTGTTAAATGCAACCCCATTTCCAAAACTGTGCCAACTTGTTTTGTTAAAAATGGGAGAAATTGGGTATCAAACTGACTGCGTGATAGTGGGCAGATCTAATTAGCCAAGAGGCTAATTAAGCTTTGATCAAAATGAGGACATGTGCTTTATCTGCACACCCTATGACGCATTTAATAGGCCGACTTTTGCAGGCTAAACTATGTCATTACACATAATTGCAGGAATTGTGACTGTTTGTGTATCAACATCTCAAATCAGGCAGAAACTCATTTGGTATTGACAAGCTTCTTCTCTTTAAGCAAGATGATGCCAAACCACATTATGCACATATGGCAGCATATTTAGTAAAATATTCCAAAGCGCTTAATCGGCATGCCTGCAGCCCAAAGCTGTTGCACATAGAAATCATGTGGTACATAAGGTCACAATAAAAAAAAAAAAAAAGAACCTGAAGTGTTCAGCTGCAGAAATCTTGTCAAGAATATACTACACAGCGGTAACACGCCCTGTTCAAAATGAATTTTTTAATAAACATATTTCAATCATAAAATTTGAAAATGAACATGTGTATATAAAAGAGAAAAAAACACATCTCTTTTTGTTTTCAAAAATAGAAGAGTGTCTGTACATATTTAGAAATATTGGATTTACATTGCATTACCCTTTTTGGGAAGTCAGTCAACATGCTCTTGCCTTGGATGTGGTTAAAGTTAACAGTTGCACAGCCCTTGTCAGTATTTTGTATTTGGTGTTTGAACAGCCAGTGTTTTTACTTAATCCCAGGAGTATATGTGAATATAAGTGTGTCTTTCCGTGTGTTCAGGTTTTGCTCCGAGGGTAAGAAAACTTTCAGCAGCAGAGCTATGTTGGAGAGACACATTGAGCTGAGACACAGCATTAGTAATACCAGCCAGGACACGCTGATGGTAAGCCACTTCCTATTCTCAAATAGGGAAATATTTTTACTAATAATATTTTAAGATGTTGTAACAGTTGTTTTCTTGTCTTGCGGACACAGAGAGGTGATGAGGCTGATAGTTCATCAGAACAGGACGGCAGTTTGGGGTCTCGCCGGAGACGTAAAGCAGCTGTGAAGGTGGAGCAGGATGAAGGGTTCACAGACAGGACAAGTCCAGTAAAGAAGCTGCGGACCACCTCCTCTTCTGCTGCTTCTTCATTACTGCCCGAGTCAGGCTTTGTCTGTGCCCCCTGTGGCTTTACCACAGAGAATAAGGAGATGTTCTTGGAGCACATCAGTCAGCACAGACAGGGAGGGACAGATGGCGGAGGTCTGCAGTGTCTGCAGTGTGGCGCCTGCTTCACATCCACCTCCTCTCTGTCCCGCCATCGCTTCATTATGCACAAAGTGAGAGAGGACAGCCAACAGGCCCTCAGTGTGTATCAGTCATCCTCACCCGGTAATGTCAAGAACCATGATTATAAAAGTTCTTTTAATGGTTCTGCACCAGCTTCACCCTCCAGTCAACCCTCCACAGGTCAGGGCAAAGAAGAGGATGGCGTACTGGCCTGTAAGGTGTGTGGTAAACACTTTGAAAAGGCAACAGATCTGAATACACACTTCAGAACTCATGGAATGGCTTTTATCATTGCAAGGAATGCTGGAAAAACTACCTAAGACTGAAAAAACAAGGAAGAAATACTTAAATTTGGTTGGTAAAATATCATCTCTAAGTGCCTTGTCATTGTTGACAGGTCAATCATGTTTGGGTAATGCACCTATGCACTGACTTAACCAAAGATTGATATAATCCATAGTTTGTCAGTGATCACACTGTAAAACAGTAAAATGTTCAATTCATTGTTGGAGATATGCTTTAACCTTCTAATACTCAGGATCAACTGCTGCATTTCTGTGTTCAGTCATGATACTAGTCAGATGAGACCTTTCTGTTCAGTGAATGCTTCGAGAAGTTTACTGCTGTGACCACATTCACATAATCATTTACTTGTAGAGAGCTGAATGCTGTATTAATCAGATCCTGCTGTGATTGTAACCTCTTTTAGTGAATGTTAGACTGGTCATTGCTATTTGATTGATATCTTAAAGTAACATGATTTAAAAGCATTGTTATACATCTTGCATATTAAATACCAGACATGAAATCAATCCTATTTTCAAAAGACATTGGCCTTTTGACCATTTTAAAATTGTGCCACAAGACCTGTAACCTCTTGGTGGAGGTATGCACCAACGCTACCAAGGATAACTAACTAACTAACTAACTAACAAACTAAGTAACTAAGGATACTCCTAAGACTTCAGTTTAGCTAAGAAATGGTGCATTAATCGTACTATCTCCGTCATGATTAAGATTTGGATCACAGTAGTCAATAATAGCCGAATCTTCCGGGTAAAATACTTTGCCTGATGAGAGGTTTGGATGGCCAATTTTCAGATGCAAATACTTTTTGGCGCAATTTCAAAGAACCCAAAACAGAACTTGGAACCACAAAGTGGAAAATAAACCATCTCAGTCAGCCATGGTCAGCTCCAGGAGATACTCTGCCTGGGGGTGTTGTGCAGCAGTTTCTTTATAAATCTTTGAGGCCCTTCTGGATAACTGTAGAGAAAACGAGCAACTGAGCTGAAACTTTCTGATTTAAATTTTTTTTTTTTTTGCTACTGAGGAGCACCATGTACATTAACCCAGGCGTATGGCTAAAAAGTAATTTAAATGATTTTTTTAAGGATCACAGCAGTGGCTTGGGATATGTTGTTGAAATTGTTATCAATGTTCTAGCTGCTGTAATATCTGTTTGCTAACTTGAATTGCGACCATGGCCTTGCGTGTGTTTGAGTATGAATGAAAATGAGCTTAACTCAGATCAGATCGCTCATCAGGTTTCCTTTGAATGTGTTCAGTCAGACACAATACTTATTGGGGCAGATTGTCCTTACAAGTGCTGTGTCTCAGTGCACGAGACAAATAATATGCACATCCACTGTAATTTGTAACCTATTGTAGCACGTTTCAAGTCAGTGCACATTTATTCTTATATTGCAATAAATGGAAGTGGACTAATAATTTTCTAGAAAACAAATTCAGTCTAAAAACTTTTGGCTTTGGAAAATGGTGAACAATCATGATGTAGAGACACTATATTTAGACGAAGCATAATTTTCTAAATGGAAAATACTGTTTACATCAAATTAACTGGTTTATTCCTTCTCAGTGAGCAAAAGATCTGTTTTTTTTAGTGCAGGCAAATGTTTTTCTAAATCTTGCTTTACCAGATTACTGTAAACAAAATTCATGTATGTACAATGTTGTCTTTATGCTTCTCTAAAAAGATGAGCATGTTTAACATTACATTTCTTTAGTCAAATATTAAAATCACTGATAACCTACCAAATATGTGTAATAAGACTTCTGTCAATTTGTGGTACAGATCACTTCAACACAACTACAAAATTACAAAAAACAAATGCTTTAATTGTGTGCCAAGTGACTTTTTAATATATTTATGACCTTTTGATTTTCTTATGTTGCATCTGATAAGCTGCTGGTTGTGTCATATTTCTGACTACCACACACGTAATTTCTCATTTAATTAACTGAAGTCAATAAGCTGTGTTTGCTCTCATGGGATTTCCAGCCTTTCAGCAATGTTTTAACTTTATTTGTTTATCCATTAACAAAATAAAATAATTACTAACCAAATTATACAGAATTAGAATTCAATGGAAATGCCAGTTTATGCTGATTACGCCTAGTGGGCTTAGATAAGCAAACGGACGCAGATCGAATCCTTTTAACTGTATTTGTTGAGCATAATGTATGTTTTCTGCAAGTTGGTACAATGATGTAATACGAATAAATTTCCAGCCAAAGAATGAAGGCTGCTAACAGTAAACAGTTAAGTACTCTACAAATGTATGTATTGCAAAATAAAATATAGTTTAACACAAATATGTCCTAAATAGGACCCCAGAGCTCCATAGTCTGCCCTAGCTATGCCTGACTAGGGATTTTTTTTAAAACAAAATAAAGAGATTAACTTACTCTTTCATCTCTAATATTTCCACAATGTCAGTATTTTTCCAACATTTATTGAGTTTAACCTTTTAAATTCTGCAAGAACATACTGTATCCAAACAACAGAACCATGTACACAGGTCGTGTTCAACAATAAAAACTCTTCATTCTATTCAAATATACTTTCTTACAAGTATATAACAGATACTATATAGAATATTCAATAAAATAACCTTAATGCATCTTACTGATTCATTTGATAACATGCATTTAACAGCCACATAAATTTAATCTAATAAAAACAAGCTAAATCTTCCCCTCTAATGAAAGGATTACATGTTGTTATAATTGCTCTATGTGGATAACCTCTTGGAAACAAGCTGCATGTACATATTTAGCTGAAGCTTTGGTTGCTTTTGCAGCAGGATGGGATGACTGATCTCACAGAAGCAGGAACCCCATGAGGAGAAACAGAAAGGGCTTCATGACGGCACCAATTCCTTCCACACTCAGCTGAGGAGCTCCTGCACATGAGAGTGACAGAAAATGAAAGATTTCTCAACATCATCTGTCAAAGATCTGTCTAGAGATGAATATGCGAATTAAAGCTCTGAACGTGTTTTTGTACCTGACTGAGGAACTGTAGAGTTTCGTGGTTCGTAAGGAGAACCAATTGAAGCCTTTTCAAGGGCGGCCAGTTGATTTTCTTTCAGCACAGCTCGCTGTTTGCTGGTCACCATTTCAGCATTGTCAGGCCCAAGAGCCTCCAGCTGAGCTACAGAGAGTTTCTGGAAGGAAAATTATCAGACATATTTAAGTTTATCATCTACTTGAGTGAAGGTCCTGCATTCAACTTAGACTGCATGTACAGTAAACCTATTAGTATTAATCAAAGGTTTGGACACATAGTAGATGTAGGTATGTTGGTCACGTAATAGCACATAATAGCTAAACATTTAAGAGACTTCATGTGCCTGTAGGTGCAACAATAATTTATTTTAAGTTCTATTTCTATCAACTATTCTACCAACTTGTGAGGAGAAACATCTGCCTGTTTAGCAGCATAATGTTCTTTGGCTGAACTAAACTTGTTTTAAAGTGGAGACCCCTTTCAAATTTAATAACATATTGCTAAATAATGTAGCCTCTTTAAGTAAAATAGAACTTGAGTAAATGTATTTTGTTTTTTATCACACACCTGGTGGAGGATGGCAAAGAAGAAACGAGTTAAAGCTACTTACAGCAAAGTTGTCTGGAGGAATCTGTGCAACGCAACACTGACTGAGAAATGGGAAGACAGATGGGTCTAAAGAAACCATTTCAGTTGCATTTAATCCAGCTGAGGGAGGCAGAAAGATATGAAATAATTATTCAAATGCTGGTGAGCATAAAATGGGATGATTACTTTCTATGCCAACCAAAAATGTGTTAGTGGGCAACCACTATAGGGTTAGACTAATAAGTAATCATAGTGATCTCACCAATGATGGTGTCTAAGTCAGACACTTGTGCTTCAGACCAGGTTTTGGGATTTCCAAATGCAGACACGGCACGGTTTTTGAAGTCCTGCATAACCTTGAAGGGGCACTGAATACCATCCATTGATCCCACAGCGTCCCTGTGAGAAATAACCCACATGAATGTGTGAAGCTGTGACATTATCTTACTCTGCAACTCATATGTAAGATAATAAAACTATATTAATGGTTAAGTAAGAGCATACTTTACTCATTTAAGAAAAATAAACGTCAACCAATTTTTGCTACAAAAGGATCTAGAATAATTTATTATCTATCATAATTAAATAATTAACTAATTGAGATCACAGATTAAAGCAGAAAAAAATCATTATACATTCTTTCTAGTTCTTCTGTTTGCTTTAGTCAGGCTAAACCTCTTTAATGGCTTCTAATGCAGTTTTAACTGGATAGACATCAACTTGTGAGGAGAAGACGTAGAAAAAAAGAAACGTGACAGAATTGTGTATGTGCACAAACTTGAAGGCGTCCACACTGAGCTTGCTGATCTCATTGGAGCTTAGTCCACAGATGAATTGGTTCAGTGTTACCATGTCCGCGGCTCCCAGCTGCTGCGCTGTCAGGTTGTTATATTTGACAACACCCTTCCACACTGACTCCATCTATCGAGATTAGAGTCCTGTTACGAGTGGTATCAATGTTTTAGTTACAATTATTTGGAGGTGTTTCTATAAGTCACCTGAGAATGTTTCCAGCCACAGTGGGCAACTTCCTCCAGAGTGTCCAGAGAGAGGGGAAGCTTCTCCAAGTCGGCGTTGGAAAAACCCTGAGTTATACACCCCAACTGCATAACTACACTTTCAGTCATCTGTGGCACAGGGCCAAAGGTCTGCAGAAACACACATTTGTTTGGCTGATTAAATAAGCAATCTCAATTCAACAATGTTATATAACTATAATATAATATTTGGAGAAATGCTCTTTGTGGGTCAAGATGACGGGAATAAAACAATGCTAAATCACATTCTCCTCCGTCTCTTTGTCAGAGGAGCCCTCTGCAGGATCAATTCTTCCCCTTTACCTCAATGGCTTTTTTACGGAGCACATCCAGCTGCTCCGCACTATAGCCAGGGATCCTCCCAAGTATTTCCACAGTGGCCAAGAAAGTGCTATTTGACATCATGTGCAGCTGTGCTGGTGTCCAGTAGATGTTTTCCATTCCCAGTTCTTCAATCAAGGCCTCTGTGGGCTCTGTAGCATTGACACCACTTTCATTTCCATTACTAGTTCCTTTATTGTCACTTTGGGCTGAGAAAGGTAGATGGAGAAAGTACTGAGAGTGGAAAATGGAAATTTACAGTAGAATCATAGGTAATTTTTACACAGATTTCAGCTGAGTAACTTAATCTGTTCTTCACCTGCTCTCTTTTTACGTGCTGTGTTTGATACGGTGGCGATGGTTAGGTCAAAGATTTTCTTTTTCAGGGCATCTGAAGTATTGGTCAGGCGAGACCTCAGAAAGGCTAATACGTCCTTCATCCAAGGCTGACAGAGGCACAGAGAGGTATATATTTATATATGTAAAGAGAGAGAGAGGGAGAGAGCATGAAAGTACATCCAAGGAATAAATTCTGTCTCAGCTTTGGGTGACAAATTAATGATCACATGGCAGAGGAAAACACAAGATTGTGAGTTAGATACAGTTTAAAGTAGAGAGAGGATACACACTTTATTAGGTAGAGCAGAGGTTGCATTATCATCCAAAAGAACAAGAGGACCCAGTGATTCCATGGTCTGCGATGGCCAGTCAGATGGATTCCTACAGGTAAAAATAAAAAATGTGTCAGATTGATCAGGTACTTTTTTTTCAGTAACTCCAGCATCCACTGGGAGCATGGCCTACCCAAAAGTCTGGCTGACCAGCTGAATAAGATCTGCCCTGTGGTGTTGCGGAATATGTTGGCAGGAAGCCATGATCTGGAGGCTGAATTTCATGACATCAGCAGTCATAAGGCGCAGTTGGGAAGGTGCCATCTCACACAAGAATGGTCCAAGCTTCAATGCGTCTGCAGTGGTCAATCCAGATAAATCTTTCCCCTATAAAGAAACAGGGAAGCACTGTGTTAAAACTCTTAAATACTGAAATCAGGATTTGCCCTCAGCATCAGGCTGTAATCAAAACTTCAGGTTTCATAAGAATGTTGTTCTTGTCTCCACCAGTGTCAGAAACACAGAGAAATTAACCCAATCTTTGGTGCCATAACACTTTCCTACTGTAAACTTTTCTCTTAATTTGTCACCAGTCTGTATATACTTTATCTGTGTGTACATTGGTCAGGCAAAGCAGCGCTCTTTGGGTGAGTGCGGGACGGGATGGGGCTCGAAGAGGTAGTGAACTCAGATTGGCTGTTTCCATCTTGTCAAGGAGGACAGAACACACAGAATCAGGCAAACCCTTCACCTTCAAAGGCCTGGGATGAAAATGATAAAGAGAGGATTCCATCATACATTTTTAAAAGAGTAAATTACACGATAAAGTGATAATAAAGCGACCCAGAAAAAACACAGTTTGCTCACGGCAAGTAAAGTAGCAACGGTGTGGGAATCCTATCCAGCTCTTGCTCAGTGATGGTTTTGAAGTAGTTGGCCCTCTTTTGCTCTAAAGTTATAAAAAGCTTTCTGGCAGCACATCCTGCCTAAAACACACAGTATATTTATTTATTTATTGTACTAATATTTGTTATCAGTAGGCATACTTGATGTATTGTACATATTTCAATAGAGAGAATACAGTATGTGTGTACATTTTGTGTGCGTAAATACTAACTTGAACTTTGGAGAGCCACTGAGGAGTCTCTGTAACGGCCTGAACCATGTCCAGTGTGTTGTTGTCAGCAACTTTATCAATCATATTACAGGTGAGGCCCTGAAGGACTGAATGAAGTCTCCTGTTTCACAAAATATTTGAAATGTAAGCAGATTTAAAAAAAGGATACAAAATGTGCATGCAGTAACAACAACTTAAACACTGGGAAACAGCCCTAATAAAAGAGATTTGAACTTGGGATGAACTGGTAAAGTTTGTCATATTTTTATGACACTTTTTAAATAAAAGTTTCATCTTGTTGAAGGGTCTTAAATGACTCTTTAAGCATCTAATTTCTGTTAAAGATAGAGTGCGTCACTCTTGGTTTTGTGTGTGTGTATGTTGTGTATAGGGGAGCATGTTACTTTGTTTTATTTTTTTAAATTTTATGAGTGCCAGGCTTGCACTCCCCAGCAGTGGATTTGTTTGTGTTTAAGTTAATGAACCTGTTTTTCTCTTACAGATCACCCAGAGACGGTACAATTTGAAACCATTTTACAAAAGCTATCTGTTAACTATTTATTAATTTTTATAATAAATACTTTTCTACTAAAGGCAACGTCTCAGCTTTTTTCATCATCAAACATTGTAAGGAGCTCTCAAAGGCCTGGAGGTTTAAGTTTGAACGAACCTTTCACACAATTAAAACTCAAGCCAAACAACATTTTTATTCAATACAAAGTTTCACTGAAAACTGTTTCTGGAATTTTGTCCACAGCTGTGCATCTCACCGGTACTGAAGCTGCTTTAGGTCATGCATCTTCTTTGCCAGGTAGAGTGCCTATGTAACAGACAGTAAAGAAGGAAGCATGTCTCCAGATTTCAAGTTAAAAAAATGTTATTTATATATATTTCATATTTATATAACAAATTAAACAACAATCTTCAGATATAGTGCTGTTAGCAGAGAGGAGGAATTTTGGCATATTACCTGCGACCGACTCCAGGTTTGATTCTCCACTTGCTCCAAAGAGGTGATGTTTGCTTTTGCTAGACTGGCAAGAGAAACTCTCTGAAGCAACGGGGCTGGCAACTTCTGCACCAGCTCAGAGAGATTTACCTTCCCACGCAGCTACAGGGAGACATTAAATTCCTCTAAAATGATACTTATAACCTACATGGATGATACAATTGACTTATTTTCAGTGACTTTTGTTTTCTCTTGCTCACTTACCCCCTGCAGCATGGCATTCAACTGCCCCTTGCTCATTTGCTTGGAGATGTTCTTCAAGGCCTCTCTGTCTGTCAGAATGTCCTGAGATTTTATATTCTTAAGTACACAGCTTGGCAAGCCTGCTGCAGTTGACTGAAGTGCCATCAGCTCTTCACCTGACACCTCATTGCACTAAGGAAAAGTGGAGTGAGATGAGCATCAATGGAGGGGTACAGCATCAGACGATAGTCTTTGTCTCTAGAGGCTCACCTTCTTATCACTCAGCTGTTTCTTGACCAGAATGCACAGCTGACTTCGTGTCCATGTGACATTGTCTCCAAGACTTCGAAGAACATCTTTGAGATTGTCTGCAGGGATTGCTGACAGTTGTTCAGGAGACAACAAGTTAATGCTAGTACCCAGGTCATGGAGTGTTTGAGTGCTGCTGGAATTTGACATCATGGATTTGACAAGACGTTTCTTCAGCTTCAGTCAGGAGAGGGTAAAAAGACAAAGAGCGATAAAGAAGTAATTACAATGTACATCTGTCACTTTTACAATAGAGGAGGGAAAAGAATAGATGAAAAAAGATGAAAAGATACTTTTGGCATTGTGGGGTTGTCACAGACATCCAGCTGAGAGAGGAGTTTCTTGCTGAGATCAGGAGTCAAATCTGGAGCATCATAATAACAAGCCAATGGACCAAGCCTAAGGAGAGTCAAAGGCAATAATGCGAGGAGGACTGTATCCTTTATGTTTTCTATCATATTACATTCTTCTGTTGTAACAATGTTCTATATTTTCTTTTAAGTATTTCTGTGCATTCTAAATTCACAAATACATCAATCAACAAGACCACCACATTTAGGATTCAAAGTATTGTGATAATTAAACCGCTGTCATAACACTTATCTCTTTCATTAGGGAATAAATAAATCTGAAAAAAGTCAGATTAATATTTAAGTTATGCACTCCTTGATCCTGCTGTAATAAATCTACATTTTTAAGTACTAAAATGAATACACACTTGTCCACATGCTCTGGGAATTCTTTTCCACTGAAGCACTCTTGAATTCTTTGGAGAAACTTTTTGCCGAGGCTGGGGCTCATCTTATTTGCCCTAGTAATGTTGGAGTTGAACTGGGCTGAGTGGAAAAATTCACACAGCTGGAAGACAACATAAAGAGAAACAAGATATAAGAAGAATTTAAATTCTTAATAGTTCTTTTCAGTTGAAGCTGCCGTTTAACCATCTTTGCAGGCCTGTTCACCTTTTCTTTGGGAGAAGAATCAACATCCTCTGGTGCTAAATGGGAGAGGTAAGGCCCCATCATGGTCAGGGCATCCAAATCCAGCCATTTCAGAGATGGTTTGCAGCGATCAATCAGCACTATTCAATTAATGATATGATATACATTCTTACTAAATACAAAAGAAGCAACAAATACCAAGAAACAAGATTTTATGCATACTATATTGGTGTGTGCTTTGCAGCTCCTCAAGCACATTTGAATAGGAAAAATAGATAATAGTAAATTGTGGTCTTTCCAAACCACAGCATATTAATTGATGTAGGCTGGCAGTTTTGTAGCACTGAACGTAGTCTGGGATTTGCATGATTTCTTTGACTGTAGTCTGATCTTATGAAACACATTTGCAAATACAAATATAATTGCAAATGTGCATGTGTGGTATTGGTTGGCAATTTGTCAGCCACAAACTCAGGTACAGTGTTTCCTGAGACAAAATAAAAGGCACCGATGCACAAAAGTGTGCTAATGTAAATAGATTTTATCCTAGTAAGCTGTTTTTATCTATATTTCTTACTTGATTTTGCATCAGAAGGTGGTTTCATTGTACAGTTGAAGTGGTTTTGGGTGATCTGCTCTTTTGCCCAATTTAGCACCTGAGTTCTTTGATCATCAGTCATAGGTTCATACACTTCCTGCAGCATTTCCATCCTGAAACAACAATATTACACTTAAAAGTGCAACAAGATAGAATAGATAGAATAATTACATACTGGCATACTAACATCTTTTCTATGTTCCCTCCCCCTGCTATTGGGGGAAGATTCATTCTTGCAGATGGTATATCTTGCAGCACAGGTTTGGCAGCCCACACCAGTGTGTCATAGTCACTTGAATTGATGTCACCTTCACCCTGCGTGGTTAATGCTGCCCAGGACATGGGTGCCACAAATGCTTTCATGTAACATGCAGATGGCTCCTGGGGGAGCAAACAAATAGGAAGGAGGGTTAATCTGACAGACCAGCATTTACAGATTAATGGATTATGGAATTTGGCACTATCATTCGTACAGAGGAGTTCCCCATCATCTTGATCGTGGCTGGAAGATTGCTGCAATTCCACATCTTTTGTGGTAAAGACAGAGAGAGAAAAAAGTTAGATGTGAACAAATTAAGTGCAACACTTAAACATTTTACAACAGACCACACTGACCAGTAAGGTCATTTTAGTGTTCTAAAAAGGGTTAAAGTGCTACCCACAGTGGTAAATCCCAAAATCTTGATTTTTACTGTCTTTCCTCAAATGTAAACAGGAATTGACTGTGTGTGGATGCATGTGGGTGCATGTTTTCACACCATTTCATCTGAGGCTTCCATTGGGAGTTGACTAACTGTATCTCTGTTTGTCCCAACAGTGACTGAATTCAGGACATCAAGAAAAGTGGACAGGAAGGAGTTAGCTTGATCAGCAGTTCTGTTGTCTGTAGGTAGCACACTACAAAAAGAAATGAGATTGGAAATAGAAGCCAGAGAGTAGGAATAGGGTTATTTTGCATCAGATAAAAGATATACACCAGTCTTATCTCACTGCACAAACCACAGCTATTGTACAACTTCACCTCAGGCAGTCAAAAAAAAAAAAAAAAAAAAAAAATGACAGACTCACATACAGAATTACCTGTTACTGAGGACACTTTTCAGCGGCATCTTGGGCACTGGGTATCCTGTAACAGTATCCGTTTATATTAATATGTTTTACAATGGAAACACAACAGGAGCAGTATGTTTGCATTGCGTTAGTCATACCTCACTACAAAATCCATTTAGTTCAAGTACCTACTCTCACATTCATACGTGTATTTGTGTAATGCATTTATTGTATTTGGTGCCTAAACAGAAGAGTTCAACGTTACATTTAAGTATAAACAATGCATCCACGTGCACACAAAATAAATGTGTTTCTCTCACCCTTATGGTGACATTTCATCATCTGGTAAAAATAAAAGACAGAAATCCTCATTAGATGTTTGTGGTAATACATTCATAGATAAAATGACAAACATAAGAAATTCAGCTTCGTCAAAACATATTGTAACTGAAAACCCAGTTTGTCTTGTCCGTTTAAAGTCAGCTCCATTGACTTGAAAAGGAGTATGAATCAAAAATACTGTTTGCAACTTTAGTATTTTGAAAATTCTCACCAGCTTTTTTGCAATATCCCTGAAGGCAGTTTTATCAGCTGGCATCACATCTAGAGGTTTAGCTGGACAGACACAATAGTACTGAATCATTATGAATAGGTCCACAAATGGTGCACATGCACATTAACAGTGTGCAACATCACAAAAGCACAGGAGACAGAATAAACACAACCAGCCTAAAGAGATGAGAACATAATGCATGTGATGGTTTTATTACTAACCCAACGCTGTGCAGGCCACAATGAGTATAAAGAAATATGTCCCTCCATTTGGAGCCATGAGGGAAAGTCTGCCTGTCTGTGGGACATGATGACATTATGTGGATATTAACTTCAAGACACATTACAATACAGGTTTGATGTATAATTTAATTATTTAGCCTTAAGTTTCAAGATTTTATTTCAGGGCTATAGTTACTATGGAACTTGTCTCCATGTGAGGCACCTCCAGTTTACTGATACGCTTCCTCCTCTGAGGTTTAAAATCATACTTCCCTGGTAACCATCTTTGTTGTTCTTCCTATGGGAGACTTTAGGGACTTTTGAGGATAACGTGCAGTGAAAAACAGGTTTGGTCCTGTACAAAGATTTTATTTAAGCTTCTCTCATTTTTTAAAAACTGCATCTCTTGCACATCTTTACGTTACTCATTGCTTTTCATATGCTGAACTTCCCTCTCCGGTGGAATTTGCATGTTGGTATTTTGACTTCCATCAATTTGTTTGCTTTCCACTGATTTGTCATCTCATTTGAATATTTCCAATAAGCATAAAAAAATGTGTGACAACTACACAAGGACAATAATTGCCTGTTTAACACATGAATTGTGAATTTTTCTCACATAAAATTGGGTGAAATTTTAAAGGAAAATTATGCATTTGCTAGTAACATACTTAAGTAACATGACATCACAGTTTTAATGACAATAAACACAAAAACACACAAAGTATATAATCTTTGTATCGGATTCAATACATTAACAACATATTTTAAACATTTCACAAAAGATAAAAATGGTAAAAAACAAAAAACAAACAACAAAATTCATATATGTATAATTTAGTTAATACTTACAGATTATGTGACTTCTCAGTAGTATATTCAAGAAAATGAAAGATTTAAAGACAGGATGTAGACAGGCGTCTCTTCTCTACCTCAGTCTCTTGTTAGATGTGAGCTGGTGAGTGGTTGCCTGTTCCTGATAAGGCAACGCAGATATATTACACTATTGTGTGTGTGTGTGTGTATGTTTGTGAGAGAGTGAGATTGAGAGAAATAAAGCAGAGAAAAAAAAGAGAGAAAAGTAGACTGGCAGATGTTATTAATTATTTGAAGTGACCATTTTAAATAAGTGATTCTTGTTGGAGAATCATTCTGTTCTCATTATTGGTAAACCTGCAGCCTTAATCTAATTACACAGATACGCAATAGTGCGGGACAAACTAACAATGACTTATAAAAGGGTTGTGGTAAATTAATGTCACTGAAATAACACAGCATTTTATTAAAAAATACATACACTTAATTAAATACACACAATGTTCTACCACTGCATCAACCAAATTGTATTATCCAACCAAAATAAATAAAAGACAATGACCACCAACTAAAAAGTCTATTCAGGTTTTTGATTAAAGCTAGCAAACATGAAACAGCATTTCTGTGACTATCAAGGCCTTTGCAGAATGCTAATGCAAATTCCATGGAACATCATTAAAGTCTTTAAAATTTCCCATTTAAATTACATGTAAAAAGATTCTCTACATGTAATGAGACTTATGAGAAAAAGCCTGATTGCAATTTAAAGTAAATAGTAGCATAATCATTATTTTACATCTGCTGATTTGAACGGAGACAGGCATGAAGTAGAAGCTGTTGGGTGATTCGCTCTGTCACTGTCTCCTTCTTTTACAGGGCCAGTGGGAAGGTTTATGTTGTTGAAGTAATCTGGAAAAATAAATAAATAAATGACAATTCTTAGTACTTTAAAGGAGTTTAAAGGATATGGATTATTGAATTTTTTTCTGTAAATGAATCCCAGGACTATCCCGTCATTGGCACTCAGATGTTTTTCCCCTTATGAACAAAAAAGTTTTCACATGAATAATATTAAACCATTAGTCTGTATGACTTAAAAATGTCAAGAATAATCACAGATACAGTTCAATACTAGTTTCATACATTACATAGACTAATACACTCATGTGGCTTTTTTCTCTTTTCAAGTGAACAGCTAACTATGTGTGTGTTGATCTCTTACACATGTGGACAAAATTGTTGGTACCGTTCGGTTAATGAAAAAAAAAAACTCACAATGGTCACAGAAATAACTTGAATCTGACAAAAGTAATAATAAAAAAAAACTTCTATGAAATTTAACCATGCTTCAACAGAATTATTTAGAAAAATAAACTCATGAAACAGGCCTGGACAAAAATGATGGTACCCCTAGAAAAGACTGAAAATAATGTGACCAAAGGGACATGTTAATCCAAGGTGTGTCCGCTAATTAGCATCACAGGTGTCTACAATCTTGTAATCAGTCAGTAGGCCTATATATAGGGCTACAGGTAGTCACTGTGCTGTTTGATGACATGGTGTGTACCACACTCAACATGGACCAGAGGAAGCAAAGGAAAGAGTTGTCTCAGGAGATTAGAAAGAAAATTATAGACAATCATGTTAAAGGTAAAGGCTATAAGACCATCTCCAAGCAGCTTGATGTTCCTGTGACTACAGTTGTTCATCATATTTAGAAGTTTAAGATCCATGGGACTGTAGCCAACCTCCCTGGATGTGGCCGCAGGAAAAACTTCTAAAGAGATTAAAGGTAAACTTCAAGCTCAATGAACATCAGTGTCAGATCGCACCATCCGTCGTTGTTTGAGCCAAAGTGGACTTAATGGGAGACGACCAAGGAGGACATCATTGTTGAAAACAAATCATAAAAAAGCCAAACTACATATTGACAAGCCACAAAGCTTCTGGGAGAATGTCCTATGGACATATGAGACAAAAATGGAACTTTTTGCCAAGGCACATCAGCTCTATTTTTTTACAGACGGAAAAATGAAGCATATGAAGAAAAGAACACCGTCCCTACTGTGGAACATGGAGGAGGTTCTGTTATTTTCTGGTGCTGCTTTGCTGCATCTGGCACAGGGTGTCTTGAATCTGTGCAGGTACACTGAAATCTTAAGACTATCAAAGGATTCTAGAGAGAAATGTGCTGGCCAGTGTCAGAAAGCTTGGTCTCAGTCGCAGGTCATGGATCTTGCAACAGGACAATGACCCCAAAACACAACTAAAAACACCCAAGAATGGCTAAGAGGAAAACACTGGACTATTCTAAAGTGGCCTTCTATGAGCCCTGACCTAAATCCTATTGAGCAACTTTAGAAGGAGCTGAGACATGCCATCTGGAAAAGGCTCCCTTCAAACCTGAGACAACTGGAGCAGTTTGCCTTTGAGGAGTCGGCCAAAATACCTGCTGAGAGGTGCAGAAGTCTCACTGAGAGTTACAGCAATCGTTTGATTGCAGTGATTGCCTCAAAAGGTTGTGCAACAAAATATTAACCCTTTGATGCATAGTGTCCACTACAGAGGACACATATTTAAAGGCTGTTTTTAAATGTATGCATGGGTGTGGATAGTACATTACCAACTTCATTGGACATTAGTGAGTCACCAATACTCTGCCACGTATAAAGAATAAATACATTTGATATAGTGTATATATACATACGTTATAATTACCAAGTTTGCCTCAGTGACAAACAGGACAAGAAAATGATCCAGGTGTTTTTATAGAAAATTCCTATTATATTAATATGACAAGATTTTATTTTATAAATATTTTCATAGATCAAATAGAAAAATCAATACACTGAGTACAAGTTAAAATAAGGTTAAAAAACAGAAAAACATCAATGTGCATGTCTGTAGAAGTAAAATATTTTATTAAAAAAATGTGGTACTGTTTTGTAATAATTCATGCAGGTTAAGTTAAAGGTACCATCATTTTTGTCCAGGCCTGTTTCATGAGTTTATTTTTTTAAATAATTCTGTTGAAGCATGGTTGAAAAGCAATGTCTTAAATCTCCTGAATTTAAACATTGACTGCACTGGCTGAATTGTCTTAAATGCTCCTTCATGAGATATGGAAGCAGAAGAGCATCTCATACTCACACCTGGGGCCTTATTTATAAAGCTGGCTTAGGTACAAAAACCAGCGGACACCAAATATGACCAACTTTTGGGATTTATAAAAACCAAACTTGCTGGGAAAATGTTCCTACCTCCACGGCAACTCTGACCCAGGCGTACTGGGAAAACGGGAAACTGCAACACCAATGGTACAGAATAAAATCAAGGAAATGATGAGGTGGAGAGTCTGCTGCCAACATTTACCAGTCAGTAAAAGAAAATGCAAAAAGTAAACTTTGGTCTTTTATTCTGAGATCCAGCAGAGTGGGACGGACAGGAGTGTCTAGAAGTGATGCCACATTTACAAAACACACAAGAGGTGGATTTCCTTTGTTTATTTATTTATTCTTACACAATGCTTTTATAATTGTTGTCCCAATTTCTGTCAAGATAGTCTCCATTTTCCACAACCCCTTGGCCACATTGTTAATAGCGGTGATCGTGTCCCTCTGTACCTGCAGGATTTCTTCGGAGGACATGTCTGCTGCAGAGCTGCAAGTCTCTCGACCTAACCCTCTTACACTGCAATGACATGATCAGCCACCTGCTGCCACTATTCTGTCTTTCTGACACAAGTGATGCCCACACCGGGCCCACCAATTAAACATTTATACATTTTCCAACGGGGTCCATCAGCATCTTAGTCCCACACCCCGAAAAAATCCATTTATTCCCTCTTTTCCCATCCCGAGCCATTATGCAAATGATGATGATTTGCAAATGCAAATATTTATTCCAGGAGTTCACCTGACCATTTATAGCCACCATGTGGGCGTGGGAAGGTGTTCCCTCACGTGCGCCCGCTTTAGAGTTGATTCTGATTTATGAACGGAAACAGGCTTAGGACGTACATGCGCACTCTTTTATAAATCTGCAAGTAGAAGTGGGCAGGATTTCCTTTTTGCTCAGCAGACGCCACCTGTAGTTTGATTTACTATGCACAGTTTTATAAATAAGGCCCCTGAACTCTTAATACGTTAAAAATAGTTTTGCCCTGAAGTAAGTGTGCAGTGTATCTAACTCACCAAATTGCATCAAAAGATGGCTAAATGTTGACATTCTTATCCATGTGTATCTCAAAAAATGCCTAATAAAATTATGCTAAACTTCACCTGTCCACCTGTAGCGCATTAAAGTAGATCTAGAATAGATATAGATCATTGATTTGGCAGTCACAGTCATCAGATTTATGCATCTTTCCCTCTGCTTTGGTTACAACAGCAAAGCAGTTTGCTAGAAACAAGATAATCTTGTGCTGTCTTTCAACAGCTACACAACATCCTGACACTAAGTAACTACTTTGATGTCTATCAGTTAGGTTTTTGGCCACACCACAGCACTGAGACTGCTCTAGTTAATGACATCCGCCTGAGCACAGATAGCGAAAACATTTCAATCCTGGTACTGCTAGATCTCAGTGCTGCATTTGACACGGTCGATCATAACATTTTACTAGACCGGCTGAACTCGGTTAATTAATTGGTTTGAGTCCTATTTAAAAGACAGGGACTACTTTGTGTCTATAGGTAACTATAAGTCTGAGCGAGCTAAAATAACCTGTGGAGTTCCCCAAAGCTCCATCCTGGGGTCATTGCTGTTCAACATCTACATACTGCCACTCGCTCAAATCATGAAAAACAACTAAATATGTTACCATTGTTATGCTGATGACACACAAATCTACATAACCATCTCACCAGGAGACTACAGTCCAATCCAAACTCTGATCAACTGTATCGATCAAAAGATTGGATGTGCCAGAACTTCCTTCAGTTAAATGAAGCAAAACTGAAACCTCGTTTCCGTCAGTCTGCCCCAGGGCAGCTTTAAGACACATAAGTAGCTTACTATCACCAGGTATGAGTGAGGAGTGGATGAATAATGGACATGATGTGAAGCGCTTTGACTGCCTTGAAAAAGTGCTATATAAATATAATCCATTATTATTATTATTATTATTAAGCTTCAAACAGGAAAGTGGAAAACTAACAACCAAGCCAGAAATCTGGGAGTTATCATGGACTCAGACCTGAATTTTAGCAGTTATATTAAGACAGTTGTGAAGTCAGCCTGTTATCACTTAAAGAACATATTGAGGATAAAAGGACTGATGACTCAGCGGGATTTAGAAAAACTTATCCATGCATTTTTCTTTAGTAGACTGGACTACTGTAATGCTGTCCTCACAGGTCTCCCTAAAAAGTCCATCAGACAGCTGCAGTTAGTCCAGAACATTGCTGCTCGAGTCCTCACTAAGACCAAGAAAGTAGATCATAAAACTCCAGTCCTCAGATCTTTACACTGGCTTCCTGAATTCAAAATCCTGCAGTTAGTTTACAAAGCACTGAATGGTTTAGGACCAAAATACATTCAAGATCTTCTGGTTCGTTATGAACCAACCAATCAAACATACCTGGAGGAAAATTTATCATGTAGTTAATATGTTTAGTTTACTTTCTGTTCCCAGAGTCACAACTGAACATGGAGATGCAGCGTTCAGCTTTTATGTTCCTCACAAGTGGAACAAACTTGTTTAATTTCTTTTATTTCTTTTAAAGTCTGTTTTTAATGCACTTGTTATTGCTTCTTGCACCCCGTTGTAATGCCGCAGCATAGTACTGCTTAGCATGATCCCCATTGTTAAATCACCTTAAAAAAATCCTGGATATGTTGAACATGGTTTGTAATACAGGCCCGTGGGACTTGAAATTCAGCTGTGATGCTGAATAATAGGGAAAAGGACTAGTGAACACAATCTTGATGTCATGTTCTCTCTGGGACAAAACAAATAAACCTGTGGGAGTGTATGTGTGTGCACAACTCACCTGCGGCAAACTCATGGATGTCAGTCGGTCTTTTAAGAAGCACATTTCTGTAAAAGGAGAAAAAGAAATAAGAGCAGAAACCTTTACAGTTTACCTTAACGTCTATTACAATCACTGTGCTCGTAAACATTATTAAGGGTTCATATTGCACAAAGGCTTTTTGAAGGCCCATAAAGCATAAAACATAACAAAAGCATGTATCAAAACTGAAAAGTAAACAGTTTGTTGAATTCAACCATTATAAACCAAAATACTGTGTATAATACAGTATTTTATAGATGCAGACTTCCCTTAACATACGGAGAATGATCTTCATCTTTTGTAGTGTACAGTGAATATGTTTGATATTATTTTCAAAACATCTATTGTTTTTTATTTGCAAATAAGGACAAATATGATATACTACGCTATCCTGAGAAATAAACAAAGTTAAATCACATTCACATGAAGGCAGTGATAAGTTACATCAACACCACTGGTGGTCAAACAATTCTGTTTGGTGTGTTTATGTGTATGCGTGTGTGTTTGCGACTGTGTGAAAGATTGTAAAGAGTTGTTTTATTTTTTAAATATGCATCAACTGAGATATGTATAAATGTTTTTATGTAACATGTAAAGCACTTTGTGTTGCCTATGGCATGAAAAGCGCTTAATAAATAAAGTTGGATTTGATTTGGTCACTATAACATTGCAAAACACAGTTTGAAAAGATAGTAGGACTAAAAATAAACAGAGAGAGAGAGAGAGAAAAAAGAGTGCAAACCTCATAAAGCCACCAATCAGTTCCTCTACTTCGGGATGGGACCTCAAATACTTCTCGTTGTCAATTCTTGTCTTAATCTGAGAGTCAAAACAATATTCGCTTTACAGCATTCACGTTGTTGGTAAGCTAACAGCTAGCTTTCTTTTTTTTTTTTTTCTTCTTTTTTTTTTTTTTAGCAATATTATGTTACCTTAAACTGTTGCAGTTTCTCTTGCTGCTCAGGACTTAATACGTCGACGTCTAAGTTTGCCAAACCACCTTTTCCATCCATGTCTGTTCTATGAAGGCAAATTATTTCTCTGTATAAAGCCCACTGTGTAGAGCCGTTAAAAATGTTCTAGCACCTGTTACCGACTCTGTGAGATGGCAACAACTGTAGCCATGGCAACAACTGCCACTAACTGCTATGACCGCGAGGTGGCAGCATAGGTCAAGAATACAATCATAACAATTTCTTCTTCTTCTTCTATTTATTTATTTATTTATTTTTATTTTTATTATTATTATTTTATTTTTTTTATTTACGGCCGCTCTTATTCTAAGAGTTATTCTTCTGGATTTACTCAGCTTTCACAGTGTCCAGTTAATAGATTCATTTTTTCACTCCCTTCCACACTAGTGTGGTAGTGTGGAGGGACATGATGTAGCGAAACTGTTGGGTTTTTTCAAATACCTTTTTTGAGATTACTGTGCCCTATTCTTAACCTTACCATAAGTGTCCCCCACCCAACTCCTGACAACACTACTCTGTCTTGAAACTTTCACAACTCTGTATTCTACTGTGAAAATAACAATTTCTTGCATACAAACAGCCTTTCCTCTTTTGCAATGCAATGTATACACTTTTAACAATACATTCTAATTTTATTTCAACAAATTACTGACTTACACAGAGATTCAAGACACAAAACTAAAATGTTCTCAAAACTCATTTTTAATACAGAGACCCTTTTTAGGATAGAGCCTCAAAAAGTCAAAACATGACACTTGTACTTTGATGGTAAAAACATAAACAAACTAATCCACACATAAACTTATAAAGGAGCATAAAACCAGACAAATCTATTTAAATCTTATGCACATGGAAACACTGTGAATAGTATATTTGGTAAATGTTGGTAATATAAAGAGCATGAAGTGTGATTAAGCCCACCTACGAGCTTACATTTAGTTTTCAGCTGAAAGGACATTTCAGCTTAGCACAGATATAAGACAGTGAAGAGAAAAATTACTCGAAAGGAAGCACAACAATGTACACAAGAGTGACTTAAAATGATAATAAAAAAATAATAATAAAAAGCATGACAAAGTTAGAATGAAAAATATACAGTATGTTCAGTTTATACAAGCTTTTCCTGAGTTTGATTCCTTCTCATAGGCTTTTTCTTATACTTGTAATATTGGCTCTAATGTGCAAAACAATCCAAAAACACAAATCACTCACATTTTCTCGTGCTTTGTGCTTTTACAACTCCCTCTCCAGGAAGAAATAACTGTTGTTATTAAAGTGCATGGCTTCTATCCTGTCTGTTGCAGTTTGTCCCTCCTCATTTTCATCCCCCTCTTGTGTCTCATTTGGCAGGTTATCTTTGTAAAGCTGAGGGACAAAAGTAATCAGAGCCTCCCCTTCTGGAGGTTCTAAAGCTCGGGGTGGAGGTGGAGACAAGTCCCGATGTGGGGTGATGACACTAAGACTCTGGAGTTTAGACATAAATTTGCTCTTGTGTCTGGAATGGAGAAAAAAAAAGATGAAGAGGTAAATGACTGACTCTGGTGTGTAATTTATGGGTATAAATTCACTGGCTATTGAACTAATTTGTGCAGGACATGTTCTTTGTATTAAAATCTCACTACCTGCTTCTCAATACCTGAAAATGTAGACAGCCCAAATGACTGACGAAATGGCAACAACAACGACAACAACAATCCACAGGATATAAGGTGGCTCGTAGGAAGAGTTTAAAGAGACTGGATTAGTTGTGGGATCTGTGGAAAAAAAAGAGAAGAAGACTGAGAAATCCCAATAGACCTATGCAAGTATAGGTTTGGGTGTAACTGAATATGTGTGAGTGGTAGGCGTGGGGAACCATGTCTCCTGTGGCGTGTTTCGTTGTTGAGCCTCTGCTATTATGATAACATAGTTTCCTGTTAAAGCCCAGTGAAGCAGAGCTGAGTTTTTCCAGCTTCAACAGCATTCGAGAGTTATCCATCTTCTTTTGGCTCACATTTACACACAAAATTGACACAAAAAAGACTGTACTTTCTGTTAGCCACCTTACCATCAGGATAGTTAGTTGGAGAAAAACCAGAACCTATTTCTTCCAGGTTGAAATCAATCTGTAAGTTAAAAAAATGACAACAAAAGTGAAAAAGTGTGGGAACAGTTGAAAGTGCAGAAATGATGATTGATTGACAGTTCAAAGTCTTACCGTTGTGGTTGTCAGAACATCATACTCTGCAACATAAACTAAAGAGAAAGACATCCACAAAAGTTATGTTATAAAACGCAAACTCATTAACAGAATGTTCACTCAGATAGGAAATCAATCCATGACAAACATATACTGGATGATTATCACACCAGGGTTACTACTTTTTTTTAAGGGGTAGCAAGTCACACCTGAATACCGATCAAGTCAAGAACAAACGAAAACATCCTATTTTTAGACTTCTAGTTTCATACTGTATGTGTCAGGATGAATTTTTTATGGATAATTTTTAGTGTTTTAATGCCATTAAACCCAATAGTTGAAGTGGTAGCAGTGAGCTGTAAAAAAAGGTATTTCTTATCAGGAATGGTTTTGTTTTCAAGGATAACTAGCACAAAGCTGGATAACACTAGTCTAACTAGGCTTTGAGAGCTTTATGAGTGGCCACACAGAGGAAAGGGAGACCACACAGATTTGCTTTCAAAACTTTACTGTTGGTGTTTTAAAAAGCAATTTAAGCAGAATCTAATTAAAAGATTTAAAAATGCAAAGTAGGTTTGTGTTTGCCAGGAAGAAAAAGAAGAGCAAGGAAGAAACTGGGAATATCTAAGTTCAATAAAGATCTTGAAGATAAAATAACTTTGTAGAAGTATCTGTTATTTTTTTAAAAAAACTGCATGTGAATACTCTGCATGTGAAATGTTCTGTGTTTGCTGTTTTTAACACAAACTGCACAGATTCAAAAGCACAGTCTGACTTCTCAGCATTCAGAGTTTGATATTTCCAATGGTTTAGAATAAATTTACATTCAAAGATTTACTGTAGACATAATGAAATTCTTGAAATTCTCAGCTACCCTTTACAGAGTTGCATCACAGGCGGTTTCTGTTTTTATTTTAAAAGCAGATGGTAGAGAAGTGACAGGAAACGAGACAGAAAAGAAATTGGACAATGTGGAACTTTAGCTCAAACAGGGGAAGTCGTGATTACCATTCGTGCTCTACCTCCTATTCCTCTAAGCACATGGAAATAACTTGAAGATTTGAGCCTCTTCCATATCTGTGTAGTAAATGTTGAGCTAGGTTTGAAAGTGTTTATGCTAAGCTCATCATATAAAGGTAGCATGTCAGAAATTACTGTCTTGTCAGTTCAGAATGTTTATAAGCTGCCTCCTCTTACCTCTTAATACATTTACTTTCATCATTTCTGCATATTTTATTTAAAAAAAAATCTACATCAGGACATAAAGAACATGCGTCCAGAATACTGACTGTATGCTGCACACTGTAAGTAAATTTATACAGAGGAAGAGAAACAGGAAGAGCAAAAGTGAAGGCATATTTATGGGCTCAGCTTCTTGGGAAAATCCAGTCCATAAGGGAAGGAACCACATCACCACGTACATGTCTTTCTAACCACAAGAAACTTTTTCTGACCAGTGAGGTAGAATAAATAAGTCAAGTAAAAATGTACGATCATCATGAATTGATTTGATTTTTGTTTTACATGTTTGTGTGTGTATATTTACTTCTGGCATAGACAGGTGAGCTCCAGTCGCTCCACTGACCATCATATTCTTCTTTGCTCCTCAGCTGAATCAGATAGTCAACACCAGGCAGCGCATCAGTTATTGTGTATGAGCGCCAGCCTTTAATCACATGTACCTGTATGGATACATCAAAATAAAAAACAGTTTGCTTTTACTGAAACAGCAAATTGTTTTGTTGTTTTAGTTCTGAATACCAATTTTAAAAAAACTGGTTGCTTGTCTTATAGTCTCACTCACCTGCTCGTTTGAGGATTTTGAAGGTCTGTATTTGAGCTCATAAGTGATGCTATAGAAACTGTCTTGCGGCTTCCATGACTTTGGTAAGTTCCAGGTGACCCTCAACTTTTGCTCTTGCTCCAATTGGACTGACACGTTTGATGGGGCGTCGGGCTTTACTGAGGGATTATGAAAGTGCACAGTGAGTACAGCTTTTGTTTATATCAGAATAAAACCCACACAGAGTTGAACACATGTTCATATTGACACTTACAAATGCTTAGAGGTGTAAAATATATCAGGGGGCTGGTTGCATTGCCTATTATGCTTGTAACACACAAGAAGGCTGCATGAATGGTTCTCATCTCATCATCATTGTTGTCCAGGGCACACCAACAGCGGGAGAGGTTAGATGAGTATGAGCATGGAATATGATGGAACTTTGGGATGCTGAGAAGAGGAAGACTAAAAAACAAAAAATAGAACTAAAGCACAAAGATGGATAATAACCATAAAGGCATAAATAAATGAATCATTCTAAACTGACTGAAATCATGAGTTTGCATGCTGTTTGGACTAGTGACTTATTCAAGATGTAGTCCCTCTCTCCCCTGTAACAGTGAGGATAGCTAAGTTTCCCCCACAACTCTGTACAGAATAAAGCTTTGTATTTATTACAAATCTACTTTATCTTTCATCCTTACTTTGTACTCAGTAAGAGGTAGCAGTGAGGCTGCTTAATCATGGGCTTCTGAGGCGTCCATTCACAACGAATTTTACTGCTTGGTGACTTTTTGTAGCAGGACAGCCTGGGAGTCTCAGGAGGATCTAGAGACAAGAAGACAGGCAGTAACACAGGACATTCTTTGTTCGCTGTCTTACATTGGTTACTTTAGTAGTAGGTTTTGATGTACTATGGCAAGTGTTATGTTGACATTTAATCTAATCACACCTTTGCTTTTCTTTATCTGTGAAAAAATACCCTTTGAATAATTAAACAGTCATTTCAATGCTGAATAAGACGCAGCAGTTTTAAATGCCATGCTCTTACCCTTTAGCTATTTTGATTGGTTTGTGTGGGTGTGTGTAGGCTGTGACTGACTTATATCCTGTTTTTCAATTTACATCTTTGATTTAAATTTTAAGTGTTGATTTACCCTCTATTTTTATATTTGTCTCCTTTGGTTCAAACTAAATGTAGTAGCATTGTATATATTCACCCCTCCACTGCTAAATCATAACCATCGTGCAGCAACTCACCAGCAACAATGACTTTAACAGCAAATGTTTCTCTGCCACTCTGATGACATGTGTATTTCCCAGTGTCTGTCAGTCTCACTGAGGCCAGAGAGAGGGCAGCTCCACCGCTTGTAAATGTGATTTTACCCCAGTCTCTGTTTCCTGTCCCCACCAGCTCCTTGTTCCACTTCCACTGAGGTCTTGACTTGATGTCTCTTGTTACCCTGTTTCCTTCCAACCCCTCCTCATGGTCATAATCATCTTCGGTGTCCTTCTCTTCATCCACCCTCTCTGGTGTTCTGCTTGTGGTGGTTGACTGGATCATATAAGGGGAAGTTGTGTATTCTGTGTCTGTAATGCTGAGGTTTTTGTTTTCTTCTGACATGGTGCTGACTCCTATGTCAGTAGAAGTGGAGCGGTATTCTTCACTTACTGTATTCTGAACACTTTTAGTTGAGAATGCACTGTTGCTTGCAACTTTTGGAGTGGATGGGACTCCAACCAAAATTCTTCTTTTATTGGAGTTTGAGTCATTTTTGACCTTTACTCCATTCACCTTCACATGGCCGCTGCAGGTTAGATCCAGCCTATCTCCCAGAGATAAAACTACCACACCAGGAGGAAGGTCTGCCCAAAAAACACACAAAACATTACTAAGATTTCTCTCTATCCTAACATGTGTAACTGCAAATTCAGTTCTAGTTTATTATACTTCTGTACTTTAAGTTTGAATATTGGTCATAGTACACTGGGTACAGCACGATAGGGTGCAAGGTTGCATAACCAAAATTACCAACTTCTTTTCAACTTCCTCTTTTAATCAGTCACTCTCCTCCACCGTTTCTTCTCTGTCATAAATTATACCCGTTTTGTATCATCGCTCACAGATTTACATTTCAGTCTCCCTGACCTTTTAGACCATTTGGTTTTGTTGGTTTTGCTGTTTGATATTTTTCCAATTGAAATAGAAAAATCTGAATAATGAATTGTATCATTATTGGCTAGTAGGGAATTAAAATATACATTAGTTTCCCCCCCTTTCTTATCAATTTAAATTACATTGGAAAATCAAGCATGAAAACAATAGAGGGCAATATGTTGTATATATATTGTATATTATACATTGCATAAAGTATAAGTGTTGGACCAAATGCAACAAAAATTAAATAAAAGAATCAAATATAAAATACTTTATTTATCCCAGAGAGAAATTGGAATTTGCAAAACACAATAAACCCAAATGTTTATTTTAAATGTTCTCATTTTAAAATTGATTGTTTTTTCCAATTCATTACAATTCAGTTCAATTCAATTCAATTCAATTCAATTCAATTCAATTCAATTTTAATTTAATTCAATCCCCCCAGCTGAAACAAATAACCAAAATAATTACATAAATAAATTAGAATACACTGAGGTGAAAAATAACAACAAATGTCATAAATTAATGGCAGAAAAGAAGCAAATAAGAAGCATCAAGCCTTAGATGGACTTGCTGTCATTGGCGAGACTATTCACATAGCTGATGCTTCTATATTTTTAAACACCCCATTTCGAAACATAAAACTTCGCTGTATCCTCTACATATCTGGTTTACAAAGTGCATATTAATAAACGTGCATGGTGCTCATAGTGCATTTACATAAACTGACTGATTGTAATTTCCATTCATAAAAAAATAAAATGAATAATTAAATAAATCCTTACATTTGAGCATGATTTTAGCTTAAACTAAGTGGCAGATCTGCTTACTGTATTTATTTACTTATATTCTAAAAGCTCACCTTTTCTGGGACACGTTCCATCAAATAAGCTGCGAACCGACGAGACCCACAGGACACACAACAGAAAGAGAAAAATACTCATTTTCGCTTTAACCCGTCCACAAACCATCACTAATTAAACAGCAAGAGCTGCAGGTTGCTGACTCCCACTGAAGCAGTTTTCCATGCTGAACACCGACCAGACAACTGGTGTCTCCCAAACAGAGACTAAGATTAAAACAGTTCCTGTGGCTGCAGCAGGCTGCTGTCCGTAAGACCCGTTATTGTGAAATCCCAGTGCTCTTCCCCTTGTTTAGCGCCGTTACACAGAGGAAATCCTCTTCAGCGTCAGAATTAAACCTCCATGAGACCTGAACTTAGTCCTGCTATTATAGTATAGATCCATTTATGGTCTTTCAGACTGCATGGTGACTTTTTAACTTATTTTATGATTTTATTGTGATCCTTGCTATTTGTTGCTGCCTTTTACTACTTCTTAATATCTGTAATGATTGTAATGGTTTTATGTAAAGCACTTTGAATTATATATGAAATGTGCTATACAAATAAACTGCCTTGCCTAAAAAATGCCTTCAAGTGCTTTAATTCTTGTTTAATCATATTTTTTGTTGTATCATATCAAATACATGTAGGAATGAAAGATTCAGCCTTATCCTAATAAATAATAAATATTATATATATATATATATATATATATATATATATATATATATATATATATATATATATATATATATATATAAGCTAAATTTAAAAAATCCCCTCCTGTCTGATCAAATGTTCTGTTCTGTCTCACTTTCACATTCCACCACTTACTGCAGCATCATTTCAACCCTCAGCTTTGAAATCAAATTTGCATAAACACAATGTGTTTCATGAGAAAGAGACAACTTAAAAACAAAACAAAACAAAACATTTTTATTCATCATCATTAAACTGCTCCACAAAAAAGCTGCAAGGAGAATTCATGGAAGCCCAAAGCTGTACATTGCAGTCATTGCAAAAAAAGTTATGCATTGCAAGTGAGAAATGTTTGAAGGGAAGTTCTTCTTGTTACCCGACTTGATAATTCTCTAAGCCCAAAATGGGCCAGTGTTTGACAGGAACATTTGCAGGAAAAAGACACACTGACTGAACAGAATCCAGATAGAGCGACAAATGTTGTGGCATTTTTAAGTCATCGTGGGTGAGTAAAAACTTAAAGAATTTTACTGCAGACTGTGTTTTAAGCATGAATCAGCGCAACCATTCGCTCACACAATGTCAATATTTATATTAAGAATTTGACAAACCACCTTTAAATATTCATTTGCTGACATTTGGTTTTTGTTTCTGTTCTGCCCAGGTCAGCTACAGTTTGTATTCTCACTTTGTGTTTCAGGAACACTAAAATGAACTTGTCTTTGTCAGACCTAAACTTAAAATAAATAAAATAAAAGGCCTAACTTTTAAATCAAAGCACCAAAGCTTGATTTTAAATGTGCAACTAAACCAGGCCATTTTAACACATCAATATGATGCAAAACAAAAAATAAAAATAAAAAAGTACATAGTAGAAAGGTAGCAGATCAGAGAAAAAGGGCCCAAATCTTGCAAGTCTTCTGTAAATGAAAAAAGCGTTCTCACTGAGAACTATAATGAACACAGATGTTTTTCAACAGACAAAACTCTGACATATAACACTGCTTGCAACTTACTTCTTATTTTTCTCATTCATCCATCTCACTGTTGATTTCAGCAGTTGATTCTTTGAGTTATAGTTTTAAGGCTTGTAAAATATCAGTCTTTTACATAAATAGCTAGTTACCTTAAATTCTGTTTCTGCATCTGCTGCTGATCTTCACGTAAATATAGTTTATCTCATTCAAAGTATTTCATAAGCTGTCTTCTAACAGCATACATTAGAGGACTGATCGGCACAACATAAAAACGGTCATTTACAGGGAAAGTCCATGTCATCAGAATGTACCGCTTCCTCTTGTAATTCTGATGTTATCTATTTATGAGACAAGGGCACTGTGTGTTTAATTTAAGTTTTACTCAATATGGCTGGTTTCCCTCTCAACAGAGGTTGGGCTTGGACTGTTGGATGCACTGGTACTAGAGGTGATACTCCTGCATCCAAAGAGACCTTCCTGTTGGACAATGAGAGAGAAATGAACTATTAGCTTAGTCTTAAAAGAGTTATATTGATAAAACAGTGACACAAAGGTGTGTATTCTTCCGTATTGGTAGCTGACCTGCACAGTCCCCAGAGAGAATGTCACGCCTCCAGCAGAGTCTATCCCATGGGGTCTCACTGTAGTAGTGGTTAAGATATCAGCACTAACGGCTTGAGCTGAGCCCTGAGGTGCAGCTGCCACTGAAGATGATGCTAAAGCTGCTGGGGTTTGTATGAAAGATGAAGGGTCAGTCTGCATGTTCAGAGCTGGTGTTGAGACTGTTTCCTCCTCAATAGGCGTTTCTAGTGAGCCGCCCAGAACAGAAGAAGAGTTTGAAAGTGGTGGAACCGACCCGGTGACACTGCTGGGCATCGGGCTGCACTCCCCTGAAGCACATGATGGTGTGTGAGTCTGAATATTTTTCTTTCTGCGGAGTGTGTCGATCCAACTGGAGCTGTGTCTGGAGGCAAAGGAAGCCAGGGCCAAAGAGGAGAGTCTCATGTTTTTTCCTGAAGTGATCAGCTCTCCGAAACCTTCTTGGTGAGCAAAGGCGTACCCTGACCTCCTGGAGCCACCGCGAGTGCTCAGACGGCCTTCTGACAAACTGCCTGCACCACGCCAGGCACCTCCGGTGCTGCAACCTGCCGGCTTCCGTCTCTTCTTTCGCACCAACTGAGTGTAACGTACCTGAAAATGGACCAACAGGAAGGAAGATTATTTTTTAGATTTGTTGACATAATTGTATCACAAATTATAACATAACTATTTTTTTTGTTATATGACCTTTAAATAATCACCTTTATTCATTAGCTACTACTATTACTACTACTACTACTACTATAGTTGGCTCTACATGCATGGAACTATGTACTCTATATAAATCTTAGTCATTATCTGACGTTCATCTCATCGAAACCTAAAATGTTTCAATGTGTGTTTTCAATGCAAATCAAAAGAGAAACGTCCTCACACCCCCCTTCACAGCTGCTTCGTTTGACTGCTTGACACAGCCTCACACTGCTCTCACATGTATATATTAAAAAACAACTTGTTTCAGTGAGGTACACTGATTTAAGTCAATATTTACACAGGATTTAGAGTGCACGAGGCCAGTGACGATAAGCATGAACTTGTCCCACACACTCACATGAACAGATTTTACATGCACAGCTGGCTTTAGTCTGCTTCAAACTGACATGCTGGGAAGACAGTAACACATGTTGCAATGAAAACCATAAACCCATCGGTATTACAAATTTTGTGTTTTCTTACGGTGTCTGAGAGCTGAGGCTTGAGGTCCAGTTTGAGGAAGCGGAATGCCAAAACTGGAACTATGCATATTGCTGCTGCAAGCGCAATAGTTAACCACACGACAGGCTGCAGTAATGTGCTCTGGGCACTACCTGTACTCACAAACATATACAGACACAAACATGAGCACATGTTCTTTAAATCAGTGGTTCTCAAGCTTTTTGAACCACGACCCCCACAAAAACATATGTTGGTGTTCGTGACCTCCACTCCCACGCAATGACTTAGTAATTAAATGTAAGATATATCCAAAGGGTCATCCTGCAGCCATCCTCTAAATGTAAGGCTGGAAAACTGTCAGAATCTTCATAAATGAGAATGAAGTGGTTATTGGTAGTTCACTGCTGGGACATAACACCTATATGCCCAAAATCAAATTCAGATTGTTAATATGGCATGTGTACTAACTTTGTTGTTTACGTGTTAATGTGTTAAAAAAAAATAATGTACTAATTTCAAAGATGTATCTCTTCATTAATGGTTTCATTTAGACACATCTGGTAAAAATCCCAAATCTATTTGATAAATGTAGGCTATATATTTTTTACAATTATCTGGCGACCACCATGGAGGTCCCGACCCCCAGTTTGAGAACCATTGCTTTAAATGTTAATTATTTTCATAGTGTCACTAGTGAAGTGAAATTATTTCAAACTACATACAATATCAAAAGAATTTTGTTAGAAACAACAAATATTTCTAAAATATACAGTTTACTCATATTTAACATCAACATTACAGATTCAAACTTGTGACTCATGTGAAGGATCATAAAATACAAAAATAAAGTGTTTGTGTAGCTGAAGAATACACAATATACAAAAGCAGGGGACCAACCTACGAAGTGGAACTGACTGGGAAAGATCCTGAAGAGGGTTTGGCTGTGCAGAGCAAACATGATGGTGAAATAGGCGCCCACGGAGCCCCACACAAACACATGGTTAATGACTGTCCAAAAGCCAGTATCAAGAGCAATCTGCCAAACAGACATGTAAAAACACAGCAGAGGGGTGTGATTGAAACACAACAGCCATTAAATATGGCCGATGCCTGCTATGAGAAAAGGTATTACCAACCTGGGTTTTCTCACCTGTACACTCACCACTATAACCAGCGCTGTTGCTGTGGTGACTGCAAATGTCTGGTAGTCGGCGAGAGGCACTCCAGTGCTCTGAGTGGCATCGGACAGCATGGTGTAAGGGACAAAAAAAAGCACCACTGAGGTGTAAATGCCCTGGGTGATGCAGATGAAGAACTCTCTCTTGTTAAAGAGGAGGTTGAGCTGTCCGGGCTCATAGAGTTTAGGATACTCCAGACTTCTCTGATCTGGAACATCCTGTAATAAGAGGGGAAGTGAGAGACCCTAGATGCTAAAAGAAGAATGTAACAAGTACGTGGTTTGGTGGTTTAAACAAAATGCAAACATAAGCATACTACATAACACCAGAAAATGCCTCCCAAACCCAAATTTCACTGAGGACTCTCCAAAGGGATTAATAAAGTATTTCTATTCTAAAAGAAGCCTTATTCACACAAGAGTACTATTATCTAGGAACCTCTTAAGATGGATGGGACAACTGCATTAGAAATGGGTGTGATTCCTAAACAAATCATTCTTTTTTTCTTTTCTTTTTAAATTTCTTTTATCAAAGCTGAAAGTCTCCATCTTTCAACTTGACTGCTTCATTTCAGCCCCAGGTATAGGCTAGCAATAATACAAAATGTATTAAATTAAAAGACCTGATCAAATATCCCCATGGCCAGCACAGGGAGGGAGGTGTACACAATGTTGTAGAGTGTGATGAAGTACTGATCATACACCGTCTACAACAAAAAGACAAACACAAACACATGCACAAACAGTCAAAATCACAATTAAGGCTCCTAAAGTTTTGATTATTGATGTTACATTTTGCTCTGACCTGGGCAGAGAAGCCACAGAAGAAGCCAAACCAGAAGTGCACCATGGTGAAGGCAAAGTTCTTGTAGAAGAAATAGCAGAGGAAACGGCACATGCGGAGGTAGGACCAGCGGCCGTGGACGAGGAGGAGGCGTTGGAGGAAGCGGAACTGGGCGAAGGAGTAATCGCTAGCCAACACGGCCTGGATCCCCTCCTGACCAGAAATACCGACTCCAATATGAGCACCTGAGGTTGAACAGAAGAGAAAGTCAAATTGCAATGTAATAGGGAAAACTGAACATTTATTTTAGATTTTACTGACAGGGTTTTTTATAAAAAAAAAACAAAACCAAAAAACAAAACTAAACTAAACTCTTTTATAATCTGATAAGGCACAGTTCTTAAAGCAGTTTATGTGTTGCAATTTATTTATGCTTAGATATATGAATGTCGCTGTTTGCTATTAATGCTAAAAGATACAGGAGACATCTGATACCAGACAAAGCAAGTGGCCTTTTGAAGGCCTAACCCTGGAATTACCAGGTGAGAGGCAGGGTCCACCACTGACATCGCAGGACCAACACAGAGAGGCAAACAACCATTCACACTCAAACTCCCTCCTAAGGATTATTTCAGTGACCAGTTAACCTAACATAAATCTTTGGACTGTGGAGGAAGCTGGAGAACCCAGAGCAAACCCATGCACACACTGGGGAAACATGCAAACACCACACAGAAAGACCTGATTCTAAACCCCTCCTCCCCAGCTGAGGCTCAAACCAGTGACCTTCTTCCTTTGAGGCGATAGATAGATCTAATCACATCAAATCAAAGATACTTTGATACTAATCTTCAGAGTCACAGCTTACATTTTTAACATGGTGATACCGGTCTTTTGTGTCTTGAGGTAAATCCATGTGTTTAAATTCAAGGCATCCCTGACAACGAAACACCTCTTTACTGCTTTGGGATGCTAATTCTGCCATCCTGCTCTTATTAGTGACTGACTTGATGAATGTACCACGTTGTTGGTGTAGACTTTAGTTTCTATTAACTCACTGATGGTTCTGTTTGGTTTACTCAGCCTCATAATGGGCCACAGAGAGTTACATCGATAACTCTTTAAAAAGTTACCAGCTCCAAAATGTGTTCAACTAACCTTTATGCATAATTATTGCCTTAAAAAGAAAGAAGAAGAAGAAGAAGAAAAAAAGAATATTTCTGACATTAAAACAACAGAAATCACAGGATGTGAACCAATCACTGAGCACAGATTGCATTCCTCTTTGTAAGTGCGTAAATTCATTTCAAGCAACATGCACGTAAACATGTTGACATGTTGTAATGCCACAGAGAAAGACAAAAAAAATGTGACACAACACTTACAAAATAGTATGACAGAGGGAGAATTAACTCTGTTAACAACTAGAGTTATCTAATTTACTTTATGGCTAGAAATGAACTCCTTACAGTTATATCACCATTATTTATCACTAATTAATGCTAATCCCTAATTAAGAGATTAGATACATATACTGATGGAAATATTTAAAATCTGACTAAAAAGTACTGAAGACATAAGTATTTTGGTACCATAAGAATTTAAAACTAAATTGAAAGTTATTTGGATTTATGAGTGTTTGTCCTCACCGATTGAGTTAATGAGTTTGTAATGAGTGGTCAGTCTGCCAGGGTTCAAAAGGACTAACGTCACACTAAAAACACAAGAAACAAGTTCCTAACTTTATGAGGACGTTGCAATCAGTGCAACATTTCTACTTGTAACACCATGTAAACAACCTCTAAAACCACTACTTCTGCTGAGAATTTCCATTGCTTAAAGGTAGATACAGCACACACATGACCGAAACCAACTTCTCTCTTTCCCTCCAGCTCAACTATAATCCAGTTATACTGCTTCCTTTTCTCTATTCCACCCTTCATGCATTGGTCCTTCCTGCACAACTCACTTTTGATCATGCTAACATCGTTAGCGCCATCTCCTACAGCCAGTGTGACAGCCTTCTTGTGTTTCTTGATGACTTCCACCACCTGAGCTTTTTGGAGAGGGGTGACCCTGCAGCAGATCACTGCTTTGCAAGCACATGCCGTTGAGACAAACTCTGCCTCCATGTCTGCTTCGAGTGCATGAGCCTATCAGAGGGCAGGGAAGAGACGTGAGAAGTCCATGACAAATATGTAAAACATACAATTTGCAGTTTGCAGTAAGAAGTTTTTTTTATTCATATATGATATATAACGCTTAAGTTGCATGCTGATTTTGTGTACAGTATATGAGTGTGAGGGCATACTATTCATACCAGACTGTGACCACTGATTACGAGGGCAAATTCTCCAGAGATGCTGTCTATTACATGAGTGGGAGGTAAAGGGACAGGAGTGCACTGTAGCTGTTTTCCTTCTCTTCCTTCAGCAGCACCATCTCCTCCTTGTCCTTCTTTGTACCCGTTACCCATGAAATGTGCCTCTGCCCATCCTTCCATCCCGTCCGCTTTCCCCCCATCTCTGGCTCGTGACAGCTCAATCATCCTTTCTCTCGCCCTCCTGCAGAAGAAAACACATCAAAACTCATCCTGTGGTTAAATGAGAATAATACAGAGCCAATAGGTCAAGTGTTGGAACTGAGAAAAGTCTGGACAGGTGCATGTTGCCACTCTGTTTCACTCCCATTGCTACAACACCCAGTAAGCATTCAGGAACCGAGGAGACCAATACCTGAATTGTAAAAATTGCTTTCCTGATTTATATAAGATTGAAGCTGATCAACTTTTTAGGACTCAGCTTGTTTTTTTTTTTTTTTTTTTTGTTTTGTGTTTTTTAGCTATTCCAGCTGTCATTAGCTGAAAGACAGCTACATCCTGGACAGGTCGCAAGGAACTGAATTTAATTCTTTCATTCTTTTATCTCAGCTGTCTACACTGAATGTTTTGCAATACCCATTCAAAAGTGTATTTTTTCTGTTTTGTGAATAGATTAAAACTAAAAGTATGAAATATAATATTTACACAGGTGTTCAATTCATTCATAGTTACTGGAAGCATATTTGGCAACAACGACAGAATCAGGTCTTCTTCCCCTTCTTCCCCAGCTTCTTAGTTTTGCTGGGCAGCTTTTTTCTTGAAAGTCTTTTTGTAGTATTTAGAATAGTAAAAGTTACTTTTAGTTTTCATTACTATTTTTTTTTCTTTAGTAATCTTGCATCTTTCTTCAGATTCAGATTTTTCCCTTACATAACCATGCCCTAAAGGTCAATGGACACTTCATGACTTGATCTTAAATAATGTAACAACTTTTTTTTGTTTTGCTAAATAAAAATGACTAAAATCTGTTACTTTTACTAATTGATACACTTGATTCAGTTAAAGTCTGAAATGAGACAAGATTGGAGCCCTTGTCAAAAAAAATCCCACAACTTTACCACTCTTAAAAATAAATTTAAAAAACAGAAACTTTACAGCTTAAAAATAAAATAATAAATAAATAAATTAAATAAATTAAAAAGCAAAGCACTGGGCATTGTTCAGTGATTCTCAGTAGTTAAAAACACTGTGCTACCACACCTACTCAGTCCGATCATGCATGTACTTCTCAATTTATTTTTATTCAAGTCCTCTCTCATGTTACTTGAGGTCCTCTACTACACAGACAGACTGGGGGAACCATCCACAGAAACAAACTGACCTGAGATCTTGTCGTACACCCTGGACTGTGTGTCCACTGATGATGAACACCTCGGTCATTTCATCTGTCAGCATCTTACATGAGTAACCTATGTTGACGGCTGTTTCTATATGAAAGAAAAACGGAGATAAAAATATTTTAGTTGTACTTTTGTTTCATTTACTGATCAAACTGTAGACAACTTATTTGTTCTATCCACTCATCTGACAGTAGTTACCCTGTTACTTCTGTAACACGAACCCCACGTGTCTCTTTAGTTATTAAACATTCAGTCTTGCATGATAATATTTATTTGTTATGGATTTCCTTTTTCCAGCAAAAGTCCTGAATAAGAGAGCGGTGTACTGTCTGTTGTTTGGTTGTATTGGTTGTATAATCAGCTAAAACCTCCCCATAAAGATGTGGTTCATAATTTGCACTTTTCAACAACAGCAAGCAGACTAGGTTCAGGAGACAGGTGTGTAAATATGCATATCTCACCCTGCTTGTCTCCAGTGAGAACCCAGATCTTGATGTTGGCCAGAGAGAGCACAGCAATGGTCTCTGGGACACCTTCCTGTAGCTTGTCCTCTATAGCTGTGGCACCTAGGAGCTACAAACACAAACATGCATGTAAAAATTCCTGCAATAACACTAAAAGAAAATTTAGGAATAGCTTAACAGCCAGAACTCCCGACAAAATATAGAGATACAGCCTACTATAACCAGGTTCCCCTTTTCAAATCACAAGTCCAATTTTGCTTGATAGGATAATGCATATTTAATGTAATAAGGAATTGGGTCAGAGAAAGAACGTGAAAGTGAGATGAGAGACTACCATCATATCTTGTTCTATCTTGTCATAAGCTGCAGCCAGTCTGTCTTCCCTGTAGTCCGTGGCCTTGTCGGCGAAGCGGTGGCTCTCCGACCAAGCCTCCCACTCGTCCTCCGAAAGGTCCCTGTAGGCCACAGCAAGTGTCCGCAACCCATCCGCTGCGTACTCCTAAAACAAAAAATAAACACACAAACATATCTGTTGCAGGCTTGATTTAAGATACACAACATTCATTTTAATGTGTTACTTAAAACTGTTTTTATTTTTTTATTTTTATTTACCCTGTTAGTAAAAAACATGCTTGTGGTTATAGAAATTAACTAATCAGCAGACATAGATAAAAACTAATGCTGTTAAAAGCTCATTTTGAGTGAAAGACACTAGATGGCAGTGGAGCTCCACCCAGTGGTTTTAAAAGGTTACTTGTTTACTCACATTAAGGTGGTCTGAGGTGATAGTCATCAATTCCTGGTTACAGGGGTGGAGTCTCTCTAGCAGAACAGTATCAGCTCCTTTACAGTACAGACGGATCCTGCCCTCTGGATTACGCACTAAAAAATAAATTACAGAACTCCGATGAGTTTCAGAAAACTCCATCAACTTCTAAACACCCAGGATGGATGTATCATTTCAATTTACCACAGGATGTCTATCAACGTCCTGCCACACTACTGATGCAGTTCAGGCAACAAGTATTTTAGGCTACTTGTCAGCCCCTTATAAGAGGGCAAATCCCAGGAAGAATCAGTGAAATCTCAAAAGAATTCGTTTTGTTCTTGCAGTGAGAACAGGCTGCAGCAGATAGTAATTTAACAAATATGTTCCCTTATAGAAATAACTAGGGTAAAAACTTATAACCTTTAATAAACCTTAAAAAGGGAACTACTGATGATGCTATTGCTGTAGTATTGGTTCCCCAAAAGGATTTTGGACCATATTTGACCCAGAGATGTCACACTCTCATGTGATCAGGGGCAATGCAGATCAAAACACAGTTCACAGGGTCACCTGGAAGCAGTATGGTCTGTTCACATCCTCTATTCAGATCATAGCTAGATGCCATTTACAGAACGTTACCCACATTTTCAGTTTCTCTCCTTTCTTTTTATCATATCTAACAAAGCTGGCTCAACATAGACCTCAAATAAAAACACAACAAAAAAGACAAATATAGACATAAATGGGCACCAGTTTCCATTTTTAGTGTGTAAAAAAAGATATTTAGTTTTAATCATTTTACATTCCAAATTCATACTAGTAATCCCCAATTTACAAACAGCATCCCGCCTCCTCACCTATAACAGACATCCTCTTGCGTATGTTGTTGAAGTCCAATATGGCGAGCAGCGAGTAGGTGACAGTTTGGCCCATCTCTGTGGTGGTAATCGTCCCAGGTGTTCGAGAGCGGAACACAAAGCCGAAGTTTCGAGCTGCCGTCACCAGGGCGCCCTCATCTGGAGACTGAGCCTTATAAACGAGCTCTCCTGTGCAGACCGATGAAACAATGTTTAGACAATAAATATGGAAAGGGTGCTGTGTTTCACTCCTCTGGCTCATGTTTCACTCCTCTGGCTCACCCTCGGTCTTCTCCTCACTCATAACGGTGTGACAAAGGGAGAGCAGACGGAAAAACTCTTGAGTGTGCGAGTCCCCCACTTTCACCGATTCCAGAAGCTTCTCGTCATAAAAGCAGAAGTCCGGGTCCGCCAGGGGGTTGAAGGGAGTGAAGTCCAGCCTCTGAAAATGTACAGTAGAGCATGAGACTATGATAATACACCATGTTATGGTGATAGATGTTGTATTTAGAAAAAAAAGGCAACCTACCTTTGGCTGTGTTCCCAGTGGATCTGTTACTTCACCTGGCATTAAAACAAGTTCCAGATATGTAAGACTTGTGTATGTTTTGTTACTGTGTATGTGCATTTGCTTGTGTATCTACTTACCATAATGTTGTCCATTGATGGAGCATTTGTTGAAGCTCATGATGTTCTGAGTGAGAGTTCCAGTCTTGTCACTGAAAATGTACTCAACCTAAAGATATGCAGTTCCACAAAAATATTGTTGATTAAAATCTATGCTTTTATGAAACTTCAGCAGCTTTCTTCTCTGGACAATCAGCCCCAGTTGCTCCAGAGTTGTTCCCAGCACAGAGCCAGTCTTCTGAATTAGTTTGTTCAGTTTCTTTAGGTCAGTTACTGCAGAACAATTAGATTACCTTTTAAAATATTTGGGATATGATGAATAAGCACCAGAAAAGGAGAAAGGTATGTAACATGCATGAAACATGAAGATTCACTATCTGACTGCTCACCTGGCCCAGCTCCTCGTTCAAAGTGGTGGTCCTGGCCTCAGCTGCTGTATTACACTGTGAGCAGAACATCTGCTGGTCCCAATTAATGAAGTAGCTGTGGCCCAGCCTGATCACCTCCACACTGATGTACCAACACATGAGAGAGGGTTCTAAATGCAGTCTAGTTAAAGTCACATGAATTTGAAAAACACCAGTAAAATGGCACAATGATGTAACTTCCATATGCAAACACATGGTTATAATGTTCAGTTGGTATTTGTTATTAGTCTGTTTAATTCAGTAGCCCCTTGTCAGATATCCACACGCTAGTCAAACTGGGATCTGAGGGCTAACAGAGCTGTGGTGCAGACTCTGAAGCAGTGGATTCAAAATCGTCAAGCAAAGAAAATGGTTATCAGGGTTTTTTCTGTTGTTTCTATCCTTACTTGTGTGGATGTCTCTGCAGAATAATATAAAAATGTCTTAAATTAGGCAAATATATATCTTATATCTATACAAATCTAAGTAAACTTCTAATCCTGTCTTGGTTACAGTTTTACAAAAGTTTGTACATCACTGCACATCTACAGCTGTGAAAGAAGTACACCATCTGTCAAATCTAAGGTTTTCATATTAAGAAATCCAAGAAGTCACATGGTGCTTATAAGGTCTTAAAATTAGAAAAGTTTGAACCACCTTTAGCAGCAATAACTTGAGGCAATAAGTAGGACAATACCAGTTTTACATCATTGTGGTGGAATATTGGCCCACTCAGTACAATCCAAGCAAATTTAAAATGTTGCTTCGGTTCATTTAGGTTTGCTGACATTTGATTTCTGCTTGTGAATAAACCTCGATGTGGAATGATGGTTTGCTTTTAAATGGCTTTATAATGGAAAAAGCAATAAATGCAGTTAACCTGTTAACTTAGATTTGTGAACCGTGACTCAGCCACACCTCTTATACCTGGTTCACCCACTTAGCACTACTGACTCGTTCTCTCGACCACTCCCTATTCCTGTTCTCATTCACCCTCCCTCATCCATTTGTTTTCCTCTCTTTCCTCCCCTCATTCCTTCCTTCAAGCATTCATTCTTTCTTTCTTTCTCCCTTCTCTTCCGATCCATCCTTCCTTACTTCATCCATCTTGACCCTTCAATGCTTCCTCCCCTTCCCTCATCCATTCATCCCCTCTTCCTTTCCCTCCAACATCAATAATCCAATCAGCCCTCCCTCTTTCATCTCTTCATCTCTTCTTACCCCAACATCTATACATCCTTTCCTACCTTATCTTTCCCTCCCTCATCCATCCTCGTCCCTTGTCCATTCATTCTTCTAACTTTTCTCCTCCATTCTTCTGTTTGTTCTCCCCCTCCTTCATACATTCTCCCCTCTGCCTCATCCATCCTTCCTCTTCATCTCTCATCCTTTACCCTATCTTGACTTTTTCTTGCCTCTCTTCATATTTTTTATTTGTTTCTTGTTTGTTCAAGGTACCATCCCCCACAGTGAGTCTCCTCCTCCCAGCCTTAAAACCTGAGACATCTTAAATAAAGCAATTTTTGCAAATTCCCATAACTTCAGCCATACCTTAACTAAAACCAGAAAGCCCACATTGAAGTGTGGTCCTTGCTAGTGAATCTTTTTTGAGATCATTGCTGATGTCTATCCTCCTTGTGTTAACAGACACTTAAATGTTCCAGATTTGAAAACTGCCAAAACTTTTACAATTTGTGAATTTTTCACACATTGTTTCAGAAAGTCAGCCTAAGCGATCTTAACCAAAGAATGACGTAGTGCAATACATCTTGTGTTGTTCATCTGAGGTTGTCTTTACCTAAATCATAAAAGCTGGAAATGACCAGATGATCTTTTTACATGTCACAATATGTAAACCTTAGAACTGAAAGAGGGTGTACTTTCTATCAATGAAAAACAGGGAAAAATATACTTTAAAAATTACAGCAAATTTCCATGTGGTTAAAAGACGTTTCATCCGAGGTAAATATGTTCATGTCTGAACTTTCTTGAAACATGTTCAACATGTTTATATGTTGTGGCTTACACTGTTATTGCTACATAGTTTGAATAATAATAAAATAAATAAACATAAATAAATAAATTTGCCACTTCTCCCTACCTGACATAAAGAGAGATTGGCACCACTGTGTTGAGAATGATGACATAGGACCAAAATGAGAGGAAGGCTGAGAACAGGAAATTATCCACAGGAGGGTCCCAGGGCAGGTAGCTCTGAAACAATGATCCCACCTCTCTCTCCCATACGGCATTACCCACGGCCAGGATCACACCCATACACACCAGAAAGCCAAAAATCTAACAGGGATGTGCAGTCAGAAACACAGATATAGCAGAGTAAACAAGACAAGGGTCTGTATGATGTTTAAACAAATATCTTACAGATGGATCTGTGGTTTAAATTAGAATAGAGTGTATTACTAGAGTGGATATGTGAAACTAAATTCAAGCCAAATGAGCTCATGTCCTAAAATAGTTTTGATCCATGAAAGTGAGAGGTTTGGGGTGTCCTACCCAGAGGACCAGAGTGTTCATTAGGCGATCGATGCTTGTACGCTTAAATTTGGTGCGTCCGCTGTTCTGCATTAGCTTTGTATCCGGGCCTGAGATAGAAACAGAAGAACAATGATTTGTTACATTCATTTAACACATTAAATACATTAATCTCAATACAAACACACACACACACCTGCAAAGATGACCAGGCCATAGCAGGCCTCAGTGTTGCGGAGGACACATCCTCTGAGCAGCATGTTCTGGTTAGTCAGGGTGTATTTCTTGTCTCTCCAGTACAGTGTCCCGCAAAAACGGTCCAGCTTGTTGTTTGGAGGCTCACACACCACCTCGCCTTCACCCAGAGGAGTGTGGTAAAAAAAAACAAAAAAAAAAACAAAAAAGAAAACACCCACAAATTTGATTTAGATGCTGCTGCAGTATAATTAACCACCAAAACCAATTACTCTAAGATATGTATAAATATGATCTAGACTTGAAATCATCATGCTGCTGTCATACACAAAAGTGCACACACACTGCAGAGGTGGAAACACACTCCTCTTGTAAGATGATATGAGGCAAAGTGTGAGTTGATTTGCTGCAGTAATGCTTTTACATGAACAGGTGAGGAGTGTGTTAGCATGCTTTGCTGACTCAAAGCTCTTTCACTGGTGGGTGGGTGATGATACGCTGTCATTCTGTGGTGGCAGAAAAGGACAGAAAATGTGTGTGTGGGTGAATGTTCTGTGTGTATTTTCCATTATTTATGTGCAATGATGTGTAGGAGGGAAAGATTTAAATACACACTTAGGCACATAATGAAAACCATTAACCTTCCTATCCCTAAGATAGATGAATGTAACGAAACCGAGAGAAGATAAGTTTGTCTGAAAATCTCACCGTCAAATGAAGCCAAGTTGTTCGGGTCACCAAGCTCAGCTGTCACCGAGACAGACTGACGCACCTTCATATTGGTCTCTCTGTAAGATAAAACAACACACAGCAATTTTAATGTAGTGTCCTATTGTTTCAGCAGACTGTAAAGAACGTTGACGTTGAGTAAACGATGATGTGTAGTGTGTTTTCTGACCCGTCAAGCTCGGCTGTCTCAATGTAACACAGCCCGTGAGGTTCACTGCTCGACAACAGGAGCAGGTCAGCCTGAAAACAGATAGCTGACGTTAGCATTCGCTGCATGCCACATACACAGCACAGCTGCAGAACTGATCAAAGCTCAGATGACACAGCGATGATAGTTTGCATCTTTTACTATTACCAACAAATGCAAGCTAGTGATTAACTGCGGCCGCATCATCCAATGAAGCAGATAATGTAATAAAATCCATTTAGCATTGAAGCTTTCAGACTACTAATGTATTAGATGTTAAAAGCTATCTTGTTCAAATAGAAATCTTGACCCTGCTGGACTACTGTGTTATGCACTTTACCGTGTTGTTTGCACACTTACTGCCACAAACTGGTTGTTTTCCAGTTTAATTATATCACCCACTCGAACATTCATCCACTTTTCATTCTGCAGCCTACAAACACAAATCACATGAACAGCTGCTGTGAAATTATTACTTAAGGAACCAAAACACAACACAACAAGAAAATTTAGAGGCAACAACTCAGGCAAGCTTTAGCTGTCATGACTTACGAGCCTCTGATGAGGACCTGAGACTGACGATTGTTCACCTGGTTGTCGCTCTTGTGGCGAAACTGCAGCAGACATAGAGTAGAGCAGGTTGTTTTTTACACAGGTAATGTGGTAATGCAATACACTTTCACTACAAGTTCAAACAGCTACAGATAATGAGTCTTTGTGTCTGTGACAGTGGTGTGGAAAATACGCTCACATAGTCATCTGTTGCATCCTTTACTGCAGTGATGCTCAGCACCAGAGCTAAAGGCACGATGGTTGTGAACCAAGACAGGGAGGAGATTTGAGGTATCAACTGAAACAAAAGCAAAGACAGTGTAATTTTTAGGTTACTCTGAATGAAGATACAGGTAGGGTCTTGTACTAAGAACCTGCTCGGCTAGCACTGGATGCTAGAAACACATTATAAAGATTGAACTCTGAAGTTGGACAGACATTGAATTGTTTTTTTGATGAAAAAAAAAAAAGTTTCTACTGGTATCTGTAAGAGAAAATTATCAAAATAATTTGATAATTTGTTAACTATGGTCTTTGTCAAAGTAAAATAAATGATAAAGAAATATATAATATACATTGTTGAAGAACCAGTTTAGGACTTAAACAGAGGTGACAACAACCTCCAACACTAGACATGCATTTAATTTCGGTTACTTAACTACATAACTTAAACCTAACTCAGCAGACACTAGGATTAGGTCATGTTGGTATTCCACATTGTGACATCAGCACTGGCATGAGGCACTGGCAATGACAACACTAATATGTTTATTACTTGACAATATAACTTAAAAATAAAACCAATAAAATACCAAAATCATACAAATGCCAATATTGTAATATGTCCTTCTATGACAGTGACATCTAATGCTTGTACTTACACTGAATCACCAACCTGATAACTGGCTTTCAGACAAAGAAACGGTGTCTATTGATGCTGATTTGCATGCTCATAGGTGTACTTTTTTCTTTTCATTATTCCTCATTACATGTTACTAATGCTAAAGGTTAATGTTGCTGGCAAGAACGACTTCCTGTCCAGTTCTGAGTTGCAACAGAGTTGAAGAACTAACTGAACATCCTTTTAATGTGTTAAGTAATGTCTGTGCAGCATTCTTCTTTGTATTAATAATCATGGTGCATCACTTACTGGTTTGAGGTTGATAACTTCCAAACTCACCACTGTGATTTGATTTAAAAAGCTCATCTTGGACTGGTTCAGTCAAATCTGGAAAATATGTTCACAGGACTCAAAGCCATTATGCTCTGGGCTGTTGTGATTTTTATAATTTGACTGTTCCTCATGTGTGTGCAAGCTTGGCAAAAGAACATTTAGTTTTGCTGCACCATCATAATGAAACAGGCTACTGAGAAAGCATTGTGAATGAGATCTCAGTGGGTTTTATCTGGTTAATTAAAAGTTATATATCATCTTCAATGATGACAGCTAACTCTGCTAAACTGTAGGTGCAAGTGCTGGCATGAGAATGTAGAGAAGGCAACATCATTAAATTTACAAAATACAATTGAGCCAAATAAAATAATTGAGTATGTTGATTTGTAAGAAATTAAACTTTGTTTTTAGTTTGGTTACAGAGTAATTTTAAGCTCTCAGGTTTTAAAAGGAGTTAAGTGAGCACTAAAAATGTAGAGTTTTCACATTCTAATAAAGAGAGTAGAGTATAATCTTTAATGTGGGGCTGAAATTTAACACCCACACAAGTGGCTTTGTTAGACTGTACGTAACACCACAATCCTGAAACACATCTACAGTGCTAAAATGATTAGCAGATTTGTTTTGTTTTCCACTCATGCAAGAGCGCCACTATTTGCTCATTTACAGTAAACCATAAGACAGAGCTAATGTTGAGCTTTGTATTATTCCTGTAACAAATTAAAGCATAAAACAAACTGGGGTTTAAACATACTGGTGACAAAATAGAAAAAAATCAGAGGGATCCTAAAACCAGTAAGATTCAGCTTCTGGGAACCATAAATGCTTGTGAAACTTTCAGTGTGGACCACAGTGGCGGGCTGATTAACCTCTGACTCAAACCACAATGTGAAATGAATAAAAAATGAATAAATTATAAAATAACTTTCTGTGGTTGTACAAATTGTTCATATAATGTTAGAGTTGGTAAGAGTGAAACATTTAGCATTGATCACTTCCTCTATCTGATTCTCATAAACACAAAGCTGTAAAATAACGTCCACTGACAATTTTTCATTCAGAAAGCTCCCACAAAACTGATTAAAGGGAAATTACGCTGATTCTGAATGTGTTTTCAGTCTTCATTTTAATTTGCTTGTCCCCATTTCAATCATATAATTCCACCAATCACTGGTGCACATTCTTCTGTGGTATAACCTGACACATAAAAGCCTAACTACGCTCTGCATGTGCACATACAAAGAGCCTTTGCCACGCAGCTGGATTTTAGCAAAGCTCCATGTTATTACAATTAAAGCATTCAGCATCCAATGCTAGCAGTTACAGGTGGGTTTGAGATGTGACAGTGGTAAAATAATACCATTATATATTTATTGGCTGGAGCCACTTGACACACTTTATATGAGTGGTTGATGTTTGCTCAAAAAGTGATGGTCTGCCTTTATGCACATCTGCGCATTATTTTTTAATTCCCTGCCTTTTTCAACACAGTTTAAACTGGCCATGTTGCTGATTGTTCCATATGATGTCCTTTATTTTGTGTTGTTGTGTTATAACAAATGCAGGGATTTTTAACCCATCTCCTCTACTCACCTGTAATATGAGCAGGAATAGGAAGTAGGTATTGGCTACTTCCTGGAACTGCTCAAACAAGTTGACAGGCAGAAAAGTGATGACGTTGTACTTTGATGTCATGATGCAGTTACTCTGAATGAAGAGCGGAAAACACAGAATTAAGAGGTCTAATTATATTTGAAGTGTTGCATAATTTTATGGCAATGTCTATATTTTTGGACACGTACAAAAGGAAACAGCAGGTGCTCTTACCGCATACTGAAACTTTTCGTTGTATTCTCTGTCATTGGCTTTGACCTTTCTCTCCTCCTCTGCAGAAACACACAGCACAAAATGGGTTGATGAGAGTCATATGGCATAAAAAATAAATAAATAAAAAATACTAATAACAATTTACTTCTGATCCTTAATCTGTTGCTTCTGATAATAGACAGATGTTCAGTCTGGTCAAATACAGGTTAAATTCTGTTCTAAGTTAAAGGGAACTCAAACTGAAAGTAAGATTTCTTCTTCATATGTGAAAACCTCTCGCCCACTGACCCTGCACTTTATCTTCTCTCTGTTTTCAGGTTTGCATTTGTGTTGATGAAAAGGTTTGGTAGTTTCCCTCCACCTTCACAACTACCGGTAGACTCTCCACTAACAGTGATGAGGCTGCTTCTCATATAACTGGCCTGTTTTTACACAGGACTGCACACAGTCCACACACACTTAGGTATGCTGTAAATGTCAAGATCAAAGCGTGTTGTATGCACAGAGATATCGTTGCACTAAAACAACAAGATCCTAAATAGACTTTGGGTTAATGACTGAGAGGTGGCGAGGTGCCACAGGAAGGGACATCACGCAGCAGCGCTCAAACGCTCTCATACAGACAAAGACACTGTGGTTTCCTGTGTTTCTGCAGCACTGTAAAGTCCTCTCGCCATGTACGGCTCATAACCTAAATCTTTGTCCCTGCAGTGCTCAGTTTCACCAAACAAACAGGCCTTTTAGAGTGATCCAATAAGGGCTCCACTTCATTGTTGGTTTTTAAGACAAATGTGTTGCAGTAAATAAGCTAAGGTCGACTGAAGACCAGCTGTGCTGTTGTCACAGAGGATTTGTTAAAACAGAAACGTGTGTTGCAATATATTTAAAAAAATCAACAAACTCATTGGTGGATAAAAAAATAGTAAAAACATTCTTGTTTAAATTACTAATAATTGTAATATTTCACCAGGCTGTGTTTTAATGGAAGCGTGTATTATGGTGGGGAAAAAATCACATTAAGGGTGAAGAGTTTTGGGGCTTCAACAAGTGTTAATGCAACTGCATGACAAAAATTCATTCAAGAGAGGAAATGTTTTCCTAAACTTTGATTAGTATACCATATCAAATTGCATGTGTTTGCATTAATGCCTGTCCCTCAAAATCTATCCATTCTCCCAACACTTTCTCCTCCTCTTTCTTTTCTCTGCTCTACCTGAAGGTCATCATGTTGTAAGATCTGTCTGACATGCAAAGCTCAGACTGTGAAGAGGGCAAGATGCCCCTGCTGGATAAGCACTGAGGCCTCCAAGCATCTGATGTCAAGGCTGTCTGTTCAAACCACTCCTGAGCCAGCTGACCAACTGTTTAGCAAATTGCTCACTAAGTGTTAACAGCTCTGACAACTTCAAGGGCAGCAAAAGCCCTGACACAGACTTAATACTATACAGGAAGTCTATATAAATCTAAAAAAGCTTCATCGCTGTGAAACCATTAGTTGGAAATTTACTATGGGCTTTTGGTTTGCACAAAATTTCAGGCAATAAGGAACAAATATTGATTTATTATAAATACATTTATGTTTATCTAAAAGCACTCATTTTGATTTTCTCCCCCTCCTGTATCTTTAACACTCTTCCCCTCATGGCTAGACACGTGAGCCAACAAGCTACTGAACTGAAACGCCTTATAGCTCCATGAGCAACACGCTCACAACAGAGACTAAAGTCATAACAGTAATGACCACAGGGTCCAGTCAGTCTTAATTAGCGGGAAAAGCTAATGTCATTTCCATGGCTGAATTTAAGTCAGATTCATATCAGACTCTGCAGAGAAGTGATCATCACTGACTGTGGCTAATCCTATTAGATGAAAAAAAACTTCTGCAGTCATGCATACACATGCACCTAAGTGTGCAAACTCATAGTTATCAAATTCGTTGGAAACAATGCCAGTGACACAGAGGCAGACTAATGGAACAGAGGTCAAATGAAGGTGCACATCCAGTGTGATTTGTGATAGTTTAGCTATACGGAATAAGGATCCAGCCAAAGCTGAGCAGTGGAGACTGGCGCCTGGAGGATTGATCAGTGTCTCAGCAGCAGAGACAAGGACATCAGCCCCTTATTTACAAAAAAATCAGTTAAACTGTTTTGCTTACACAGGCACCTCAAATACAGATTTGCTGTCAACACTTGGCATGAAAACTGCAAAAATCTGAATCATGTTTCACAGGTTAACACCTATTTATGCAAACATAAAACAGAAGCCACACGAGCCAAAGAAAGCTCATTGGCAGTTAAAAGGCACAAATACAGTAACTACAGAAACTATTATTTCACTCTTGATAAATCCTGGCAGTTGATGGTAATTTTTAATACAGTACATGTGACCATTCAGTGATTACAGAACCAGCTGAGATAAACTGGTAAGGTATCTAATGGGGGAAAAAACGTGTTTTGCATACATGTAATACGATGAGGTTTGTATTTCAGACACATGATGGAGTGAGATGAAGATGGAATAAAACTTGGACTCAGTTGAGATATAAATAAGAGATGGTGTTTATTTAAATAATGTACAAACATCATTTTGGTGGTGATGATGACAGTCACAGTTTAATCAGGTGATCCTCTGAACCACACACAAACACGTACCTGTCTGCTTTTTTTTCGATTTCCTTCCATGAACTCTTTCCTTTTTCTTTCTGTTGAATGGGAGAACCAATGGAAACCATTTCTCCGGGATGTCTTTTAAAACTGTCATTTTTAAATTTCACACTGTGAACTTTCCTTGGAAGTGCCCTGTTGCAGTGACATGATCGACCCATCCGACCGTCACATCTCCGCAATGACGCGTGGTTGAAGATCCTGTTCCAACTTCAGTCAAGCTGGATTAACAGGACCCACCCCATCCCTTCTTCTCTGCCCTATCCAAATGCGCACACGTGGACACTCGGTGCGTGACTTGCTCTGATTTCTCTCCCTCCGTCCGCAAAAACGCTGAGGTCATTTTGGAAAAGGGTCACGGAACGCAGACTGCTTCAGACCTGCATGTTTTTGCAGCTGCGCTGCTGCTGAAACGTTGCAAACCTCTAACTTGATTTTGCACAAACCACATCAGCACAGTGTCTGTGAATCTGCAGCCTCAAAAATCGATTGAGGCTGCATCAAGTCTCATCCACAACATAAACACCGTCCAATGTGGGCATTACGTAACCACATTGGCCACGTTGGCGTTACCATGGAAACTGCCTCTGCAATGATCCCACTTCTGAGCTAAGTCAACGGTGTCCCATTTTGAATAGGAGAGCGCTGATCTTTAGAGCCAAAGTATGGAATTAAGAGCCAAAATGTCCCGGACCGTATTACTCTCGTTAGGTGAAAGAAGGAGCGCCGCAGTGGGCAGGGCCAGACGGTGCCTCAGCACGTGCTGATTCTGCGAGTCTCGTGCCTGATCCCATACATTCAGTTCCAAACACTTCTTTAATACACTTAATACACGTGCACCAATCACGATGATATATATGTGCATATATATATATATATATATATATATAACATCAAGAACAAGAGCATCATCTAGAACATTAGCCTTTCCTTCTGGGCATTTTTATTTTCATTTGATTTCAACATTTACCGCATTTACAATAAAAACCTCATGTAAACTGCAGTCAGAGCAGGCTTTATTATAATTTAATGCTGAGATGTGAGAAAAAAAAATCCTCACCTTTTGTAAAATGACCCCTTTTCCAAGTGGCAAACTTTGTGGCATTTGGAGTTCAAATACATACAAGTTTAATGACCTCATTAAGATTTAAGTGGATAATTTAATGTTAAGTTTATACCTTAGTAACCTTGCTTCCTTGTGTTTACATAGTATTATGAAGCAGGTTACTATTTTTCTACAGCAGAATGCAAAGTTTTACTTAAATTTTCAAGAGAGTGGCAAAGCACTAGTGGCTTATAGTGGTTTAAGTAAACAACAAATGGCAGTTAACAGAAAAACTGAGATGTAGACGTGGCAGTAGTGTACTTTTATAATGCATAACACGCTCAACCTTCATGTATGATCGGCTACTGGAAAATCACTTCTGCTTTTTCTCCACAAAATTCAACATTAGAAATTTGCAGACGAATGTTTAAACCGACCTAAAAAAGAGAAAAAGTAAAATATTTCAGCTGAAATGCATAAAGATGTGATTTATGAAATGAGAATGGAGAATCGTAAAAAGAACATCTCTTTAAATTTTAAGCATGCAGATGGATCGATCATGCTCTGGGCTTGTGTTACTGTCAGTGGCACAATAAACATTTTACTGAAGTACATTCAGTTAAACACCAGCAAATTATAGATACAAACTGACCCTTTTTACCACTAAGATTTTGGTTTGTTTTCCTATTTATTTCTGTATATTGATATCAGTTTCAGTGTATAGAAATAACAAAGAAATATCAAAACAAGTAAGTCCTTGGAGGGTTTTCTGCAACCTGTTTAAATATGAAGACCACACCAGATGTTCAGTAAGAAAGTGCTACCGCTTTCACTGCAGACTTATTTCAGTTCCTGCACATGGAGTAAATACATGACTGAATTTAAGCTTTTTCTCAGCATGCACATAATGCATCCTTGAGAACTTAACACGAACTAAAGACAATCAGATGGAAGTCTATACCTCATATATCCTCTGTGAATTTATACTTGTATAATCTTGTAACTCTGCACTTTTCAACTACAATCAAGTCACCACTCCTTTTAATAACACAAGGTAAAAGGCAACACTGTGAAGGATTTTATGGACTGCCCCACAAGCGAGATACCCATTTTCTTCCTTATTTTTCAATCATAATCTAGCCATGTGACCACTAACTCTACTGCAAACAGTTTAACTGCACAGGTGATAAATATGTTTAATAATAGAGGCTGACCTGGAGGAGGTGTCTTTCTGAACATCTCCACTGTGCTGGCGTCCTTTTGCTATGGCCCATGAGATTGTCTGCAGAGGGAAAGAAGAGGAGGTGAAGAAGACAAAAGCAATATAATCATTTAAAAACATAAAAATAAAATAAAAACTGAAGAGAACATAGTGAAGACTGAAGGGGTGAGTTTACCTTTGACAATTAAATAGTTTTATGTATCTATCCATCCATCCATCCACCTATCTATACACACATGAATGAAAAACCTACAACCAGGTCTTCTCTTGAACACCTGCCCTATCAGGGGGTTCAGCCAATGAGCTTGTCACTAGTTTTAAAGCTAAAATGTTAAATATTATGGATGCTATTGCTCCTATTAAGGTGAAGGTTGTCTCTGGAAAGAAAAAGTCTCCGTGGAGAAATTCCACACTGGTGAAGCATGGAAAAAGAAAGTGTCGGGAAGCCGAGTGCAGATGGAGAAAATCAAATCTACAGGTTAATTATGACATGTATAAAGAGAAACGCAAGAAAGTCCTATTTCTCTGACATTATTAGCAAAAACTATGATTATGCTCGGGTCTTGTTCGCTATTGTTGACAGGTTAACAAACCCTCCTGTGTCAGCAGCACCTGAACTTTATTCCACCACTGCCTGTAATGATTTCGTCATATTTTTCACAGAAAAAATCCAAAATATCAGACAAGTAATTGGTTTATCAACAGACATACTGTGTCCACTAAAAAAACAGTTTAAGCACCATGACACAGTTTAATCCCATTAACAGCAAAGATCTGGGCGGCATCTTATGTCAGCTGAACTCCTCATCATGCTGCTTGGACATCCTGCCCACCGGTTTCTTCAAAAAGGTCTCAAAGACTCTGGAGCCAGATCTGTTACAGATTGTGAACTTATCTTCAATTTCGGGCATCTTCCCAGAGCTTCTAAAAACAGCTGTAATCAAACCTCTGCTAAAAAGGGACAATCTAGACAAGACACAAATGAGCAACTACAGGCCGATCTCAAATCTTCCATTTCTAAGTAAGATTATGGAAAAAGCTGTTTGTCATCAGCTAAATGACTTTTTAATACAAAATAACTGCTATGATGTCTTCCAGTCAGGTTTTAGACAGCACCACAGCACTGAGATGCTCTGACCAAAGTCATTAATTACATATGTTTGAATACAGATGATGGAAAAGTGTCAGTCATAGTCTCACTGGACCTCAGTGCTGCATTTGATACAGTCAACCACAATATATTGCTTAAACAACTGGAGAACTGGGTTGGCCTCTCTGGCACTGCACTACACTGGTTTAAATCTTATTTAGAGAATAGAAAGTACTTTGTGTCAATAGGTAATTTTACATCTGAGCAGACAAGAATTACATGTGGAGTTCCCCAAGGTTCCACCCTGGGGCCTCTTCTGTTTAACATCTACATGCTCCCACTGGCACAGGTTACAAAGAAAAACAAAATTAGTTACCAAAGCTATGCAGATGACACACAGATTTATATTACAATGTCACCAGGAGACTGAGGCCCCGTCCAGGCTCTTGGTAAATGCATTGAGGAGATTAATGCTTGGATGTGTCTGAACTTTCTCCAGTTAAACAAAAACAAAACTGAAGTGATGGTCTTTGGAGCCAAAGAGAAACGATTACAGTTCATCACAGAGCTTCAGTCTATACAACTAAAAACCACCAACCAGGCCAGAAATCTGAGTGTATTGATGGACTCAGACCTAAACTTTGAGAAATACATTAAGGACTTCCAAAAGTCAGCCTACTATCACCTTAAGAATATATTAAGGGTAAAAGATCTGATATCTCAGCAGGACCTGGAAAAACTAGTCCATGCTTTCATCTTTAGTCGGCTTGAGGGGACGGTGCTGGCCCCCCTCCTCTTCACACTCTACACCTCAGACTTCTGGTATGACTCAGAGCTGTGTCACATCCAGAAGTTTGCAGATGACACAGCCACCTTGGGGTGTATCAGGGATGATGGAGAGGACGAGTACAGGAATCTGGTCAGTGACTTTGTCACCTGGAGTCAGATGAACCATCTCCAGCTTAACACCTCAAAGACTAAGGAGCTGGTTATTGACTTCAGGAAGTCCAGCCCAGAACCACGTCCAGTGACCATCAGGGACGACAAGGTGGAGATTGTAGACAACTACAGGTACCTCGGGTTGTGGCTGGATAACAAGCTGGACTGGACATGCTGTACAAATAACCTGTAAGAAAAAGGGTCAAAACCGTCTGTACTTCCTGCGAAGACTGAGATCTTTTAACATCTGCAGGAAACTCCTGTGGATGTTCTATCAGTCTGTGGTGGCTAGTACGCTTTTTTATGCTGTTGTCTGCTGGGGGGGTAACATGACAAAGAGGTGTGCTAACAGGTTGGAAAAACTCATCAGGCGGGCGGGCTCTGTGGTTGGCATGAAGCTGGACTCCCTGGTGACAGTGGCAGAGAGGAGAACACTAAAAAAAACTACTGGCTATTGTGAATGATGCCAGTCACCCTCTGCACACTGTCATCAGCGCACAGAGAAGCCTGACCAGCAACAGGCTGCTCCTCCCCAAGAGTAGGACCAACCGGCTCAGAGACTCCTTTGTCCCCCGAGCCATCAAGCTGTACAACTCTGCATTAGGCAGGAGGGGGAGAAGGAGGGGGGAGAGGGAGGTGTGCAGTCCGCCTGATACAACATATGCACAATAACCCATACAAACAGTTGCAATAACTTATACGTGCAATAGTGAACTGGGAATCTGTACCACCTCTACTGTGTGCAATGCTTGTTTACATTGTTTTATTTAACTTATCTTATTGTTATTATTGTTATATTTATTGCATTCTATTTGCCTCTATTTTGCTTTGTACCTGTATATATTGTGTCTTGTGCTTGTCCTGCTTTACTGTTGGTGTTGTATTGCTGCTGGTACCCAAATTTCCCTGAGGGCTCTCTGAAGGGATTAATAAAGTATTTCTATTCTATTCTATTCTATTCTATTATTGTGACAGTGGTTTTACAGGTCTACCTAAAAATTCAATTAGACACCTGCAGCTGATTCAGAACTCTACTGCTTGAGTCCTCACTAAGACCAAGAAAGTGTATCACATCAGTCCAGCTCTGAGGTCTTTACACTGGCTGCCTGTTTGTTAGAGAATAGACTTTAACGTTCTGCTGCTGGTCTATAAAGCTCTGAATGGTTTAGTATACATATATATTGTTGACCTCTTGGCCCAGCATGATCCTACCAGAACCATCAGGTCATCTGGATCCAGTTTCTTATCAGTTTCCAGAGTCTGAACCAGACTTGGAGAAGCTACGTTCAGCTTCTATGCTTCGCATGTCTGGAACAAACTCCCAGAAAGCCTCAGATGCATGTAGTGCATGGCTCCATGCACTACCTTTAACTAAAGGTCCACACTGTGTTTCTCAATAGGAGGTTTGTGGATTAAGTTGATACAAAACAGGAAATGAAAAAGGCATATTTTTGTTATGGTTTTATTTTTCTGTTAGAGGCTGTGAAAAACAAAGCCAAAATCAGTTAAGTATTAAATCTGCTGCACAACAGGACATACACACACACACACACACACGAGTATCTCTGGTCTGTTAACGTCATAATGAGGAAATGACATTTAGCAAAGCGCTGCACCTGTTTCTATGGCACACTGTATCTGGGGACCAAAGACTGAAGGACTAAAGGGCCAGATCCACTGTTGGTCTCCACCTACAAGAGTAACGGAGCAACTGAAGAGCATGTCTCTTCTCCTCTTCGTTTGAGGACAATTTTCTTTCTTTCACAGCTCCAGATTTTGGGGAAATTGAAAACTTAAAAAAGAACACAGCTTTTTAAAGTTATAAAAGTGAAAATTTGTAGTTTTCAAAGGATTTAAAGGAAATGCTGGCAGACTTTGTACAAGTTGCCTATAGAGAAACAGACAGGTGATCTCCAGTCTGGGAGCGTAGTGACTTACAGTGACCTGGGCATAAACGTATACATAGCACATCTTCATCCAATTTACCCTGGAAATTGTTACCTCCACCTTTCAGCAGTGTTGGTCCGTCTGTTTGTCTGTCTGTTATTGTGATAAAATTTTCAAGAAATCCCCGAAATGGAATAAGGAACAAAGTGATTAGAGTTTGCAGGTGATCTAGATCACCGACTGGATCCAGGAATTTTTAAAAAGGATTCTTTACTATGGGGAGATAGAGATAATTTTGCCATTAGAGCTTCTAACGCACAAACTAACAATCATTGGCACATAAACAAACTAACAAACAAATAAATAAATAAAATTACAATGGAGGTTTGCACTCCCTTAATACTTCTATATTGTTTTGTAATCATCTGAAACTCTAACATATTTAGTTGTACAGTCCCAAAGGTTAAAGTGATGTTTGATATTTTACCAGACTGATGTCTCAGGCTAGAGACACCCGTGTTTTCTTTCCTTTTAATTGTGTTTGGTCCAAAGAAGCATGTTCAACTCGTTCATCAGATCTTTGCTCATGCTAAACTTTACATATGGTAAAACAAAAAAAATCATCATTGTGGGTTATGTTGAAGCAAAGATGATGTTTTAAGGTGGCGATTTTTAAGTGTACTTAGGCCATAAAAGCAATATTATGTGCATTGGAGGAGATGGAGACATAACATCTTCTCTTTTGTAGGTTTTTGGTATCAACAGGGTTGTGGGTTTTTATGCAGAGAAAGTGGTTAATAAAGGATAGTTTTAAATCTCTTCTCTTCTCTTCTCTTCTCTTCTCTTCTCTTCTCTTCTCTTCTCTTCTCTTTTATGCCTACATGTGTTACTATTACACACCACACTGCTTTTATTCACTGTATTTTATCTCTGCTAATTGCAAAAGCTGAGAGTCAGAGGATGACAGATGAGGCATCTTTCTCTTTGGTTTATTAGTGCATACTACAAACAGTATGGCAGACAGGGGCTGAAGGCAGCCAAGATTCAATCAATACTCATGAAAAAGAGCTGCTCTGCCTTTCTCCATGTGAGTTGGGCTGATCATCTTTCAGGTACGGTTTCCAGCATTGTCTTTTACACTGTCATAAACCCTTTCTTTTGCACACTACTATGCACTTCAAAGACTATGTTACCTCTATGGAATGACATGGCACATCTGTAGGACTCAGCATCAATTCCCTTGCAAAAACAAGTTATATGGACTGAAGATGTAAGAACAGAACTTATCTGCAAGAAACAGTCAATTCTGCAGGCAAACACCTTAAAAAGATGAAAATATGACGGGTCCTACCTTGAGAGGGGAAAGCTAAACATTTTCATGTTTCATGATATTGAAATTCTTTGCTTTAAACAATACAAAAATATCTCAGTAGAGCAGCGTATGCACATCAGTTCAGGAGTCTCAAAGAACTAGAAACATTTTGCAGGAAATGTGGGCAAAAATCCCCCCAACAAGACCTGAAAGACTCTTGGCTGCTAAAGTTTTTACAAGTTGACATATTTGTCAAAGCGGGAGTTATTGAGTGGGCTACTGAAGATAAAGGATATTCACACTTTGCTTTTGTTACTTTTTTCTCTTGTAAAACTCAAATGATGGACATAAAATGTAACATCACTCAAAATATAACATAATTATTCCTTTTTAAATAAAACACCTTTTGGATATCATGTCATCCATTACTCTCTTGGCTATTCACAGTAATATTGACCAGGGTTATCCATCCTTCAGCATGCCACTGCACTTTTCCATGTAATAGATACTAGAGGTTGAGAATAAGGGTTGCATGTCATGTTCTCTCACCTCTCTCCCCTCTTCAGTATTTCACTTGTCACACCCCTCCCTCTCTCCAGTGATCCATCTGTGGCTGGCATCTTGTACAAACCCATACAGACCAACAACATCCTTAACTAAAGCTGGTATCCAGGGAAGTAAAAGACACACTAGAAAAACCAGTGTCATCATTTATCTGTATATAGCAGTAGTTATCTTTATGTTATACACTATGTTTTAAAATCTGTTAATTGTTTTGTTGATCTATTTGAGCAAACCACACAAATAGGCCACTGTGGTTTATTTCTCAATGAAGCACAGATCATCAAACAGAAACACGAAGAAAAGAGTGAATAACTAAATTAAAAGTAAAAGAAATAGATCTGCGTTAAAAAGTTGAAGGGTTCAGATAATGTGTTCATATCATCTTTACTTTTAGTATTTTAAAATCCATACATACATATAAACATCCCAAATGTGCATTACACCCCCTTAACACAAAACAATGCTATGAATATCTAAAGAACAGCTCCAAAGTTAAATCAAAATTTACTCAGCATGCTTTAAGGCAGTTGTGTGTTTTAATACTAAAAAGGGACATCTAATACAGTTTTCTAGAATCTTTACAAGGTCCTTAGACAGTAAGATAAACAAGATGCTGCAGCTCACAATGGTAATGTGCATTAGACAACACAAGAGCAGAAACGCTGTTGTGTGGTACAATAATAGCAAACATGTAGTCTTTGGTTTGGTTTAGATATTATAATAATAATAACTTCCTGTGCATTGTGCGCTCAGTTCAGTGCATTTTTTCAGCTATCTACTGCAAGACTATGTTTATGTCTTGGAAGAGGAAGAGTCACTTCCTAGGCAGCAGGATAATTCCAGTAAACTGAAGACATTACTACATCTGATCTGCAGAGTCTGTATTTCATGAATAAAAAATTTATCACGCAATTTTAACATCTATAACAATTAAATCATACTTGTTTTATAGTGACATGAAACTTTCACTTCGAGTTTAGGAAATGTCCTGACTCATACAGTCACTTGTTTAAAATCCCCTCAAAGTAATCATGTCTGCATTGGACTAAGTTGCATTGGTGCAGAAATAAGAGGCGGTCATCTTACAAAGGAAACAGACTCATCAACAATTACAGCTGGTTTTAGCGTCGCAAAACTCGACTGTCCACAGATGGTGAAAGGTAGTTAACCGCTGCAAGACTTCAGGAAAAAAAAACAGCCATACCTTCCCAGTTTGGAGTTAGAAATGTGTTTCTGGAGGAAACTCCCCTGACACGGAGGTCATAATGAGGTTCAGGCTTCTGTCGGAGGTGACGCGATGATGTAAGGCCACTGAGGTAGGAGCGAGGCAATCAGATTCCGGGGATGGTCTACATGCATACATGCAATGTGTCGAGATGGAGGAGGATTTGGCTTTGACAAGCAGAGAGAAGGAGGAGGAGGAGGAAGAGGAGGTGGGGTAGGCTACTTTACCTTTTCCACCACCACCTGAACTTCCTGCTCTCAGGAAGCAGATTTTACTCAGAATCAGACTTTTTGTTCAGCAAATGTTTGTACGGTTTTATGTATACAGCACAAATTAGTAAATACGTTACTTTTTTATTATTTTTATTAACTTATTTGTGTGTTTTTTTGTTCACTAGTTTAATGAATCATTTTAAATGTATTTCATTGATACTTATTCAAACACATTTTAATCATCATCGTTTTATAAGTCGGTGCTTTTAAAGCCTTGAACATGTTTAGCAATTTCTGTGCTCATTTCCTTTTTTAGAGTCACAGCGCCCTCTGTTGTCAGATTAATCTCCTGTCACAAGATGTAAATATACTGCAGTGTGATACTGTAACCATAAACTGTTTTAATCATTTAGTTGTAAACATGTGGGATATAATATTCCTGACAGCGGATCACATAAAGCATAGGCCAACAATGGGAAATTTGTTTTCAAGAAAAATTCCCCTGCATTGTTTGACAACAGGATGACAAAAGGTTTGATCTAATTTTACAGTATTTTAGTGGAAAAGCCGAATGACTGTAGAATAGTACACCAGTGTTTTACTGTTTATTCAGTGGCTAAAAGTTGCATTTTTAAAAAAAACATATTCTTAGCCAGTTTTACATTTCTACCAAACCAGACAACGTATTGTCATGATCACAATAAATAATCAAATATACAATTCCAACTCAATATAAGCATTAATACTAATGATATTTAATAGTAATGGTCTTTAGCAGCCAACATTACTTTCCTCTTTTGTTTAAAGCTGTTTGTCGCTCTTGATGAAATCCCCACCAAATCTTATTCAAGTTTGTTAGTATTTTTTCAGTATGTTTTAGAAAAACTGCTTTTAAATATATCAGTCTCTGTGACAAATGTGACAACATGGTCATCATCAATCCAGCACCTCAAGACTCTCATGCTTTCAGTGAGTGAGAGTGGCTAACCACTAGCTACTGTTATTTCCTCTCTGATGGTTAAAGCTGTTAATTTACATGCAACATATGTAAATTCAGCTACAACAGCAATTACTCTGAAATACAGTAACATATATCTAATACATCATTCATTTTTATAAATTAGTTATTTCCATCTTTCAACAAAAGGTTGTGAGATACGATTGCATGTTAACAGTTCTCATAAACATTTCCACTTTCTCAAATATTATCAACCTACTAGACTGAACAACCACATTACAGTTTTTAGCTGTCTGTGTTGAAAGAAGTCTTTTTTTTTGGACAACAATGAAATTTTTACCACAGTAACAATTAAAAGTTTGCAGTCTTTAACTCATCGCCTTTTTCCCAGTTGTCGTCTGGCTGCTTGATTTTGTCACTAATGGTAGAGACGAGAGGGAGGTTGTCAGGGGACCCTGGGTCAGGCAGCTGCCAGTGGATGAAGATCAAATACATGCAGGAACCTAAAACACCTCCAATAAGAGGAGCCACCAGTGGTACCCAGAACCAGTAATTGTAACACCTGAAAAGCAAATGGACAGATTGATATGACAAAAGGGTTCAAGATTATAGTTTAAAGGCTAACTATCCATTTGATTTTTTAAGAACAAAATATATCATGATACATACATATATATATATATATATATATATATATATATATATATATATATATATATATATATATATATATATATATATATATATATATATATATATATATATATATGTTATTATTATTATTATTATTATTATTATTATTATTATTATTATACTAGATGTGAAAATTCTAAAACTCAATATACAGAATGCGGTGCAGAGTCTATGCTAGTTAAAAGAACAGATTGTCTTCATTTAAAAATCTGATCCAGCTCAAGAACAGAATCCTAATTTGACATTGTAGTTGTTTGTTTTTTTTGTAATTTAATAGTGAAAGTAACTGTTTAAAATCAGCATGTGGTATTGTCTCATATCAATCAGTTGCTCCTAAATCCAGTTAAACTGAAATCCTAATGTGGCAAAATTTATGATCTAAGTACAAATTAAACTGTTTACCACTAAATCACTGTTATATTATATTGTGATTAATCTTGTAATGTCTTTCTGAAAGTAAGGAAGTGTTTACATTTGAAAGTATTGCACAGTTTAATGGTCCATAATAACAATTATTGCCTTTTTGAATTGCATAACTTAATACTCAACATTACAAGTTACCCTAATAATAGTAGTTTAACTCTACAAAGTATTCATTCATTCATTCATTCATTCATTCATTCATTCATTCATTCATTCATTCATTCATTTACTCAAAATATAATTAATATTTGCTCTTCTGTTGTCTAAGAGTTTAAGGTACTTACGTGAAGACTTCAGTGCCCCAGCCAGCAGTTAGTGTAAAGAGACGTGGCCCAAGGTCACGAGCTGGATTTATTGCAGCGCCGCAGTTTGCTGACATTGACATGGAGATCCCGAGGACGATTACTGCAACTATGGCAGGGATCAGCTGGGAGGGAGCAGGGGTGTTCCTCTCTTCATCCAAACCCAGGATGCACAACAACAACATGCCAGTGCCCACGACCTAATGAAATAAGGGTTTGTAGACTTAGTTATGGTTTCAGTAAAGGACCATCTGACAAAATACTAAATTCATTTAACACAAACTATCCTACTTACTTGATCAAGGAAACTTCCTTCCAAAGTGAGGTACTCAGTGGGATATGTGGCAAATATAGACGCTGTCTCATTTGGACCATATACAGTCAACACTCCTCCACTGAACTCCATAATAGCATCTGCAACAGAAACAGATTTCATGTAAAAAACAAGATGAGAATAATTAATGAAAAATTTCTGCCCATTATTTCTTGGGTCAGGCTTTAAATGGGTGATATATTTAAAACAAAAAGCAAATAAACAAGCAAATGAACAAGTTCTGCAAAACTGAACACTGAAGATTTTTGTGTCTAACATTAGTGAAAAACCAAAATTAAAAAAGTTATACATTAGAATAACAAATACAAATTAAAAAAGGACCTTAAGCCTCTGTTTCCTCTCTATAATTTTATAGTCTTTGCCAACATTTAATCCTCTAAACTCTGCTTTTAAACATCTAGTAGTCCTTGGCTTATGTCTGTTGGTAATTCATGTCATGTTTTCTTATTTGCTGGAGTCCAAATTACAGCATTAGATTTAATCCTTCACCAAAGGTTTCCAGTTGGATTTTGGTCAGCTGAGCTGGCACATTTAAACTTGTTATAAATTTCCATTTCAAGAGGTTCTTTACATGGTTGGATGTCTTCCTTAGGCAAATTTACTTTTCCAAGTGACACAAATGCCAAAAAAACAAATCTAATGAATAAACATTTAGGTATGCGACTGACATTTCCAAAGTGTTTGTTGCAAAGTCAGTGACCTCATGCCATCTTCCTCCATAAATAAGCAAATCAGTATTGTCACATAGGAGAAAATTTCAGATGAACCAAGTCATCATGCAGTGACACATGGCACTAAAACATCCTCACACTGTAAATGTGGGTGGAACAAAGCTGAAAAAACAAACAAAAAAATGAAGGGTGGGCTCGCTGAATTTTCATTGTGATATTAAAACTTTTTGTACTTTGGACCAACTTGGCCATTACTCATTTCGCCACAAGTTTAGGTCAAATCAAAATTCCCTTAATTTTCTACTAATTAATCATTCCTATAACGCATTAAATGCCTCCATTAGCCAGAGAGCAGCTTCACGTCATCATAAAACCTACACATTTCACTGTGGGTAATGTCTCTGAGTTCTTTTGTTTCTCCTTTCTCTGAACATTTACACAGAAAGACTACGGTTCATATATGACAATCTCTGACAAACAAAGCAAAAAACATTCTTGTCATTGTGTGCCTGCACCAGTTATGCCCGTTAAGTTGTGGTTTTTCCAATTTGTAACAAAATTTTCCAAATTTCTCCCCTTCTTAGTGCAGGTCTTTGGAGCATCTTTGTTTTCTGACTGTAACACCTTTTCACCACAATGCAAACTCTTGGACATGAACTATCTACACATTGTTGGAAAAAGAATGGAAACAACATGCTTCTCTTTATACAGTAAAACAAATCAGTTTACTGACACAGCTGACCTTTTCCTTGTCAAATTTCCTTAAATAAAACAACTGTTTATATTTATTTATTTGGTTTGTTTTGTCCTGTGTTTGATTTTTTTTTTTATTTTTTTTTTTATGCTACAACTTTATGTAAACATATCAATGATTATGTTCAGTGTAATAGAGAAAGTACAACAAACCATGATAGACCAGATAGACCAGTGCTGATCCCAAATAAGCCCCCAGTAACTGGGCCAGGCAATATGGCACCAGTCTACTCCACTGAACCTTCCCCAAAATACAAAAACTCAGAGTCACCGCTGGGTTCAGATGGGCACCTAAAATAGGAGGATATGAAAGGAAAGAAAAATGGAAGGTTAAAGTTAAACGTGAGAGCAATTGGAAGATAATTCATTCATTCAATTTCATTCATGTATTGTTTATTCTGAATATGTAGATAGTTCTAGGCTTCCCGATTACTCATGAACAAGCTCTCTGCACAGCAAAATATAGAATAAATTTAGGGAAGCGAAAATAAAAGCACAGAAAAAATAAAATCGTTGACATATTTAATAAGGAGTGAGAAGAAACATAGCTTGTTAGCTCCCACCCCTTTGTAAAATTAAAAAGTAATGTGTATACATATCTATACGTAAATATGCACACATACACATAGGCTACTTCACCGCTCATTTCCATCGCATATCAATTAAGGAGTAATAAAAAATAACCACCAGCATGCCTCCCAGCTTTTAATTCCACTTAGTCACTGAGCACAAATAACATTTGCAACATACAAACACGTTTTGGGGGGTGGAACATGCGAGGTCAGGTGGGTGGGACTGCTCAGGTGGCCCCGCCCCCTCCTCAAGGCAGTTACTGCCCCCCAATTTTAACCCTCTTTTTTTAATTGCAAACAGCACATAATATATATAATATCGTGTCTCCTCGCCTCCTGGCTGGGGCTGTCCCCCCGCGGCGTGGGGTGGCGGGAGGATGGTGGTGGGGGGATGGTGTTTGTGTGTGTGTGTGTTGGGGGGGGGGGGGGGGGGGGGAGTGGTGTGGGTGTGGGGGGATGGGTGGTGGAGGGATGGTGTGTGGGAGGGTGGGGTGTGTGGAGGTGGATGCGTGGTGTGTGGGAGGGGGGGTGGTGTGGGTGTGGGAGGATGAATGGTGGAGGGATGATGTATGTGTGGGAGGATGGGGTATGTGTTGGAGAATGTATGGTGCAGGGATGGGGGAGTGTGTGGGAGGATGGATGGTGGAAGGATGGTGTGTGTGCGGGAGGATGGATGGTGTATGGGAGGGAGGATGGTGTGTGTGGGGGAGTGGTGTATGTTTGGGAGAGTGGGTGATGGAGGGGTGGTGTGTGTGTGTGGGAGGATGGGGTACGTGAAGGTGGATGTTTGGTGTAGGAGAGGGAGGACGGTGTATGTGTAGGAGAATGATGTATGTGTGGGAGGATGGGTAGTGGAAGGATGGTGTGTGTGTGTGTGTGTGGGAGGTGTGAAGGTGGATGAATGGTGTATGAGAGGGAGGATGGTGTATGTGTGGGAGGATGAGTGGTGGAGGGATGATGTGTGTGTGGGAGGATGGGGTAGGTGTGGGAGAGTGTATGGTGGAAGGATGGTGAGTGTGTGGGAGGAAGGATGGTGTGTGTGTGGAAGGATGGTGTGTGTGTGTGGGAGTACAGAGTATGTGAGGGTTGAATGGTGTATGCGTGGGAGGATGAATGGAGGAGTGGAAGGAGAGTGTGTGTGTTTGTGTGTGTGTGTGTTGGTCTGGGGGGGGGCAGGACTGGTTCTCGGGGTGTGCGGCTGGGCGCTGGGGTGTGGGGCTGGCCTCTGGTGGTGGCCGTCTGGGCGGGCCGGGTCCCCCCGGGTGGCGTGCTGGCCCTCGGCCTGTGGGGGGGGGGGGGGGGGGGGGGGGGTGTCTCTGCGCTCCTGGGCCCGGGCCCTCTGCCCCGTCTGTCCCGGGCGGCCGGTGCCCGGGGGGGTCGGGGACTGCTGGCCTCGGCCCGCCGGGGCCGGTGCCCTGTGTCCGCGGGGCGGCTCCTGCTGGGGTCTCCTGCTGCTGCCTTCCTGGGCGGGCGAGTGGTCGTCTCTGTGGACCGGTCGGGATCTGTTGCCTGCGGGGGGGCTGGTGGCCTGGGTCTCGGGACCGCTGGCCTGACTCTGGCCTCTGTTCAAGTGAGGTGGCATCTGCATGATCACTCTGCATGGTCACTCCTTCCTGAACGTCTCCACACAGTCTTTGCGTCGCCATGTGGCCGAGTTCTCCAGCACATCCACACAGGTTTCTCTGCGCGTGTTCTTGAATACAGCAGTTTCACTTATATCTATTATCATATTTTTTTTTTCTTTTTTTTATTATTTCTGTTCTTATTATTATTATTACTCTTACTCTTATTATTATTATTGTTACTATTATCAACTAGCTGTGTAATGACCTACTGGCTAGGATGATCGTAGCTATATATGTTGTAAGTAGTATGGATTACATGGTCTTCTGTATGATGTTTCAAGTCCCCACCCGCACTCCCCACACCCTTTCTGTCCCTCTCTCTCCCCTCCCTCTTCTTCCTACTTTCTTTTCTCTCTCTCTCTCTCTCTGTCCCCTCCGGTCGAGTCCAGCATTAAGAGTCTGATTTAATAAAGTTTTTCATGTCATCAAGAGGGACTTTATACATGTAGTATAAATCCCTGCTTGATAGAGTAAAATTGCCCAGCACCAGACGGCAGCCAGACAATCATTCTGTTTGCAACGATGCTGGACAAGACAGGTTAAAAAAAAAAAAAAAAAAAAAAAAAAAATAACCACCAAAAATCATTGATGATAATTGCCAGTATACCCACTAAACAACGTGTTTGTACATTTTCTTGAACTGGTTGATATTTGGACTTTGCCTGAGTACCTTACTTAGGCTGATACCGATTCTAGAAACACAGTAACCTTTCAGAGTTGTTTGTATATTTTGAATTTATATTCCCTCTTCATTGATAACCTTCCTCCTGATTCTTGAATAAATTTAGAATATTTCCTGGTAATTGTCTGTTTTCTGCTTCATACATGATGACTGCCATTTGTTAACATACAATGACAGTGAATTTCAGTAGTTTTGACTAAAAAAGTGGATCTGTGTGTTCCAAGTGGCGGACCTTGTCAATAGTCTTTATTGCTGTTTTCTTCAGGATGATAAGTGACTGTAATTATGTTTTATAATTATTTCCCCAAATTTCAGCACAGTAATGTAAATATGGCAAAACCATTGAACAGTAAAGTGTGCAAAGTGAAGTGTAATCCAGTTGCTTTGCTTTGTGTTAATTTTATTTTTACTTGATTAATACTTTCACCTGAATCAAAAATATTTGTGTCACCTGCAAATTTCACCAATTTTAAACACTTAGACACTTTACACATGTCAATCCTTTATACAGGGTAAACAATATGGGACCCAAAATGGACCCCTGGGGAACACCACAAGCAATGTCCAAATATCCAGAGCAGTGATTATCTAACTTTACAAACTGTTGCTCACCTTTCAAATAACTTGTTTACCTAGTCCAATAAAAGTCACCGTATCCCATAATTTTCCAGTTTCAGTCAACCATAACAACATGTTATAGTTGATTGAATCACTATTTCTAGATGGATGAAAACTCCTGTTGCATATACTTTGTTGTCTATGTTGCATCCATGATTACGTCAATTGATTCCATATTGCCTGTTATGTTGGTCTGTTTGCCCCTAAACCCATACTGACTCTGAAAATAGTTTGAGTTTTTCCAAAAATACATCCAGTCTATTGTTAAAAAGATTTTCCACTATTTTTGAGAAGTGCGGTAATACTGATACAGGTCTGTAGTTAGTGAATTACATAGCTTAATAATCAATTTTCATCTGGTTTAAAACCAGTTTGAAAAGACAAATTGAAAATATGTGTTATTGGCTTCAGTATCCCCTCAATGACCTGCTTACCTAATGACACTTTTACACTTTTTTACTATGTTAATAATTTAGTTTTTCTCAGCTGCTTTAAAAAATACCAAGTGGAAATTCCTTTCTATTAGTTTATCCATGTAGTCACCACCTGGCCCTGGATTCGGGAAACTTTTTGCAAGGTCACGACCAACATTTACAAAGGACTCATTAAAACTACTTACCACCTCATCCATATTATAATTCTCAATATCATTTACAACTAAATATTTAGGTAGATTGTTTTGTTTAGCACCATCTCTAATAATATTGTTTACTATATTCCATTTCCCGGTAAAATTATTTTTATTGACCTCTAATTTCTTCTTATAATACTCCCTTTTGCTTAATCTTATAATATTAATTTATTCTTATATATTTTATATTTATCTTACGCGTCTACTGTTCTCTGGTTAATGAAGTTTGTGTAGAGTAAATTTCTCTTTTTACAGGCATTCCTTAAACCTTAAGCTAACCATGAACCATGAACCGTTCTTGTATAATATTTTTTTATTATTATATTTCTTAATGCGACAGTGCTTATTATATAATGAAGTAAATGTAGTCAATAATTTATTGTAATTAAATCTCATAATCTCTCTTTGTGGCATTGATATCTACAAGTGACGTACCTACTCCTTTCAAGCTTAATATGAAGAACTTGATAATGTCTTGTTATAAACACACAGTGATAAGTCTTTAGAACAGATATTAGTTATTAACTGCAGTAAAACTTCTACTAGCGCTTATCTGATATTGCATTTCATTTTCTCCAAATATTTGTTGAGTGTGTCAAATAATGATGCAACACATCCTGAAATAGGAAAGATTTAAAGTACATTTTACTTTTTATTGTACTATTGTCTTGTTTTTTTTGTTTGTTTGTTTGTTTGTTTTTTACCTGAGACTCCCTTGGTGAGGTGCATGGCCGACATCACACCCACAGAGAAGGCCATGTTGACTGACAGATACTGGCCTTTAGTTTCCCTGCTGGTCTTCACCTGTGCTGCAGCGGCACAGCCAAAGAGCTTCGTAGTAGATAAGGTGGACCGAACAAAAGAAAGTGGTAAGAAGTAAGAAGACATGACAAGTTTCAAAGGATTCATATTTCTCCTAAAGATCTAAACATCTGGCAAAAATTCACATTCTCATTTTGCAATTCCTTCGCTGCTTTCTTCATGTTTGATTAATGATTCATAAGACAAAAAATTACAACAGATAAAAAAGACTAATTCATAAAAAAAATGAATTGTAACCCCTCATAAAACTAGACTTTGTCATGATATAAACTGTACAAGAGAAGCTATCTTATCTGTATGACCATATAACAAAGCATAGACCTCATTACTCCAGAGAGGAAATTATGTAAGAAGTAAAAATGTAAATGCTATAAATATCTATTTAACATTTGTTCATCAAATCTTTATCACGTCAAGGTCACTTTGACACAAAATAAGATAAATTATCTAAAAGTTTATTATTTTTCTCATGTTTGATTTTCTAGTTCCTTATTTGCAAATGACATGTTTTGCCAGCTCTTCATCTTTTTCTTTTAAAAATTATTTTGTTATTGAAGGGCTCTGAGGATTAAATTATAAGCCAACTCAAAGATAAAAATGTGACTTACCAGCAAGACAAAAGTTCCCAAGATTTCAGCCATGCATTCTCGTACCAGAGCATTGGTCACTCTCAGCATACGCAGTTTCAACATGACTAGAGTAAAATAACTCACTCCGCTATATTCTAACACTGTTATGTGTCTTTCTGTCTCTGCAGGAGCTGATATGAGTTGAAGTGTGTGCAGTTAAAGAAAGAAGCATCTGTCCCTCTGAACCTGCAGTGTATCTCACTTCTCTACTTCCTCCAGCCTTGTCTGTCTCCACAGCTGGACTCAGAGAAGGCAAATTTATAGAGTTGTAACACCTCAGGATTGGCTGATACAGAGTACATGTTGTGCCACAACTGGTTATGAACAGATGCCATAAATAGCCTGAACTGGAGGCAGTAACAGAGGGTAATAATCAAGGGATGTTTTTACAACATATCAGTTACTTTCCTGAAATCAGTTTACAAATTTAAAGATAAATGAGCATCAGGACATTTAATCAATTTGCTGTAGAGGAGGAGCAACACCAGTGTTGGTACTAAAAACATACCAACGCACCCGGTGGCAGTCAGACTGTAAGATGAGCAATGTCAGAGATTTACAACAAAAGCATAATAATAATAATAATAATAATAATGAGAAAGCTCTTATCTGCAGCCTTTTGACTCTCTCTCCCTTTTTTTTTATTTGACAGTGATTTCCAGAAGCATTTTCACATTTTCTCTGCTGCTGCGTAGATAACTTTTAGACAAAATCAAGATAAAATGTGAAACCTTTTTGATTTTTTTAAATTAATCATTTCATTAAATGTTTTTTTTTGTATGTGTTATTTGTGAAGTTAAATTTAAACTAAACTCATGTAAGAATGTTGTCGCTTTACCATTTAAGAAGGTGTAATAGAAACAAGCTGATAGATTTATTTATTTATTCATTTTTGTTACCATCATTTTAGGGAACTCATATAAAAGTCCATATGATGCCACTGTACCTCTTTCCACAGAAGTGGGAATAACAAGCCCAAACAATTTGTTAGAATTTATTAAAAAGCCATAAAAACTCTAAAAGCAGTTATTCACAACCTGTTAGAACATATATTTACAATTAAATGGGCCAAATTACATGTTTTTTCTGACAAAACTGTTTCAAATTTGTGTCAACTTGATAAATGTGAGGTCATCAGTGCACTTAGATTTTGGCCTACACAGAACAGTCCAGGCCCTGAGGTAGATGTCCTCCTGTGAGTGAGAAAAAAAGCCAAAACAAAACAAAACATCTTTAACCTGGTTTTTAAGTCTGTCTCTACTTGTAGGGCATTGTTATAAAATTCTTCTTAAGAGCTATTTTAATGCATTTCTTGATTAATTGCATTTTTTTGATCTGACGTTCTTCTCTGCTACATGCAGTATTGTAAGACAGCATTCACATCACATAAAGCACATTCATAGTCCTCATGCTTGCAGGTGTTTAATGGGCCGATGTAGCACGACTTCTACTGGCCCAGGTGGAAGACTTTTTATGAAAGTCCAGGCCTCCAGACGTCTCATGCCCGTCATGCTTATACCTTGAATTTCTAACACCTGATCACCAGAATAAACCTTGTCAACAGGGCCTCCTAAGGGAAAAAGATACAAAAAAATATTTCAGAAACCACTGTTACTTACACACCTGCACAGAAGGGCAAAAACTAATTCAAAACAAAGACACGGTGTATGCATATGTATTCCAGCTAACAGCACAGCTTTGATACGACTGCCACTACTTAAACAATGTTTCATAAAAGAGTTTTACAGTTAATAGCTTTTGGTTTCATAATGATGTTTATATCTCAGACTTTCTCTAAAGAACTGAATCAATGAGTTTCAAATCTCACCCTGGAAGATTTTCTGTACGGTGAGAGGTCTATTCCCTTCACTGGAGCCCACACCTCCCTGCAGACTGAAGCCCAGATCCCTGCTGTTCTTTTGTAGTTGCACGCACACACACTGACCTTTGAGGTTTGCAGAGACACAGTATCTCAACATGAACTGTTTTAAAGGCAAATTTGTTTTCAGATCTCTTGGTTAAACATCTGCTGTCACCTGTCTCATATTGAGTCTGTGTTGTTCCTTCATTATTTTCCTGTACTCCAATCTTCAAGGCACAGCTGACATCACTCCTCCTCAGGACCACCACTCCCATGTTCTGAGTCTTCGCCTTTCTTAGGATCCTTAGGGCCTCCCAGTGGGCACTCCCACTTAGTGCAGTGCCGTTAATAGACAAAACATGGTCTCCTTCCCTTATGGAGCCCTCCTGTGCTGCAACACCTGAGTGAAACACCTTGTGAACCTGGGAGAAAGACATTGAGATACAAAAAGATGAAGGTACTGACAGATAAAGATACTGGTGAATGTTTAATAAATAATGTGAGTGAAGCATTTTCTCACAACGATAGGCTTATTTTGATCTGCGCCTCCTGCCAGACTGAAGCCCAGTCCTACTCCCACCTCCTTATGAAGAACCACCACCTGCACATCGTCATACTCCTGCAAGAGAGACAACATGTGAAAGAATAATTTAATTATACTACCTATGTATTTTTAAGGGATATTCCTATTCTTTAAGACACATCAAGAGGTCAGAGATGTATTTTAATACTGTTTTGCAGATTATAAATGTAAGCTTTTTTGCTAAATTATATATTGTCTGAAGGTCATCCCAAAATATGTATATCATTAATAGTGCTTAATGGGGCGGCTGTAGCTCAGGAGGGAGAGCAGTTGCTGCCAACCTGAAAGTTGGTGGTTTGATTCCAGGATCTCCTGACTACATGCTGAAGTGTCCTTCGGCAAGACGCTGAACCCCATGTTGCCTACCGATGTGTTTATTGGGGATGAATGTGTGCGTTAGAATATATAACAACAGAGGTGCTGTATGAGTGTGTATGTGAATGGGTGAATGTGTAATGTAGTGCAAAGCAAGTAGTCAAGATGACTAGGAAAGTACTATATATCAGTAAGTACAGTCATTTAATTGCCTTACAGATGCTGGGTTTTGACCTGTGCTGATAACAACCCCGTTAAACCCATCCTCTTTAGACTGGAGAATCTATGATTTATTTAATTTTGAATAATCAGACCATATAATAGTTTAATATTCTACTTTAGTCCATCTAACTGAGCTCAGGCCCAGCGAGGTGGTAGTCTGTATCTTTTGTTTTACACAATTGATCAAGTCTTGGACCACCAGCCATTTTTTTTCATATGTTGCAAGGAAAATCACAGGCACAGTGATTTCTTAATACTTGCAAATGTGAATGGAAATATAACTCAAAAACAGAGTTTATAGGAACGTACCAACCTTGAAATTCAATATTTGCTATGACCACTTTTATTCTTTAACACAGCCTAAACATCTTACACAAGCAGTTGTCAGGAATAGTTTGGGAACAGGGATCGTTCCAGGCTTCTTGAAAAACATTTCAGATCTCTTATTTAGATGTTTGTTCCATTCTCTGTCAAGATGATCCCACACTGCTTCAATAAAGTTGTGGTCCAGGTTCTGTGGAGACTGTTTCAGGTCTTTACTGGATTATCTCCTCATTTTTAAGAATGTGACTGTTACTGGATCCTGTTAATCTACTGTAGAGGATGTGTTTTACCTGACTTCTTCTTGTGCCCCCTTTCCCTTTTCCAGTTTACTTAAACTTTTTAAGTCCCTTAAAATAGCATGTTTTCATGTAGAACTGTGTTACATTTGGCAAGTTTTTATAGAGGAAACCAAACATGAAACAATTTATTTGTCTCCAAGACTGTCTGTTAGTAACAGTGTTGAAAGATACAATTTTTATTTCTTTTTTGTTTGGTGGTTTTTTTCCCAGTTATTTGTAGGGACAAAACTGATTTATAAACTGATTTATTTATTTTCAGTTAAGTGGCCCTCTTATGCTTAAATAATTTATAGGTCAGTGCTGAGTGGCTAAGCAAGAAAATGTAAATAAATCAATAAAAATATATTTTTAAAACCCATTTTCTGAACACTTATCAATATCATTAACTGGTCAGACACAAATACTAGAAAATGAAAAACATATAGAGACCTTCAGAAAGCCTGGAGAACTGTTGTTCAAGACATTGTAAGCAAATTAAAAGAGATTAGAGGTTCCCCAACATTTTTGCACAGCACTATATGTCCTTTTCTGTTTGCATGGTAGAGTTTTAAATTGCCTTTGTGGATGCTGCTAGGAACTGTGTTCACTAACAGTAGTTTTCTTAAATGTTCCTAAGTAATTTCCACTTCCATCTAACAAGATTAAACCAAATTCTCAAAATCATTTGACATTGTCCATCTTTATACAACTTTCAGTTAGAAATTATTTGCTGAACATTGCATTCTGCCTTTGTAGGAGTTCACACAGCATCTTAGCTTTCTTGGAATCAAGGTTATTGCAGATTGTCAGCAGATTTCAAAGGAAACCAAAACCCAAAGAAAAAAAAAAAATCAATTACATTGTAGATCTAATATATTCTGTTCAGATTTGATCAATAAACAGATTAATACCAAGCAATGATGAGGCATTGAAATGATCAGAGCAACTATAGCCAGAAAATGACACATTTAAAACAACCAGAATAAACTGACCCTTGTATGAGTTAAGCAGTAATGTGTTTTTTAAAAAAAGAAAGTTAGAAATGACCAGCTGTTGCTGTACCTGCAGAGTATCATCGCCCAGGGTCTTGACATCCTGCAGCAGCCTGTCAAGCTCTTCACTGGGCAGCAGAGACACACAGGAGTAGGCCGACAAATCTGAGCTGAGTGAGGCAGACCTCCGGTCTGCTTGCTGCCCTTCGTCAATATCATTATCGGATTCATATTCGGCTCCAACGAAGTTACACAGGTCTGAAAGACTACGAGGAGGAAAAGGAGGAAAATAAATAAATAAGTTGTTAACTTCTGTAAAACCAGAAAGATGAAAATATAAACATTACCCACCTGAGACTGTAGCTCCTGCGATCTGACTGACTCATATTACTGGTGATGGTCACGGAGGAATCCCCGGAGTCTGAATCATAGTTTGAATCTTCATCCCTCTGTGTGCTTTCATCATCATCCTCATAATCTTTTTCACCAACATTCCAACAGTCATAGTCTTGGTTCAGACCAGCTATCCAAGCAGTCAAGTCCATCACCTGCTTCTTCCCTTTTTGATTGGCTGTTTTGACATTTGCAGAGAGGTCAGAGGGGTTGATGTAGAAGGAGGATTTAAAAGGAAGAGATGTGGAGTCTGGATCTTCAGCTTTACATGCTTGTGTAGCATCAGAAGTGTTTTTGTTCTTCTTCTCTGTGATAAAAGTGGTATTTTCTGGTTGTGCAGGTGACATAAAAGGAGAGTCACTAGGAGTATTTGTTGGAGTCTTGTTGTCATCATTAACTGGAGACGTCATGTCACAGTGTTGCCTTGGCTGAACAGATGACGATTGTGGGGATGAAGCATTGTTGGCTGTCACGTCTCTCTTGCTGGACTTGTCAGAGCTTGAGACTTTGGAAAAATCTGTCTCATCTATGTTAAACTTTCTACTGCATCGTTGAGCTCCTTCGTTTAGAGGGAGCTGCAGTGTACTCTTAAGTCTGGAATATTTACCAAAATCCTCAGAAAAGTTGTTTTTATTCTCACCTAACAAATCATTTCCTCCTGTTTTTGTCCTCTCTAACCCAAGTCCAACCTCATCCACGGATAAAGACCTCTCTGCTCCATGCTTTTTCCCTTTTCCCTCCACTGTATTTTCCTCCCTACATCTTTTCAATCCATCCCACTTATCTCTTTGCCCAATTATTTCTTTTACTGACATGCTCTTCTTTACTCCATCGGGGACTTTACTGTGCTGTGTTGGCACAGAAAGGGTCCGTCTGGACATGGAGATTTGTCCTGCTGCTCTCTGTGTCAGAGCCTCAAACTGACTGATCTTATTTTTCACACTGGTTGCAGAGGGAGCTGGCCGCACCTCTGTAAACTTCTTCGTCTCTGCTGTTTTCAGTGTAATCTTCTGTGGATTTGTCTCAAACACATCTTCATCAGTAACATCACTCTTCCTTTCAGTTTCTTCCGTTGCTCCTTCACCTGTCTCTCTCTCTTCCATGGCCCCATTTGCTCTTTGTTCTCTGAATCCAGAAGAATCTCTGAAAGTTTCCTCTAAGAACGTGTTTGGCTCATTACATGGACCAGTCCCTCCTGCTGCTCTAGCAGATCTAATCCGAGCTGCTAATGTATGCCTACTTCTGGCTCTGTCCAGGGACTTTGTGCCTGACTCCACCATCCACCCTTTCCCCCAGTTAGCTTCCTCTGGATACCTGCTTTTGAGTTGTCCCATAACTGCCTTTTCTCCAAATGTAGTTGCCCTTGGAGAAAGAGATGTTTCAGACTCTGGTATGTATTTCTGAGGCCAGATGAGTGATATTCTGCTTTCCACTGGACTATTGCTCTCACCCGATGAGAGCCGCCTGGGAAAGGTTCCCCCTGCTGCCTTCTCACCAGTACCAAAGAGTTTCTCTATCCGCTCTTGTATACTCTGACCACCTTTGGGCCCAAACAAATTCTCTGCAAATCTTAAACCGGGCCTAGACTCTGACCTCAACCTAGAAGGGAGAGACTGACCCCTACTGGTCCAGTTCAAAGTCTGGCTTGTTTGATTTACTGGATTCCTGTTTTGTGCATAACTTGCACCAGCAGAATTACGGTTTTGTAGAGAAGAAGTCATCCTGTCTGTCAGGCCATTCTCAACTACTGTCCTTTCTGCTAAATCTCTAGCATGTTCACGGAGCTCAGCTCCTCTTTTGGCTGGCAGTATGGATGTGTCTGTTCTGGTACCCCGAGTGGGGCTCCTTGCTCCTGTTCTCCAATCTAAACTCTTACTTCTACTTGGAATGTTTTGTCTCCTCCATTCTGTCCTCCCACGGCTTTCAAATACAGGGTTTTCTCTTTTATTAGAACCAGAGTCTGAGATTGTTTTTGTCATTGGTGTTTGATAGCTTGATGCATCCTTTTCTTCACTTTGATCTTTGGCACTGCAGCTCCTTTTCCTGGATTGATATCCAGTGACTGCATCCTCCTCCTTGTTTGTATAAATTGTGTCAGTATGTGTCCCATGCCTTTCTGTTTCTCCAACATCCTCAGCCGTCTCCCTCTTCTTAATACCCGGCCTGCGAGTAAGACTGTACGAGGGAGAGTTAGCTGAGCGGACAGTGAAGCGTGTGCCTGTCCTCTGCTTGTTGTACTCACTCCCTGAAGGCACCAAGGACAAGTCCATTGTCTGAAAGTAAAACAAAGTTAATGACCTCCTGCTAAATGCCAGAACCCAAAAAGAGAGCTGAACACTGTAGTTGATATTTAGCTTTCTTTTAGATCATCCTTTAGAAACACTGCATCTGAATTCTTAGAGTATCTTTACATGATTATTGGACAAAAGAATACTTCTATTCAAAATTCATATATTCCTGAATTTTCTCTGCTTTGTGGTCTGGATGAGATGGACCATCTGGCTCCTCTCCTTGATTTCTTGTCCCCAGGAGTCTCCACTTCCTTAGCTTGAGTTCAGTGAGGAGCTCTCACTGCTTGCCAAGCACAAAAATGTACAAATTTCTATCTTCAGAACAGATCAGACTGGAATGCTGTGATATGTGGACTGTGGTTGCTCTGGCTCCTCAAAATGGTCAAACAGGATCACAGTGTGGTAGAAGACAGGGAACTCAGGATGTCAGAGTGCAGCATAAGCTGGGTAGTAAGTAGAGGAAAATCCACTAGAAGAAACTGAAGTAAGGAAAAATAAAACAAATGTGGAAATACTAACTTCAAAGGCTGTCAGTTATGTCATTTTTCAAAATATCACTTCCTTCTTCACATTCCTCTTACACTGATTCAAAGAGCCCATTCATAGAGCAAGTCTCGGCTACTACGACACATAATGTTTGTTTATACAAGCAACATACTCAAGACTACTTGTCAGCTAAACCTCAAGCAAAAACAGGAAAAACTCACCTGACAGCAATCCAGTTGACAAAACAATCCATTAAATTTCCACCATTGGTCTCTGTGCAGTGCACATCGGTTTCATGAGCTCAGGAAAAGCCATCAGCTGATGGGAAAACCTTGTGTCAGTACATTCAGGTAAAATGAGTAGATGAGAGAGCCAAGCTACTTTGATTTACATACAGACTGCTGAAAGAAAAGCAAAATCACTCATGGACAACAACTATCAGATATATCTGAGTAGAAAGCTACAGAAAACAAGCCATGTTAGCCTGTTAAACTATCCTTAAACATGCAAGAATGAAAATCCAGTTATCTCTAATGGATTTATGTAATCTGATCATTCAGCCTACACATATAAAAGACCACATAATAAGTGCAACTTTTTTTTTATTTATTAGTGTGTAAATAGTCTCAAACAGTGTTTTCCAGTGTAGGTAAGTCTAGTGTCAGTTTACAGAAACACCTGTTCAGCTGGCTCACAAAGCCTCCCACTTCCATTAAACAATAAGAAACAAATGTTATAACAAATTAGCTCACTTATCTGCTCACATATTAACAGAACATGTATCTTACCTCACCAAAGTGTGACTTCTGTTCATGTCCCAAGCCATTGTGTTGGCACAGTAAATATTGCGAACAATGCTGAACAATGACCTCAGCTTCTAACTCTCTCTCTCTCTCTTTCTCTCCCTCTCTGTCTTTTCCTCTCTTCATCAGCTTTGCATGATGGACGGCGTACAGTGACGCAAACCTGCTACACTGGTTTATCCTCCTGCCCTCTCTCTTTTTCTCTCTCCTCCCACTGTCATTGTTATTTTCCTCCCCTCACAGAGTAGCATTCCTGACTACAGTTCAATGTGTCACCCACAGAACTATTTCAGCCTTCAATTTGTGACTCTAGCATTTCATAGCTCAAGGGACAGGAGATACAGTTCAGATAATTGCATGAAATGGGAAAAGATTCAGATTCAGAATATTACCCTACCTCAGGCAAACCTGAGTCTAATCAACTGGGCTGAGCAGGTATCAAATACATAATAACATAGCCCCCATAATTGGGACCAGAAGCTAAAAGAGAGCAAGAAATGCAAGCAAGAGTTGTTAAAGTGCACCTCTCTGATGTCATATGTTCAACAAAATGGTGTCTATTGCAGACACTGTTGTTGGGAAAAACTTTGCTGATAGGTTTCATAACTGTTTATGCAAAAACTAGATTCTGCAGATTGGGGCAAAAGATACAAGCTTGCATACTTAGAATAAAAATAAGCTAAAGAACAAAACAAACGGTACTTACAGTTTTAGGTGACAGGCAGAGGTTCATCTTCTTGCAGTAGTTTTTTGCATGCACCTGCTGTTTCTATTGTCTTCCGTTGAGAAAGAGGAAACTGTGGTTGCTGCAACACTAAATGAAGGATGACTTAAAGTCTGTCTATACCAGTCAAATTAAACTGAGTTAAATACATTGTCATGGGGCTAAATTTTAGAAACTTGATGGTGCAATCAATGCTGTACCTCACAGACAGGAGGGTAGTTTGCGTAGAGCCCTTCTGGACTGACATAAGCTGGTAAGTAAGGGTAAATAGCTCAGGCACAACTCCACAGACACCCACACTTGTTCAGTACAGAAGAATGGCACTCAGTGTCCCTGCAGATGGATGCAAATAAGAGTCTGGCTCACACAGACACTCGGGCACTTACATTTAGTCTTGGGGGTGTAGGCTCAGTGAGTATGGCGAGAATGAATAGTGTAAGCTATTTGCGGCCAAGAAGAACAAAGTTAAACTGACCAAGGGGGAAAAGCTGTGTTTTATAGAACTTTTGAAGCTTTATATTACAAGTTTAAGATGTTTTATTGTCACCTAGTCCTAATGTGACATTTCTCTATTATGAAGGTTAATTTTTTTTGTGTAGAGTGTAATTCTGAAGCTTAACTGCAGGTGGCGGAAGAATACAGGAAACGTAAGAAGTTGACGTCAACCCGGGCCGTACCGGTCACGTGACTATCGCGGAAGTCAATAAAGCAGGTAGCAAGATGTAACGACAACAAGCACTGCACTTTACCGAACTTTTTATTTTCTGTCTCACTTGACATGTGTTTGAGGTATTTAAACCCGTATAGTTAAATGAAACCACACGCCTATCAACATTTGGACGTACTGCGAATTGAGACTTTTGCCGGTAAAAACGCACAAATTCAAAATGCGGACAGAGGGACTTCTCTCGAGCGTTAACGTTGTTCTTGTTATGACTTACGGAAGTCTGGTAAGTTTGTTTCACATGTATTATTTAAATTATCAGACATAAAATGTGTCCAAGCTTAACTTTAACATATTTAACAAAGAAACAAATGGAAAACGGTGTAATTTTGTTTAATGAAATTATAGTTATAGTTGAAATTATATTTATATAGTTTTTTTCCCCTTAATTACTAATTCAGTCAGTATTAATGTAAAAGACAAAAAGATAAAAATGCTTAAAAAAATGCCAAAAGAAATTGAGGTAAGCGGAGCAACGATGATCAGAAACTAACAATAGATACTTTAAAGTATTTTACTAAACCAGGACTCATTAAGGGTCAGACCTGTAGGGGCCCTCGGTCCCATTACAATAATGTGACTTGGAAAACAATTACCTGCTAATGTTTTTGTTTTCCTGCTAAATAACCCATCTCACAGAATAAGAATGCATAATTTTCTGTTAATGCCACTTTAGCACTCTGCTAAATAAATAGTACCTTTACTACTTGTAAGTAGGAAATGTGTGCTACACTACTCTACACCCCCAATTTACACTGACAAAGCTCTATTCAAAGGCAAGGCAGTTTATTTGTGTAGCACATTTCATGTACAGGACAATTCAAAGTGCTTTACATAAAACAAAAGCATTACAGATATTAAGAAATAGCAAAAGGCAGCAACAAATAGCAAGAGTCGCAATAAAATCATAAATTACGTTAAAATGATTTAAAGCAAGATGAGTAAAAAGTTACTGTGCAGAATTAATGCATAGGTGCATGAGAAACGATGTTTTTAACTAGGATTTAAAAATATCTACATTTGGTGAAAGTTTAATCTCCACTGGCAGTTTGTTCCACGTGTTTGCAGTATAACAGCTAAATGCTGCTTCTCCATGTTTAGTTTGGACTGTGGTCTGGACTAGTTGACCAGAGTCTTTGGATCTAAGAGCTCTGCTAGGTTTATATTCTCTGAACATGTCACAGATGTATTCTGGGCCTAAACTGTTCTGGAAGCCAGTGTAAAAAAATCAGAACTGTTGTGATGTGTTCAGATCTCTTAGTCCTGGTTAAAACTCTAGCAGCAGTATTTTGTATGAGCTACAGATGTTAAATGCTTTTTTTTTAGCAAGTCCTGTTAAAAGACCATTACAGTAATCCAGCCTACTGGAGATGCCTCAAAGAGATGCTAGTAGTTCAGAAGAAATCCAGTCACAAAACTAATATATATACATAGCCCATTTGGCCCAGGTACTCTTTTCAGAAAAGAAAGACCAAAAGCTTTTGACTTTATACAAGCCCTGACATTATCATCCACACTTAACAAGGCATCATAAACTTGTTCCAACTGTGAACAAGTTTACAGTCTTTCACTGGCAGTGGCAGTCGTTCAGATGAAGCAATGCTTAGATTTTACTGAGGAATCTATACTGAGTCTTAGAAAATGGTTTCTGCAAGTCCATGCAACCAAGTAAGGGATCAAACTGATAATCCGTTCATTTATAAAGCTGTTCCTTGTTAATTTCATAAATAAGATTTAAGAAACCAAAGACCAAGTAGTTGGTGATTTCTACAGTAGGGTGTCAAAAATATTTTTAGACATAAAGTAAATAATGATGATCATAAACCTGTTTCTAACATTTTGAGGGTGCTAATATATATATATATATATATATATATATATATTTACATATGTATATGTGTGTGTGTGTGTGTGTGTGTGTGTGTGTGTGTGTGTGTGTGTGTGTGTGTGTGAGATTGAACATCTATGTAATTGAGCTGTCAAAATTAATCTGTTTTTTGTTTGCTTCTTTCTAAATCAGCTTTATTGCCAAAATACTGGTTTGTCAAAATGTTGATTATTTCTACTGATAGTCTTTAACCTTTTTTAGCTTATTAAATTAAACATTTGTAAATTTCAAAATACACGCTGTTTTTGCCATTAGCAAATTAGATTAATAAATATATTGCTCTATTACTTCAAGATTACGAGGGAAAATTAAACCAAGACAACCTAAAATATTTGCCTATTAACATATTTGCACACCCACCACTTACATGATTGAAACTATTGACATGATGTGAATAATACACATCCACTCATCTGATGCAGTGTTCAGTGGGAAACCTTGAGTCCATTTTTATGGTCCCAGCTCCATTTTTCTACCACTAGGGCATCAAGTGGTGTTCCTATACAGCTTGAGACAGATGATTTTAATATTTTAGCTGTTTAAATTATTTGCATAGTAGCTCCAAAAGAGCGTTATCTAACTCTTATTTTACTCTAGGTTTTTGTTTTGCTGTTCATCTTTGTCAAACGACAAATTATGCGACTTGCCATGAAGTCTCGAAGAGGTCCACACGCTCCTCTAGGCCACAACGCACCAAAGGTGAAACACACACCACAAGTTCGATCTTGAGTAGTGTTTGCTGTTCATTTTAATATATTGTTTTGTGTGTTTGTGTAATGAAGTTTTGTGTCTGCATGACAGGAGCTGAGACAAGAAATTGATGCCAAACTTAGTCTAGTCCAGAAAATCCACTTTGAGCCTCGTCTGTTGTCTCCAGATGATGACCGGCTAAACAAGAGAGACCAGTCTGGTTAGAAGAGCACACGAACACACAAACACACCACTCATGAAACATCCACATGAGAACTTTCCATGCCAGCTTATTGATTAGCCTGTGTATGTGTGTGTGTTACAGGTTCCTATGACTACCTGTACAGGATGAAAGCACTGGATGCTATCAGAGACACTGGTATGATCTTTCTGTCTCTGTTCATCATGTTTTTAGTTTTGCCAACAACTTTTCTTTGCTGTTATATCAACATCTCCTCTTTCTGTTATTAGATTTTCCTTTCCGTGAACTGGGTGGAACGTCCACTGCTGTGACTGGGAAAAGATTTCGGACTTGGCTGTTGCAGCTACGAAATTCCCATTGCATGTTCAGAGACAGCCAGAGCTCTCTCATTGATACGGTGCTAGATGGCTACAATAAAGCACGTCATGGGGCAGAGGTCAGCAGCTTGTGTTTGTTTGTATGTACAACAAATTATGTTTTTTATTTCTCTCCGTTATAATAAAGATTAATCCAGACATCAGGGCAATATTGTGATGCTGTAATACACATTCCTGTGTCAGAAGAAACAACAATTGGATTAAATCTACAACACAGCTAAATGTTTGTTGTTGTTTAGTCTAGTTTTTCTTATCAATGTGTACACAGTTATTCACAGCAGCAAAGCAAAGACAGACCATCCAATGATGACGTATTGTGTTCTGGTTCAGATTTTGGCTGAAACACTCCATGACTTTCACAGTATTCTTATGAAGCCATTCCAGTGTTATCCTGATGGTTTGGGCTGTTGTCTTCTCAGAATATAATCCGTTGTTTTAACCTGAGACCCTAAGCACTTTGCTGTATATATATTCCTAACAAAAACACGCCTTAACTGTGTGGGGATGATAATAATGAGCTGATTTGGTGCCTGTATTCCTCCACACTGCTGTTGAGAACTGTGGCCAAATTATTTATTTGTTTCATCAGATCAGGAGATTTTGTACTTCTCATGCTGAGTGGATTTTTTTTTCTCAAATTCCTTAAAGACTGTTGTGTGCTTTTAGGGGTGAATGGCTTCTCCTGAGACACAGTGATTTGTAGTAATTGTCCCGTTTTCACAAAGTGATTCGGTCTCATTGAGTTTCTAATCATTGAGAATGCTGTGCTTCTAGGCTCTTTAATAGCTGCTCAGAACTCTTGTATCATTCAGTTAAATCTGTGCCCTGACGATGCTCTGACTGTCCTACACATCTAGCTATCCCCTACATTCCTCCTACCTCATTGCATGGTGGTCATCCTGCCTTACACCATGAAATGCAAGACCTCCAGACTGTATTTCGTAGTTGTGTGCATTCTTAGTTCTCCAGTGAATTCACATAGCCTCAGGTGGGCTTTGGTCAAGTTGTAGAGGTCTTTTAAAGTCCACTGATACATAGATCTCAAATGTGAGTGTGAAAGCAAAAGGTTTGAATATCTGTGATAACATATAGATATGTATTTTTTTCTTTTTCTTTTTTTAAAAATCATATTTAAGAAAAAAGTTTCTGCTTTGTAGAATGAGTCAAATTTTATAATTGAACAGAAATTTTCTCTTTATACATGCATGGAATCTACATCCTTAGTTTTAAGAGTTTATTATGAATAATGTCCCAATGGATAAGAAAAAAAATATATACTTTATACTGTGAAGCCAAACCTGATTTATTTTTTTTTATTAAAAGCTGACAGATGGGAGGATGCACGCAACATGTCCCTACTTTATTTTTTAAGTTAGAGAGGTGTGTCGAGAACATGCTGGATTTCGCAAAGTATATCCTCTCTGATGTGCTTATTTTTTTCCTTAGGCTTTTGGTGAGGCAGACTTTTTAAAATATCAGGAAGCTCTCACTGAACTGGCCTCTATGTAAGTAGGCACAAGCTTTCCTCACAAAGCTCTTGTACAGCTTTTCTTTTATACTAATCCCAGCATGGAATGTTGATCAGGCAGTGGGAATAATCAGTTTTCCATGTGTTGTTTCAGTGTTAAGTCTTGCAGCAGCAACAGTTCTCCAAGCCAGCACCATCAGGCTGCAGCCAAGGACCTGACCAGCACCTCAGAGCCTGCAAGCGTCTCGTCTTCACCCCCCACCCAAACCTCCTACCTCACGTCCTCGATGCAGCAGCGCAGCAAGAGACCCAGACACTTCCTGGAGCTGAAGAACTTAAAAGGCAACTACAACACTCTGGACAGTACTCTCTGAATTTCGGCTGAGTCTGTCTAAAAAGAGAGATCAAGGAAGTGGGGCTGCCAATGATCTGTGCCTATAAGAACAGCAATGGGTCACAGTTATCGTTACAGAGAAAAGAACAAAACACTGCCTTTGTATGCTAACATATGCTGCCTGGTTTACAGAATAGTACATATCAGACTACTGGTGAAGTGCTTTTTGCCTAAGTGTAGCTTATGCTTATATCCTGTATTATTGCATTAATGAGTGCTATATCGGGTTAAAAAGACTAAAATAGAAAGTATGGTTGATTTGACCAAAATAAAACACTGCTATGGGGCTATGCAATCACACAGGACAATCGGTATTTATTGCACAATGTAAAAGCCTATGCAGACATGAATTATGTTTAACTAATAGTTAATGTTTGTACGGCAAACTGATTTACACTGAGAACAAAAACAGTTTGCGAGTTATTTTTATAATTTGTTTTTTTTTGTTTTGTGTTTTTTGTTACTTTAAGCTGTGAATTCAGCAGCTTGTGCTTTTAAAGTCTTGTGTTACTGAAGCCATAATTGTTTCCAGGAACTGTGATGACGAAGTGCTTTTCTTTGTTCGATCAGTTATGTCAGTGCAATGTATCTTAACAGTACTGCAGTGCATTAATGTGTCTTGGATGTGAGGCGTGGCCTCAGGATGTCTCATTCTCAACCTGTACAGACCGGCCTACTGTTGTCTGAGCTGTGTCTGTTTTATCTGGCATTAAAGATTTCCAGGGAGGTATTTTTATGCCTGAGAATTTTCATTTTCTCTTACTGTACAAGTTACCATCCAAATAAAGCTGTGACATATAGACAAGGTGTTATATAATGTTTTTATGCAACGTACAATCAACATGTTGCACAGAATTAAAGAAGTGAATTTGAATGGTAATTTTGTTTGTTGGACGTCGTAAGAAAAAAAGCATCATGATTCCCCCAGGACTTAAGATGGTGGAAGAAAAAAAAGGTACAAAATCTGTTACATTAATGTAAACTCAATACAGTCTATTTTTCTCCCCCCCATCTACCTGTCTGCTCCTGTCATGCTCATCCTTTTTCTTCGTCTGATGCTGTCCACTTGAACTTGTTGGTCGGGTTTAACCAACAAGTTCAGAAGTGTGTTGGATTTGTAGTATGAACGGTGGCCAGCAGAGGTCACCTCCTTCATTGTAATCCACTGATTTACTCGTAAGCAATGACAAGAAGGATGATTTAAAATTAAAGCATTTATTCAGAAAACCACAAACACAGAAAACAGATTTAGAAACAATTTATACAAAAAAGTCTTATTTCAAGAGGTTTTAAATAAATACAAAGGAAAAGGTTGTTAAAAATGAACACATTCATTAATATGCACAGCAGGGATCTGAAATGCTGGATGAATTGAGGGTAGTGACACTAATAAAACAGCAATGCAGCCAAACATCTTCATTTTTACTTCTGCGTCCGTACGGTTTCATAGTGCCCTATCATTATTGGGGGTCTTTGAGATCATTCAGTTATTTATAGAATATCAAAGAGCCAAAAAAAATGAACAGCCTAATTATGACAGGCTGTTGTCATAATTACACAGTCAGCATTTACACATTCAGGTATACCATTCACATATGAATGTGAACAGAGTCATTAGTGACTAATGAGTACAAAGACACATCATTTAGGTAATCTAGCTAATGATTTCTGCATGATCTGTCAGTTGGTTACAGTATATTTATGCTACACTACTGCTTATGAACTTAACGATGTCATGAGCTTGGAGAAAGATCTGCCATCAACAGTTCTGTTTTAATACGACCTCATAAACTCAATAGTAAAGCAAATGATCAAAACAGGGCAGGAAAAGTAGAACATTTGCATATACTTTACAGTATTATAAGTGAAACACAAAAGACACATCAGTATGTTTAAAGCAGTTACAATATAGATGACACATTCACTACACACATGCGCAGTGTTTGCTGCCAAACACCCCACTGTGTCCTTCATATACCTGTTAGTGGAACTGTTAGAGCTGCAGAGTAGGAAGGCTCAGGTCCGATCTCTATGATATTAACTCAGTCTGATGTGGTGGTTTGTTGTGCTGCAGTTTGAATTCAGTCTGCACTGAAACTGTTTTGGGGTTCTGGGCCTCATCTCATCTGCACAAGAGCTTCATGACTTAATCTCAATGACTTTGATGAAAGGAAGTGGCTTGTTAGAGGAAGTGGACGGCTTGAGTGGTTTACTGCAACAAGAAGAAGAGAAGTTAGTGAAAAGAGATAATTTAGTCAAATAATTTGTACTAATTTAAAAATGAAAATAAATACAGTTTTTGTAACATGTGCATGATGAGGTCATGCAAAGCATATCGGAAGTTAGCCAGGTTTGCAGGACAATTATTCTGAAGAAAACAGGAGAAAATAAGATACCTATAAACAATTTGGGGGTTGTGCTCTGGTGAAAGGTAGGAATTTGACCTTTGTCCACCCAGAAAGTAGTCTATCTGGTCTTTCATTTCTCGATTCTGCACATATAGGGAGGTTTCAGAGGTTACACACACAAATATCAATCACAGAAAGAATTCATTAATGAGTGAACCCAAAACTGACAGGAGCTTTCCTACTTTCACTTCCTTTCTCTTACCAAATATCAGACTGGGCTGTAGAATTTTTCTTTCACCTTTTCCTTCTTTCAGTTTTTACTCTATCAGACTATTCACTTTACATTCCTTTGAAATTCCAATGATGTTTTTACTGAGTGACCCTCACCTCGCCCTGCAAAAATGCCACTTTCTCCTCCAGCTCTTTGATTACTCGGTCTCGCTCCTGGATCACCATGCGCGAGTTCTGGAGCTAAAAACAAGCAAACACACAGTCAAATAATGAGTGAACTCTGCACGAAGAGGAAACAATGTGTTTGCTTTGTTCATGTAGTCTTGCACATGAGCTTCTCACCTGCTCAATCATGTGCCTGACTTTTCTCTGTTGGCTTTTCAGCATGTCATCCAGATGGTGGATTTTTTCTTTGAGAATCGCCAACTCCTTCTCCAACTGTTCAGCCCTGAAAATACACACAGACAGTTTCAGTACACTGTACTGTCTCTGATTGATTGATAAAGATTATATATTTGATGTGTGTGTTTGTAGGGCTGACCTTTGCTCATCCTTGTGGCCCTCCTCTCTGATCTTTCGCAGCTCGCGCAGTTCGTCCTCCCGGCTGCGGATTGTCCCCCTCAGAGAGGCGCTCTCCTGCTCCATCCCTCCCAGCAGCCTCTGGAGCTCTTCGATGCGTTTGTCTTTCTTCTCACTGGCTTCTTCTGTAATCCTCAGCTTCTCCTCCTGGTTGCTCAGGCGATCCCTAAGCCTACTACCTTCAGCCTGGAGGAGACAGAGAGTTTAGTTTGTTTAAAATGTAGCTTTCATTCAAACTGATGTTATGGTTATAAAACATGATGATCTGCAAGTTACCTGCAGTTTTTCTCTCTCTTCCTGATGTTTCTTCTCTGCTTCCTGCAGCTGTGCATATAAACGCTTGCTGACTTCTCTCAGCTTGTTTCTCTCTGCTTCATCATCTGGATCCTAACAGAAATAAATTGGCAGCAGTAGGGTTAGATAAATGCTTTCAAGATGATGTAATAAAAAGCATGTTTATGTTTCGTCCAGGCTCTCTGGGTTTGGCTGCTATAAAGAAAACAGGCGTGTCAATGTGCGTCATTGGAGCAGTTGGATCATGACCAGTGTTTCCCTCCTATATTTACAACACTTAGTAAACAAGTAAGCTGAAGTGAGTCACAGGTACTACTATAACTGGCACAAAAACAGACTAAATTTAAAGGTTCTGGTGTTGCGTTTGAGTAAAACATTCCTAGCATGCAAACAAAAGTGGATGCTCAAAGCGTGGGACTTAAAGAAAACAAAACTATTACAAGTGGAAGCATCTGTGGAATGAGGAGGGCCTGAAAACAACAACAGCAGGCAGAGGAACACATTGTGCTAGAACAGCTCTTCCGTATATTTTCATATACCCTAGAGGGCTATAAGCATATTTACTCTTTCACCATCATTTTAGTGTGTTTTTTCCCCACAAATCACATCTCTGTTTGCCTGTTTAGACAAACCTTTCCCACTATCTAAGCAACTCTAGGAGGTGATAGTTTCACAAGAATCATATTAAAACACTTAGCTTATCCATTTAGCAGAGACTATGACATACACATGAAATTCAGTATGTGCACTGACCTGACACAGAAAACACACGTGTGTTATGCATTATATACAACAACCTGAATGGTGTTGGTTTATTTAAAAGCCTGCTCACCTGCCCGTCAGCTTTTTCTCCTCCTTTGGGAGCAGGCGAGACATTCTTTCTGAAGGGATTACCGACCTTCCACCCATTTGTGTGCAGCTGAGGAGAGAAAAGGAGGAAGTGAGAGAGGAAAACTTAAATGATTGAGATGAGCAAGGTGAAGGAAATGCCATCAAGCATGCAGGATGTGAAGTTAACAATAACAAAATATGGTTACCTTATTTTTGGCAGCCATCTGCTCCCTCAGAGTTTTAAGGCAATATCTCACCTGGATAAAACACACACATATTGTTTGTTATTGATGTTAGGAAAATGCAAACTTGTGTCTTTCTTTTGACTTTTTATTTTACAGTAGCTGGACAGGAAAGGGGTCAGAAAGAGAAGGTGGCTTGCAACAAAGGGCAATAGGCCAGGACTTGAACCTGGGTGACCAGTTAACCAGTTTTGCTACCGCTAAATACCCCATGCTCATGTCTTTTTCTTACAGTAAGTAAAATTAGCTTTAACATAATTAAAAATACTCTGAAGCTCAAATTCCAAACCTTCACCTCACTTGTACAAAATGAAACCAATTCAGGATTGCCATCAAAATCATGAATATAAAAGTATTCACATTCACACCAAACCTGACTGTCAGTGCTGTATGTATAAGTTAAATGATACATTAGCACGAGAGGAGCTTTTAAATATCAAAGCTGAGATGAGTTTTAATAATTTTTTTTTTACTTGTAAATGGATTAATTTAATAAAAAACAATCATTGTGGAGCTAGTTTTTAAACATGCGCATTTAATCCTCTAGTAAATGATGAACACCAGAATTCATAAGCAGAGAAAATGAGGAGGAAGGAGACAGAAGCGTGAGAGCAAACATGCAAATGCATGTTTTTTCTGATAACCAAGGTGGACTGACTGTAGTGTATTTGTGTGTGTATCTATGAAACAGTGAGAGCTTTATGCTGTCCAAACACTGACCTCCTGTATCTGTGAAACTTCATCTGACAGCATCCTGAGGCTCTGTTGTTGCTTCTGCTGCTCGCTTCTGTGAGCTTCTAAATAAACCTGAAACAAGGATTTACATTGATGTTTAGTACCGATTTATAAAACCAAACAATAGTCACATCAGTATACACCAACAGGGAATTTGTCACACCTACCTTGATGATCTCCACCTGTTCCTCTGTTGATTTCGCTGGTTCGGGGTTCAAAGCTGTCCTGTCGCTGGTGGGCTGCACTAGCGCATAAGCTCGTCCAATTGGCTGCCGATCAGAGAACACAGGAGTTAACTGTGAGGCATGTACTGTGTTGCGTGAGCATGAGAGGGCGTAATACATTTCAAAACATCATGAGTGAAGATAATCTATGAAGAGTTATTTTAGATAAATATTACAAAACAGCATTTGGAGGAACAGCCAGCCGTGCCTCTGTTTAATAATTGTTATGAAACATTCGTCTGGAATGTTTCCCTAAATAACGTAATTGAGCTTTTAACTGGCAAAACTAAAGAGTGAACGTACAGTCCTGTCATGAGCAAATCACCCCTGTGTGCATGTGACAGACAGCAAGCCTTTATTATCAAGGGGGAAAAACATTTAGTAGCTATTACTAAAGAGAGTGACTATCCCAAAAACATCTGGTGCTTCTCTGGAAAGGGTGGACAGACTTAGGAAATCATTTGCAACCAGAGAGAGAGAAAGGGATGTAGAACATGGTAGAGAGACATTATGCAACGCCATGGCAGTGGTGGTGTCGCCACTTTTGGTAGAACAAAGGCTGTCTTGAGAGATTCTGAGTGTGGGAACCATACTGATAAAAGCTAAAGGCATATATGGCACGTTTCTAACAGTTGTTATTGTTAGTGTGCGAGAATGCCTTACGATGCATGAGTGGAAAAAACTGCTTTGAGCTAATTCCTTAGAATCACTGAGAAGATAATCAGTCTGAGGTTTCAGGTCCAAATGTCAACTACACATATGCACCTTTAACAAAGTCTGGTACATCTAAACATGTGTACAACCTATTTAAATATTAATGCAAAATGTCCTAAATGACATACTTTGACATGAAGTATCCACATAATAAGTTTGCAACACTTATTTTTCACTATTACATATCACTACTCCAAACTACGGTGTTTCTGATGCCCCAGACTGGGGTCTGCTTTCTGCTCTGGTGTCATGCAGCAGTCTGTAGCCTCAGTTATCTTGTTCAGGACGTTCTTACCTTGTCTCTGTGCTGCTCTGTGCTCTGAGTGGCTTCGCTCTGGTTGTGGAGAGTGAGCCGCAGTCGTCTGCACCCGTCCTGAAAGTGAGACGAAGCTGAAGTGAATCCACAAAGAGACTGTTATGTGATGGAGAGACTGATTATGGACTATTTTTACGGAAGAGAGAGAAAAAAGAGAAGGAGAGACTGAGTCTTAGTCACTGGAGTGACACAAAGGCAGGGGGAGAAAGGGGGCAGTAACCAGAAAGCGAGAGTGGAGTGAGCGTCAGAAAGAAAGTAAAAGTTTGTAATCACTGCACAGAGACAGATTGTTTGATTTAAACTGTGTGCTGTAGACGTCAGAGGGACTTAGGAGAAACCCTCCAGATGCTTGCAGCCAATTGGAGGCAGAGGCTGGATTTCTGGGAAAATGGCCGGAAAATGTTGTGTTGAGTTAGGACAGAGTTTTTCCATGGCAACAAATCCTCCCAGTAGCCATAAACTGGGCGCAGGACTAAGTCAGGGACTGAACAATGCACAGACACTTTAAATATCTCTTACAAAACTCTTACAAATAATTCTCATACAACCTCACCCCCAAAAAATCATAAAACATAAAAAGTTAATCATTTCAATCAATATTTACATTTAAATAGTAAAAAAAAGATAAAGTTGAATTGAGAGTTTCATTTTGATGCCGGTAACATAGCAGTTTGTTTGTTTTTTAACTGATGTCTTAAACAGAAACTAACTTTTTGGAAACAATGGTAGTCACACAGGAATCATCTCTTTAGCTGAATAAATCTGGAGCAGGATGTTACTGGGTGCGTCTTCCAGCACATGGAGGCCCCCTATTAGTGATAGTGTCGGGGTAAGTATGCGGATGTGGGAGAAAAGGCCAGAGACATTGCATAACTCGTTACAGTCAATACAAGTTGTTCTGTTTATTTTCTCATGGGGATTCATTATGAGACATGCAATATGCAAAGAGAATAAAAAGAAGCAATAATAAACAAAAACAAATGCAAACATGTAACTAATTATGGGACTGACAATGAGTAAACAAACACACGTGCACAGATGCATGATTAAATTAACTGTATCTAACCGGTTAATAACCTGGTAAAAGACGAGGTTGGGAATCAGCTACAGTGCATTATGTTGCAAATTACATGAAGTGATACATGTTGATTTATCAGCTGATAGGACAGATGTCATTTTAGAAGTGGGGCTATTTATATAGCTTTTTTTAAGCACTTTACATCAAATCCACTATTCATTCACTCCACATTCTCCACAAGCTACACGTGCAGCCACAGTTAGCCTGGGGCAGACTGACAGAAACACAGCAGCCAATCTGACCACCACCAAACATTCATACACAGTTCTACACCAACGATGCTGGCAATGGAGGTAAGGAGGGTGGAGTGTCTGGCCAAGAACACAACGACAGATTGACTGGGTGAGTGGGATTCGAACCACCAACCTTCCGGATGACCTGCTGCCGCCCCAAAGCAGTGGCTTGGGTGGAAGGGAAGCAGCAGTAATGAGCTTTTATAATGGGTAGGTTAGTTAGTTTACTTTATTAAAGACACACATGGTCCATAGTAAAAAAGAAAGATCGATCAATAATTGAAGATTTTAATGGAACCAACGAGACAATTTAAAGTAATTCATCCTCGCCGAGGAGTAGTAGTATTAAGTAGTAATAAAATAGCTATTTGGCTCAAATACTTAAAAATAATAATGAACATTTTGATCAAGAAAACAAACCATTATAAACTCTGTGATATATTTATAGTATGAGTGTCAGTTAGCCTCTGCTTTCTAGCACGGTGTCCCTTAATTTTGACCAGGCAGGAGAAATGTTGCATAACTTCATGATAAAGTGCAGTTAAAAGACAAAGCATGTGTATCGAGCACTCAAGGCCCTCATATTAGCTGGTTATCTGTTCAGTGGCTGCAGCAGTAAAATGGAAAAAAAGGCAGATGGAACTGGGAGATGCTGGAGGGATCAAAGAAAGAAAAAGAACGACAAGAACAATGAAGAAAAATTCTGAGGAAACAGCCTAATAGACCAGTCTGGGCCCAAGTACAATAAACAAAACTCAGGAAGACAAAAGAAGAAAATTCTCCTCTTGTACAACATGCTTTCCTCTCAGGTTGCACACATCTGAATCCTCTGACGGAGAGCACCGAATGAGACAGGAAAGGAGAGGAGGGGGCAAGAAAAGGAGAACAGTGAGAGGATTGTTAAGAAGGAATGCATCATTCTAAAACTTCTCCAGCCAGTCGCACACAACAAAATAAAGACTGCTCTAATCCTCGCTGTACAGTAAACCATTTTCACGGTAGCCTCTCTGTCTGCTTTTCCTTTTATATCCACTGACATGCGAAAATGCTTTTTATCTCGGCTTCAAACACAACCTGTAATTCTAGCCTTCCTGGGAACGTGGACAAAGGGAGCTGTAGGATGTGCTCATGGACGGTGATGCATGCACACACACGTACACACTGGAAAATACACGTACAGTAACCCAAAGTGCACACTGCCTAATGGCAGAAACATGAAACTAATCTCCCACAGAGTGTCCACACAGCTATACACAATGGATACAAAAGATCACATGAGGAAGATGCTTTTGTTTTGGACTTTGGCATCAGGAGGCTGGTAAATCATCTGGGTTAAGCTAGCTGAGGCGTGACCAGCAACTTTGGAATGTTGCTGGTAAACAAACAGAGCTTCTTAATTTGTTTCTCAGAGATCTGTGGTACTAAAAGAACCTACACATATACAAGTGTTCAGCTTTTTGAGCTGAGGCAAGAGCAAATATCATGGCCATAAATAGTAAAGCATCCTTTGTACTTACAGGTGTAGCACCTGCATACCACAAAGAATACCAGGTGAGTTTTTATGTGCACACATCATGATCAGTTAAATCATTTTGTCTCCTTTGTTCACTGTTTTTCCCATTCACACTGCACAGATGCCACTTTTGCCTTTTGTCCAACTGCAGTATAAACCTCAGCTTCTAAAGGCTCTGAGACAACAGGTGTGATCCGACAGCTTAGCCAATGATGCTGTCATTAGCCAATGTACCATTTCAGATTTTTTGGATTCACGTGTCCACACTGTAGCCAAGTTTTGGTACATTACATACCACGGAAATAAAACATATAAAGACTGCTTTTCATTTTATCTAAGTAAGTACAACTTCTTAGTATATCCGTGTTGCCTTAACATGAACTGTGAACAGGATATTTGTCTAAATTAAATAAGGTGTCAGTTTCAAAGCTATGACAAAGAGCAGGAAATTTGTGATAAAGTGTAAGTCAACAAAATCAAGAATCAAAGCTACTGTACTACCTTTAGTACTTGACAGTAATTAATGCTTGTTGCAATAAACCTTTCTTCTCTGCACAATACTGTGGAGGTCAACACCCAACATTAGCAGGAACAGTGAACTTTGAGTAAATCTGTGATGATTAATTGAAAGAAAATAAAGTTGCAACTTTTGGTTGTTCATCAAGCTCAAACTTTCAAGGGTTTAAATCTCTCTGATGTGAGGACTTTCTGCTTTTTGTTGGTCATATGTATTACAAAATATAAAATAATTTAGTTTTAGACTGATGGCTGGACAAAGCAAATTGGGAAATTATTATTGTCAGTTTTGACATTTAATAGAGTAAACAAGAACTCATTTAACAATAACATTGGACTTTAAAAATGTTCGCTTTTGGGAGTAAAAATGTACAAATGTCAGCCAGACTAAGTGAAAGGTTAAGAATTCTTTATAGGGAAGAGGCGAACAAACTACCCATCTCTCAATGACACAGAGAGGTGGGCTGTTGGCTTACGTTACCATCATGTGAGAATTTCAACAGGTGAAAGTTTCAATCCAGTTACAAGGATCTTAGTCATCAAGTCAGAGATGAAATCAGGATACACTCCATGGTGATAGAGGCTGTCTTTTTACGATCAATAATTATATCTTTGGTTTTTCTCCTGCTCCCGCTTGCGTGTGAAACCAGGTGTGATCTTACTTATCCCAGTTGCCTCTTACGAAAGATGTGTCTACATGTCATGTCTGGCCAGTTTCCAGCCAGTGATGTCAGACACCCCGACAGATGATGAGGGAAGATATGAGGAATGTCCTCAACAGCAGAGACGTAATGATTCATAATTATGGAATTATTCTAAAAGAGTGTCTAGCTATAAAAAAATAATCTCAACACATTACAATTTTTTTTTTTAGAAAGATCATTATTAGATCCAGGTCACAAAATAACACATCAACTACAGAAGGCCTCTCTATTACATTAGAAACAGTCCTACTCCTCAGGTATCTTCACAGACTCATCCTTTATCACCATTTAGGGAATCTCACTAACCTTCCAGTTTCAGCCATTATGTCATTTCCGTTTGCTACATGCACAGGTATACACGGCTGCTTTATCCAGCCTGACTTGAATAAACATATCAGATATGTAAATACTGCAGGTGGTTGATTATTTGCCTGCTGAATTTGGCTTTGATAAGGATAGACTTGTGCTCTTTATGACTTTGATGCAAAAATGTGTATTAACCATTAATCCATGATAGATTAAATATAGCCTGAACAAACGTGGAGTTTATCACTTCACAGCACCCTCCTCTGTCCAGTTTATCAGTTTAAAATGTATATGAGTGGTGTAGCTCTCAGTACACTTTGACCTCTGTGAATATTTGTTGCAACGGAAAGTGATAGCCGTCTAGACCTTTCACACAAATACATTAGACGACACTCCAATCTGGATCTTCAACCCAGTTACAGTTCAGTTCAATAGTATTTCTGTAATTCAGCAATTATGGAGCTCAGTGGGGGAGCGCTGAGGTGAAAGGTGAAAGTGCCTTGTTGCGCCGCAACCTCATACACCACAGTGCTGGTTAACAATCTGCCGTTTCATATGAGGTAAATGATTAAACTAGGACTGACACATAGTGTGCCGCATGTTATACGTGCTGCTCCAGATTATTCAATGAGAAGTAGGCCTATGAAGCAAAGCAGGAGCACAGCGTGGCCTTTAATCCGTTGAACAAAACTTCACATGCACAGGTGGCAAACAAAGCGCACAAGCAAAGGTCCTCTTACATCTCCTGAGCTGCCCTTGCTGTCTGTCAAAATTGAGTGTGTAAGCCCTTTAATGATGTGGCCAGAAGGTACCTGTCACTGACACAGATGTTATCTGGACTAATTCTGCACTCGTCTCTATGTGTGTGTGTGTGTGTGTGTGTGTTAGGAGGCGTGGGGGGCCTAATACTTTAATTACTTCAAAGCCAGATTGTTTAGTAAGTACTCCACTTAAAACAGATAAGGATTGACCTGAAGCAATTATAGAAAGAACCATAAAAAATGGCACAGAGCATCTAATCAAGAAAAAAGAAGAAACTGATAGAGGCTCTGAAGTTTGAAGCACTAATTATTTCATTCATCTTCCACAGAGGACTTCAACATACAGAAATACACCCTCTAACTTTATAGACAAAAGTAAGAAAGCCTAACAATGTATGGATGCCGTGGAGTGACTTACTGTGTGTTCTTGATTTCTGATGTCTTCAAATGTGCACAGACTCCTCGTTACCCCGTTCATCTTCGACAGATAAATAATAAATACTCCTCAAACAATAAATAAATAAATAAATAGAGATGAGTTATGGAAGAAGTCTCCGCTGAGCTCGGTCCACAGTTGTTCTCCTCTACCTGCCGCTTGGTATGCGCGCGCTCTCAGTACTCTGCAATAACTTTTCTCACTACGTCACTGTGGGAGTGAGCTAGGAACGCGACCCGCCCACGAAGCTGCTGAAAACGGCCAAATAGGGAACTGGGGAAATAGGGAATGACTGCGAGAGGAAGGTCAGTATGTGGCTGGGAGGACAAAATGCCACCATTACAACTTGTACTACAATAACATGCAGAAAGTTCGCTTCACAACATAATAACGTGATGTGGTGAAACACACAGAGGGTAATGAAAAGAAAAAAGTTAGCTCAGTTCACATATAAATTATTAAGAGGGCGGTTTAACCCCTGTCTGAGCTTGATTGAAAAACATGTCCTCAGATTACAAAGCAATAGAAACAAAGTGAGTTAACATTTATTTATGGTCTTTTCAACTAAATTAATAGCTATGCTGATAAAAAAGAAATATCTATGTTTTCTAATGTATTATTATTATTATTATTATTATTATTATTATTATTATTATTATTATTATTATTATATTATTATTATAAGAGAATAGTGCATGTTTATGAAAAAACAGCACATATTGACCTTCTCAGACGTGATGCTTTATCAAAGAGCTGCTTTAAATAAAACATGCTAAATGTTTTTTAAATTGACTTGAGAACATCTTTTTCTCATCTTGCCAATTTTTTTAAAACTAGAAATCTAAACTTTATAACTTTAAAAAGCAGAATAAAGTCAATGCTCATATTTAAAAGACAGTGGCATGAAATGTCTTAAGTTGATTGTATGCTTTAGAAACTTTCTGAAAAAGTTCAATTGTCAATCAATATTATTACAAAGTGGGTTCTGTTAAGAGGTAAAGGGAAAATGCACATGGAGTAATGAGCAACGGTAATATAAAATGTCTTACAAATAAATTGTATAAATGATGTTAGAATCCCTTATCTTTACTGTTACCACAGTCTGAGCAACACATTTCCAGAAGTAGCTGAGGTCACGCTACAGGAACAAAATGACAGAGCATGCTTTCCTCTGCTGGTCTGCAGCTGAAGGCAGCAGACCAGCTGGTCCGGCTCAGATTGGATCAAGAATCTAAAAGCATTAATGGTTGCTGAGGTGCAACCAGCACCAGTTCAGAGTGACACACTATTTATCTCAACCAATAATGTTTCTGAAAAGATTAGTGGATTTTTAATTAGTAAACCTCTCAAGTTAGCGGACCACAGAGCAGGAATGAGTAACATTTCATATCTCAGTGGGTGTTTAACGGTTGATTAATGGTTAATAATGAGGCTCCTACGCATAGGTCTACAAAATGACAACACATCTAAATCTCACTGCTGTGTGTCATCCTGTGTCCTGAGAAAGAAACAATAATCTGAACTATAATTATGTGTTTACATCCAACCACATCCAGACACACTGATCCAGAGATTATACTGCAGGCTGTTGTGAGAGTCTATGTTTGCATCCATATCTGGAACTGAGACTTACGGAGTGAGCCAGAAACCTGCCAGTCATGTTTGTTCACTACTAGCGTCAGTTAAATAGTCTTTTTAACCTTTTGGTGGAAAATATTTTCACTTGTAAAACTTGCTGAAAAGAAATGCACCTAACATGAGCAGGTGTTCAGTAATGCCATGTTTGTAGTATTTCAGACTAAAAAGAAGTAAAATAACCTGAAGTATTTGTCCAGGGTTAAGTTGTTTCACCACCTCCAGAAATGATCAAATTTCATGGCTTATAAGCAAATGATTAGCTGGCTGTTCTTTTATATGCCTTTACTGATTGATGATTTGAATTAAAGATTTGTGTTTGTTAAATGTACTTTTGGATTCTTGGCATTAAACGACAGGAACTGTTAGTTGTTTAGTGGAAGATCACACTTAACACCAATCAGTGACAAAACACGTGGTGCCTCAAGTAATTAACAAACATTTTAATATTGAATCTTAATTATCTAAACATCACAGAAGGCTGATTAACACAGAACAAAACAGGATGTTTATGGGAAGATCCACTGTGATAAAATGATGTAGCATTCTTGAAAGTACTAATCAACCAATCTTGTTTAGAAAAGTGCCTTTTACAGGAAGAATTTTCACTCCCTTTTCATCATCAAGGCTGTGGTGCACTGAGGACACTTCCAAAAATAGCTTTGAAAGGTAAACTTGAAAGGTAAACTTTATAGGGTTGGAGATTTCCTCCCATGAATTGCTTTATTTCAGTTAAACTTGCACAACATTGTCAACAGTTTCTGAGTCCTGCCTGTATGTGCTGTTGATCACAAGAAAATATTCATAACAGTGACATATGACAATGATGTCAGAGTTGTTCTCCACTCCTCAGCTTTTATAACTTTTTGAACTCTGGGAACACCTTTAATTAAATTGTTCCAAACCTAAAAGACTTGTATTTCTACATGTGGAACTGCTGGGAGTTATGTAAAAATATACTCACGCTTCACACCGACACATCAGCATCAACCATATGTAAAGCAAACACACCATGATTTCAAAATTTAATTCACGCCCAGCTCTTAGCAAATCTGCTGTCAGGTTTGACAGTTGTAACTGGAAAGCTGGAATATAGAAACTCAATCCCACCCATGGAAAGTATGCACACTAGAATTTTATAGTCTAACAAAAAAGGTACTGTACACAACAAGGTGGTGTTGTGCAGGTTTGGTTGCTGGATGAGAGGCGTAGGAGTGTGGACACTGCATCTGGTCCTACAGTAAACACTGAAGGTGTGACTTTCTGGTCCAAGTAATTTCCCAGTAAGTAGGAAAGGAGAGTTTGCTGCTTTTATCTTTTATTTTAAACAAGCTTTGATGCTCAGTTACACAGTAACAGCACAGGAGGTAAAATAGCTTTGTGTAAATCAAGAAACTCCTGAGACACAGAAGCAACATCAAATAGTCAAACGCAGCCTGTTCTGTGTGCCAATGTGCCAAAGAGGATGTGAACACAAAAATAACCCAGGGAGTGGCTGAAGTTTCCCTCCAGGGCCATGGCTTTCATCTCTTATCAAACTGCAGTGAAAACAAATGTCTAAAATATTAAAAACGTATTGTCCTGAACACGCAAGACCTGGACTCCTTACAGTGACTGAAGAGATTTTTGTGACATTAAACGATAAATAGGATCAACACATGTGTTAACCGTGGGATTCTTCTTCTTCCTGTAGACTTATCTGAAAAAGTTTTCTTGAACCTGCTTTCGTGCTGATCCCAGCTGACGCAGCACATTCCTGACGTTCCTCGCCCTACGGTGCTCCAGGCAGGAACAAGTCATCCATCATTTCACCTGCTTTACCAAGAGACGTGTACCCATCTGTTGCAACCATAAGCCTGTTTACACATTACAGCTTCAACCCATACATGCCATAAATTCATCTTCATTCTGTCAGGTGGGTGGCACAGACAAGTGTTTCCCTGCTGGTTTGAGGTCACTAAAGAATTGAGCTCTAGCAAATCCTGGGAATGTGTTAACATACGCTCTGCCAAACATGGAGGACAGTGATTCATTTTGGCTTCATTTTGTGAAGCTTTTTTTTTTCAACAAAACATACCTTTATTAGAACAGATCAACACTTTCTGACTTCCTGTCCATACCAACATACCTGGTCAGCATTTAAGTTTTTCATAAACAAGGTTAAGTACAAAATGTTCAAGAATGTGTGTTGAATAAGCTGACTGATTAACACCAAAAGCTGATGTTTAACAGGTAAAATGGGGCATGGATGTGTGCTGATGTGTACAAACAGGAACTCTGTCCTCTTGTATCAACACATCAGCAGAGTCAAATCTTTCCTGCTTATTTTTTTTACCACAGCGATGATGAACAACAACAGCTCTGCAACAACAGATAAGAGGCCAAAACAACTGGCGCATATCTGTGGCCTGTGGAAGTACCGGTGCTGTATTTACACAAAAGTAAATACGATGCTGCCTAAAACCATTAAAATGTTGAGTGATTTAGCTGAAGTGCAGACAGTTTAGACTATTTAGAAAATATTGGTGCTGTTGTGGGAACTGAAAACTGCAGAACTTCTACTCCTTTAATGGGTCTTTACACTGGCTGCCTGTTTGTGAGAGAATAGACTTTAAAGTTCTGCTGCTGGTCTATAAAGCTCTGAATGGTTTAGGACCAAAATACATCAGTGACCTCTTGACCCAGTATGAACAAGACCCCTGAGGTCATCTGGATCTGATCTCTTATCAGTTCTTATCAAACTTAATTGCACAGTTACTCTGCACCATAAAGGCTTTCAATGCATCATATTTTCTTTTTTTCTCATCTGGGTGGAGCTTCATTTTCTTGATTTCCAGAAAAAAACTCCTCATCCCTTGACTCATTCAGGTTTTATTGACATTGTCCCTTGTTGTCATTTCCTCACCAGAAGGTGTTTGAACTTCAGATACTGGGAGGTGGTCTTTGTAGCTTGTTGCAAGACCTGGATGTTTTGTTGGTTTTGAAGCCATGAGTTGGTGATGGCCAAATCAGTGAAGTTAAGCATGGTGCAAACAGTCTACTGCAGAATTTACATATTAAATCTAGTATTGGATATCTGGGTAGCTGACTAACATTTAAACTAAATCATGAAGTTGAAGTTAAATCACTTTACTGGAACACATTTTGTATGTTAAACGTATTTGTCTTTTCTTAAAATCAAAGTTTTGGCCCATATAAGATGATGGCACACTTCATTTGGGCTCTTCCACTCTCCTATCTGGCTTACTGGACTCTATGTCTAAATCTCCCTCAGTGATTCTGTTTAGTATAATCTCTACCTATGTCAGAGAGCTGTCCACTGTAACTGTAGTTATTATTTTGTGGCATCACCCCAGGAGAATGAACTCTGCAGCTCTGGTTAGCTCATCCCATATCTCCTGATTCCTGCAGCGACAGTGTTACAGCTACGGTCAGCAATCTTTCTGTATCTTTTTCCATCTTTTTCAAGTCATGCTGACAGATTGTTCATGCTCCTTAATATCCCATCATTTTTTGTTACATGTTAAAGGTGTTTGAAAATCTGACAATGTTAAATGAAAAATCTGTGTTTTTTTTTTTTTTTTGTTTATCTAGCTTTGTCAGATTGTTAAATTAAACGCAAAAGAGTATCTGCATATAAACAAAGATTTACAAATATAGAGCAAACAATTGTAATTTTTCACAAAAGAGCATAGGTGCACATTTTTGAAAATGTGCCCACATAAGTTAAGTCACCACATTAGCATATATTCAGTATGCTTTTGGACAGGTCCCATATCTGAACGGAAGGAATGCCAATACATGTTTTAGCTGTATTTGTAATTTGTGCTATAAAAAGGCAAAGCTGTAAAAATGCAGGTTGTCCTTGTCTTGTATTTTGATAGTCATACTTATTTCATATTTAATCATCTCATGTTAACGCTACTGAGCTGCTCATCAGACAGTACATGTCCGTGAATATGACCTGTCGTCTATTTAATGAGACTTTAAACATGGAAAAAGTAGCAATTATATCTTTCTAATGTGGTATATTACAAAGATTCTTTCAGTGGATGATTTAAGTTAGTAGCATGACTACTCGGTATTACTTAAATCATCATCACAAGTGATTCAGCAGTGAAATATTTTTCTAATGTAGTGTCATGTTTTAAGAGTTGACTTTACGTAACACTGATCTTTTCCAGTGAAGTCAGCTGTTACTCCTGAGAAGTGTAGTAAAACGGCTTTTACTGTAGTTGGCAGAATGCAACACTTGTTAAAGGCGACAGGAAGAGCAATGTTCTTATTTTATGTGTATCCTACAATACAAAAACAAACTACAAAAAAGAATATAACAGCACGTAACAGCTTAACTTAATATATATTTTTATTGCTAAATTAATACATGACAAAAACATGTTTTCAGTCAACAATTACAGTACATACTAGAATCTTTTCCTGCTGTCACATCTAACAAATCATGTTCAGTACCACTTTACAGCTTCACTGAACTTTAAACTGCAGATAAAAGAAATCTTTACTTTAACCGATTGTTCCAAGAGTGATCAAAAAGAAGCTCAAGCAAATCTACAAATGTTAAATATTCTTTACAAAAATACTCAGAAGAGTAACTTGATCACAGATCATTTTAGAAAAAAAATAAGGCTTTGTGATAAATCAGTATATTCATGTTTCTCAGACATAACATAAAGGAATGCATAGAAATTGTGCAGCTTCTACAAATACACTCAAGTATCTATCGGACAGAAAGTATGTGGACCTTTAATTACATAACAAGTGAAACCAAATTATTAGTGTTTGATATTAATTTTCTTTATACTCATATCAGTCATTTTGTGAGATGAAAACTCACTGTTTTCAGTTTCAAACCACTGAGCCTGTTATATCTTAACCAGCTATTTGCCTCAAGTACAGACTCAACAATCATTTCTAATCTAAACCTGAATACCAAGAAGACTTTGTAACACATTTGCAATATTTAAGTTTGGAAACAGTACAAATGTCTCTATACAAGAGACTCCATTTTGGTGCATTTCTTGTTTTAGTTTGCTGTATGTTATTTAATCTGGAATGTGACATTTCAGACTGGACAGGGGAAAAAACTCTTGTCCCAAACATCTGTCAGGCACATGATATATTTCAGAACTTACCAAATACACAAAGAAAATGTCATTATTTTCAGTGAATGCAATCCGGACATCATTGTAAAGAACAATGTTTACAATCTGGCAGTGTTCTGTCGCTTGCTTTTAATGCACTTTATGTGAATATTTGGCTGAAGTTATTTTATTGTTGTTTTTTAATACACTTCGAGGAAGAGAATTCAGTCATATAATCGCTGTTGTACTTAGAGGCATAAGTACAACTTTGTACACTAGGAAATAAGGGGAGTGTTACTGTTGATTCAATAAAATCAAAACTTGGTGACACTAACCACAACATGGTTCAGCTACACTTGACTCTGCTTGACTTGCTCTTTGGAATTTTCCATTGCAGACAGTACCTTGTATGTAATTGTTTTGGTACCAAATTGTTTGGGCTTCTAAGCCAACTGAACCAAAAATTACCAATAAAATGTTATTTCAAACAACTTAGTCAAACTGAACCAAAAATTACCAATAAAATGTTATTTCAAACAACTTAGTCAAAGAGAACAATTTTAATAATGTCTCTGTAGCTGCAGTAAAGTTCTGAAATGCACGTTTTTAGTCCAAAACTAAGACACCACTTTTGAACAGAGTTGCCAGAAGATTCCACAGTGCCCTGTTTCTTTAAGCCATGTCAATTTCTTGCATTTTCCCAACAACAATCAGCTTATATCCCAGTCAAGAAGGAGGTAAAAATATATTTGCATTAGGAACCGTAGCAGAGAAAAGTACCTGTTAGAATATGCAATTAGTGTTGAGTCATGCTGAGCTTTGCTATACTGAAGAAATGTCTCATATATTACATAATCTGACATAGAATTTGTACCAAAAAAACATGCAAGTTCTACAGACTACTTGTGTTTTTAATGCTTCCAGCTGCATTTGTTTCTTTGAAAGTCAGTAAAAACAACAAAGATGACTACAAAGTATTCAGAACCAGTTCAGAAAATCCCACCAACCTACAGGCTGTAACCCTGTAACCATGACAACATGAAGGAATAGCATTACACTACATCCTACAGGATGTGCTGGCTGTTTTCTGAGAAGTTTTCAGACAGTCTGGTGTTTCATTTTTGACTGGACTGTGGACCTGGCACAGTAGGAATGAAAGAGTAAGCTGCAAGCTTTCATGCAGACAGGATAAAAAAAAAAAAAAGTCCATCTTGTGTTTAGTTGATGAAAATGTTGCTGTCAGTTTCAGAGCCTTTATGTAAGACAGTATGGTAGGTAAACAGAACATTCTGTAAAAGAAAATGTGAGCTGTGCCCACTAATTAGCTCATTTGCTAACTCTGGCACATTTGCATTTTAAATTCAAATTGAGATGTCAGCTAATGTACACTGTCCCTTAAAAAAAAGAAAAAGAAAAAAAAACTATCCTAGCACCAAATGCAGCATTTTCATTTGAGTGTTTGGTTCAATGTCATGCTAAGTTGGAGCAGAAAAAAAACTATTAGTTCAGAGTCAGTGAATGCTGATTACTGAATGGTAATCAAACACCCTGCCTTTGTACTCAAAATCAGATGTTAGCTGATGTTAGTGGATTTTTGGCCAGTAAAAAAGGGCTTGAAGTTTTTTTTTTTTTTTTTTTACTGATGTACCTTGGTTAGTACCTGATGCTGGGTAATGTACCATGTGCATGTAACTGAACCGGACTAAGGGAAATACCTTTAAATGTCTAGGATATTTTGTTTCCTTCCGTTCATTCTCATGTGGAAAACCCATTTAAACTCTACAATATGTCATTTACCTCCCAGGTCCTTGTGGACCTCCCTCATTGTCTGCAGTGCATACCATTCTGTCCTCTGGCCTTTCTCCCAGTCAACATACACCTCCTTCCACTTTTTACTTGACAGTGTTACATTTTATTTCCACTTTCAACTTGCTCCCAAAGAGCTGCCTTAGCAGGAGCTGGTCTGGAGGTTGCTCTCAGTGAGGAAGGAGGTGATTGTGGAAGAGTCATACAGACTGTCATCATCATCTGAGCTGAGGGCTGATGAATCCAAAGCTGGGCGCATAGCTGCTTGAGTCTTCCGCCTGTCGACACAAACCATCATTATATTTTCTCTTCAAATTTACTGTTCCAGTCTTGTATTCTAACATTTGTCTGTATACAGTCAAGAATTAAAAATGGCAGTCACAGCACTCCCCCTGCAGTTCACTTAAAGCAATAACATGTTTTTCCTTCTTATAGCTGGAGCGTGTTTGTTATTTCCCCTGTGGTAATGTACCATTTTAGTTTGATGAAACACCACTTTCACACGTGGCTGATTGCTGGTGTGCTTTGCTCACATCGCATTACAAAATATTCCACCTCAGGGAGGTTGTGTGAATCTGTACCAGGTGTCTGTGTGTCAGAGCTGAAGAAATCTGGGTTCGCCGAACCATGGCGTCATTTACAAGCCGTTTAAACATCCTATGACTTAAAGAGGACGAGAAGCTCTTTCTATTTTACTCACTCACTCAAATACCGCTGTGATATTTTTCCTGCCAGGAAATGTCTTGCATAATGGTTATAAAAAGCTCACAGTGAGTAACAAATTGGAAGAAAAACACTTACTTGAGTTCAGTCTCCAGAGCTGTGACTCTGGCCTGTAAGGCCTCTTTGAGCTCCATCTGTTCCTCCATGTCTCTCTGAGCTTTCCTCCTCAGCGTCTCTAGTCTTTCCAGCTCTGTCTCTCCCTCATCCACCTGTCTCTTAAGAGCTTTCACTCTCAGAGCAAGCTGCAACACGAGTGAAAGCTAAAGTAAGATCTGGCTGTTTGTTCCAAAGTGTCAAAAATGTTGTTTTGACACGAATAATCATACCTGATCTCTCTGTTCAGTGTGTGTGTGTTTCTCCTCATCCAGTGTCATATTCAGCTCTTTCAGTTTCCTTTCCAAGCGACGTTGAGATGCTAAAACAGAGTTCTTCTCCCTTTTTCAGTGAAAAAAAAAAAGAAGTTTTAGACATGCAAGTATATTATTGTGCTACTGTTCATATCAGCTACTATTGGAATATCTTTGATAAAAGAAATACTGGTAAACTTATTGTTGGATAACAGCACTAACATAAGGAGTTGTACAAATGCTTCCTAATAAACAGAACCACTATAACTTGGTTTGATATCATTTGCTTGGAACCATTAAAAAAGTTACAGTAGACAGAAAAAAGGTAAAAAAAAAATGTAAACATATACATAAGCAAAGCCTCTTTTTCTGTTTAACTTTACCTTTCCTCAGTGCGCAGGCGTTCTTCCAACTCCTGGATCTTGTTTTCCAGCTGGGAGACTCCTGCTGAGGAGCGAGAATGGCCCTCCATTTCAGCCACGCGACTCCTCAGCTCCTTCAGCTGCAGGCACACATAAAGCAGTTCAAAAATACTTATCAGCGACACATGTGGAGTGCCAAAAGTGGGACTGTGTCGAACTTGCAACTCATTTTAACCTTAGAAAGGATGCAAAAGTGCATCATGGACATGTATCTTGGCATGAATTACAGATCATGACTGTTGTTATGGAACACAATGTGGTGTGTGGACATACGTGTCTCTCCATGGCATTCTTATCCAGCTCCAGATCCTGTTTTGTAGATCTCTCCTGCATGAGCTCAGAGCGGAGCTGATCGATCTGGTCTCTGCTCCTGGCTACTCGGTCTGTCAGCATCTCCACAGTGCTTTTTTCCTCCTCCAGCTCCAACTCCATACGCTTCAGCTTGTCCTGACACAAGAGATCATGGTAATTAACTCACACACCTCATATTTCATACACTTATTCAGATTTAAATATCACGACAATGATGGAGCACATCTGCATCACATATGCAAATCTGTTAAGGTTATTTGTTTGATTTGGCAGTAAGATGTGAAGAACTGTGAGCGCTGTACCTCCAGGATGCGAATCTCACGTGTTTTCTCATTGTGGCTGTTTTTGCTGGTCTCTATTTCTCCCTCGAGGTGGCGCAGCCTGTTGGTGAGAAGCTCTTTATCCAGCTGGTGGTTGTCTCTTTCCTCACATGCAACCTGAAGCTCCTTCTTCTGCCGTGACATCTAGGAAGATATATAACAAAATTAAAACCAGCAGTGGAATACTTACGTACTTACTCAACAAAACTTAAAAAAAAAAATAATCAGTTTTAGGCACACACTTCTTCCTCCAGTCTCCGTAGGTTTATTTGACTTCTTTCCAGTTCAGACTGGGCATCGTTTCCGTGACGGTGCACCTCCTGCATTTCTTTGCGTGCTCGTTCTCTCTGATCCTCCAGCTGAACCCTGAGAACCTGCGCCTCCTCCCTTAAGGACACACTGAGAGCCTCATGCTGACAGAAAAAAAAAATCTTTAGCTGTTTGTTCTTTGATAATTTCCAAATGTACAACAAAGCTCTATCCTTCTTACTTCTTTGTTGAGTTTCTCCAGCGTTCTCTCCTGCTGTCGTTTCGTCTCTTCCAGCTGGCTGTTGGTTTGTTTGAGCATCTCCTTGTCCCTCTCTGAATCCTCCAGGCGCAGGCTGAGTTCACGTTGCTCTTGGCTCAATCTGGAAGCTTTTCTCTTGGCCTCATCTAGTTCAGATCTTAGACCTCTCACCTCAGTGTGGAGGGCCAGCTCTGCCTCTGAGCTCTCTGTAGCGTTGCTTTGCATCTGAACCTAGGTAAACCACAGAAGATATCCTCTTATGCTCGTATATCTACTGCTGTCAGGGTATATGATACACCTGGCTGGACAGTGTTTCTGAAGATTAAACTTTACCTCTAATCTGGAGAGTTTCTCTTTGAGGCGAGTGTTGGTTGCCTCCTGATCTTTCTGGGCATCTTGGAGGGAGTTAATCTCCACCTGAGCTTTGCTCAGACGTGTTTTAGTGGTCTCGAGTTCCTCTTCAGCTACAGAAAGTTTCTCTTTGAGTTTGCTGGCATCACTTTGTGCTTCACCAAGCTTCTGCTCCAGCTCTGACATGGAGGCTGGGTCTGGGAGCTAATGGCAGGAGTACGAAGACACGATACTTTTTTAAATGTAAAAATCAAATAATTCTTATCAAAACACTGACCTCATGATGCCATAAACAAAGAAAACATCAGACATGTAATTGTTTTAGGAGGAGATTAAACCAACCCGTTTAGTTTTCTCTTGGGCCTTTGCAAAGTCCTCTTTGGCCCTCTGCAACTGGTCTTTTAGCCTGTCGATTTCATACTTCAGTTCAGCCTCCTGGTTTTGGTGAGATTTTTTTAAAGAGATCACTTCCATGACCTTCTTGTCAAACTCTGTCCTCTGCTTCTCCAGTTCAGACTTGGTCTTCTGGAGATTAGCACTGCATTGCTGGAGCTCCTGAACAGACGTTTCATAATTTAATGGTCAAAGTGCTTTACAGGGCTCTCATTGGTGTATCAGTGAATGTGTAGTGCTTTCAGTACATTTACTGCACCTGGTTAAGACACTGTGTGTGGCTGGGGTCTGGCGTCTGTTTCATTGTGCTCATTTTCTCCTTCAGGTCCTTCAGTTCATCCTCAAATTCCTCTTTCTCTAGACGGAACTGCAGAAAGCTGAGAAATGCACACATCCATCTAATCAATGTACAGTCATGCTTCATTATCTGATCAGCAGTAGCTGGATTGTATGGTCAAATCAAAATTTTGCTGTGGAATGTACGTAAGCAATGAGTGATTGTTTAATTTTCAAACAAAATAAATCAGCACTCCAACATACTGCGTTACAGTCAGATTAAATCACAGGAAGAAGACTACAACATCTAATCTGAAATACACAAACAAAAATATCAAGGCTATCCACACCACTCCTCTGTCTTGATATCTTCTGCTTTAATATATAGTTTATGTCCACAATATGAATACAGTGAAGAGTGAAACTACAATTTCCCAAAGCGTCACACTGTTAATGTTTTTAGTTCTTAGCCATTGTGTTGTCCACAGTCACACTGGAGCTCATATTATGCAATGAATATGAATAGTTTTTGATGCTCACTCCTTCACAAGGGAAATAAAACTTAATGTCAGTCATGAACTGCGGCTGTGAGTCATGACTTCTGTGAAGAGGGTGTAAATAGCCATAACTCTACAAGGACAAAGTTGTTAGCACCGTTAGTCACAGCTACAGTTCTGCAAATCTAAACACAAACATTGTTAAATCAGTGACCCTCACTGTGTTTCAGGGTTGCTGGGTGGCTCTCTGACAGAGAGCAGCAGAAACAGTGACCAGGCAAATTGAGAGAGAAAAATACAAACACATGAGTAGTAAGTGCAAAAAGAAACCCTAAAAAGACACTGATAAAGTCCATGAGCAGGTGAACACTGGAAATAACTAAACTCTGGCAGGTAATAACAAATAAACCACATGAGCAATGTGATTGTTAAGCTTGAACAAACTCACTTCTGTTTAGTTGTACGAAGCTCATCTCTGGTGGCATGAAACTGCTCCATCCAGTGGCTGCTCTCGTCTCGACAGTCCTCCAGCTGCTGCTGTAAGGAGCGAACCGATGCATTCACACGCTGCCTTTCGGCCTCGATTCCTGCGTGAGACTGAAGAGAAAGACAATTGAGATGCATTATATTTCATCTCAAACATTTAAAATGTGTTTGAAGTGGACTGTTGAACGGTCTCATGATTATGAAACTTTAAGAGTTCGTTCTGTGCCAACATCACTTAACGGTTATAGTCTACATGACTAGTGTTTAGACAATGGCTGCCATGACATATGAATTTTAATTATGATATGAATCTAATCCTTGACTTTTGCTACTATGGTACAAAGTGAACCTGCCATTAATCCTAGTCACATAGCTCTAATAATCAGTTAATGTGATAATAAAAACACTTCCAGGTTAAGTTGTGTGTAATGTTTTTGTAAAGGTTTCAAAAATACAGACATGTCAACTTTGTGCTGGTAAAAATGTCACAAATGAGCAAATCAAGGTTGTACAGATTGTGAAGTTCTGATACTGTGTTAAAACTAACAATGTGGGCAACAGCTGATAGGACTGTTTGTGTCTTTCACTTTCTCTTTAATGCCAAGGAAATCATTGCCAATTCAGTGACTTCTGTTTACATGATCCAATACTGATCCAATGATCCCCTCTCATGCAAATAAATCATGTTCGTTTAACAACAAAGTCAATGCAAAACAACCTCGAAACACCAGATAAATATCTGCTGCTGCCATCACTTGATGTTATCCTTGTTGCCAATGTGCTTACTGCCGTCTACAAGCCAAATAGCCAATGATCATGTTAGGCAAATGTAACCATGCATCTCTAAACCAAACTAAACTTGATGTTAGTCATGTAGTGTGTCAGGTAAAATGTTAAGACATTGATGTTGCAACAAACACACAAAGATAATCTTTGTTACTTTCAAACTTAAAGTAGTAATATTGGTCATAGTTGTAGTTGTAAATCAGGTTGGTAAGCTGAAAAAGCCACTGCACACTGATCTGAGAACTCTGTATTTGTTTAAATCACGTAGATTCCACCTTGTTTTGAAGCTCCCGCTAGCTAGTCAGTTTTCCACATCTGGGCCCATCAGGTCAGGTACAGACTTTCATTTTTAGCATGTACAGATTAATACTGCAGGTGGAAAAGGACTTGTATTACCATTTTCTTACTCAGTTTTATACTAGTAAGTGTACAATTTTACACAAACTTCTATTCAAGGAAACTAAAGCATTCCTTTATAAAAACCTCAATTCCTCAAGCATTGATATTTATCTGATGTAAAGGGAAAACAAGTAGAAAGTAACCTAATTAACTCCAGACTTGAGTAAAATCAATTTGAATCAGGAGACTGGAAACTTTGATTATGACTACATGGCAGGGGTGCTGGCATCATCTGATTTTGCAGTCTAAAAATCACTAAAACACTCCTTGAAGCAGATCCTTCCTCACAAAATACATATTAGTACTTCTTAGTAGTATATGTATATAATAGTATAACAGTATGTAGTATATAAAATATATAATATTACTTCTTAGAGAGCTATGGGTGATGTCTGATGTTGTTGTCAGTTTTTTTCTCATTGCATCTCTTTTAGCCGGTCTGGTTTGCACAGTGTGTCTACAATTTCAAAACATTTTCAAGTCAAATTTCAGTGACATTAAAGGCGTGCTGTGAGAGTTGCACACCTGAGACACCTGTTCCATGCTGCCGCGGAGCTTCTCCATGTCAGCGCTGTACTGCTCTCGGAGAGCTTCGATCTCTTTGTCATGTGTTGCCACCTCCTCCTTCAGAGCGCCTTTCAAAGCGGTAAGTTCCCGTTCTCTTTGTCTAAGTGTCTCCTCCAGCTTCTGTTTCAGCTGGCAAACCTCCATCAGCTCTGCTTGACAAGAAACAAGGTCCTGCAGAGAGAGGAAGTAGAGTATTAACTTGATACTCAGTGATGACTTCCTCCACAGCTTCTCTTGAACAGGAATGAATGATCTTGCTTTTTACAAAAGCTTTCTCATCTTACCTATTTTAGATTTAAAGTGTAACTACACACCCTACTTTCTGTGTAACTCTACCCACTGCCGTATTTTGAAAAATGCCTGAAGCTGCAAGGGTTGGGGTGGGAGGTGATCAGACAGCGGAGAGTGGGTGGGTCGGGATGCAAAGACAGAAATGATTGACAGACAGCAGCTCAGCTCACTAGCCAGATGCAAAGTGATTCACAAAGCACCTACGCCACAGAGCTGTCTTTGAGGTGGAAGACTTTTCCCCTCCTGAATCTCCTCAGCTACACAAGAACAAGGTGGTCCTGAACCGTATCAGTCTGAGCCGTTAGCGCTGTTATGCTGACCTGACAGCAGCTCCAGCAGCTCTGGAAAGCTGTGGAGACTCACGGCAGCTGCAGGAAGTGCCGCTGTAAGTTGCCGTTGCCACAATTTGAGTTGCCGTCTGTCGCCAGGCGAGGATCAGCAGGTATAAACTAAAGTCTGGTGTTACTTTTACACACCTCAAAAGCACAAACCCATCCCATTGCAGGAATATTTCATCAGAAACTTTGTGAAAGAATTGAAGTCTGAAACTAGCAAATCTACATCATATAAGTTAACATCCCTTCATATAAGTTGGTGGGCATGGTTTTCTATGCCTGCAAGGCAGGACCATCTGGAGGGAGGGGGCTGTGGGGTTTTTAAATTTTTCTTGTGATAAAGAGACAATTCAACATCATGAAAAACAAAACCTGGTTTTATGCTGAAAAAATGAGCCTTTTTTACCCACAAAGTCCTGTTTTTTTAATTAAATAAAAAAAACACATTTTATCAACACTATACACTATACTATACATCACAATTAAGTAATACTGTGTTGTTTACAGCTCAAAAAGCACATTTCTGTGTGCATTACCCCTTTAAATCAGAAATTATCTCCATCAGAGATGCTGTGGCCATCAGACTCCTTGACAGCTGATAGGAGTCCATAACAACGGGCTGCACCCTGCACACTGACTATATATTGTCAGCCACAGTAACTGCAATATTGTTTACTGTTTATGTGTCTTATAGGACAAACTACAGTACTGAGACAGACCTTTTAAAAATTGTTAATGACCTTAGACTTAATTTAGACTCACAGAAACTTTCTGTTCTGGTTTTACTGGATCTTAGTGCTGCCTTGGATACAGACTCAGACTATTGGACAGACTCAGAAGTCTGGTGGGCCTCTCAGGTACTGTTCTTAAATGGTTTTACTCCCATCTCACAGAACGCCAATTTTTTGTAAGTATGGAAACATGCTCCTCAGGAATCCATAAAGTCAAGTGTGGGTAGGGCTGGGCGCTTAATCAAATTTTAATCACAATTACGATCTGGGTTTTCAACGATCATAAAAATGTAAGGATCCGATTATTTTTGTCCTTTGCAGTTTCCTCTTGTGCTGTTTTCAGTTGCAAATCGACTGCCACTGGCACTGAAGCGCTCTGCTGCAGACTCCTCGCCAGTTATGGGCTGGACAAACGGGAGGCGACTTCACTCCTTCTCCATTGATTTTCTATCGAATTTGCACGATGAGGCGAAAATCGCTGCCCTTCTCCAGCCAAGCGACAGGCCACATTTGTGCATGTGAAATGTTCACGCAGACGTGCACACAGGGGCTTGTGACGCGAAACAATAAAATAGAAAAATGTTAAATTTTTGTGAGTCGTGACTAAATAATCCACCAGCTTCCAGAGACACAGAAAGACAAACGTTATAAACGGGATTTAAGAAACTCATCAACCCTTTGGACAAACGGCATCACTGCCATCTCGCCTCCATGTTAGTGGAGTATCTCTCCCTGCCCTGGATGATGAGTGTGGTGAGGGTGTTGTGAAGGACGTGGCTACAGTCCAATGTTTCGCCACCACTACGGACCTGTGGTCAAGCCGCACCATAGAGCCGTATATAAATGTTGCGCTAAATTTTATTGACGCAGATTTCAACTTGAAAACGAAATGTCTCCAGACTCACTTTTTCCAGATCACACGGGGCAGAACATAGCGGCTGGTTTGAGACAAACAACAGCTATGGGGACCTGGTGGAAAGAAACGAGTCTGTATTACCAAAGACAACGCTTCAAATGCCACATTGACCCCATACAGAGGACCAGAGGGCGGAAGCACATCACACCAGTTTTAAAATCGCTGCATTGGCTCCCCGTGCATTTCAGGATTGATTTTAAGGTTCTTTTAGTAGTTCATAAATGTCTTAATGGTCTTGGGCCCTCTTTTTTATCAGACCTTCTTTTAAGTCATGAACCTTCGCAGACCCTGAGGTCCTCTGGTACTGGTCTTTTAGTTGTTCCAAAGGTGAGGACCGAGACATATGGTAAGGCCTCTTTCCATTGTTATGGCCCTCATTTGTGGAACAGTCTGCCAGAGGGCCTCAGGGCTGCAGAGACTGTTGATGTTTTTAAAAATTATTTGATCTTAATTTGTTACATCATTTTATTTCACATTATTTTATTTTCATTTTACTAACTGTACTTCTTATTTATTTATTTATGCAATTATTCAGCCTTAGCTGTTCTTGTTTTTTCTTAAGGTTATTTAAACTCCGGTGTTTTCCTCGTGGGGATCCTCCACGCCGGGGATTTTGCCTGCTCGGTCTGGGGGCTGTTGCCGCAGTGATTACACTTATCGGGGTGGCTGGGGCCCTGCACTGCAGCCTTATGGCTGTGGTGTGGGCCCCGGTCTGTCTTTTTGGGGGTGGTTGCTGCTGTTGGACATGGGTGGACTAGTGTGAATGGATCCCCATGACATTGATATTGTTTCCTCACAGCAGCATCAGGCCAGATGTTTATCACTTTTAGTATTTTATACCAACATTCAATTCAGAGACAGAAATTAGAAAGTCATGTTTGTACAGCCTGCTTACACACGTGTGTGCGTGCGACTGTGTGAAATATTTTAATGAGTGTTTTTATTGTTATGTAATTCTACTTTGATGTATGCAAAGGCTTGTTTTATTTCTAATGTGCATAAGTGTTTTAAATCATGTAAAGCACTTTGTGTTGCCTGTGGCACAAAAAGTGCTTTATAAATAAATTTTGATTTGATTTGATTTATAACTTATATTGCACAAGCTTCTTACTGTCTACCACATGAAAGTTTTTGCACAGCTAATTATTCATTGTTGAACAGTTTATGTAGCACACTCCACATTTATGTACAAAGATTATTTACTCAGTTTTTTTTATCTTATCTTCATCTTCTCTCTAGTTATTAAGTAGTTTTTCTTCTATTTTATCATTTTTTATGGCATTCAGTGTGGATGGCAAAGTAAGAATTTCATTGTTCAGGGAAACTTGTTTCCTTACTGACAATAAACACTTTAAATTTAATCTTATTTAAACAAAAAACAAAGAAACAACATACAATCTATGTGACAATGTTGTCTTACCGTCTTGCTGCCGTTTTCTTTCCTTATCTCATCTTGAAACTCAGCCAGCTGGTCCTCCATCTCTCTGACACGCGTCTCTGCGTTCTCCCTGTCCATACGCAGCTGAGTCAGCCTGCAAGGAAGACAGCATACCTGACACTCATGAATGATTCTTTAAATTTAAATAACTGATTTTCTTCTCTATCTTGAGAAGATGTTACAGTAGCCACTTGTTTTATGAAACTCTCTGACTCATGAAGCACAAAGAATGGTACCAAGCACTCCTGCTTTCTAAAGTCTTTGTGTTTGAGTGTGTGTATGCTGCTGCTTCCTCACTCTGTTTGAGTTTCATTTAATTCTTTTTTCTTCCTGTCCAGCATCTCCTGGAGTTGCAGATTTTCATCGAGACAGGACTCGAGCTCAGCTTTCAGAGCGAGATCAGAATTGCTATTAGAGTCCTACAGACAAGCAGACATGATGAATAAATGAGAGCGGTGAAACACAAGACATCAGGAGGCTCTGACGCCATAAACAACAGGCTTTCAGGAATGTTGCTGCCCATCGATCAAAATGCAAAGAGCTTAAGTTATTTAGAACTATTAGAGATTAAGACTTGCAAAGCCTCCTTAAACCAACATATAATGAGTCATTATAGAAGTTAGATTGTTCTGTGTGTGCACTTCTGACAGGGCCAGAGGGCTTTAGGGATTAATCTGAGGATTAATCTGAAGCACACTCTAAAGAACCCCCTCAGACATCCTGGTTCGATTAGCTACAAAGGCATGAAAACTCAGAATAGTTTTTTTTTTCTCTCAACAGAATGACATGTTTGTTGAGGCCATTTCTCATTTTAAGGACACTCGGACAAGTGTTTACGTGCAGCTCTGGATATGATCCATGTAATTACAGCAGAGGTAATTTGGCAGGGTACGCTTTGGCCATTTTCAATGACCACACTGAAGTGAGAAAGACCTGGGTCTAAGTTAGCACCACAAATCCCCACATACATAATTCAGTTCTTTCACTGCCCTTTCTGAGCATAAAGATTTGATATTGTAAGGAGAGACTTGCAGGGCCAGTTTCAGAGACAGGGCTTAGAGAAAGCCAGGATCTGTTCTAGTTAAAATGGCACATTTAAATCACTTTCCTAATCTTGGTTTAAGGTTGTTTTAGTTAGTCTGAGACTATGGAGTCCTGGATTAAACTAAGAAAGCCTGGTGATAATAAAAACTCAGAATGGAGTCAAAACACCATATTCTAGTGTGAATCTGAAAATAAAATAGGATTAAATGAAAAGATATTATTCAGATAATGTTGGGCTAAACTATGCAATTATTCAAAATCATAAAACTGCAACTGAGACAAAAAAACAAACAAAAACAAAACAGTTGGCAATTTGCTGTAAATATAACACAAATGATGATGCAACCACAAAAACACTCCACAATTCTCATATTCATACTATGACATCACATCCATTATACTATCTGCCTTTATTTATGTTCTGTGAAAAACGTGAAACTGGCATTAAAAGAAATCTAAGGCAGAAATTAGACGAGAGTGGTTTAATACTGGTGGTGGACCACAACAAGACTGATGGCTTCCTGTCTGGAATAAATAAGAACCAACAACCTCCTGATGGTTTACCTGATGATGACCATTTGCACAGAGCAGATAAAGAACTCAAGTTATTTCCTTTCTAAAATAATCTTTTCTGTCCATTTTATACTATTATAATTATTATTTAAAAATATTCATTTTGGGAATTGAGTACATCCAAGAATGCAAATTTTTTTCTCAGAGGGAAGGAATTTGAACAGGTAACAAGACGCAGCCCAAAGTCAGTGTCTTCCCTCCATTCATTCAACAGCGCTGCTGTCACCTCTTAGCAGAGACTCAAAAAGATGAACACCCAGGAGAAGTTAGTTAAAAAAAAAATTCGTGACCAAAAGTTTAAATATCTGAAAAAAGAAAAGAAATTAAAATAAATTCTGCAAGTTAACTTAAATATTAAGTTTGAACAGAGAGCTGTGGTGCAAAAAAGAAACACTAATGAGGCAATTGTATTACAATTGTTTGTACAATCTTAAGAGTAAATATCTTTTTTTTTTATTTGAATGTGTTTTTCAATGACCACAAACTACATTTAAAACAAGCCTTGGTAAACTCTTCCTAAAACAAAGAGCACAATTGCAGGATTGTCCAGACCACTAACTTTAATGCGATAATGACAAAACCTTTTTGTCTGTACTGGGTTGGCACCACAATCTGTTTTACTGTGCTCCAATCTGAGCCGTCTGCACTGGCTGGAGACCATTTACACATCAGAATACATCCACAATGTAGGCTTGCTCTTCCTTCTTGGTGTGTTTAACACTTTTCACACTATCGAAACATCTCTGTAATGTTGGATCAGCTCGCTGAGCTGCAGATAAATGTTCTCAGGTTACAAGGGGTGTGATGTCATCAGAATGAGACGTGTCTGACTCTTGGTGCTCCAAAACTTCTTCCAACTCTACTGGAGTTGTGACGTAATTAGACCCTCAACTATCCAGCTTGTGTGGTCAAGCCCGCACAATCACGTAAAAACGCTGACATTTCTCTTTCTGATGACACACCTACTGTGTCATCGTCTTCTAAGAATGGTGACATGAATATTGAATCTGAAAGAAAAATGTCAGCATTTTTGCATGACTGTGACCACACAAGCTGGATACAGCCTGGAGGAAGAGTCTGGTGTTTTACTGGCTATTGGGTCATCCAACACTTCTAAATTTGGAGCCACTAAACCACCCGCAACATCATTCCCTATCAACATGCTGACTCTTTTTATGGGCGGATCCAGACAAACAGCGACAGGAAAGAAACCAGTGTTGAGTTTTTGTACTTTATGTAAACGCGGTGTACAGGTGTGGGAACATACCTCATTTCGATGCCATGTAATACCGAGTTGAAACCACAAGCTGAGTGTGTTGAAAAGGGCAAAGCACTGGCGAGAATCATGGACAGTGATCCCCCAGTATCTCTAATATTTGAACTGGCTGCTTGTCAGCATGTTCACCAGTCAGGGAAACAAAGCCATCAAAAATGAACGGATCAAAACATGGATCAGGCAATCCATGAACCAAGGTCTTTGCAGCGGGGCTTTGCTTGCATCAAACCAAATGGAAAGCAATCAGCAGCAAACAACACCTTACAAACTTTAATGTTCCACATTGAAAATATCTAAGTGTAGGTCCTTCTTGGTCATTGCCCAAGCAGAGATATTAGCTCTAAAGCATTTCCTTTGTACATATGAAAGCAGCCTCGAAAGGTTAATAAATCAAAATAAGTCAGTATGATTCCTCCTGTCTGCAAGTAGTGTTATGGTAAGGTTATGTGCTACATATTAGTCTACATTTAAATAATCCAGATACTCCATAGTCCCCAACAAACATTTCTAAACAGAACTTAAGCCCTGTCTCTAAAATTCGGCTTGTAGCTTCTTTTATTTTGATCCATGAAAAATGGGAAGAAAAAGGGAAAATATTTAACTGTGATTGAAGGTCTTAATAAACAGCTGCCTCTTCCTTATATTTTTCTCTCAGCTCCACTTACCCTCCTTTCTTCCCGCAGGTCATTTTGTAGCTCAGCCACCTTTGTCTCAAGCTCCCTTTTTTTTCTCATCCACTCCTCTCGAGGGCTCTCTTTAGGTTGCTAACAAGAAAAGTGTAAAAAGAGACGTATATGTTTCCTGTTTCATTATCAAATAGAAGGAAAATCCTCACGGATTTAAACATTTTTAAGAAAAACAAACCTTTATGCTCTGAATCTTCTGAAAAATTGTCTTGACTTTGTGCTTGATGACAACATCACTCTCATTAGACCTAAAAGAAACACACTGAGGTTAAATTATTACCATCTGATTAGTTTGACTGGATGTGCCTAGGCTGTAATGGAAAAATAAGATGGAGGGCTGTACCCTTGTCTTAAGATGTTGTAAACAGCCTTCATGGCCTGCTCCTCATCACTGCTCATCTCTGCACTCTGAAACTGGTCCAGTAAAAGGTCAGGGGTCACCTTAAGACATAGATCAGAAAACTACTCTTGCAATGTTGCATGCTTGAAGGTGTTTAGAGCTCACTAAAAATCCACTGTAGAAGAAAAGCAGAAAAGAATTCTTACCTGCTGGTCGCTCAGATCAGTCTGCAGCTGCTCCTCCGATGCCCACTTACTGGCTGGGTGTCCAGGAACTTTGGGGACAGAAGCCTGGCTGCGTCCCAAGCTGCTGTGGGTTGAGGACGGAGGAGAGGTGAAGGGTTTTGGGTTGATGTGAGGAGATGTAGCTCTGGGATACTGCTGTGCAGGAGAGAGTCCTCTCTGCTGCCCTCCAGATGTTACACCATCAAATCTGTTTATCAGCCTGTTCACAGGAGTCTGTGTCTGATTTGACTGAAGCTCACTGACTTGTTTGGGATTGTCGGGGTATGACTGATTGTCCATCACTGAACCCTGGTACCTATTGAGTCCTGCTTGATCCTTACCAATGATATCCCATACCTCCTCTCTGGCTACCCTTACTCCAATTCCTCCATCTAAATTCCCGTAACTACCAGACTTTCCATCCCCAGGTGGTCTAGACAGCTGAAAATCCTCATTGCCAGCTCCTTCATCCCTGTCTAGTAGTGACCCATGAGACTGAGCCCGGCGTAGTGCCCCTCCCTGTCCTTCTACTCCTACATCTGCCCCTTCTGTTCCTGACTCTGCCTTCGCTCTGTTCCGAGGAAGACTGCGGTAGCCGGAGGGATACTCAGTCCTGAGCTGGACCCCGTACGAGTCCCCCTTCTGTCCATCCTTCAGGACTACATATGGCTGGCCATCTATACCCTGCACCCGGACTGCTACGCCATATTTGGAGTTGGTCTGAGACTTGGTTTTAGACTGGGACAAAGGTTTGCCTCCACCAGTGTCATCAAGATCGTTGATGAAGCGGATCTGGACGCCGTAGTCCACTGGGGTCTTCCGGCCTGAGGACTGTGTAGTCATGCTGAAAAAACCACAAAAATAAGAATAAGAAGAGAGGACAATGTGATTAGAGCAATCATGGGAGAAATGCTTGTGGCTTATTTGTTGCACCAGAACACCAGGATACATCTTTTGTCTTTAATTATCCATTAAAAGATCTGAACAGATTAGAGAAAAGGTTCTGAGAAGATTGCAAAGGTAGCCATTTCTTCAGTATGTACTGTGAAGAAATGTCTGTTAACAGGAACAGTGGGGGACATGATGAGGTCCTGGAGGCCAAAAGAACGTTCTGAAAGAAGCTGTAGGATTGCTAAAGGGACAAATCAAAGTCCAAACTTGGCTGTAACAAGCAGAAAATATTCACATTGTTCTCATCACATAATTTAGCATCAACAGTTTGCAAATTAACACCTGTATTAGTTTGCATTAGGAAGACTTCAGGGATGGATTTTGGATTTGTGTTGTAGTACAGCAACTGAGACTAACCAGAGGAAAACATCAGACTGTCTTCTGTTGCAAGATAATGGGCAGAAATACGAAGACATTTGCTACAGAGTACCTCAAGGAGGCATGAGCTAAAGATTTTTTATTTATTTTTTATTTGTTTCATTAAAAATTGTGTGGCCAGCAGTGCATCTGAGACAACTCTGAATCCTCACAGAGCTACAAGCTGGGAAAAAAAAGGTTGAAATCTTGCCTGTGATCACACTGGATGCTCAAACATTCCTTTTTTTTGCATTGGTTTAGAAGATAGTATTTTAAAACAATATGTGTTTATAATTTTTAATGAAACATATATACATACATACAAAAATTACAATAACTTATGTTCTTATAAATAGAAGTATTAAAATATCTGTATCAACCAGAAAATCGCTCTGATTAAGAAATCGAAGAAGGAATTCCTGAACAAAGACAAGCTATTCTGAAATGTGAAAACTGAGAGATACAGTTTGGCTTTAATCAAATACAGAAAACTCAAATTTACAGGCGCTGACAGTTTGTTTCCAGCTCTTCACTGCTTGTGTGAACTTTGTTCTCTGTGCTTTCTATTAGTCATTAACCTGAGAGTACACACCTATAGACAACTCTCCCTCTGAGGACAAACTAAACCTTTTGAAATTTCTGGAGGTTTCAGAGCTATTTCCAGAAACGGTTTTTAAAAAACAAGTCTTTAAACTTGACTTTTAAAAAGATCTTATATGTAACTTATTTTATTATTACATTTATTATTAGGATATACTATAAAATTTTACTACCACATTGTAATTTCCGTCTGGGATAAATAAAGTATTTTTAATTTAATTTAATTTGTTTCTTCTAGCAAACAGCTTTTGAAGTATTATTTTCACTCTGTTATGTATGTGTTTGAGTTTCTCTTCTGTGAAGCACTGGGGTTTGCATTCTTGTTTAAAAAGTACTATATAAATAAAGCTGAAAATGAAATCAGGCAGAAGCCAAGAAAATCAGTGACACTGCACTTTTCAGTGTTTGTCACTTCTCCACTTTTTCTTTGCCTTAACTCTCTAATCTTCACTAGTACTACACTTATGATCCATTTTAAAATTCAACTCACCACACCTTCTGCTTAGTCACTGACACAAGCATTCCTGCAATCACCTCAAATAATTACAGCTTGTGTTAGGTGACACTGTAGTACCCATCGTTGCAATGCTGTGGTTCATTAAACACACTGTAAAACCATTACAAGACTGCCTCCTGACCTCTCTGCTTTGCACCTTCCACTTCCCCCAACAGCTCTCTGAGGTGAGAGACAGAAACTGGGCCGATAGACAGAAAGGGAGGGTGAAGTGAGAGAAAGAAAGCATGGTGCTTTTCTGTTCTTATCAGTACTTTGTATGATGAAACCCAAAGTCAAGCTGTTCCTACAATCAACCCACTCTCCCACACACACAAAGGACTTACTACAAAAGTAAACATAAAATATATAACCCTGTTTGGCTCAGACACATACATCCATACATTATTTAAAACCTAAACACAGATTTTTTATTTTATTTTTTTTTTAATCCCAAGACTGATTTTGAGAAGTATAAAACAAGAAAACCAGCAAAGCTATTCTGAGAGAGAAATAGATAAAACACAGTCAGCAAAGAGAACAAAGAAGGAGGGTCTTGCTCAAGCACAGGTCCTAGTGCAAACATAGGTGAATGTAATGGCCGGCCTGAACGAATGATGTCATTAAATATGGCATGCGCAACCATGTAAGTTTGTCTTATGCACGGACACTGTCCGTTGACAGACCCACTTACCAGATTTGTGCAGTTAGATGATTTCTCCCACCCTGTGGGAACCACAGAGGAAGCACTGTGTCACAACAAGTTTGTGAAGTCGTGCATGAAGTCTGCAGCCTACTGTCTTTACACTCAAGCAAACATGTCATGCGCTAGTAATGGTTGCATAGACATAAAAAACTGCATTAAATATCCATTCATATAATGTGACACACTTTTCTTAAGTAGATGGATCTGCAAAATTCTGGCCAGACTGACTTAACAAGATGGCAACTGTAAAGCAGAGACTGTTGTCTTCTCTGTGTATCTGTTCATCTGCATGTTTTCATGGGTTTCATTTTTTATTTGTGTCAGAGGAAGAATGCACTGCCAACTCAGAGGGACACTGGTGAGGGGGAACTCATCCCATTGTCCAGCGGATGTGGGGCGGAAAACAAGGGCAGCGATTCTGAGAATGCAAAGACTATCCCCCTAAGTTACTTCCCTCCTAAAAACCATATGATTACAAAAAGTTGGATTCAATACCTAAATTTCAGTATTCAAACCTCCCTCTAAAAAGTTGTTCCCCAAAGCTGGTTTCCTTTTGTACCTCTTCAGGATGAACCTGTGCTGTGTCAGTAACACCTAGGGCTACTGCAAGCTTTATCTTGAAACGAACAAAGGGCATTGTGCAGACTTGAACTACTTTGGCAAACAAAGGCAATGCTGATGTATTACACTATAAAATAAATGTTAATTTAAGATATGTTCCTGCATTTCTATTGTTATTAATAATAAACTGTTTACTTTATTACGTGTAAAATGTGAGACCAGTATTACATAATGGCTTTGGCCACTCTGCTCTCCAAACATTCCACATGAGCATCAGCCAATGAAAATCTCAAACTGATTGCCCGCTAATAATAACATAAGCAATGAACCAGCCTTTTTAGGCTTACTTGCCCACCTGATGGTGGTGCTTTTGCCAGTCATTGCCCTGCAGTTATGCTGACAGGACCACTGCCTTTGGCCTGATATTGAATTCTCATACAGTTAATTGAATTGGAGTTGCTTGTCTGTTAAGATCTGAGATGGAATGGAAAATAGAATTAGGAGGTAACAGCGGGAGAGGAGGAAAACAGCAACTTGTGGAATCACGCAAGCACCTCTGCTGACTCACATGTGATTACAGTATCATCATCTTTGTGACTGGTCTAAAAATGATCCAGGAAAGGCTGCAGGTTAGTTATCGTTAGAGAGCAAAAACTCTTGAGTTATTATTTATGCTGAACAAAATGAATTAACAGTGTGTAGTAACCTAAATATATTGTTTTATGTGAAATGGATAAACCTTAACCTGAAGGCAGCTCGTGTTAGCAAAAAGGTTCCAAGTAAAGACAATTTGATCATGAACCTGCAAATAACTTTGCAAATCGACAGAAGTAGAAAACAGGAAGTGCTGGGTGGCTGAAACTTGGCTGAAAGGGAGATATTCAATTTATTTATTGTAATGGTCAAACTACTGTTTCCAAAATCAAGACTGAATTTTCAGTAGCTTATTATATTTACAATAACACTGAGAGTTAAGCAGCTTTGAATTTTTTTCATTAATCACTTTAACCAGTAACTAAACTTAGTATTGTCAGTTTACAGAATTTAATTCTTTGAGAAACAGGTACACAGTCTTCTTGAACCATAAGTTTTATAGCCATAGCCTGAAAAGTGCAATTGTAAGGGCCTAAGTAACTCCTTGTCTTCTCTTAGTGGACAGCTTTCCACTTGGTCCTTAGAGTATTCTCCCTCTCAGTTACACTCTTGACATAAAGCCAGACCCTTGTCCTCTCTCCACACATGCCACTGCTCCTCTTTCACACTCAAACAAAAATGGCCACTTATTTCTTTTTGTAAGTCCAAAGGAGTTAATTGGTATTACAAAGCCAGGCTCTATTGTTACCAAATAGTACACAAATGACACTGTATTAGGATCACGCATGAATGCCTAAATGACACTTGTTCCTTTGTCCCACTCACCTGCTTGAGCAGAAAGTGATGAAGAGGCTGATTTCTGGCATTTTACTACACAGATGAGTGGGGGAAAAATTAAACTGTGAGTTGGTGCCTGGTTATACTGATATAAAACTACAGTAAAAATGAAACTGTGTTTATGACATATTAAAGGGTCCCTTCCCTACTTCAATACTCTGCTGCTGATTAGGTCATCAGTTTCGTCTGAGCTGTGAGAGCTCCTCTCTTCTGCTGAGATGCAGGAACTATCAGGGTTTGTCACGTTTTGTTCTCTGCTTATCCGAAGCAGAGCGTTTAATTGTGTTTACATAGAGCTTAAGGGCATGAACGCTGCGGCTAAACTGTATCTCAGTTAACAGTTATAGCAATACCGCATCACCTGGTAGCACAGGTGTGCACACAGACACGGCTACACTTATACTTGATCTTTTAAAGTGTATACAAATAAAATAGTAATGCATTCAAATTTGAATCCGTTTGTAAATAAAATGACACTCATAAATATTCCCCTACTTTTATAGACGCCCAGTAACCCTTCCAGGTTTACCGTAAACATTTATCAGTCTTTTCACATCGCTTAACGGACAAACGTCATCCCGAATTTAGCTGATAGTAGTCTCCTTACTCTCCAAGAATCGTTAGCTGTCCATCTAAATGGGCAAATAACAGAGACCCACTGTGACATACCTCTGTTATAACTTATGACTTGTTCACTTAATTAAAAGCGGAAAGAAGTATCACATAGCACCAGAAAATGGCTCACAAAGCGTTTAACTGTCTGAGAAGTAGTGACCGTGCGGCTTAGCCGTCTGGCTATGAGAAGTCCAAATCCAACTGAAAAGTTACCTTTTATCCTGAACTTATCCCTCAGCTCTTCTTTGACGGTTCTCTTCCCGTAGACGGATAATAATTCAAATATGTTCACAGATCCATCAAAGTCCACTCTGAAAGCGGGTGGAAGAACAGCCCCTACACAAATTATCGCAGCAAGAAGTTCATTACGCTGCTGGGAATGCAACCTGTTACCTTTTGTCGGCGATGTAACTGCCCCGCCCACCGCCGCCAAGGAGAGCTCTGTGATTGGACTGACGCGCCAAAGTAGGCGGGACAAAAGCGAACTGTTGAGTTTCGGATTGGTAAATTCAAAACGTCAGTCATGCATTAAGTTGGGAAACTTTGGTCACACTTGCTGAAAATGTCAAACTGTACTTTTATTCCAGATTAAATAAAATAAAAAAATAATCGTTACAACATCAATAAACAGGACATTTCAGAGCCAGTGATGCATAAAGGTTAATAGAGACTGTACGTACCTCGATGATTTTGTTTCTTCCATTTGCCACTAGACGGTGCAAATTCTTTCAGGCAGAGGATCATTACTAAGTCCTATGAATGCACAGTAAAGCATGACCCCCATGGTGGCCCTAAGGTGAAAAAGTACTGGGCAGTAGAAGAGCACTTTAAAAAAAGACAATAAGATAGAACACAAGCTGTTTCAGGAAACTTGACAAAAACCAAACAAACGCCATTTACAAATCAGTTGTGTCATCTAAACATAAATCAAATTGAAAATACTTTATTGATCCTCATAAGGAAATAAATTAAATGTTGCTGTGGTTAGGGACATTTTCCTGTTGTTGTTTTTTGTTTATTTCAATTAGTTGTGCATTGGGATATGTTTTGCTAGACTGATTTGTGTAGACAGCACATCTGTAAATAAGTAAGACAAAATTAATCTCCTGAAAATTCACGTTTTTGCCTACATGTCTGAGATAGCCACCCGCATGTAGTGTTAGTGTAACTATAAACCTGGGGGAAACAAAACAAAACAAAACAAACAACAACAACAAAACATAACAGCCTTTAAACAGTGGCACACTCTATGGAAAGGCTATGGGTACTGTCATGTGTTGTCCTGGTGTCCTTATAGTGAAAAATCCCTCCTCTCCCCGGTCCACGCAGCACCTCCCCTCCCTAGACTCCAGCGACATCTGCGCACACCACTTTTCCTCTCCATGTCATCACTTTGCTTTGTCGACAGACTGAACGCACCATATCACGGTCCGGGAATGGGATCTTTGCTGGGTTCAAAGAAAAGCTTCCAGTTCTTTCGAATTTACGCGCTGCAGAAGCTGCTGTTCAAACTGCAGGGATAGTTGTTGCGGCTGGTGCAAGGTGACAACACACAGCATCTGGCCAAAGACCTCCAAGACCCACCAGGAGTTGTCTGATCATCAGGAGGTTTCAGACGCGAGGAATACATACAAAATTTAAAAGCTGCATCTGCATAGTTGGATTTTTAAAATATATATATTTTAGATCTAACTGTGCGTAAAGTTGGAAAATTTGCGCGCAGAGGCGGCCAACTCAAGAAAGTGTTGAAGAGCACAGATTTATTGCCCTGTTCAATTTGTGAAGTGTTGATTCCTTGACAGCCATGGCAAAATGGTTCAAAGATTTCCCCATCAATCTGAAAAACGGAAACGAAAGGGTCCGCTCGGCCTCTGAATCTGGTCCACAAACTCGACCCAAACCAACGTTCTCACGAGAAAGTTTGAAAGGAAATCATCGTAAAGATGGAGGAGTTGGAGGTTTGCTGGCAGGGAGAAACAGGAAAAATTCGGCTATTGAACTGGGTCGTAACAATGCTGGTTATGGCGGGGCTGTCTGGGACAGTCTCACAACTGGGAAAAGTCGGAAGAATTCCAAAATCGAGACTGGGACAACGGATGAGAACCGCCCGGTGAGGACAGCGAGTCTGGCACAAGCTTACATTAGCAGGATGATCAAGGTGGAAAAACAGGACAAGACCCCCAAACTCAACGGGATAAGTGAACAGAAGCTGGCCGATAACGAAAAGGGAAAACCAGACATAAAAACTACGGTGAGTAACTGCAAGTGTAGTTACACCTAATGCAATAATCACGCGCCAACCATGACGTTTGTGTTTTAATTTATTTTAAAATCCAGCGAAGTCAAAAAAGAAGAAAACATGGTAACATGCAAATGAAAAGTCAATTTAATGTACAGTGCATGAAAACAACCTCAATGCTGGCCTGGGGTCAGTGATTTCTTTTGTAAAAACACAAAAGAAAGCACCTCACTTCATAAGCCCATATTCAATTCCCATCCCTCTCAAAATAATACAATGCACTTTTCACTACACTGCATCAGATCAAACAGGCAAACACAATGCACTGACCTCTTTGCACTATTTCCTCTTATCCCTTCACTACTTGTCACTCAGTCATGGACACCATACACACACATGTATCTCAGACACACACACTGATGTGTATGAAATTTCCACATCTCTGCTTCTTTTGGTAATGCAACATCTCAGAAAGTAGCAGGTCATTGTGTTTTTTCTTTCCACAGTTGATTATCCTGGAGGATTATGCAGACCCTTTTGATGCAGAGAAAACCAAGGAGCAGAGAGAAGCTGAGAGAGCAGGGGTCAATGATGGGTACATGGAGCCATATGACGCCCAGGTCATTATCACAGGTGAGATCGAGCTCAGTCTACATCTTGGAAAAGTGGTAAGATGACGTCCTGATTCTGTGAATCCTATACCAGAACAAGAGCTTCCTAGAATGTAGCAATTTTCTTTCAGAAGTTTTGTTGGAGAAACTTTATATTGAAAACATACTGAAAAAGAGCAAAATCACCAAGCTTGGAATGCAGATGCAATAATAAATGCACTGCTGGATTCAGACAGTAGACACAAGCGAGCTATTCACATAAAAGCTTCTCATTGTCACATGAGATTGTCAGCACCCACTCACGTTTTTGCAATGTTATGCTTTTAAAGGGACATTAATCTAAACTAGACCCATCCTCCTGGCTGGCGGTTGCCATAGTAACAGTGTTGTGCAGGGACAATGGGTGCAGTTTCCTCTTCCAGCTTCCTATCTCCTGCCTCTGTTTCCTTTGCCCCATTCTCTTGATAGGACCCCCCCCCCCCCCCCCCCCCCCCCACACACACACACACACATACACACAAACACACACACATACACACACAAACACAACACAACGCCCCAACACTTTATGCTGCCCTGTGTATGACAATAATCACAAGATGCCCCCCCTCTCACAGAGAAAGCCTACAAGTCCCCCTCCTTTTTTTTCCCTACCCAATCATTTCCCAGCAGTCAGGAAGTGGCCCAGTAACTCAGCCAATCAGCAGCTATGTTGACCTTTTCTTCCTGTAACTCCATTGTTTAGGCACACAATAGTGCAGACACACAGGCTACCTGGCAAGCAAAGAAACACAAGTGAAATTCCTAAAAATGGCATGAAAAAAAGGTACAATTGAAAGTGTAGCACTTAATGAGAATCTCTCTTTATTTTTGCTGATAGGCCTGTTTCACAAAAAAATTTATCCTTAATTCCTCTACTTGACTACTTATAGTTTCCGAGTGGAAACATGTAATGGTTTCTCATATTTTACATGACAAACAAAGAAGAAAAAACTCATATATTTTGCTTAAGAGCAAAACATGGACCTGCATCAAATCCAAGCAGTCTTGGGTTGACCATATTTCTATTGGAACTTTTAACATATTTTAATTCTACATCTAATTACAAGACTTTCTCCTGGCCAGAGCTGCCTATCGTCCTACACATGTGTGTTGTGGTTGTGTTTACCCACAAAGCCCTGTGTTAAAACCTTAATGCAGTTTGTGTTGTAGCCACTTCCTGTAGTTGGTTTACTTTCATTTAATTGGTTATTTGAATGGGATAATGCATATTAATGAACACAATATTTTTGTAAATCTGCAGTATTTAGCAGAAGGCTAATTTCCATCTGTAGTCTCATAAAGGAAACATCAACATCAACAACAGTAGAACAGTACCATAAATAAGAATATATACAGTATATACACAAACTATTGAATTTGGGGTTTTCTTTAGATGTCAGTTATAAACATCAAAATAAACATTTGAAATATGTCAGTCTGTAAGGAATGAATGTCTACAATATACAAGTTTCACTTTTTGAATGGAATTAGTGATATAAATAAACTTTTTCATGATATTCTGATTTTATGATAAGCACCTGTATATACATGTCTCTTCTGCTGCAGATGTTCGTAGACGGGGCTCCAAAGACCTCTTGAAAGTGTGTGTACTTCTGGACCGAGGTCAGAAAGAGGGTAAAGGAGAGGAGGGAACGCTTTCACCCCCTAACATCTATGACACACCTTATGAAGGAGGACTGGAGGGCGACAGTGAGGGGGTGTGGATCCCTGTCACGCGACCAGAGTCAGACGTCCGTCCGGCTGGGGAGTATGAACTGCCCTGGGAGTGGAGAAAGGAGGACATTGTTAGAGCATTGTCAGGTAAAGAAAAAAAGTACGGGGTGATAGGAAGGGTGGAGATGCCGGGTGTGGAGGAAGGATGCCATGAGTTTAATTTTTACAGCACAAACACACCACAACAATTTTGTGTTTGCTTTAGAGAGGAAACAAAACCATCCGTCTGAATTAATTTCCAGAGATGTGTTTATTTTAGAAGCTTTGGCATGATTTGATTTTATTTGAAAAAGTTGATATTGTCTGTCTTACTTCCTTTAGCTCAGTTTGAGGCAGTGGATTGTTCCTCCAATAAAGAGAGCATTTCAACCTCTGGCCGACAGCAGCAACAGCAGCAGCAACAAACCCTGAGACAAAGGAACTGGAGCCATAAGACTCTTGTCTCGACTTCTCCATCGACTTCCACTTCATCATCTTTCCCATCCTCTCCTATTCTAAAACTTTCCCCCCTTACATCACCATCTCCTGCTTACCCTACGCTGAAGCTCTCACCTCTCTCTCCTTCATCCAGCCCTACCAAACTTTCCCCACCATCTCCTACTTCCCCCAGTGCCCCACTGGATGGGGAGACAGTCAAAATGGACTCCAGCCTGCCTCTGGAGAAACAGAGGTAAGGAGAAAGTAGTTAAGGGAAAATGGGAGAGAAATTATGGATGTGGGAGACTTAGAACAGATTAGGAACAAAATGCAATATCTACTAATTATTTAAACATTTATTAATTCATTCATGGACTCCACATCCTCTGGGCTGAGGAGAAGATAAATCATCCTGTGGTACCAATGGGGATGTATTAGTGCACATTGCATGCAAAACTACCCAGCTATGAAGGCACCATTAATAACCATGATGACCACAACCATAATTCCAAAAGAGCTAGGACACTGTGGTTAACTGTAAATATAATCAGAATGAAAAGATTAAAATTTTATATAGTTTCTTAACAATAGGACATACAAGATAAATCAAATGTTGAAAGTGAGACGTTTTACTATTTCTTTCAAAAAATTAGTTTGTTGTTAATTTGATGGCAGCGTGTGTCTTGGAAAAGTTGGAAGGGATTAACAATTGGTTGGTAAAGCGAGCACATCTGGGGTAACATGTTGCAGCCAATTAACTACTAATTAGCAACATCTCTGTGACATATTTGCTATAAAAAGATCACCTTAGAGAGGCAGCATCCCTCATATATATTTGGAGCAATTTCAGACCTTAAAGTGAAATGGCAATGGCTTTGAATATTCAATTCAGTATATTAATCAGTATATAATATTATGAAAAAAGAGAGAATCTGGAGAAATCTCCAGATATCTGTGCAAGGAACATGGTGGAGAAGCAGTACTGGTTAAAAGCAGACATGATTCTGTTATGAAAATCATTGCATGGAGTCAGGTAAACTTCCAAAACCTTTTAATGTGAACACTGTACAGTGCCTCATCCACAAATCCAGGTTAAAGCTCACAGTCTAAAATGTAACTTATCTTGCTTTTACTGATTAAGGCTGATGCTGACATTAGGAAGCAATATAAAAAGCTGCTCTTAAGCTCCACCTGCCTCATTGTACTAACATATGGAACACAAGAACAAAACTATGGCACAACAAAAGCACCCAAACCTTTTCTTTTTAATTATGATTGCATACAGACATAGCAGAGCAACCAGTCGTAATGTGTCGCCAGCCAGATTATGTCTTGTTCAGCAAAAGTCTCACTTTTTTTTATTAGGTCCTTCTGTCCTTGTTTATTTTTTAAGATTGTTGTCAATCTCAGTAAAAGCATATTTACATCGCTAATATTTATATCGCTAATAGGATAATAGTAGTTAGCAAAATCTTAAATTCTGCTTTATTAAATTTTTATAATTCTGGATTTTGGAAAAAGGGCTGTACAGCCCCAAAATGCTGCAGAACTAAAACAAGGGTTAGGCTGACTTAAATGAATGTGTTTAAAGTTTAAGAATGAATGATTACACTGACCTAATATTCAATAACATATATAAAACATCTTACAGGGCAGAATTAGGGAAACTACACCTTAGAAAGTCAGTGGTTCATGGGCTGAAATTCAGTCTGGCAACAGTGAAATACCCACAGGACCCCCCCCCCCCCCCCCCCCCCCCCCCCCCCCCCCCCGATTGTAAGCATGCTGGGATGGGTCCAACAATGCAACCTTGAACAGGATTAGAGGATAAAAGGAATTAAACAAATGGGATGAGGGTTGAGACATTTGGCCACCTTGATCTCATGCCTATTTATCGTCAGGTCTTGTGAAAATGACCTACATTTCTCATAAACTCTACACAGTGAAGCACATTTCTCATCTTTTGTCTGTGTTGTTCTGCCTTCCATTTGTTTGGACAGAATAAGGCTACATTGTTTTTGGTGTTGAGACAGGTGTTTGCCTTTGCAGGGAACAACACCCTGGATGAAAATCAGCCGTAAAGCAAGCAAGAAAATTTCTGTCAGCATCTGCTCTGAGACTTGACCATTTCAGATATAGTTTGCAATGAAATAGTAATAAATATCTGGTTATGTAATAGCAATAACCCACAGTGCCCTGATGATTGGATGCTAAATGTAAATAGTAGACTCAAGGTGCAACTTTAAGGTGAGACATAACTGGGGAGATAGAAAAGGTTTTCTTTATTTGCAAACCCTTCAAACTCTTCACCTTGTTAAGCATGGCCTTTATTTCCATGTGGGAGTTATGGAAAACATGCTCACAGCCTGCTAGCATTTGTTTCTCTCATGTTGTAGTTGAATGTCATTGTGTTTTGCCTCCCGGCATCTAAACTGCATACAGCCTGTTTATATATGGCATTTGCCTGTAGCTACTGTCAGCAACACCTCGTGTCTGAACAGTCTGTAGAGCCACCTACATGGTGTTTGTTTCTGTTTTTTTTATCACTTTGCCCTCCAAAGTTTACCTTTGACATTATTACCTCCCTCTGCAGTAAATGCCTCTATGTCTGACATAAAATATCTTGTTTCATTCCATTCACTGTTTTTTTCTCTCCCTCTAATGGGTTTATATATCATTAACTTAACATGTGGCTTAACTTCATATATCAGAGTGCAATATAGAAGTGATCTGTTGTCCCTCTGCATCTTCCCTTCTTCCTCTCCCTCCCTTCCCCATTTCTTAAAGTTGGTACCATGGCAGTGTGAGTCGGCAGCAGGCTGAGGCTCAGCTACAGCGCTGCAGGGAGGCCAGCTTCTTGGTGAGAGACAGCGAATCAGGAACCAGCAAATACTCCATCGCTCTGAAGTGAGTGCATGCATGTGTGCAGTGCATGCACTATTACACTGCAGCATGTAAAAAATTATGCATACAGTCCTTTCATTTCCTTTTTTTTTTGTACTGTAGTGTCAATTTATCTTTAGATAAATTATGATAAGAATGGCAAGTGACAGTTTATTTAGATTATTTACAGCATCGTCAATAAATTCACATTGATGCAGCATATTTATGCCGTCTTATCCTGTCTATTAAAGCTAAAATACAAATGAAGTTGTTACTTCTTGACCTTCTATCTAACGTTCATCAAGCCTTGTTTTTTTTTTTTTACCTATTTAAGGAGGTAAAAATAGCTGCTGTTGTACTGACAACCTTTAAGGTTTAACTCGAGAATTTGTGATTTTTATATAGTTGCAACAAGCATGCCAGGAACAGGTTCTCTAGAACAAAGTCTGAAATCCTGCAATGTGATTGTTGGTGTGTGAGCATGTGTTCATATGCCTGAGTGCACATTTGTTGTTTCCTGCTCATTCATTTGTGAGTTCACATCATTAACCCCATTTACACATCCACCGAAAATGCACAGTCTCATTTGAGAGAGATACTGTACTACTCCAATTTTCAGCATCTGTGGTTTAAGCTTATTCTGCTTGACAGGACTGTTAATCTATGTATTTTTCATCAAAAGTTCTAATATTTGTTCTGTTCCTTTTAGGACAAGTCAGAGCTGTGTGCACATCATCGTGGCCCAGACTAAGAGCAGTAAGGGCTTAGGCTACACACTGGATCAGAGCAGTTGCGTCTTCTCCAGTATCCCTGAGCTGGTCTACCACTACTGCACACACAGACTGCCTTTCACGGGAGCAGAGCACATGACCCTGCAGCATCCAGTTCATAAGCCACACTGAACCTTTGTAAAAATGAACACATGTATGTTCAGAACCCGGCCACACACAATACATTTAATGGATTTTTATTTTTGTGTCGCCTCCATGTGCCACCTAGTGGTCAATATTAGACATTACAAATTGGTCTCATTGTAATGTAGACCTTTCCCAATTACAGCGGCAAACACACATACACATTTGTACACTTGAAACATTGTTTAATCTACAGGTTCTACAGCATCATGCAGAGCAAATGAATATCTAATACCCACAATGGTGCACACAAAACAATGCAATTCCTACAACAAATGTCATATGTGCAACTGTATGATGCTCATAATTTTCTCATGACATAATTAATTAGCATACCCCCATCCACTTAGGTTCCACCTGTAAGATCAATACACCTAATTAAAGTCTGTGCAGGCATCCATCTGACTTGTCAATCAGCCAATTGGCCTCTCCTCAGAATCAGGCTCATTTTCAAACACTGTTTCTGTCAAGAGAAATAGCTTTATTGATTTGATGATTAAAGTGAGTAAAGTGGGAGGGGTCTCATAACACTGCAGAGAAGAGTCAGCAAAACTGTTGCAGCATGTAAAGACATTGAATCAGGCTTCTTTTCATTGTAGTTGCAATATAAAGTCTTGGTTATGGTGGCCCTGAGGAAACAGACAACATTAGACAAAACACAACATGTCTCAGACAGCAAACAGGAAGTTTTGCTTTGTTTACTCATCTTCTACCTCTCAGACAAGTCTCACAAAATTTGACTTAATAATTTTTATGTCATTTAAGAAAAAGAAGAGTCACTGATTAAATACACTTATCTCAGCTGCTTTAAAGAAAAATATTAATTTCAGAGAAGACAGCAGATATAAACAGAAAACAAAGCAAAATCAGCCGTGAGACTCATTTTGCTTTTTGAAATGCTGGTTTTGGTTTGTGAAGTGTTGTCCTCTGTGTGCAGAAATGTATCATGTCTTTTGACGTTTTGTGTTTTCTCAAGCGTTGTTGTTCTTTGAAATGAAATTTTGTTGTTGCCTTTTGAGAGATGTTGTATTTCACTCTCTGTTTTTTTGTGTTTCTGTTGTTGTGTTTTGTCTCATGTTGTGTTTTGCAAGTCAGGGCCAAAATACTTTTTTTTAAATTCTTTTTCACTGTAAATCTATTTTACTTCATTGTGAATAAACTGAAATGCTTTATCCAAAAAATGCACCTATGCATAAAAACTACATGTAGAAAATGACCGTTGGATATTGTCACATTCTTTATATCTCTCAATAATGTGGGATGTATATTGTTGTTGTTAAACATTTAGTAAATAAATAAAGTTAATTTTAACAGGAGAAACTGTCATTTTAATTGACCTGCTGGCAGAAAGATATAAAAGAAGAGCCACTGTAACAAAGGCAAGAAGCTAACTTGAGTAAATCCGCTGGCTTTTCTTTTGTGGCAATAAAGCCATTGACCTGAGAGTGAAATCAATTACAGACACAAACACTCATTTCTAGCAAACAAATCCTGACAAACCCGAGCATACACACTCGTAATGTCTACATAAATAGCACACACACACACAAACAGCATCTCCTCACACAGCCCGAGGGGAGGTGTTTTTAAATCCTCACAAACACACAGAAAGCCACTCAAAAAAGCAAGAAGCGTTATCCTCACAGAGATGCATGGAGGCTTGTGGTAAGATATGTCTTACCAGTAAACACCAGTGTGTTGGATTTCATGAGCATCTCTTAACAGAGTTTGTGCATGACTGCTTGTGCAAATGTGAATGTGTCCACTCGTGCAAGTGCATGTGTGTTTACATGCTGACCTGTTTTGTGTGTGTGCGTGTATGTAAGAGAGAGAGAGAGAGATGGATAGAAAGGAAGTCAGAATTTCTCTGTTCAGGGATTACCAGGTTGCCATGGTGATTAGTTAGAGTAAAGTAGGGCCATATCTACAGGGAATGATGAGAGGGAGGAGAGAGGCAGAGAAAAAGGGAGGAGAGACAGACATCAGTATAAAAAAGAGCTATGAATAACTGCTGTAGTTGCAATGTAGGTCCCACGTGGAAGAGCCTGGGTGGTTTATGAATGGACAGCTGTAACTTGGGGTGTCACTGCAGGGGCTGGAAAATGCTGAGGATAAAAAAGGAGCTCACTCCTTTTAAAGGGCAGCTCATGAATTACTTCATTGATCAAACGATGCTTTCTTCAACAGGTCAGCGTGCAACATGGACTCCAGAACAAACCGTCCAAGCTTTCCGGTTGAAGCGACGTCGCTAATTTTTGCTACCCTACTACCGAGTATGTCGCAAATGGCAAGGTTACACAACGATAGACACCACTATCATCCTCCTCCCATCCGTGTGATCTGTTTTGGTTTGTCCTCTGTGTTCTCTAAATTAAATCACAAAGTAGGTCAAAACAAGCAAGGGACCTGGGGTGCAGGACACATGACTTTTGCAGCTCTTGTCAGCCCATTTTGGGGAATGTTGCATCCATCCGGCAGACAATCTGAAATGCTTAAATAAATTCTTCAGATCCACAATTTCAGTGTTGTGCTGTGAAAGCAATATATATGCAAATTAAATTTTTTTAAATTATTGTTTTTATTTTGTGAAATAAACTGAGGGATATAATTTTTATCTTTCATTAATAAACAGCTAAAATAAAATATTTGGGCATCTAAAAACTTTAATGTTACTCAGTTTAAAACAGGGCTGTTAAAAAAGCAGATCACCTTTTGGACAGTTGTCATTGAGCAGCAATGATTTGTTTAATTGCAACCATCTGCATTCTGGATATGAGCACCATCAGCAGAAGATATATAAAATATTTACTTCAAAGCTATGGAAATACATGTAGAACAGAAAGAAAAACATGGTGACAGAAAAGAATCACTAGTTAAATTACTTGTAAGAGAGCAAAAAAATGTTATTGTATGTAAATGGGCAAGAAATTAAACTAAAAGTGTATCTGGGCCTGGACTTGTGTTATATTTAAGACAATGTTGTTGGAATATCTTGTTTAGACTGAATTCAAAATTGGCACCATGAGTGTCAAGGACATTGCAGGGAGACCCCCACCACCACTAGCCAATAAGTCATTCAATGATAGAAACAAAATTATAGAATGACAGTGCCACTGTGTCACAGCACTGTCTGCTGCAGTGTTAAATTCCTTTGTAATCTAAAGCCCCCAACAGTATATGTCTGCAAACCTGGAGAGCTACACATTCAGACCTGCACTTCTGGACCTGCACTTCTAGGCCCCTTATGTTTTTTTTTGTCAGTGCCATCTACTGGAAAATTATAAAACTGCAACTACAGTTCTGGCTCCTACAAGTAGTGATAAGCTTTAGTTCACCCCAGTACTAAACAGTTCAGCTTACTGCAAACACTGAAAATTTGATTAAGAATTAGTTTAATCTAAATATGCTTATGTTATTTGTATTCTTGTATACAAGAATATATATCAATTTATACATACACATCGATATCTATACACACACACACACACACACACACACACACACACACACACACAAACCCCTCCTACAGTCAACATGAACTGACTGGACCAAAATGAAATTCTTTCTTGTTCTTGTGGCTTTGAGAACAAGAACAAAGTTCTTACTTCTTGTGGAGTAACAAGAGTAACTTTCCGACCATCATCTGTATTGGTCTGCAATGAAATAGAGGGCACAGTTGAGAAAAGACATGGGGTCTAGAAGTGTGGGTCCAGAAATGCGGGTCTGACTCTACGGGTCTCTGGGACACATGCCTAAATAATTTCATATTCTCATTTTATTTTTGAACAGAATATGTTTTTTAACCGCTTATTTTAACATGAAATGACTTGAGCTATGGATAGCATATAGAAACTGCTTTTGCTCAATCTACTTTTTTATTTAGGGCGATTAAAGAGGGGTATATATTTCCTGGTGCCTTGAACACATGTGATGATGATTTTGATGCCAACAACATGCATGGGTGCTTTTTTTCATTTTTTCATACATGGTTGTCATTTGTTGCTATTAATCATTAGTAATTCTATTGGATAAGAAATTTAAAAGGGGACTAGGTTAACCCATTTGAATGTTTTATAGTTATGAGTTTTATTGGGTTATTTAATGGCACTTATATTGTTTTATTTGACTGTATTTATTTGTTTACCTGCCCTGGGACCACAGATGGAAATAAGCAGGTGGCTAAATCTGGTACAATATATCTATTCTTTTCTGAGATTAATGTTTTTTGTGCATGGTGCTTGAGAAAAAACAAACAAACAAACAAACAAACAAACAAAAAAAAAAAACCCCATTTAACTTCCAACAACTTAAAACTTTTAAGTCACACACAAAGATAAAGAGCGATTTATTTGTTTTAAAGAAACTGATTGTTAGTAAAAGTTAAATGTTTATATATGAATATAAATTAAATGCTGCTTTGACTTTCACGTTGGCATTTTATACTAAATATTTGTTAAAATTTGATTGTGTAATCTTAGGGTAGCAGCTAGGGGGACAGTTCAATTTCAGGGGTAGCCCATGCCCACCGAGGCTCCCCCTCTGCCTCCACTCTTGTCCAGAACCTGTCTAGATAAAGACCAGTGGAAGCTATAACAGCTAATAACACCACATCACCTGACATGGCATCTTCTCCTAAAATCAGTTGTAATAATATCATCTATACATGCTAGCACGGCACTCTTGATCTCTGCAATAAGAGGAAATACTTTCATTTTCGTGAACAAACTGATCAGCTTATTAATTGTGACAACAAAAGTTGTTTTATATAAAGATTATCCTGAGATAACAACAATAACAAAAAATTTAATATGTTCTTTTTATCTGCTATATCTTTATCCAGTGATGAAACATTTGTATCCTAATATTATTACTCCCTTTCAGACATATGCGATAAGTGAGCACATTCACCAGATTTCAATGTCAATGTCATTTTTATTTATGAAGAACATTTAAAACAACTACAATCAACCAAGAGAATGAAACAATAAAAACACAATAAATCAGGATGGATGAAATCTCTAAAATAATAAAATGGAATAAAAGGAGTAAAATATCAGCCCAGTTAAAAGGCAATAAAACATGAAAGACTAAATCAAAGTATCATGCTTTGTAAATTAAAAACCAAAGAAAAGTGGTGGTGTAACAGCACTGAGATAGTTTCTAATGCCTGAGCCTTTATTATGCAAATACTTGAGTTGTTCCTTGGATCAGGGGCGCAGCCGATCACCTCTATTTTTGTAACTGGATCTTGGAACATCTAAACAAGGTTTGATAAGTCAACCTCAGTATTCAAACAGGAAAACGATAAAAGTTAGTCAATAGTCTATTAGGAGTATAAATTGCAAGTTTAATCACAATAGGTATTATCTCTGTTTAATGGACAACTATTTTATGTTTGCCAATATTACAAATTCTACCATTAGCTTTGTTAAGAGCTGTACAAGCTGAGGTAAGAAAAGCCAGGCCAGGGAATTTAAAATATAAACAGGTCTTACAAATTATTAATGTTTTGATGTCTGATTTCTGTCTTTATTTTGGATTGATGCTATTGGCATACTACTTTCAGCATTTTGTACATGTTACAAACAATGAAGAGAAGACTGTCCAAAACTAACATACAAGGAATTACAATAACCAGACTGGAGAAGAAATCAAGGTATTTTTCTGAATCTTTGAGAGAGGCATAGGGCTTTACTTTAGATAAAGGTTATAGGTGTTAAGCTAGCTTTTGTGACCCTTAGCCATCTGTTTAGGTATGCTGCTATATGCTTAGACTGCTGGGTGACATCCCATGATGCATTAGGCAATTCCCTCCATTTTTCTCTCTCTACTCTTTTCTGTCCATGTATAAATAGTGCCTCTACTTTTCTTTAGTAGGTATCCATGGCTTAGAGTTAAGGTGCCTGTTGACCCCTCTTTCCTATCCTCTCTACCCCCAACCAGATGAGGCATGGCCGGCCTTCCTAAGCAGGGGTCTGCTGGAGGTTTTTCCTGTTAAAAGTGTCCCCCCCCCCTTTATTTACTGTTGGATGGGGGACTGAATTGAAGAGAAGATATGCATGACTCCCATATGCAGTTGGTTTCCTAAATTAGTGAATTTTTCTTATGAATGGGCTTATATGAACTCAGTTATTGGACTGATGTGGCTCATATAATAACATTGTTTTAACCGGATTATAATTAGATTAAAATTAAATGCATTAAATTGGACAGTCCTCAAGCAGAGATTCAGAGATATTAGAGTAAAAAATTAAGGCACAATGTTAATGTGCTGCCAAAACAGGGTCAGAACCTTTACTGGAGCACCATTGTGGCAGCACGTGCTGGCTGAGAACCTTACTGAGACATTACAAGTTGGTTTTCCATATAAAAGTCGTTTGTGTGGGATTTAATAACACTTAGATCCCAACCTACTAAATATCCCAATCCCATATTCTCCTTCCAAGAGGATAGTAAAAATTACTGGTGGTGAAAAAATAAATAAATAATGTTGCAGTTAGAGATATAGAGATTGATATATAGAGATCAATGTAACGACATTAAAAATATCTGCATCTTGTCTTTAGATTGTTGTAGAAAATTGCACTTAAACCTGGAGAGCTTTCTAACTCAAGACACATGAAGAGCAGGTTATCTTTTAAAAGCCAGTACACTCAGAATGATCTGGACCAAATGATCGATACTCACCTATGATCTATAGGCTGAAGTCTATCCCAGCAGCCACTGGGCAGGAGGCAGGGTACATGCTGAAAAGGTCACCAGTCCATTCTCCTACTTTGCCCATTCCCAGTCTTGGCACAATACTGCATTAAATTTCAGCTTAGTAGTTTTGGGTTCATTTTAGTGACAGAGATATGCAACCAAAAGAAAGAAAAACACATTTTAATTGGTCACATTTTGCAGGTCATCACTTACTCAATTTATCAGTGTGTGATTCATAGATTTATATGTTGTGTTTTCCAGATGTGACACAGTCACAGGAAGTAGCTGAAGCTTCAAGAAGACAGAATGACATCGGGAGAGGAAGGGACAGAGGAAAGAAGAGAGAGAGAGGAGCGTGAGGGGGTGTTAGGGGAAGACAAGCACTTGTGGGGGTCCCAGCTTTTAAATAATTCAGAGAGACTCACAGCACTCAGTGCAGAGGAAGAGCACTGTCAGGTCAGCTCATTCACTGCAGAGAAGAGGTAGAGCTGAGGAAAGGAGAGGACCGTGCAGAGAGAGGAAGGTGTATAAAGATAGAAAGTGAGGGGAAGACGTAATGGGAGGAATTTGCCTTTGCGTGCATGCATATTTGTGTGTGTGTGTGTGTGTGTGTGTGTTTGCACCGAGTGGATTTATACATGAGTGTGTATTATGTGCTAGCTGTGCTTGTGTGTACTCCTTTGTGTGTGGCAGTGATGAAAATAGACAAAATGAAGGAGAAACAGGTCGCTTCCTCCTGGAGCTTTTCTTAGTAACCACGGCAACCGCCTCCTCCCTATATCCTCACTTGTTTAGTTTGTTTATCTGTCCCCCTGTTCTTCCTTTCTTCCCACCCATGCTATGTTGACTCCCATCTTCTCTTCATTCCTGATTTTTTGTGTCTTACACATCTCTAAATTCAATGCATTTCCTTCTCAATATAGTTCTTATGTTTCTTTTATTATCTGACACCTGAGTCTTTGCTCTCTCTACCTGGCCACAGATTTTCTTGTGCTGCCTCCCATTGCATGCCTGCTCTTTTCTCCTTCTCTATGTCTCTGCGTGAGTCCTGCGGGTTTGACTTAGATTAAGGTCATGCAAGTGACCATGGCTGAGAAAGAAAAAAATGGATATTAAATCATAGATGAGTGACTGACTGGGAAAAATAAGCACCAGCTTTGGAAGATGGGGATTGTATAATCTTAAACTATTGCAGTCTTGGAAAGGAATGATTGATGGGAGCTTTGGTGGGCCAGATGGAAACACCTCAGCAAATACTGACTCTTGAATCACTTACATCTCAAGGCTATGCCATTGTGATTTCCTTAGGGATTGCTTAATGAAAAATAAATTTCAGAGGATGAAGAACCACATCCACCAATATTTGGCTTTGGGTTAATCCAGCAGATAGGGATGGAATATGCCACGACCAAATTTGACAAAGCCACTAAAGTCAATATTAAACACTGAGTGTAAGAGTACTTCATATTATATGGAGACGAGTTACTGTATGGGAAAGACACTGGCATCGCTAGCTGATGTGGAGCCTCAGAGGTAGTACATCCTCCCCTCCCTGCTCCTCCGCGCGCCCTGCGCCCCGCCCCCGCCTCCCCGGCGCGTCGCATCGCTGAGCGGCGTTCAGCACGGACAGCCAGCAGCACCGCACGACCCAGCGCAGAGCTCACCTGGCGCCGCCGAGAACATATATTTGTTTCTCTCTCATCGGGCGGGGAAGAATAACTGGAGCGACGGAAAGGCCTGGCGTCACCATGTCAGGTAGAGACTGAAGGGAGGTTTGGGTCGTGAGGAAGAAAGAGGAGTAACACTGCGGTTGTGCTTGGAGTGGCTTCTCCATCCCGGTGAACACCTTTCCGGGCTCGGACGCACTTATGATGATGGGCGGTTGGCCGTTCTTGCTGCCTCTGGCTTTGCTCGCCATTGCAGGAGGTGAGTACTCTGCCCATCCTTGTGTGCATCATCACCTGGTAGAGCCCAAAGCGCGGCGCGTCTGTGCATTTAGGGAATCTAGATCTTAAAAGTAACGAGGGAGTGAGCATGAAAACAAAAGGAGTGGTTAGATTCTGAGGGGAGGCAGAGGTGTAGAAGATGACTCTTTCACTGCTGTGTCACCATCTTTCCCATAATAGCAGCGCGACGGAATGATGTAGAGAAATATCACCCACTCCATATGCGCGCAGCAGAAACACAAGCTAATATGATTTGCATTGTGTTTGATCAGAGTTGTTCTAATATAAGAGTCTGATATATAAATAAGACCTGTGATTGGTGGGTTTACAAGCTAATATAGTGCAGTGTGGTATCACAACTTAATTTGAGCGAGCCTGCCAATTTTAGGGTTGTGGTGGTTAAATTACGTTATAATAGTGGCATTATACAATTTAACAGAAGATAAATGAGGTGCTTCATATTTAAGACAAGCTATCAAGCATGCAATTACAAAACAGTTTTTCTGAGAGGATGGACTCATGGTCTGCAAAACAGTAACCTCCCACTTAAAAATAAATAAATAAAAACTAACTCTTTGTACCACCAGTCATAGTTTTCTCTCTAAATATTAGAGGAGGGCAGAGGGAAAGAAATTCTGTTGCTCACTTCTCTCTGGCTGTCTCTCTCATTAACACTGAGGTCTTGCATTGAGTAGGCAGGTTAATGAGAGGCATGTTGAGCTAAAACAACTTCTACTTCCTGTCATCAGAGGACAAATTATATATCATCCAGCAGCAGAGGATAAGCCATCTGTCTCTGTGTAACAGCTTTTATGGAGGACATGCATTGAGTAGATACTCTTATTTACGGCATAGTTGTTGAGGTCCATTTGGAGCTAATGAGGTATGTGTTAAGTGTATGCTGTTTGGCTTGTTGGATATATTTTACCTCTTTAAGTTGACTCTAATTTGGAGCTGCTGCATGTTCAAATGATTTGCCCCCAAACATCAGCTGACTGGAGATGTTTTTCAACTAATCCCTATAGTGACTGAGCAGAGGACAGCTCAGAGCCTTGAAGCACAAAGACAACTTCTCACTGCATTTGTGGCAGCTCACATAACTGCACAGAGTAACAACCTCCAACCACAAACACACACACATACCGCTAGTCATCTTCGTTGCACCAACTGTTTGTCATCACCCTTAGCGACTGCATCCCCCTTCATTTCTTTATCATACAACCAACACCGAAAGAGGACTTTCCCCCCAAGTAGTTTACCACACTTCCTTAAAAGATCTTTGACTTGCCTTAACCTTAATGCCCCTCCTCATACTCACAAACAGCAAACACACACCTTTCTTTAATGTTTTTGAGCTGGGTAACGTGAACTTTTAATTTCATCACACTTTAAAAAAAAATATAATTGCCAAGAGTTTTACAACTGCATATATGTAAATGCAGATACGAAGTAATGAAATTTAAAGAATCGTCTTGTGTTTTTGCACCTGAAAACAGCATTGACTTAAACACACACCCACACAGTAATGTAATGTAATACTCTAAATATAAGTTCAGGTTATGCTATATTTTCTTGATGATCTAATAACATAATTCAAACACTTTACAGATAGTAAAGATGTAAATGCATGGAAGCCTCAACAAATTGAAATCTTATTTGGGTAATATTAATGAGCTAAAGTTGGCAACGACTAAATAAATTAGACACAACAGTTTAAACCAAATTAAACATCAAACATGTTCTGTTGCATAATCTCTAGTTATTTTGGTTAGTCCTGAGTTCAAACAGAGGTATGTGGACTGAAAGAGAAAATGCAGCCAACATGCTATATCACTTTAAGGAGCTTCATAAGCATTGGACTACTAATGAGTCATCTTCCCTTAAGGGAGAAAATCTGATTAGCATCATCCTTGGAGACTATTAACTCTGTCCACACACAAGTGAACACAGACACATGTTTGAAGAAATGCAGCAGGCACATGATCAAACACACATACACACACACACCTGGAGTATGAGGAGCATAATAACATATTCTAATTATTTACTACAAGAAAGCAAACAAAACACTTTACTGAAATATGTGCTTAGAAAACACAGTGTATGCTTGGATTAATTCATTTCAGCACATAAGGACGGTCATTCTGAGTGTGTGTGCAAAGATGCTCAAGGACATTTCAGCACCTGTCTTCGATACTGCAGACGGGATGTGGCCATCCTGTGGTGTGAGGAGGATGCCGCTTGTCATTTCCCCAGCAGGGCATGCATAATAAACATGTCTGTGGTACTGTGTTGACCTGAGGCAGGGGTTACTGTGTGAAGCACAGTGTGCAATGGTCTCATCAGCCAAGGCTGCAAAGAGCGCTTAAAATAGTTTTAATGCAGTTCGTTTATCTCGAACCACACTATACTCTTTGTCCTCTGCTTTGTGATTGCACTAAATGAATATCGACCTTTTCCTTGGTAGTTCTACATTACAGAGAGATTAGCTCAGTCAGTTTTCTGCTTTGCTGTTCTGCTTTTATGATCTTAGTTCTATCTCACTCTACACATAACAGTCATCCTTCGCTTTGGTCTGACTTTTTTATCTCTTTCTGCCTTATTTTGCTCATTTATCTTTTCCATTTCTGTCTTTTTGAACTAACTGTGAAAACACTGTATGAGCAGATCAGCGGGTAGGGGCAGCATCTGTGATTAGATATGCTCAGCAGATTCACAACCGGGGCCTGCATTGGATTGTGAGAATGTGTGTGATTCCATGTATAAAACAGTGTGCTCTCATGTGTGATTTGTACAAGATTTTTTGTGTATGTGTGTGCATGTGGGTTTGTGTGAATGAATGTGTAGCAGTAGTACCACCACACAATGTGGCCCTGGAGATTAACAAAGCAGAGGGAGAGCATGGAAGTTTAATAGAAACTTAAGCAGAAGAGAAAAAGAGGCAGATAAGAGACATTTGGCGAGTTAAGAGTTTTAATTTTGACCTTGTCTAAGAATATCTTTATAAAGGTGTTCTTATGTCAAGGCAAGGTCATGCTTGTGTTGCTTGGATGTAGGTGTTTTTAAATTAAATCATGTAGACATGATAGAACTGACAAGACAAGTAAAACCACACTGCCCTAGAAACAATGAAAATGAAAGAGAGCATGCTGTAAGTCATGACAGAGAAAGAAGACAAATGTCCAAGCTGTCATCTAGAATCATATCTTGCAGTTAGACCTCCTCGTCCTCCTCATGTGCACATCTTATCAGTTGGCTGCTGGTGTCAAAATCTATTTGTTGCCAAATGTTAGCACACAATAACAGCTGCCATCATAACACAACAATTCAAGTGATGTATTTTATTGCATTCCTTGAAATAGGCACCGCCATTAGAAAGCCATACATTATCATCAAGCAGCTAAGCTTTTCACACAGATCAAACATGCACTGTCATGCTTTATGAGCATTTTAAATCACTGAGTCTTATAATGAGGCTTCTCGGTTGCAGATGTGTCACTAAACTAAACCATTTCGCTATGCTGACTATACGTTTCCCTTGATGTGATTTCAACAGACTTTCCATAGTGCAGCACACTGTGGCGATCTGTGCCCTGTGCTTCACTTAAATGCCTATAAACAAAAGGAGAATGTGGAGTAGTGTGGAGAATGTATTTTAAATACTGATAGATGATGCAAGAAACTGCTCAGATATGTGGTTTCAAAGGCAGCAAAAACACTGCATTATATACCAGTAAGGCGAAGGAACTGAGGCTTGGGTGTGCTTTGGGCTTTGTGCAAACGTCTCAGATAGCTGATAATGCTTCCAATAATTGATTAATTAGTGGATTAACGATATAAAAAATTTAAAAAGTCCCAGAAATTCCCTAAATGTACTAAAGCTGGGGGCATCTTATCTTCTCTGGAAGAAGAGTAGATGATGGATGTGTCCCTGGTGTGCTTATTAGAAAAAGTGCTGAATATGAACTAATGTGTACAGCTCTTTGAGTGGTCAATATTACTTGAAAATTCCTATATAGATGCAGTTTTATTGTATTCAAACTGTCCTTAACCTGATGAATGTTGTTCATTAAACGCATATTATCTTCCCCATACTGCTGAGATGACCCTGAGGTGCCCACTTACCCTTCAGAGGAGGCACAGGCAACCATTATGACCCATAAGTGCAATGCAGCTGATTCAGTTCCACTTATATTCAACAAACCAAAGCAGTCTTTTAAAACACTGCAGAAATTCACAATGATATTGATACAGTTTAACAGATGTTCATCAGATTGATCAGTTTAGTGACCATGTACATTTAAAGATGATCACATCCATAAACAAAATAAGAAGTCACAAAAACAATATGCTCCCTGCAACTAGATGAGAAAAAATAGGTGCAGATGACAGCATATCAATCAATACTGATCCATTATGTACCGTTTACATTGTAATTAGGTTGAAATTCCATGTTAAAGGAGTTTTTTGTGTGTGTGTGTGTTTGTGTATTTATGTTAGATCAGGATTGTTTTTGTGCATTTTTTTCTGTAATGTAACTGTTTTTCTAAAAAGATAATTAAAGACATGGTGGAAGCAAGTGCATAAAACATGTTAGTTGAGGTGTTTTATAAGCATGAGTGACACAAACTTGACTGCCTGTTCTAATGTGGAGTTGGGTAAGACAATAAATCTTCTGCCTCCAGTTAGTCCACAGTAGGATAGCTTTGTTTTTTAAGTGCTGTGATATTGCGGCTAGATGACGAATCAATATTAATATCTGAGTTCTATGGCCCCTGCAGTGCCAATTGGGTGTTGCCAGTAGATCAATGGATTTCTCCTTTATTGATTTAAGAATATTTCAGCACAAAAGGTCCCAGCTACAGCAAAAAGCCTCATTGACAGTCCAAAAAAAGAAGAGCAAAAAGCGACCTTTCTTCCCCTCAAACCGTTTCTCATTGTAGAGACCATTGCTGTAATAGTCTTAGCAGGATAATTTAATTTAGCTCTTGCTTTGCTCTCATTTTCCCCACATTTGTCTTTACAAAGTTGAGTGCACTCTGGACTCTTGTGTTGTAGAGTCAAAACAGCACAAGCTGGGAAATTGTATGAATTTTATGTAATCACACAAGCATGATTTGATCAAAGACATTTAAGGCCTACAGACACAGTGAAAGCGGCTACCATCTTGCCTGTTCTGGTGCTGTGTCACTGAGGTGTGTGTCTGCGTTTGCATTTGCGTGGTAGTGTGTCACTTCTGTTGCTCCAGGGTCTAATGGGGAGCCATGCTGAAAAATTCATAGTGTCACATTAAGTTTGCAATATTTGCGTTGGAAAACAACAAGAATACAACCTGAGTTATTATAAGCAAAATTACAACCTCTCAGGTCAGCTTTGCCTTCATTGTTGTGCATGGAGATGGAGAATTTGAGAGATCACACCCTTCTTGGAAGCATTAGTGGGTGCTGCAGACAAGAGGCTGAGTTAACATGTTGGTGATCAGGTCAGAGTCTGTGGGTGCTTTTTTGCAGTCTTGTTTTTGAGATAAAAACAAGAACAGACTAAAACTGTCTCATGGGCTTCATAATTTGTCTCTGTAATATTAAAATTTCATTCTAAATGACACAAGTACTGACCTATGAATAATCAAAAATAAAAAAGACTGGATAAGTTAGACTGTACAGTTTTCTATAAATGATAATTCATCACAATTCACCAAACAGGTGGTGGTGGTAGAACTCAGTGTAACCTGAGAAAAGCGCATGGATGAAGCTTGAGAGTGGAAATTTGCCATGTACCAAGAGTTGAAGAGGAATGTAGGAGGCAGGGCTGGTTCACTTACCATACGCCCAACAATAGATCTTGAAACTTTGCAGGCAAGTCTCTCTGTAGAGTCCTAAACATGATAGGGATCCTGGACTTGGCAAAGAAAAGGGCCATTAAATCAATTACAGATGCCACAGAAGGGACCACTTTGTGGCACTGGCTGAAGAACTGGTCGAATGCTGGGATGCAAGCTGGGAGAAGGTGTATGACGTTTTAACAGACAGAACAGAACTGAAATGTAGATCTGCTCTGCTCCATCATTGTTTAAGTGAACTGTATTGGCTTCCTGTCTCAGTCAACAGTGTTATTGCCTAGTGTGTCTGGGAATAATATACATTACTCATATGGTTCAGACTCAGACAGTAAAGCTTATTTTATTATTATTTCCCGCATGGATATGTGCACACAAAAAGATGCATATACCCCTATGAAATATCCATCCTGCACTCACAAGAGACAACCTGAGTTCTGCAGACATGTGCGACAAGATGTGGATTGATGATGGTGGATCAGTGATAGAAGCAGCAATAAATGGACAGTGGCTGTCACCAGCAGGGAGATGAAGATAACATGAAAGAGGGGAGGGTAGGAGGAAGGGAGGCAGACAATCAATACGGTGAGAAGAAACTAGGGGCTTTGAATTGTAGAAAAGTGGAAAAAGGGTAAAAGAAGAGTGCAAGATTAAAAACAAAGGAGTGAACAGTTGCGTGTCGAGTTAGAGGGAACAAATTGCCCTTGTTGGTCCATGGACAGAGGCTATCATTCCTGATCAGCAAACACAGGACAGGGCAAAAGGGAGGTAGAGGAGAAAGTTGGAGATTAAGAGAGAAATAAAGAGAGGACAGAGAAGAGCTCAGAGATGTGTTCATTGCAAAGTGTAGCCAAACGATGAAGAAAAAGAGCATTTAGTGTATCTCTTTTGTGTCTATTTCTACATATTTTCCACTTCCTGTTTACATCAACCTGCATGTAGACATGCAGCTTCTTGTCTTGACTTTGTGACTTTGTGTACTTCATTGCTGCTGTTATTGTAATTGCAAATGAATCTAACAAGTTGGAAATCATCACATTAAAAGAAACCTGCAGGGTTTGCTTGGTTTTTATGTGTGATAAATGGTTTACAAGCAGCTTTTCAATAATCAATAACAGTGACGGAGAGATTGTATGGAGTTGTGCTTGGCTAACTCTTTTAATTAAATTGGCTTTTTTTTTATATTTGAGGAGTTAATTCTTTCAAAATTTGTCCCTAAAAGATTCTCTCTTGAAAAGTCTTCATCTCAGGCAAACTGTCCAGATAATATATTATTATTCTTTTTGGCTTTTACCTCCAATATACCATACAGTCCTTTTGTTTATTTAAGCTTGTGAAGTTACAAGATCTGTTCTCTTCCACAGAAGATACTTCTCCTGAAAGGTCTGAAACACCTCATTAGTAGTTCAGTTTTTTTTCCCCTCACTTGTCTACATCGCCATGTAACTCATCTGCATACTGTCTGCCTGGTGGCTGTTGACATGGTTCAGAGAAAAGATATGTTCAAGTGCGCCTGCGGCATCCTTGTGTGGCCAACATGAGAAGTTGAGTAAAAAAACAGACTGCAGTGAAGTTGGACACATTTTACCATCATGATTGAGTTCACAACAGTGTTCCTTCTCTCAGGAATACCAGCTAGAATTACTTATTTTTCCTTTTTAAATAATACTCTCTTTTTGTCTTGGTAAAAGGTACTAAAGGGCTACAGGCTGGGACTGAACCCAGACCCTCTCTATCAAAGAGCTTCATCCATCCATAGAGCTTTGTGACACTGAACACCTTATGCAAGAGTTTCGTCATCTGAAACTCATCATGCACAATCTTTTTACTAATCACTGTATTTCATAAATTTTGTCTCATGAGTCCTAACTTTTCTGTAGCACTTTTACTGGCAAATGGTTAGGGTTGGGTATTAAAAATACACTGTAAGGCTCAGAGTTAATGCAAATATTTAAATCTATATGTTATGGAATACATAGAGAAGCTTATATATTTTTATACCTGTGTGTTGTGATTCCTGTCATATCATGCAAATGCTGCCCTATAGAAACAGCAGTCTGGGAACATGTTCCCATCTCAAAATTTACAACTATAGATTGTGATGCTACAACATTTTTGGACAGGTTGACGCAAATAAAGCTGTCATTGCATATTTTATGTTAGGCATGTCAGGGAGGCCTTAGGCTCATCAGCGCATAGTTGTGTCGTCATAGAGGTGACTCCCATCTGCTGCACCCTAAGAAGAGTCTTCACAGCGCCTGACTTGTCCTGATTTGACACTGCCTGAGGTTTGAATAACATGTGACATGACGTAGTGATGTTCTGTGTTGTTGCAGAAAGCTGGACTAAAGTTCTATCCAGCATGCACGCCTCAAGACTATAATGCCTCACTCATGTCAGTGCTGAACTGAGAGAAACACACCTGATGACTGACCAGCTACCGCACACTTTTTAATTTTAGACTAACAAGACTAATCAGAGTGAATTAGGTCTTTTGAGAGTGAGACACGTGAGCTAAAACTGAGTGTTACATTCAGTAAGTGACAAGAAGTGATGCATGGATGTGCAGTATGAAGAATGAATAACATCTAGATTTTGAAAATGATATCCTAATAATAATTTAATAATTTCTTATTACAAAGCTCAAAATGGACTCTTTAAAGTTTTTAAATGATTAAAGCTTTCACCGCTATCAGCTTTCTTCCAACTTGTTTTCCTGCACCGTTAATAGCTCTTTAAAGAGCATGTGTGAATATGCCAAATTCATAGTAAGCATCCTGTGTTTATCTTCAGGGGCAAAGTGAGAGGCAATCATGAGAGAATATGTAGTTGCCAGAAAGGCAGGGAATGAAAGGCAGCAGAGAATTAGAAAGGAAAGAGGAGCTGCACAATGGTTGTTTTTCTTCAGTGCATCATGTCTCTCACAAAAAAAGAAAAACCTTTCCTCGTGTGTGTGTTGTGACAGCTCTGCTTAAACTCCACTGCTCACTGATATGACTACAGTCTGCTGCAGATGGAGGGGATGGTGGGCAGGAAGGGGAAGAAAGAGATGGAGTGAAAATAACCCAAAGCTAGAAAAGAGTGGCAGTTGGGGAGTAGTGCAAAGCAGCAGAGGAAAATAGATGGAGACAGAACAGAGGCACTAACAGTGTGACAGAGACAGAAAGGATAGAGATAGACACATTCAGACGGGTTGACTCATTCTTATGATGTCAGATCTTGTGAGAAGTCTGTATCGAGCTGTGCCAAGGTTCTACAGCCAGCAATGATGAGTAATACCGTGGTTAAAGCTTTGCCTTTTCAATGCACATGGCTGAAAAAGCTGGCTGTGAAAAAAGAGGCCAAACAGAGAACCGCAACTGCACCGATGATTTTCTGCTCTGTATGATTGTTATATATTTCCAGTATGATAAATGTCTGTAAATGATGCCAGGAGAAATGCAGATGAGTGCAGCTTTCTTTGTCTCTTGATAGAGGTGCTTGGTGATGATAGTGTGCTCTCATTACAGGCAGCCTTGGAGCAGACACAGAGGAGCGGTTGGTGGAACATCTCCTAAATCCAGCACATTACAACAAACTGATTCGCCCTGCGACAAATGGCTCTGAGCTGGTTACTGTGCAGCTGATGGTGTCTTTAGCCCAACTCATCAGTGTGGTGAGTGTGTGTCTTGATCTGAATCATAATTGATAAGAATTATGCTCATCTATGTATTTGCAATTCAATAAGAAAAAATTAAATTCATCACTTTAAATTTCTAAAAACAGGGAGGTAGTTGGCATGGCGAGGAAAGAAAATCTAAAACTAAACAAGCCTAAAACTAAAAGGTTCAAGGTCTGGAAAAAAATAAAGACAATCCAAAAAAAAGTTGAGAGGTGCACAAAGTAAAGAAAACAATGAAAATATTTAGAAAATGTTAAATAAAATCTGTAATAAAATAATCTTTTATGTGGCTATTTTCTTCTGCAGCATGAAAGGGAGCAGGTGATGACCACCAATGTCTGGCTAACACAGGTGAGACCTCACACTCGTCCTTTTATCTCAGCAGCATTTAAATAAATTATTACAAAGAAAAAGAGAAATGAGAGCAAGAAAGATAATTCCAATGCTGTCCGTACAAGGAGTTAAACATTTGATTTGGATGTTTCTGTTTGAGATTTCACAGTTTCACAGTTAGGTCAGTGGAAGTGAATCACAAACCACAAAAGAGGGACTTGGATAGCATTCATAAATGTGACTTTGGCACACAGGCTCACACAAACACTGAATTAACCTTCTTCTACAGTGCTTCATAGTGCATGATGATTTATATTATATAATCAAATTCCACAGTGTCATCATACCAGTAGAGCATGATGTATGAGCTGTGGTGCCACTAAAAGCTGATTCACTGTGCTCCGTATGTTTCACTGCTTCTGTGGGTCACAGACTGTAACCCTGCCTCCTCGTACGTGGAGCATCATCTAGGAGAAGTGACAGGACTGGTGAGGAGACAGACAGAGAAACATTAAATGACACATCTTTAAATGGTCATGAATGAGATTTGTTTTACACTTAAAACAAATACAACTGATGACAAGAAAAGCCTCTTTCACAAATGCTTCAGCTGTTTTTCTCAGTTGATTTTGTGATGTGAGTTACTGTACATAATCCTTACCCAGCCCTCTGACAGGGCTTTGACCCTCTACTGAAGAATTTGGCAAGAAGAACGAGTGGAGAATGTACGCTTCTCACGTGTACTTCAGACCATGCACACACACATTTTTACTCCAACATAAATCAGATATAAAGTGGAAACAGAAAAAAGCCATATAATTAGTCATAAAACAAATGAGACAATTTCATGCAGTTCGTACTGTATTGTAGTGATTTTTTTTTAGATTTTACTCAATTTTTAAAATATACTCTTAATTATAATAATTGTGGATACTGTAGGAAGACCTCTCTAATGACACTAATGATGCTTTACAAAAGCAGGTCTTTAAATGACACAAGATTGTCTCATAGGCTTCTGTGCTGAAAAGAAAAAATAAATAAAAACAACAACATGATCCATCTGTACATCTGTCTCTTTTATTATGTATCCAAGCCTGTGTACTGTAAAGGCTACGTGTTCACCGGCTGAAGAATAAATATCCTCCTCTGTAGCCCTAATGTGATATGCCAGCAGATTATATTCTTTTCATTAAAAGAAAAACCCATTCACTCTCTGAAGTCTGGGAGCCACGATAATGTTCATACTTCATACTTTAAGAAGTCATCACCTGTGAAGAATTCTTTACAAAGTAATACAAAGTGTTTTGTTTTATTTTATTAATGAACTTGCTTTTTTCCAATTAATTTGAGCCTCTAGAAAAGAGTTTTTGACATTAAAAAAGTCATAAACGTGATTAGAACCCTTATGTATTTGTCAAGACAGAAAATAATAAAAATGCTTCCAGCATCCAAACATGCCCAAGCCTAACTTCAGATAATCATATTTATAAAGATAGAAATCCACCCACTCACATACACGTCTGCAGGCAATTTGGACTTACATCTAGGTCCACAGATGAAACATGCTTGAAAACATCTTGCATTTTATACATAATATGACCAATATAGATGGTGTGTATATGATTAAACTGCTTTATCACATGCTCACAAGCATGCAGTTTGCACCTTAGTAAGTTAGGATTTATGACATGTAACGGAGCGTAGAATGACCATAAGTGCTTTATGTATTCCTCGCCGTCAGAAAGTCTGGAGCCAAGGACAGCTATCCTGAGCCAAGACAAACTGTAATGATCACAATACATCATAGTAACTGCAGACAACCTAACGTGTGTTTCAGCTCTGCACACACAGAAGAGCTGAATGCTACATATCACAAACTCCAGTGTTTCAATGTCAACGGCTGACCCGCTACACAGACAACAAGATAATGTTAGTCTTTTACACAAGGTTACACAGAGGACATGTTTGCTGATGTGTATACACACAAAAACACACACACACATTCACATACATTTAATCTGCATTATCATACATGCCATTTTAATCATGCTGGTTGGTTGGCATAAGGATGCGTTTAAAGACTTCTCAGGGTCAAGACTGACACGAGTGTTACTCTCACTATGTTTTTAGGCTTGTTGTTAAAAGTGTGATGAAAGCACAGAGAGGACAGTGTGTTCTCTGGGCTTGTGCACATTTTGATGTGTCACGTTGACTCACATACAAACTGAAAGATGGACAGACAGGCCTTTTCCTCTCCTCTCAAAGATATCTTCTTGCTACTGCATGATTAGAAAACATGTGACTAAGCATGGTTTTTCTATTGGCCCCCCAGGAGTGGCAGGACTATCGTCTGACTTGGGTCCCCGAGGAGTTTGATGGAATGTTGAAGGTCAGGCTGCCCTCAAAACACATCTGGCTGCCTGACGTGGTCCTCTACAACAAGTGAGTCACACTCACTCCTCTGTCCTCACTTAAAAAGCTTATACAAGACACTAACAGACTCATAAATGCATACATGCATAATAAGATGCTAAAGGAAGACACGTACAAATCACATATGCAGCTGACAGTTCTTTAAAGTCGACTCCCTGGTGAGCAAATCCAGCTGCTGCCATTGTCAGTTGCTTAGATTGAGAGCATGAATTAAATAGCAGTTTTCAGAGTGCAATATATTTAGGCCCCACACATGACTGAATATGTCCACTGTTATATACTTATATAGCTAATGCTACATTGCTGTACCTCCAATCACGAGACTGGTATTGTAGACAGACACAGGCAGTATATGTATTACCATGAGAAGAAAAAAGTACGTATTGCTTATTTCTAATATTTTTACAGCACACAATATAAAAACTTAATCTGTTCCATACCAGCTTTTAAAAAAAATAGATAAACACAACCTCAGATTAACAAAAATATAACATATTACACTGTGCCATTATTTATTAAGGGCCATGTCACTGTCATGATTTATTCAGCAAAATTTAATTTAAATGCAGATTGAGTGTGTGAGGCAGGTGAGATAATAAAATGTCCTTTAATAACTGATGATCAGCAAGTGAGCTCCTCTGTAAAAGCACAAGTGTTGGCACCTTGCTGATCTGGAGCATTCAGATGTGCATCAATGCAATGCTAAGGCAGAATTTCATTAGCAATAACCTTCAATGAGATTATAAAGATATTTCCAAACAATTTAGAGTCCATCATTCTATAGTGAGAAAAATTATTCACAAGTGGAATGCATTCAAGGAAAAGTGGGTTCACCAAAAGGTCAGAGTAAACAGTTTTCACAGAAACTGAATGATAATCCTAAAGCTACATCACATATTGTGCAGGCCTCAGTTATCCTACTAAATGTTAAAGTTCATGACTGTACAGCTAGAAAAATTACTGAACAAGTATGGTTTGCTTGGAAGGTTTTCACTTCTGAGAGTTTTAGTCGATAAAACTGCATGTGAAGCCCAATCACACTGTATTCCTTCAGCTGATCAGATGTCTTAATGGGGATACTGTTGCTACTGTTAGTGATGATGAGGTTATGTTTTGACATTTTATTTGATATTATGAGGGCTTAGAGGTATCAATATCGGTATCGGTATCTTTGAAAAAGTACCATTAACTAATGGTATCGTATCGACAGAAGAAATACTAGTATTGCCCATCCCTCCCTTGTAGCTGCAGCTAGACAGGGAGCTTATGATTTTCCCATGCTTCAACTTACAAATATAGCAACAACACTTTCACTTCCTGTGTAACAAGGTTGGTGTCGTGCACCAGGGTTGCACTGGCTCCCTATGTTTTCATAAAGAGAAAAAGGTTAGGCTGGCAACACAAAGGTGCATCTGAACAAACCAGGCTTATGGGAAAACCTTAGGTGGATAAAAGTCATTAAAAGTGAGGATGTTTGGCCATAATGCACAGTATATCCAAACACAGCATATCACCTTAAACACTTCAAGCACTATAGCCTATAGATCTTATCTTATCTTATCTTATCTTATCTTATCTTATCTTATCTTATCGTATCTTATCTTATCTTATCTTATCTTGTGATTATTTGATTTTTTTTTGCAGCCACAGGATCTGGTCATTAAGTCCCCTATAAACTCCTCTATATACCAAATCTACAACATAATGGCTGAAAAAGGAGAACATCAAGGCATTGCTGTAGTTCAGTCATGAGTCAGACCAGCAGACAGACAGATGAGAGAGCTGTGTATTAATTAATATCTATAAAAACATTGGCCAAAATAGTAAAGAAGAATGGGCCAAAAATTCTTCTACAAGGATCTGTAAATTGACAATTTCATACAATTCATATTTCATAAATCATATTAATGCTGCTGAAGTTGGTTCTACAAGAATAATGGGTATTACTGGTTGAATACTGACATAATGTTATATGTGGTGTATTGCTCATCTGAGGTGGCATTTGTCTAATTTTAAGACATGGTAGAAACCATATGATTTTACATTTTTCTTTGTACTCTGAAAAACAAAAAACAGAAATGACAGAGGCTTTACTTTCTTTTTACCGATAACTGATGATACCATGTGTGTATAAAGTTAATCAACAAGGATGCAGAGAAATGCCTACCGACTGAATGTTCTGACCACTGTGGCTTATCTAAAGCATGGTCAAAAAGTGCATAGCTACTGGTAATGTAAAAATATTGGTAATAATCCAAACTGATGTTCAGTATAGCAGACTAAGCTGCACTTGTAAAACACAAACTGCCTTACACGTTAACCTTGAACAGCATGTTTTGTTTGTTGGGATGTGCTTGCATGTCTGAGGGAGATAAGGATGTTGCCGACCACTTGACTCAGTGTAATGGAAACTTAGTGTCTCCATACAGTATGCTAATCAGCTCATCAGAGTACAGTGATCTGTGTGGCCTTCTCCTCTTTCCCGGTTTCAGTCCTTACTTTACTAAAGATTAAAAGATCACCGACCCACCAAACTCCGGATGAAATGATCCTGTTAATCCTGCATACCCCAGGTCGGCTTGCTATTCTCCAAGTCTCAGTCACTGTCAGTCACTTGAACAGAAGGATTAGCTCAGCTTAAATCAGTGTCAGAGCTGCTGTTTTGAAGTTTTGATTATTTCATTAAATCTAAAAGCAAGATTATGTTTCGTCGAAAGCACTTGAGAAGATGAGTCAGAAATTATTAATCATCCTCATGGGTATATTACATGTTACAGCATTAGCATTAGACAACATGTAGCTGTTTATTGTGTCAAAATATTAAGTTAAATCGAAATTCCATCTCCAGCTTGAATGTTGTTAGCTGTCTTCAGACCAACAAATCTAACTTAAGCTGATCAGTACAACCCAGCCTGACCTATGAATGCTGTTTCCTGTCTAGACTATGTGTTCATATGTTCCCTGTCTTCCTGTTCCTTGTGTTTATATAAGCAGGTGTGGGTGACTTAACTTACCTCAGCATCCATGTGTGTATGTTTCTTCCTTTAATGAACCTTTAATTCTTGAAAAATTAAAATCATCATGCTTTGCTGTTCATTAGACTCTGGGAAAATTTGGCTCATCGTCACACTTAAAAACATTAAATCATCACACCAGTGTCTTACTAGTCTCATAAATATCTTAATTCATGTCTTTTCTTGTCTTTGCCCCATTTCCATTCATGTGTCTTAGTGCTGATGGGGTGTATGAGGTGTCCTTCTACTCCAATGCAGTGGTGTCCTACGATGGCAGCATCTTCTGGTTGCCACCAGCCATCTATAAATCAGCCTGTAAGATTGAGGTCAAGCACTTCCCGTTTGACCAACAGAACTGCACCCTGCGCTTCCGCTCCTGGACCTATGACCGCACTGAGATCGATCTAGTGCTTCGCGCTGACGTGGCCAGTATGGATGACTTCACGCCCAGTGGAGAGTGGGACATCATCGCCCTCCCAGGCAGACGGAACGAGAACCCGGCTGACCCCGCCTATGTGGACATCACATACGACTTCATCATTCGTCGGAAGCCTCTTTTTTATACTATCAACCTCATCATTCCATGTGTGCTCATCACATCGTTGGCCATCCTGGTCTTCTACCTGCCCTCTGACTGTGGAGAGAAGATGACGCTCTGTATCTCAGTGCTACTGGCTCTCACTGTGTTCCTGCTGCTGATCTCTAAGATTGTCCCACCCACTTCACTGGATGTTCCTCTAGTAGGGAAGTACCTGATGTTCACCATGGTTCTTGTCACTTTCTCTATTGTCACCAGTGTGTGTGTGCTCAATGTGCACCACCGTTCACCCACCACACACACTATGCCCCCTTGGGTTAAACTGGTGTTCCTCAACAAGCTTCCTGCCCTGCTCTTTATGCGCCAGCCAAGGAACAGCTGTGAGCGCCAGCGGCTACGTCAAAAAAGGAGGGCACAGGAGCAGAAAGAGGGTGGGCGCAGTGGAGAGTCAGGGGCCCTGATGGTGGGGCTCGGGCTGGGTAGTGCCGGAGGAAACGGAGGAGGATCCTCAACTGCGGTGTTTGGCAAGGATGACAGTGACCCTTGCACATGCTATGTGAACCGAGCTTCTGTTAAACAGTTTGGAGGGGATCTGGGAGGTGCAGGAGGGGGATCTGTGGATGGTCTGAATAGGGTAAGGGAGGGCCGGGAAGGTGGCTCTGGAAACCAGCAGAGGGGAAAGCAAGCAGCCAGTGGTCCTGTTTTGACTCATACCCTGCTGGCTCAAACGTGTCCAGGCTTTGAGGAGGCTGTGGAAGGAGTGCGCTTCATTGCCAACCACATGAAGAGTGAGGATGATGATCAGAGCGTGAGTATTACATAATCGTTTTCAACTATTTTCACAATATCTGGTGTTCTTTATCAGCCTGATGGACCTTATTTTTTCTTGTTTTGCCAAAAATTGTTATTACAGTTTACTGTTTTGATATCAAATTTGTATGTACAATGACAGTAATCAGTTAAAGCTACAGTACCTGTTTGTGTCTGAATGAAATCTTCCTAAATGTTAATAATTTTCTCCTCTGAATCATCTTCCTTTATCCAAATACGTAACCACCCACAAACTGTATCCTGAGCAGCACAGATGAGAGCCATGTCATATCATTAGCTGTACAGCTGTGCCATTTTTACTCTATCATCTGAAATGCAAGGGGTACTACAATGGACTAGAAGCAAAGCAGACAGATCTGGTGACGCAACCATAGCCCTGTGAATATCCAACACAGATATGTAATTATAGCGGCAGAATGACGTGTGCATGAAGGAGTACAGCTGAAAAATGAGCTGGAATAGAGAAATGGAGACAGCGGAGTGAGGGTGGCAGATTTTATTGCTTAACCTCAAGGCATCTTAGGAAAGCCAGCATCTCTCATGGAATGAAAGAAACTGACACGAGAATTGACAATCTTCTCTAATTCTGTCCATCCCCATCCAGTTGCCATGTTGGCTATGTTAACATCCTCCCTCTCCTGGTACAGTGCGTGACTGTCAGCTCTCCCACCTCCACATCCTCCCTCCTTTTCAATCCTCCTCCAGTTATCATCACAGGGGTTAAAATGTCAGAGCCCCTTCTGCCTCTCTGTGTCCTCCATCTCTCTCGTCTCTCATGTCCTTCTCTTCCTCCTTGACTTGTGTCGGACCTCATCAGAGCTGTGTGCCAAAACGAGTCTCCACTCACATTAACCGTTCACCTCCATTAACCCGAAAAGCAGAAAGATGGATAGACAGAGAATCACAGGATGACTGTGACTGTGCTCACCTTTATCTTTTTCTTCACCCCATCCCACATCCTTTTTGTACCCTCCCCAAACACCATCCACCCACCCAATCTACAGGTGAGCGAGGACTGGAAATACGTCGCCATGGTGATCGACCGCCTCTTCTTGTGGATTTTTGTGTTTGTTTGTGTGTTTGGCACATTGGGCATGTTCATGCAGCCTTTATTTCAAAATTACACGGCGAAGACCATCACCAGCCCGCCAGGCTGACCTCTCTACAGCCACAAAGTCGCTGACAGACAGCTCCCCAACCAATCAGCACAGCAGGATGTGGGCTGGAGGTGTGTCTTTGTATGTGTTGGGGGGGGGGGGGGTAAGGGGGGTAGAGGGGTAGGGTCTGAGTTTTATTATATTGCAGAGCTGAAAACAAAACTTCTACTGAACAGCAACCACGTCCATCAACTTTATAGCAACATTTTTTGCAACAAACAAACGTTTTTCTCATATGAGGATAAAGAAAAAAAAAAACACCATCAAACTCTTACCTGCAACTTTTTGTCCAGATGCTGAACAGACTGACCTCTCCTTTCTGGTTAAAAGTTCCCTCTTTGCTCCCCACCTCGGTCTTTCAGGGAGTGTGGATGCTTGGATTTCCTCCCTGTTGGAATAATCAACATTGTGCCCAACACTGACATGCCCTGACTATCAAAGACATCATTCAACCGCAATGTTGACTGATGTCAGTGTCAGAAAGGGAAGGGAGGTTCATATCAAGGTTCTTGTACTTTTGTTTTCCAGAACTCCACTATGACATGATTCATTATATTTTATTATAGCATAGCAGCTTACCACAGTATAGCATTAAGTATATATTATAAAGATTTCTCTATGTTAGCCCATGCAATAGTTTGTTGCTGGTTGAGAGGCTTTGGTGTGTTGTATGATTGTATAGATATAAAAAGAATGTGATATAAACTGTACTGCACTGCCTGTGATGGGCATACTAACATGATATGTGTAAGAGCAACAGATTGTGAAGGAAAATACATTGGGGACGTTGATACTGAAGAAAGAGCCAGGTTGGGTTGCTGCAGAAAAGTCAAAGAGATGTGCTAATAGATTATGCATGGACAGTTTTCGCTCAGTGTTTTGCACAGTAAATGGAGAACAGCCGCAGTCTGCTGTGCCAGAGTGCACAGCTGTGGATGAGACTAGCTCCTGAGAAATGGAGGACTCCGAGCCAAGATGGTGGCTAAAGCGTGTATATGACGGACAGTGAAATATAATTTTGCTAAGATGGAGTATTAAGAGCTGAGTTAAGAGGAGGCAAGGATCAATACTGGATAAAGTTTCATGCAAGTCAAATAATATTGGTGGGTTGATGGGGATTTTTATCATGGATACTGAGCAATTATGTGTATCAACATGTGCTTTCACAGCTGTTTATTTGATCGTCATTACTCTGATCATCTGAACTGAGTAAGACAGTATCTCACTTGCAGCTCTTTGCTTGGTTTTTCTCTCGTCTCTTTTAGGACTTGCTCAAAGCAAAACTATACATGTATTTGTGTATGTGAATACCTTTTCCACACCTTTTTATTATCATATCTGTGAGATCTAATGATCAGATGAGCATTATGTATCTTTGTCTTCCTGCCACTCTTTTTATTTATCCCTACTAACTTCTCTTCTGTCCTTATCCTCTTGTATGATCTTCCATATAATATGATTTGTGTGGTTGTGTGTGTGTGTAGTTGTTTTGTTTTATTTCCACATTTTTTCAAGTTTTTTTAATCAAAGTAGAACAAGGCCTTCTCAGGCACACGTGCAATTAAAGAGGAGAGAAATGACAACATGGCCAACAGAAAAGTGGTCATAGAAGGCAGTAAAAGTTATGCAAAATCAAAGTTAAATGAATAATGAACAGAGATAAGGAATGAAGACAGGCAGAGAGAAAGGACTCTTAGTGTTGTTGCTCCATATGAAAGTAAACCTCTGAAAAAAAATTATGTCTAATCCCTGTCACTGTCATTGGCTGTGAATTTCCTCAGCTTTTTACAGTCATGTGGCCAAGTCTGCAGCTCCGCTCAGATCTGGACTGGGAGCTGTTTTCTTCCCTGTCTCTTACGGATGGGATTACCTGTGGGGATTCCTGGTAGATCCCAAATGAGTGTGAAAAGCTTTTCAGAGACCTGTGAAAACTGTTGGCTGCATGGCTCCGCATGGAGAAAGTGCTGCTGCCCATTCTCTTTTTGCTCCTTTTCTCTCTGACCTTTATACACTTCTTCCTTTCTTCTCACTTTCTCTCTGATTATGCTCCCCCATCTTTCACCCTCATCTTTCAGACTCTAAAATCTGCTCCTGTGCACTCCAATAAAGGTTGTAGGTTCAGATTAATCTTGACTGTGTGGCATGTTCTTTTTTCTTTACTCGTGCACTCTCCTTTTCACGTTTGTACAAAATTTTGAGTCTGTAAATTGAAGTGTTACCTCAGTTTCCTATTAATCTTACACTACAAGATAAAAAGAAAGAAAAAACATTTCCTGGCTTTCTAATGCTGAAGCTTGCAATTTCCCCTCTGTGTGCACACACATACCTACACACTCAAACAGTACTTTTTTTTCCCTTTTAGGAAGCAAAGCTTTCGAACAATAGTGGGTGCTGGGCCAAGTCAAGCCCATTACAGGTTCTCACTATTCTGCTGTAAAAAGAGGAATTTAGTAATTACCTGCACAAATAAATATTTTGGCTTTTTTTATGTAGAGAATGGGCTTGATGAGCATTACACCAAAACCCCTGTAAAACGTCTTACACCTAACTTTCATCTAGAGTTAAATATATTACTTTACAATGTTTATTCTTAAAAATGACATATATCTACAATCCACATCCATACACAACATGCACAAAAACCGGTGCATTCATGTGGCAAAGCAAATTAGAAGAACGTTCTTGTCACTACACATCTGGTTTCAAACAAGGGCAACTTGCTGCCACCTGGTGGCCATATTGTGCTCTTACTTTTTTTCCTGCTGTAATAAAGCACAGCCAACATTTGCATTGTTTAAGTAAATTTCACATTTATTTTTTTCAAGGTGGGGGGGGGTAAAGTCTTGAGCTTTAAGGTGTAGTAAAATGCATGAAAAGAAAAGCATGACAGATATTCACATTATGCAACAATGACAGCTGACTATGAGTTCAGATTTCAATATTACATTTTCAGTGGGGCATTGTAGGCAAATACACAAACACCCAACAATTATATTACAACAGTTATATGTGTGTGTGTTTCTCCACATTAATTACATGATAAGATGTTCTAGGTGGGTCTTCTTTCCTGCCTTGACTGTTTTCTCCTTGGAGCTTGTAGATGTGGATTTGCAGAGTGGATATCTTAGTGCTGAGGAGGCACTTACTTCTTCTTCTCCTGCTTGTCATTGTACTCCAGGAAGAAGTCGTTGCAGGCCACAGTAAGAGCCCCAACCAGTATGATGAACTCAGTAAAATCTACCTCTCCATCGTTGTTAGAATCTAGGTCTCCCATGACCTTATCCACCGCCTCTTTGTCCTGAGCATTCTGCATTTGTGGGGAAGTAAACATAAATATTGGCTCAAACTGTTTTAATCACTTGCATGTACATTTTGTGCCCTTAATAAGCTTCCTTACCCCCAGGTAGTTGCCAAGCTCTGCTGTAAGCATCTCTTTGAGCTCAGCCCTGCTCAGTGTGTATTTGTCCCCCTCATTTCCAGAGTACTTATGGAAGGTCTGGATCATGAGCTGCATGGCATTCTCCAGGGTGGAGGCATTCTCTGAGTTGGGCAAAGACATTCTGGGGAGGGGAAAAATGTGGATGAGTCGGTCCTTAGTAAAATTTGTGCCTAAAGAAAAGATTGTGCCAAACATGGGGTATGAGGCCAATGCAAGAAAGTCTAAACTGGTTAAACCCTCTGTCACTGTGTTTTTCCTGAGTAAACACACTCTTTTCTTTCTCACTGTAGCTGATAAATATGCTAATAAACAGACAGATAAAGAACTCAAATGGAAAACTAAGAAAAAACAACAAAATTGCTGAAATAGCTCTTTCTGATCGGCTCATGACTGATTAAATATTTCCTGAGTTGGAAATCTAAGAGTAAAGTTTACTTAGCCTCCTCATATGAAGTCTTTCCTTCCTGCTAGTGATCTGATAAGATGTTACTACATATAAAATGATCCTGAATCTGTTTGCTGCTTTGTCCCAGTGTGAAGACCTCTAGGAGTCAGCAGCCGGACATGTGAGCCAGATGATACGAGTGAAACTCTAAGCTGGCTAAACAGCCCAACTAAAAGAGGAGATGCAACTAGAACACACAGAAGCAATCTGATCTGGCTTTTACTTTAGTTAGACCGGATGGCAGAAAACACCAGAGACAGGTGTAAGTCCTTGCTTTTCTTGAACCTATATCACCTTTAAACTGTGCGGACTTGTCCTTCCTGCCACTCACAGCATACATCAGTTGTTTCTCCTGGATGCAGCTCTCCAAGTATCATGAATCAGTAGTATGAGAAATGTTGTACCCTGCTCTGTCTAGATAACAAGATAAATTGAGGTTTTATAGCTTATTGCTGAATAAACTGATGTTTTTTCTGGCCATTTAGTTTCGTTACGTAACTGTAACAAAACAGCCCACTTGAAGAGTGTGCCATGCACTGGCTGCAACCAGAAAAATCTGCCTCTAGTAATGATGGTCAGAAGCAACCTGCCACAGTTCTCATTGTTAACATCTGTCTGTTACATCCTCCAATCTTTGTTTCTTACCTGAGCGGAGGTGAAGTGCTGGCCTGTTGGTCAGGTGCGGAGAGAGAGGGAAGTAGCGTCTGATAGGGAGCATGTGGACAACAGCTTCTTAAATACATCCTTTACTCCACCCATTTCACCTCTCCCCCTCCTTCCACCTGTTGCCCCTCTTCTCCCTATCCATCCCCCTTTCTCCTCTTAACCTTCTCTGTTTACGCATCAGACACCTGCTACCTGCTAAAAAGACAGACGTAAGATCCACCTGTCCACATCGCACTACTTGTCAGAGATGACATATTAACCAAAACACTAATGGTAATGTGTGGTAAGTAAATTGACTCACACATAATATGACCACAAGGAAAGAATTCCTTTGTAAAGTTAAATGTTATCGTTACCCTCAGATGTCATCCTAATGGGTGGTTAAGTAACTCAGCCAATTTTTGGCATAAATAGTGAATATGGAATATTACGACTTGGATTATCACAACTCACAAGACAAACTGAATTTTTTGAGCAGGGTATCCTGTCTTTTATCACTTACTATTTTCCAGTGTACCATTGTAATAGTGGAATCTCCTGCTTCTTTGTTGTCCAACCATTTTGTACTTCCTGTCAAAACAAACAAAAAGGCTTGCAGGGATGCGAAAATGAAAACCGAACCAAGCTCAAGATAATAATAATATAATAATATAATAACCTCATAACTTTGCAAATGTGTCTTGCTTTTTTGCAGCAAAACAAGTGGTGGGGTAAGTGTAGGAATTAGATTAGTTTGCTGGGGGAAACGAGGGTCATGCCTGACACAGTATCCGAAGGATTAGTGCAGCACAGATGAATGGAGCCATCACACCTGGCAACCATGCAGAGAAATCCTCACACAAAGGAGAACATGAGAATGAAAGGACATGCACACTTTTGTCAACATTTTCACACCTCCAGCTCCGCAAAACAACCAGTGAAAATGAAAACATTTGGACAGATACTTTAGAATGGGAACAGAAACAAACTTCAAATAGTCCTCTGAAGGCAACTTTCAGCAGGAACAGAAAATACTTTAAATAGTTCCTGGCATGAATCCACATAATTCTGGAATAATGCAGTGGAGACAGTGAACAGAAAGTGAATTAAGAAATAAAAGTATATATAATCATGTATATCTGAAAGCCTTTCCATAAGGTCACACATTTCAACATTGATGTAGAGGCACTTTCATTTAAGAATGTCAAAACATATATATTTGACAGTAGCATGGTGGTAAGAGCATCTTATTGTTTATGTGTCTTTCTTGCAGGATATTGTGTCAGTGAGTGGGGTAGCATGGTGTGTGTACGCTTACATGCACCATATGTGTGTATAGTGTTGCAGAGTGGAGGACAGCACACAATGGGAAGCATACTGTGTCAGGATCAGATTACAAAAGTTGATGCATCTGGAGGCTGCTGAGTTTGACCAGCCAGAGGAGTCACAGCTATATTTAGCAAGTGCCGCAGGTAGGAAGGAGGCAGGTGCTGCTCCAATTGGACAATGTCAGCCCATGTAACTGTAAAGGAACAGCGTCCCTGTTGGGTTTCCCTGAAGAATTATGATGGAAGTTAACGCGTAAAAAGAAAAGAAAATACACACAAAAAAACAACAGATGCTTTATGAAATTAAAAAAACAGCAGCAACAAAAAAACTGTAGCATGTTGTAGTTTTAATACAAAGTTTTATTTGGAATAAAACATGTTTTCTGTAATTTCTATATAAAAAAGAGCAACTGAGTATTTTTTTTTCTCTTGGTAGTGGAGATCAGTTAGTTCAGGGCTTCATAACATTACATTCAATCATTATGAACTGCAGTGAAAAAGAAAAGTTTACATATTTGACCAGACTATTTAAACATTGGAAAAGGGGGATTATGTTAAATTTTTTTTTTAAAAAAGGCTGATTATTACTGCTCATCCTATGATGTTTTTGCATTGGATTCACACTGGCGCTGACTGAGGCTGTTGGCCAGGTAGCCAATCAGAGTGAGGTATTCCTGGAAGCTGACCTTTCCATCGCTGTTCTCATCCAGTCCCTCCTGCATCTCTTTAATGGCACTGCTGTCGTTTGTATCCTGAACAAAACACAAACAGATAAACAGATGCAAACAGAAAACAGTGTTATTGGTTTTTTACCTCTTTATAAAGAACATGGATTTGATATACTTGTGAAAATGATGGTACAGAGTACAGATTCTCACCTCCATCATGCCACTGAACTGTTTCTGTACCAGCTTCTTAAAGGAATTTTTATCCAGGTTATCCTTCCCTTTTGAAGAACTAAAAAATGTGGTCACCACTGTCTTTATGGCTGACTCCATATCTCTATTACAGAGAAAGAAAAGGACACAAAGCAAAAAGAAGTGCTTAGACTGAGAAATGGCAAAGAGAGATATGGCCATATCTTTGACACTCAGACTCTCGAGCATAATGCCGTTAGGTACAATTTCTATGAACTTCATTAATATGAAAATACTTTGGGTCTTGAGTAGATAAAAGGCTCTCATTATCTTCAGTGTATACCTAAGAGCTTGGATAAAAAGCACCTAGACCTTTGGTTCTTGAAAAAGGGTTAGGTTTGATACTTGAGGCTCTCTACCAGTCAGTGAAACCTGGACGAGCCTCATGTCAATATTAGGAAAAATTAAGTTATATTCAATTAATAATAAAAATATTAATTTGATTTTAAAGGCAATGGTGTCCTGTCATAAAGAAATATTATATATTGACACTTCATTTGAATTTTAAATGCTTCTATGTCCTATATAAATATCTGAGAAAGGTAAGGCACACTAATGAAGTTAACATAGATGAAGTGGAGAGAACAGGGGCAGAGCAGCATAGAGTCTGAACTAAACAGAGCGAAAGAGAGGGTGTGATGGAAGGATGAAGTAAAGGGGAGTCTCTAAAAGTAAACACAATGGAAGCTATGATCTCTGACGGCAGACATCTGATCCCGAAAACCACACAGGAGGCTGAAAGTTCAGATTACTGCCTAATGCCCCGTCTGCTGCAGAACACCTCTCCACACACTGTAGGACTACATGACATACACTACACAGGTATCACCAGAAAAAAACATCACCCAACCAGTCAACCACATGACACCTGAATACAAAAACAGCAGGGATAAAAAAAAAATAAAAAAAAAAGGGCACGGAAACACCAGCTGTATCCAATTTCTATAACATTTGACAATTTTACACAAATTCTGATTACGTTGTGCAAATCTAGAGATGTGAAAAAAGTCAGGCTGCACATCAACAGACATTTCTCACAGAAGAGATCTGACATGTTATTCCAGTAGGAGCATACTTGTCAATAATTAAATCAATGATGAAGAAATCCCATTAATCTGCTGGAGTTTCAGGGTTGTTGTTAATTGGACTTGCTGGCACACTGTCATGGTTTTCTGGGACGGTGGAACAGACCAACGCCGTTATAAGTAATACCTTTGCCTTTTCTTCTATTACAAATATCTACTGGGAACCAGGTTGCTGCACAGGCCACAAATGAAATAGCAAGGCAGTGATGAAAAAACTTTAGAAAAACTACAGAAAACAAACAAAGAATAAACAGTATATGAAACCTTTGTGTACTTTCCCTGTGAAATTCAATTGAAAAGGCCACTCCAAAGAAACAAACCAAGTCCTACATTTGTACTATATATCACACACAGACAGTACATTTGGAATCCCTTTAGATTTACTTTCTAGATGTCAAAATAATTACGAACTAAAACATATTCAGACAAAGAAATCATTAGAGTAGCTATAGAAAAATGTGAGAACATATTTAAACCATATACTCATTAATGTTATAAAATGATCTTACTTTCCTTTGACAGTCAAAAGTATGTGAACCTTTGCTTCCAATATCAAGTATCAGTATCAACATTTAGCCATAAAATTTAGAGTTTGTTGTTCTGTCAGTGACAGCAAGCAATTCCTGACCCAGGTGCAGTAGATCTAGCCCAAACCATGACATTACCACCACCTTGTCTCACAGACAGGTTCTTCATATTATTAGCAGTGTTTTTCTTTTTTAAAACAATGCTTCTCATTTAAATCTAGTTTTGTTTTCTTTTGTTTTGTCTTTTTGCTCTAACTTGTCCAAAAACCTCCATCCAACAACCACCCGGCTTGTGAATGTGTGCTTTTTTGGTAAACATTTGCAGTAGTATTGGTTTTGAAGAGGAATGGTGTTGTTCTTACACTTATGATATTCATATCACTTCACTAAGCAAGTAAAATGTGCCCTTTGTGATCTCACAAAGCTGTTAATGCTTGAGCTCAAAATAACTGACGGTGTGATCCTTGATGGAGGCCAAACTCTGTAGTGATGATTTTGTAGCATTTTCCAGCTGATGAGCATTAGCAACTCTTTCTCAGAGGGTCTTTTGAAATATCTTTGTTTGTGCCATTATAGTCTTCCACAAACATGTTTTGTAAAGAGTTGCTGTTGTTTTCTAAGTAAAACACCCAGATAATTGAGCCACATGCATTCATTTAAAACAACAGAACTTTATCTCACCTGCAACTTACATGTTATCCTACAGATATGTGATAATGGACAATTTTGTACAATTAAAAGAATAACCAAATATACTATTTTTTGCCTTATTAATTCAGGCTGGGTTTCATTACACAGTTTTAAGACTTGTGTTAAAACATATTTCTGGTCATTTTCAAAAGACAGTAGATAAAGTGGATTTACATGACCCTTGATTCTTGGATGTGGTGTTGATGTACGCTTTTCTTGAACAATGCAATACACCAACAAACTCAAAGAGCTGCTCACAGCTGCAAACAATAAAAACTAATAGCTTGTGGTAAAACAGAGCAGGACCACCACAGGCAACATGAGAACCACATGAATTGCTCATTTCAAACTGGATTCAGCTGCACTTAGTGAGTAACCTTCTTGAGACACAAACACAGAGTTACCACCAAGTAGTGCACATATTGCATTTGTAACAATGCTAAGAAATGGTGAAATGTTGAATTTCTGTCTTTTAACTGCAAAAAAGTGAAACATAAATTGTCATCATAATATATATTTATCAGTGTTGTGCATGGTATTAAGGTATAGCTGTTTGGTTTGAACAGTAAATTATGGAAATCATCATGTGGTACATAACTAGGGCACTTTAAATGCTTTGTGTGGCTTAAGGGTATGGCCAATGAAAGTGCAACTTAATTTATTCAGGCACAATTCAGCTAACACATGACTCTTCCTCAATGTATCCAAGAAAAATTTCAGGGCAATTGTTCATAGAAAACAAAAGGCTTGGATAAATGTCGCAGATACTTGAGTAGTGTTGATAAGAATCAGAGGGGTGGTGGCTTCGCTGCAGGATTTCCAGTGTGTATTGGAAACTACCCTGCAGCAGCAGTAGCCACAAGATGGGTAATGATCATAGCTACCTGGGGTGATGTTATTGGAATAATAGCAGAAGCGGATAAATCTGCCATCTGACGCAGATGCTGCACCTCAATACTTAAACTGTGCCCACGCTGGCCTGCACATGAAGACACGCAAATACACACAAACACATATCTGAAGAAGGGCAATTAAGACTTCTCCTGCATTAACCTAATTAGTGTGTGTGTGAGTGAGAGCCAGCACCCAAACCCAGGATTTTGTTTCATGTCTCTCTGCCATGCACAGACACACAACACACACACACACAACCGTCCAACCATAAAGTGTACAACTGTCATCAGCATGTTGTTCATTATTATTTGATAGGCTACTATGATTGCCCCAACACCTTCCTTACATCCTCCACAAGTCAAACACTAAAGGTACAAGCAAACCAGTGTGTGTATGTTTGTGTATGTGTGTGTGTCTGTGTTTGTGTATGTGTATGTGTATGTGTATGTGTATGTGTCTGTGTCTGTGTATATGTATGTGTATGTGTTAGCTTCAGAAAAAGTCATACATCAAAATGTCTGGCTGGCCACCATCCATTAGCGTCTGTTTCAAGTGTAATTAGATGAACATGAAACCAACAAGGCTTCAGTCAGAACTGGAGACAACAGGGCTGCAGAATTACAAACTGGGCAAAGGAAACGTGTAAAAAGCAAGAGGGTGGCTGGAAGGTGTGTGTGCACAGTGCACACAAAGGTCTCCATCAGCCTCTTGGCACATTTACACTCGGATTTGGAGCAAAAAGAATGACTCAAGTGGAATGAATGATGCCCCGTTCATTGTTTTATTTGTACCACTGGCTCTGTTTGAGGGATTGTGACTTTTTGTTTCACCTCACATATGGTGAAAAGTAGCTTCTAGTTGTGACCTTCAGTTTCACATGTTTATGGATTGTGTTTAAGGTTACCAATGACCCTGTTGTTGACAGATAAAAGACATCACAGTTGGATGAACTTTAAGAGTAAATATCTCCTCATGTTTTTCATTGTGCAATCTCCTCTTAGAATTTATTATTTAATTCACATTTTGTTATTTCTGTAAAAATGAAATGTTATGGGGAAGCAGCTGCCTAGTGGTGGGCTTGGGTCTGGAGGACACTGAGTCACTGTGGGGCCCTGAATGAGTCCCTTAATCCCCCAACTGCTTCTTGGAATATTGGACAGCCAAATGTCCTGATGATGGATAAAATGGAGTGCCTAATATCCCAATCTTGGATTAATAAAGTAAATTTATCATCGTAGCAAATTACAGAATTTGCTAATTTAAAAAAAAAGAAGCAAAGATTTAAGCTCATGTCAAAACTACTTTTGCTTAAATTTCTTCTGTTTCCATTAAATCTTTTTCATGCTTATCTTGTTTATTTTCAAGACCTCCCTTGCAATAGTGTCTTTTAGCCTCAGCTGGACTGACATGCAGATTTGATCAAAGAAAAAATAATAATAATACAGTGATTCAATATCACTGAAAAAGTCTCTCACAAAAATAAAAAATCATTGCTACAAGATGAGTTCAAAAATTAATCCATTTTCTTTTTGCATCACAACACATTTGTTTATCGTGTTTAGCATTTAGCGTTAGTCAAATTAAGTTACAAGAGGGTTTACTGTTGTCTACACTGTACTGTACTATTCTCTACATGTTGCTGCTTTTACCATTGAGTAAGTTCCTGTTTCTGCTTAAACATCGGCATAATGCCCACAGGAGGATGTTTCACTAACTACAGACAACATGTAGTCTGTCATTTTAGTCTACGCCATAAGTACACACAGTGAAAATCATGCTGTGCAGCTGCTGGTGACTAATGCTGGTGAAAAAATGTTGCAAACTTGCCATGTTCAGACCAGTTTAGTTAACCAGCAGGCAGGGCCACCCAACCAAAGCCCTCTTAATGAAACAAACTGCCTGCATTTCTGAATAAATTTTATCAAGTCGATAAAATTCCGTCACACACACATACACACCAAGCAGGTCATTTTCTGAGTCGGCTACTCGATACACCAGGATAACTGATTAATCTGAGCAACTGATCGACTCCACCCTGTTGGAGTTGTTTGAACTTGGTGTGACTGACTCACTTCCCCCGTGAACATGTCACCTGCCATCGCCCAGGTCAGTTTTCCTTTTCTGTGGCAATAACTAAACCAGGCCGAAGCCATTCGAGTCTCACTACTTTCTTATCATAATGTGAATAATTCAGGCTGATATGGAGCAAATCTGAGACAGTAATCTCAGTGGCTGTTAAACGACCTTGACGCGTGTGCCAAAAGTAGTGTGCGCCGCGCGTAACAGAGTTTGCCCGCGTCCCACATTTACATTTAGCCCTAACTAATCTTGACAATTTGTAGAGCGACCAGAGGCAGGACTGACACACGGGCAGCAAATAAATAAATAAACGTGAGTCGAGACTCTCGTTTCTCTGGAAGTGTAAAGGGACTGGAGTTAGATTACCAAGAAGGGGAACCCGATCCCTTTGGCCAAAACCGACGCAGTGGCAACAGAGACGCTGGCAAAGTATACAAAATTCATTACACTATATATATATATATATATATATATATATATATATATATATATATATATATATATATATATATATATATATATATAAAATCAATAGGTTCCAAAGAAGGAAATAAACCCAAAATAATCTTTTGAAAGCAAACTCACCTACAACACAAGGAACACAAAAGAAGATAGAAACTGTTTCAGCTGCTCTTCTTCCTTCTTACCAGCCTTGCGCTAGATTAACCAGAAACAGATATCTTTTCCGTGATTTAACTTCTACTGAAGCAAACGGTTTTTTCCCGTTGTCATAGGGCGTGTGCCTGAGAGGGAAGGAATGTGGGAAGAGGCGCAGCTTAGGCAATGCAGATTAGTTTTAGTCACATTATTCCCCCAGGAAATTTCTGTTATGCTTTCTAGTAAATGTCTTCTTTTTTCTGTATTTGTGAATTCCATTTCCTCGCGTTTGTATGGATTCTTCTTAACATGTGCGTTCATGTAAGCATTCAAAGCTTTACAAACATCAGATTAACTCAAACCACACCCTGAAACTTAAAATAAGTTAAAAATGGAAAAGACAAAGAAATGTATGAAGTCGATTTATAAACAAACTTGTGCAGCAATAACGAAAAACTGTTTTGTTTGCATGCTTTTACATTTTGTTTGCTCTTTCATTTTTAAACATATGCCAACGCCACACCTCATTTTGTCTCCCTGAGGGAGGTGATGTCTTCCAGGAATTAGAGGGGCAGGAACACTTTGAGACAGTTCTCAGACAATAAATTCTCACTGTACATCTAGATCGTTGCCCAATGAGTACATGCAGCTGTGTTTGGGAAATTTTGGAGGCTGGTTGTAATATTACTGTCAGAGTTAGTGTTCTGGGATTATGTTTAATTTCGTTTGGTCGAGACAGTAAATAACAAATAACAACAAAAGTACAACAGACTACTCCGCTGCTGAAACTGATTTATGAGATTACCATTTGGATGATTTCACATTTACATGGCGCACACACCCAGCTGAGTAACACCCATGAAGCTGAAACAGAGTATTAAGGTCACTCTATTGGCTGAACCCCATGCTTGCTTGCAAGATGTCAAATCAGCTGCCAGAACTCCAGGAAACTGAGCTCTCCGTCATAATTCTTGTCCAATGAACTCATGAGATGGTCAATGACAGCAGCGTCCAGTGTCCTAAAACAGGAAACTATATGAATCAGATCATAATAATAACCCTGACAGCCGGTAAGATCCAATATTTTCACATAATTGGTGATGTTTGGTGGTGAAAAGGAGACCGGGGCGTGATTACCACTGGTAAGCACATTAGCTGAGATAATACAATACATCCAGTAGAGGGGGTTTGTTACACGACGCATTGGCTCCGTCACCATCATGTGACTACAGTGAGGATTGCACTTGGTGCGTGCAAAAAGAAACATGGAATTTTCCACACTTGGAAAAGCTGTGCTGTATCCTCTGTTAGACAGCGTGCAGACAACATCCATCCATCCATCCATTATCTATACTGCTTCGTTCATTAAGGGTCACGGGGAAGCTCGAGCCTAACCCAGCATGTAGCAGGTGAGAGGTTAAACCTTGGACAGGTCACCAGTCCATCACAGGGCTGCAGACAACATAGTTACTACAAAACTGTGGAGGTTTTGTAGGGTCAAAATTTTTCTTTACACTGTCTATGTTCAATATTATATTATATTATATTATATTATATTATATTATTTTATACTATATTATATTATATTATATTATATTATATTATATTATATTATATTATATTATATTATATTATATTATATATAAAGCACATTCAAACAGCAACAAGGCTGGCCAAAGTGCTGTACACAGTAAAAAGAAAATTCAAAATAGTCTAAAACAGATAAAAGTATAATCAGTAAAAAATACATAACAGTTTTTATTTAAAGTAAAAGTTTGATTTACTTTTACTTGATTATACCTATGCCTTAATTGCACAGCTACTTGTGTTTTAACCTTTTTTTGTGTTTTGTCTTTATTGTACTTGCATATATACAACTTGATGACTACACTGTGTGTCATAAATTGCCCCTCATATTATTGAAATTAAATATTTCAATAATATAAAATGATATAGACAAGGTTCATTTAAGACGCACAGAGGTGAAATGGAAAACTTTCTTGTCAATCAAAATAGTTAGAGACTGAAATTTATACTGGACATGGAAACTGAACTTTGAGATGAAGAGGAGAGTGATTGAATGACTTGTTAGAGCACCATCTATATAAACAGCCTGTGTATATAATGCTAATATCTGCAAGACAACTCAATACCACATTCTGCATACAACATCACCACTTCATCATAAAGAACCCAGATAGTATATAAGCGGTTATAAACTTTACAGATACAGACTGCACAAGTGCATGACAGCAGCGCTTTTGTTTCTTAGACCTATAATGCATACTTTGAAAAGTTGGGAGGTCTGATTTAACCGGCCTGCTATATTCAGTGTCAGAGAAACCATCACTGCTAGCATGTCTTGAACTTGGACACCAGCAGACCACTGACAGAGACCATCGTGAGCTGAAAGACAAAGGAGAACCAGTTTTTCAGGGGAAAAAAAGAAATACTCAGTTGTAATAACGATGCTGTTCCAGTAACAGCTCTGTAATAATACAGATTACTGTGAGTCTAAGACATCTTTAATTTGATCTGATGTAATGCAAACTCACCTACTCAGATGTGTGTGTGTGTGTGTGTGTGTGTGTGTGTACGGTGAGGATATCGACCTCCTCCCAATTCTTCTGGTAAAGAAGATAAATCATTATTCTAAACATTTTCTATGATGCATTTGTATTTCCGGACTCAACTGAAGCAAATAACCAGTTTCATTCTGGAAAAATACTAAAAAAAAAAACTCATATGGGTTTTTAAAATTGGGTTTAGGACAAGTTAATCATAAAACAATTTATATACTATCTTAGTGATTTCTGTCTTAACCATGAAACTATGCTTAAAACAAGCATAATAAAGCAGTAAATCACTTTAGTTGCACAGTTGCTGCAAAAACATTTACAAATGAGGTCTTTGGAGTTCACTGTAGAAATCTTAGATTATTTTAGCCAAAAAGTGGACAGGCACAGCTGGCATATTAAGGAGGCAGTCAGAGCACATTGACTTTATCATCCATATCTCCTGACACCTTGTTATATGTCTCAGCTGCATGACACAAACCTGCACAACCATTTCTCTTTTTACCTTAAAAAAAGAAAGAGATATAGGCTACTAGAGGAATAGTAGTATCTAGTTCTTCCATTCCCTTGACTGTCATAGAGGAACAGCTAAGACAAACTAAATAGTTCACAGAGAGGACAGAAATTGTTCAGCTATTTGCAGCAAAAGTATCAGGGTTTTCCATGGGGCAAAGCTGCTAGCTGCTCTATGATTAATATCCTGTTACAGTAGAGACATCTGTACCTACAGTAAGGGTGTGTTGTTTTTTTTTTTTTGTTTTTTTTTCTCTACTTTAAAACTTAAATCCTGCATCTTTAACTACTTGAATGGCTTTTGTGTCTACTTATTCCGTGTTTGGCTTTCAGAGAAACACTTTAGTTGAATAGGTGGACCTCTGTTTATATGAAATTATAACAAAAGTTGTAGTACAGCTGTTTCATAAAATGATGATGTGGTTCTTTTAAATGATTAATAAATCAACAAGAAGCCTAATGAGCAACAATACAGTTAACAGTGAAAATTAAAGATAAACTTCTCAGGCTTGGATGAGGAACCAAGCTTAAGGGAAAGCAGGTTTTAGAGAAGGTTTTAGAGAAGTCTCTGTTCAAAACACATTTACACTAAAGTAAAACTGAGTCTTTTGTGCAGAACAAGTTGTTATGAAACTAGAAGCTTGATCCAGGAATGTGTACAAAGATGACTAACCAGTTGCCTTAGCAACAACAGAAAGAGGATGTAGTGCCTTATTTTGTGTGTGTTGGAAGCAGAAAGTTAGGCTGACCAAGTCAGCAGAATGTCAGCAACTCAGCATGTAAAGAAAGAGGAACTAAATAGTTGATTAATAAACTTATGGAATACACATGGAGAACTCAACACACATTATTCAATGCCTCGTCTTGTTGTTACTGCTGTGGAAGATTAGTGTCCATGAAATGGCATCCCATTGTCAAATAAACTCCAAAAGGCAAATTGAAAAATTGATGGGCTCCATCTGCTCCTCTTGGCAAAAGTCTGATTCTCTCTTTACTTAAACACAAAATATTTATAAGAAATTCACAATGAGGTATTAATATTTACATGATTTATGCATAAATATTTAACCAGGCCAGGTTCTTTTTTTTATCACTTGTGTCTGGGACAGAAACAATTCTTACCGTAACTGATGTATCATCGGTGACTGAATAACATAAGGAGGGAGTCTGTGGGAGTTTTAACCACTTTTCTGTATAGAACAGTTTTAAGTATGTTGGCTTATTTCCTTACTCGAATTACCTTCTTCAAGTCCTTCCACATTTGAGCTGTTTTATAGTCTCACCTTGGCCAGTGTTAATGTTAATGAATTCACCATCTTGGAGAACGCCTCACAAGTGTGCATATGTGTGAATATGCATTTTGTTAAAGATTACTAGGATGAGCCAGAGGTGTTCTTTCTTTCTTTCTTTCTTTCTTTCTTTTTTAAGGTGATTCAAAGCACAGCTTCCTAGTTTAAATAAAAGACAACAATCCTAACCCTCTATGACTGTCACAGACCTGTATGCAGGCTGACGAGGCAGGAGGTAGGCAGGTGCAGGAATCCAAGGTTTAATAAAAAAAATAAATGACAAACAGGACTTGGAAAACGGAAACAGTACAAGGACGTAAAATAACAACAATTTGGCAAAAGGTAACTGAAACCAGTGAGTTTATATAACCTACTAAGGACAACTAGCAAGGACTAGGTGGAAAAAAAAATCAAACCAGATGTGCTAATGAACAGAAAGTAAAAACTTAATAGGAGAACTGGCAATGTTTGTTGCTCCTGACAAGAGTCTCAGAGTCAGGGGTGATGGTAGACAAAGCATCTCTGAGGTCATGCTAAACGTTTCTGTGTGATTTATTTATTTATTTTCTTTTTCAGTTGAACAAGAGTTGAGAAGCCACACTCACAGAGATAGGCAGTGCTGAATGGTAAGAAAGTTTTTTACTGCTAGTGGGAAGGGAAGGATACCCACTCATCACGGTGCTGACCCAGAACTGGGAGAGGCTCGCCTCCGCGAATTTCTTTTTCAGCGTGCGACCACAGGACAGCTCCGCCAGCTGACTCTCTTCGTTGCTTGGCAACGTGACGCTTTCCATGATTCCGAGAGGGTCGCGTATCCAGTTATCATCCTTCTGTTTCTCGGGAAAGTTGTCATTAAACCGCCCAAGCAGTTTATTCAGGTGTGTGGTCATCATTTTCTTCATTACATTTCCTGCCGTGTCATGACAGGCATCGGGGAACATGTCGGTTTTTACATAGGATGACTTGCCCACACGGATATCTTCTTCTTAAAGGCATCTGTTTTGTTTTTGTAAAAAATAAATATTGCGCCCTTTTTCTTGCATTAACACGTATAACGTGTTTAATTGTTCAAACAGCCACACACTGTTGCTAAACAGATATACCAGAGAATTGTTCTGGGCAAGAAAGGCTGCGATTTCAGCTTGTAGCCTAGTTCATAAAAGCAGGACGACACCTTTCCTCTCGGAAGCTAGCTTACCTCTTCATGATACAAAACCTGACATGCTCACTACCAAGATCCTGGCACAATTTTTGGAAACATCGGGTGTTTTTTGCACTCCGTTTAATGTAGTGTGGCACCTTAGTGTAGTTGCACTCGGATGACATTTTTTTGAGTTTCATCAAGCACTGGTACCATATACTTTTTTTTTTTTTTTTTTTTTTGCATCCAGGGCCTCTCGATGGAGAAAACAATGGTTCCAAGTTGCATTTGGAGCTTTCTCGAGCAGGCTATCTATGGAGATAAATCACAGCCATAATGTTTGTTCATTTGAAAAAAATATTTGAAAGTGAAAAATGTCAGCTAAAATTAAAGTAATGTTTTTACAGTGAAGTTTGAAAACATAATTGGGTTAAAAATAAAACAAAATATATCAAATGTTTATATCAAACTTAATTTCAGTGGGATTTTTTAAATTTTTTGTATTTTTCTAAATAAAATGTTTTTTCAGTATTATTTCTTTTTCAAGTTTGAGATATTTTTTTTGCTTTTATGGTTTCAGATTTAAACCTTTCCAATAGACTTTATTTATCTATCTATCTATGTATCTATCTATCTATCTATTTTACAGTTTCAGTTTTTTATTTCCCCTTCAGACTTTTGTTTTATACTTTCAGATTCTTGTTTTTCAGGACCAAACTTTTGGCTTCGATCTGACGTGGTGGGTGTGGCTACCGGAGATAGGGGGCGTGGAATTATGAATCACAGACTTATCTTGTCATTTGACAGAGGTATAGTTTTAAGTTTAACTGCTGACTGTTTTAACACCTCTCTGATCGTGTCCATAACTGCGGGTAAGATTAGGTCCTCTGCAGTGTCATGGAGCTTCTTAACCTTTGCAATATGGTGTGCCACCTGGTAAGATTTTGGCTTTGAGCACGAAGAAGTCAGACACTTTTGTGATGCCTTCAGGCCTTGAAGTCGCCTTTGAAAGTACACAGCAGGTCTATCTTTGACAGAGGAGTGTTTTGTTTCCAAATGGCATTTCAGTTTTGATGGTTTCATACTTTCATGTGCCAACTCGTCACCACACAAAACACACTGAGGTTTTTGTTTTCCTGTAAGAAGATCTATATTTAATGTAGTCGGGGTAACTATTTGCATTTTGCTATGCTTGCAAACATTTTTCATTGTAATTTTGATGATTATGGCTTACGGCTTATGAAAACCTAAAAATCAAAATCTCAGAAAATTTGAATCAAATTTGAATCAATTTTTTTAAAAAGGGATTTTGAATGAGTAAATGTTGACCATCTGAAGAGTATAGTCATGCATATGAACTCAGTACTTGGTTTGAGCCCCTTTTTCATGAATTATTGCCTCAATGCTTGTGGCATGGACGTTATCAGCCTGTGGAACTGCTGGGGTGTAAAGGAAGACCAGGATGCTTCAATAGCTGCCTTCAACTCTTCTGCTTTGCTTGGTCTCATGTGTCTCATCTTTCTCTTGGCAATGTCCCATAGATTTTCTATGGGGTTCAGGTCAGGAGAGTTTGCTGGCCAATCAAGCACAGTCATTTATTCATTCTTTGTACCGCTTAGTCCATTACGGGTTGCGGGTAAGCTGGAGCCTATCCCAGCATTAACAGGTGAGAGACAGGGTACACCCTGGACAGGTCACCAGTCCATCGCAGGGCCAACACATAGGGACAAACAACCATTCACTCTCGCACACACACTCCTAGGGAGAATTTAGAGTAATCAATTAACAAAACATGCATGTCTTTGGACAGTGGGAGGAAGCCAGAGTACTCCATTCTTCCTCTGGGACCTTGATTTCTAAATGAGATGCAAAATTAGCTCTCATCAGAAAACAGCACTTTGGACCACTGCTCAACAGAGCCGTTCATTTTTTCTTCAGCCCAGGTAAGACGCTTCAGACGTGTTTTGTTCAGGAGCGGCTTGATAAGAGGAATGCAACATTTAAAGTCCCTGTTCAGAAACTGTGTGGTGGCTCTGGAAGCACTAACTTCCCCATATTTTTGAATGGCCTTAATGATCCTCTCCAGACTACAGTCATTCATGCTGGTTTCTCCACCTTTTTCTTCCACACTTTCCCTTCCACTCCACTTTTTATTGATGTGCTTTGATGCAACACTTTGAGAGCATCCAACTTCTTGTGCAACTACTTTTTGAGGTTTTCCCCCCTTGTGGAGGATGTCAGTGATGGTTTTCTGCACAACTGTCAGGTCAGGTTTATCTGTGATTCCACTGTGACCCCCCAAATAAAATGTTTTTGCGAGCCTCCGCCTCACCAACAAGCGCCTTAACTTCAGTCTCCGTGAACCTGCGTTTTTTTTCCTTCTTCTTTTTCTGGTTGCCATGATTAAAATGCCACAGATCAGCTGGCTTATATTATTTTTTGTATTGACCACTTATGGTAGAATGTGGGTGTAGGGGGAGGGATAAAAGCCAATTTCACCTGCGCAAGCTGTGATTTATAAAAGGGAAATTGCTTTGACCTGTGCACGCCTGGTTTTATGAATCTGAATAGTTTTGGGCGCACGTACACTTTTAGTAAGGATCATACGCACAGTTTTATAAATGAGGCCCCAGATCACTCTTGAAAGAGACATTTTTTTTATTTTAATGATGTCTCTATGGTTAACTAAAGGATCAATCAAACAGATTCCAATAAAATAGTAACAGCAGGCAGGAAGGTTTAATTTTTGTTTGCCAATTTCAGATAAGCAGGATCATATTGTTTTCACAGGCATATTTTTGTCTGTGTGTCAAATTAGGTATTTTTATTCAGTTGTAGGACATATGTAATTCAGTCTTTTAGGTTAATGTGTTACAGTAGTATTATCAAGCTCCTGAGTTAAAAGAAGACACAGCCAAGTCATTTCATCACAAGGAGGCATTAAATTTTTTATTTTTAAGACAGTAACAGGAGCAAACATCCCAACATTCAAAGCTCTCTACGCTACCACAAAGCTACAATGCTGCAGCCTACAGCTCATCCGCATGTAAACAGAATATTTTGGAAAACATTTTGCTATTTGTACCATAAAATCCTAATCAACCTAAATAAATGTTACATTCATTGGCAAACAATAATTAAGGACATCTTAGTGCACAATATGAATTCTGTACCTGAATAGAAATATACATGTTCAACATGTCAATATCATATGTGCTCAACATTTATTTTTCTATAAAATGCCAATCTCTAACTTAATTATATATTTCAGCAGGTTATTAATGTATTTTTTATGCAAAATGTACAAAGAGTGAAATTAAATCAGTGCCAGCGTCTCTAATCATATGAAGCATTTACTAAACGTTCTCAGTAATCCATGTTGAGATTATCTATAAAATGGGTGGTTAACCAGATGTTGAAGATAATCCAACATTAAGACTCAACCAATACAAAAACATGGTGTATTCTAGATATTAACAAAAAAAAAAAAAAAAATATTAACCTGAACAAGCAGGCAGTAGATAGTGCACGGTACAGAGGAACAGGTGTAGTGTTTAAATAAGACTATAAATACTACAACTCACAGTCAAAGCATCCAAATCAGTCCTGCAGGTTTAATCTCTCGCACAAAGGAAGTGAATGCAGAAGTAGAGGAATCACTTTCATACCTGAGGACAATCAGAGTGGCTGCAGTTGCTCAATCATATTAAATTAAATATGTGGTTCTATCTGAACATTTGAAGAAAAAATAAAAACGAAAAAAAAAAAAAAAAAACGAGCAGATGCAGATGCAAACGCTTCCTATGAGACGAAGGTGTGTTCATGTGTGCAGGTAAAAGTTCAATTACATGAAAGTGGCACAACAAGATATGGAATCCTGCAAAAGAATGACAGGTGATAAATATATACCTTTAAGCGTTTGTGGTCAAAAAGAAAAAGGTTCCTTCTGAGTTATCTGCTCAGACTCTTCTTAGCTGCTTTTCATAAACACATTAATTCTATCGCGCCATCAGCCACGTCTTTGTGCACCCTCCTTCCTCCTTTCCCCTTTCATTTTCTCCTCTTTCTCCCCTGCTCCTGGCAATGAAAACCTTTTCATGACTTCTCTTTTAAACTCTTCCATTTCATCCTCTATGTCACTATCTTCGTCTTCGCCATTCACCCCTTCAACCATGTCTTCCAAAATATCTCCCACATCTTCAGCAAAGGCTTGAAAGCTCAGCTGGTTGTGCACAAAGATCCCGTCCTTGAAGAATTCAGTGGTAAGCTTTTTGAGCGCCTCTCTTTTGGAATCATCCACGCCTGCCTCTTCTGCCTTGGTGAGATAGGTTTGGAGGATGGCTTCAAACTCGGGTAAGGGGACAGGGAGCAGCCGCTCAGTTTTAGCACAGGTCTCCACGGAGTCACACTGCTGTGGTGGTCTGGGATCGTGCTGGATGCGATCTCTCTGCTGGGCCCAGTATTCAGGCTGTTCCACAGAAGGTCTGTGGTGTGTGTGAGGGGGGCTTCCGTCTCCATAGAGATGCTCTTCTTTGTGGTGATGGTTACCTGTTAATTTGTTCTCATTGTCATTTTTTAATGAGCGTGATTTCTCTTTTTTCAAGTCTCCATTATTCTGTTTCTCTGTCTGTCCTCCTCTACTCCAGTCCTCCTCTTTCTTTTTCAACTGATCCAACTTCCCATCCTTCTTTTTCCATTTGTTATCCTGTTTTTCATTTCTGTTATTTGACTCATACTCATTCCAGTGTTTCCTCTCGTCTCTGCCGGACCTTCCTTTAAGATTATTTTTGCTGTTTTCCTGCTGCTTCCTTTCACCCTGACCTTTTCCCTCTTTACCGTGATTTTTTATGTTTTTATCCCTCCAATCAAGGTCTTTCTTCTCTCCTTTCTCATTCCAGTCTCTCCTCTCCCACTTCTCTCTGCCACTTTCCTTGAAGCCATTTTTCACTTTCTTCCATTCCTTCTGCTCCTTCCATTCATCCCCGATCTTGTGCCTCTCACCACGATCTTTTCCTCCCTGCCAGTCCTTTATTTCTTTATCTCTCCATTGTTTGTCTCCATTAATTTTGTCACTTTTCCCCTTTTTCCATTCTCTATCTTCCTTCCATTGTTTTCTCTCACTCTTTTCTGCCCACTCTCTCCCACCTTCTGTATCCTTCCAAGACTTTCCATCATCACCTTTGCCAGTTTTCTTCCAGTCTTTCTCTTTCCATTGTTTTGTGTTATCACTATGCTTCTTTTGCTTGACTTCCTTATCTTTCTTCTTTTCCAACATTTCTTGCTCATGTTTTGTCTTCTTCCATTCTTTTTTATTACCATTTTTATGACCCTCCTTTTCTCCTTCCTTCCATATAGATTTTTCTTTCTCTTTCCATTGTTTCTTGTCAGTAATTTCATATTTATCCCTCTTTAAAGATTTTTTCTCTTTCTGGTCATCCCATGGCTTCCCGGTCTGTTTCTCTACAGCTCCAGCAGTGCTCTGCCTGTTTTCTTCTGGCTTGCCAGTGGGGGGCGATGTAGAGGCTCTCACATGTGCTTGGGCTGTCTGACTGGGTGCTGAAAGACAAACACGTTAATAATACTAGAGGGATGACAAGTGTAGGTTACAGTAAGAGTAAAAAAGCTGAAGTAAAATAACATTCTACGCTTTCCCTTTTTTTCTACCATTATCCTTCAACAAATTTCTGCTCTCATCCATATCCCCTTCCTGATTCCTCCCTCTCTCTGTTTGTACCTGAGGAGAGTTTTAATTCAGTCACAGTGGATCTCAGTGTTTCTAGCTCTTTCTGTAGGGCCGGGACAGACTCCAGCTCTTTCTTCATCCTGTCGTTTTCTTTCTGAAGGAAAGGGAGAGATGCCATCTCTGTCTTCAACCTACTGTTTTCCTTCTCCACCTCCTCCCAGTGCAGCCGCTCCTTCAATCCCTCCGCTGCTTGTCCCTTGGCCACTTTTAGCTCTTCTTTCTGTGCCTGTTAAAGAACAAGAACAGGAGGAAAAGGGCCCCCATGAGAAAATGATACACTCAATGACACATTTATGCAAAGATATGCATTTGTGTAATATATGTACTGTATATATATATATATATATATATATATATCACACACACACACACACAAAGAAGAGTAAAGGTAATAGACAGAATGGAGTCACACCTGAAGTTGGGCTTGTAACACAGAAATCTGCTGGTTCCCTTCAGCCAACTTATTTAAGAGCTCTGAACCTTCAGCATTTGCTCGATGGGGAGGAATGTCGGGATTAAGCCACTCCTGTCAACATATTGCGCACACACACACACACACAGAGTAAAACACAACTCGAGGATTTGATAAGGTTGAAAACAGAAATATGTGATGGTGATATGGGAAAGGACAAAACAGTACAGAGAAGCAGTTAGGAGGAAAAGCTGTAATGCTGCCTCTGTAGTCTGTTGTCTCATACTGAGCACATCAGACTAAATTTTTATGCAATGAACACTTATTGTCGTGTAAAATGTGCACACATAAAGTACAGACGTCACACTGACCTGTTGTCCAGGTGTCTCTGTGTCTTTCAGCTCCCGTGTGGTATAGTCACTCTCTGGAAATCAATATGCAAAGCATAATGTCTATAGGCATAATACACCCTCAAATATGCAAAAGATTGCAATTCACTCCATATTCCTAAAAGAATGTGGCAATTACCAGGCAGCAAAGCACTATAGGTTTTTATAATTAAGTACATATTCTACAGAAAAGGCATTTATACTGTATTATCTTGCTGCAAATAAATACCATAATACCATAGAAAAAAATTATGTTTTATTAAAGAAAAATACAAATTTCTTGAATTCCTTAAGATTAAAACTGGATTTACACTCGCATAGCTTCTACGTACAGTAGTGTAGCCAACATTAGTGACATGTGCTCTTGCACTTGAGCATATGGTTACGGTAACATGATGGAGTTTCTCTTCTGCAACTGCTGCACAAATTCAGTGAGAAGCTCCAGAAATCTGGAAGCACATAATCACAAACTGACCAATCAGAAGGGAGTATTTCTGCGTAACAGTGCTGCAAGCAGGGGTGCACATTGGGTCTGGCAGAGGTGCACATTTAGGTGGACCTAACCAACCTTACGCAGACGCACTGCAAGTTCAAATCCAGCCTAACCCTATCATTTAAAAATAAAACAGGAGTTGGGTATTTTGGTAAAAGGGAATAACATGTTATATCCTTTGGAAACTGGATTTAGTGAATAACTTGGTCTAATAAAGTGAATGACAGCTCTCTTTTCACTCTGCAGCACGATGTGCTTACTGCAGACCAGTCAGTAGCGTTGAATTTATTCCATTTTTATAAATTTTTTTAATACCACAAATGTGCTGCATTTACATTAGCATCTATCTTGGGACAGTTTGTGTCATGCTATTGTTTATAACAAGTTTATAATGTCTGAAGTTTGTTACAAACTAGTTTTCTGTGCAAATGTTAGTACATGAGATACAAAGCATTGTTTTATTTGTAAATTCTTTTCCTTATAGCCTCCGTGCTTTTATGGCCTGTCTTTTTATCAGACATTTTGTATCGCACTATCACATGGGTCCAATTTCTTGATGCAACATGTTTTCTGATGAAGGATAATAGTCTTGTGTGCAAAAGTGATGCATGCATTTTTCCTCTCCTGCATGCACAAACATGCCAAGAAGAAATCAGTTATTTCATATGTGGAAATGTTAAAAGAACCTACCATCATCCAGGTCCATGAAAACACCTGCAGGTATAATATACTTCAGTTTCAGAGCACCTACATCTAGTCCTGCATTTCTACTTTAACATATTCAAAACTATGAGTTTCTCCTTTTTTCCAAGTCAGTAGGTGATTCTTACCTGAGAAAAAGATGGTGCCCAAACCTAACAGAATAACAGCACCAAGGATGCACTTGTTTACTGAGAACCCGCTATCATTTTCTCGCTGTGGCACTTGAAATTCTTCTTCCTCTTCGTCTTCCTCCTCTCTTCTTCCAATCTGCTCCAAAGCTGCTAAGAGAGACCTCTTCCTCCTCTCCTCTGATTCTCCCTGCTCTCCCGTCTGCACTGTCCTTTCCTCAATGACCTCTGCATCCACACGAGAGTCTGGAACAGTGAAAAAAAATACAAATTATTATTGTTATTTGACCTTTTAAAGAATGCTGAGGTTCATATTTTTATGTTTGGAATGCATTAGGTGGGGAAAAAGTGTTCTTTTTCTCACATCAAACATTGCTGCAGCACTTCTTACCATGTTCTGTTTGTATAGCTTTACAATGCACCTTCTACAAAACCCACTACCTTTCACTGGCCAACTATTTTATCCTATCTGGCAAAGCGCAAGTGCTTGAGGCACACCAAATTAGCTCCAAAGCTGACATTACACATGCGTATCATTTTTATGTCAGTGACAAAAGTCTGCACTACAAGCTGCTCAGGATTTGTGTCTTCTGAATGTAAGAATTACTCTCTTTGATTTGCATTTAGGAATTCATAAATTAGGTTTACAGACCATTTTTTGATATGGCTCAAAGGTTATATCTTTGCAATTTTACATAGGAAAGCAATAACAATATATATGTGTGTGTGTGTCTGTGTGTGTGTTATAAAATGCATTTGAATTGTGTCAACCATCAGCCAGTGTTAGCTCGTCACACTCGTTGCTATAATGTTTCACATCTTCATTCACATCACTCTGGATTTTTTATCAAACAATACCACAAGTTAAACACAGAGACACAAATGTGGTCACTAAGATTAAAAGTTAGCCAGCAGTCTGATTTTTGACAAAAATAGAAGAAAAACAACAGCTGGACCTTGTTCACTGCAGTCTGGTCAGCCAAATGTACTGCTGTTACACAACAGGGTGGCTCGAAGGGGTAAATAGTGTTTTGATAATTCTTTTTTTTGAAGTATAGCAATACTTTGTCTAAAAACTTAACTTTTTTAAACTTAATCAATCTAAGTTTTCAACAACAAGGAAAACCAGAGTGCAAGTCTACAGCTCAGTCTGCTTATGATGGGATCTGGGGAACAGTGATATAGCTTTACAAATAAAAACAACTCATCTAATGCAACATCACACAATACCAGCAGATTACGCTGATAAATAGCATTATCTATATATCAATATAAATATCAATATGCAGCTGTCTTCTGATTAAAAGAGCTTAGAAAACTGTATAAACAATGAATGATTTACTTTTAAGATATCAATTAGGCTATTTTAGTTGACTGACCGATTGCAAAATATTATTGGACATAATTTTGTTCTTTCAGCTGCATCTAATGTTTGATGCCACAGCGAGTAAAGCACTACACCTACACTTACAAAACTTCTCATGAAATGTTTGACTTAGATTCTGTTCTGTGTGGTACACGCAATCTGTTTTAAAGCCACTTTATATTTCTTAAAAAAGCATAGATAACAAAAAAGTAATCTTTAAAAACCCATAAATGAACAAATAACATAAAATCAATAAATATCAATCAACAATTTTAACTATTTGCATCTAAATTTCCTGCTAAAGAGAAACCACTAACTCACTTATGCTGAACTGTAGTTGTAAAGCAGTACATAGCAACAGAAATCTAACTGGTTCATGCTGTAGCCATACAGACAGCTGCAGACCAAAAGCCTTCGCAATGCAAAAAAAAAAAAAATCCTCGGAAGCTGATTTACTTCTGCAGGGTGTCATGCAACAAAAGGTTTCGCTGTTGGGTCATGCTCCCCTCCTCATACTGACCACAGCCTTTCCAGACCACCGCCTGGCCCAGTTACTGAACAAATCCATAACCTGCTGGTCCACCAAGTTTACTTCAAACACAGATGGTACAAACGGCTTAGTCTCAAAAAAAAAAAAAGATGATGATGTAGACATGCTGTCTGATGATCTTTTACATGAACTACATGGCAACAAACATAATAATCTGTGTTTTTGCTATTATTGTTCTTGTGTTGTTCATACCTGTCTGCTTTTCTAAGTCACTTGTCTTTGGGTACTGTTCTAACTCCTCTCCCTGTAGGTGTAGCTCCTCCCCATTTTGCAGATGCAGAGTTTCCCCCTGTGCCATCTCTGCATATCCAAGAGTCTCTGTTCTGAGCAGTGAGGCTGGGGGCTCATCAGGGGATTGAGTTAAGAGGGTGTAAGAGTCGGAGGATGAATCAGGATCAGGGCTAAACTGTGCCATGCCCTCAGGTAGGCTTTCTGCTGGGTTGACTTCATCACTGCAGTGGATCATGGTGGCAGAGGCTTCCAAAGAAGAAGGAAGGAGTGTTTCAGGAACATCAGCAGGCACAGAAGAGTGTTGATCTGCGCTTGAGTCTCCACTATGATCTGCTGTTTCTTCTGATACCTAGATATAAAAATAACATCATTAAAATGGTACCATATGAACAGTCAAAGGGTTTTGTGGCACCATGATAAAACTATTAATAAAAAACATAGTTTAGTGTGTTTGTATTATATTTTACAAAGTACAGCTATATCAGAGTAAACTTTAGCCTAAAACACAGCTGAAATCAGTCACTTTCCAAATGTGACTTGCAAGTTAAAAGGGGTAATGTCCCAGCTGTGCTGCCACTAGAAATAAAAGACCAATCACAATCTAGCACCCCCTCCCCGGACAACGCATTTAATTTGCATTCGTTGGCAATTAAAAAAAGAGCAATCTTTTAAACCATAAGGTAATTATGAAATAAAAGATAAGAATATTTTTACTGGCTACTCATAAATACATATTCAGCCAAAGTATGTGACAACTGGTACAATTACATAATAGAGCATGATTTGTATGCTGTCTTACTAGGTAGTCCTCCACAGGGAGCCTTTCTGCAGACTCTGCACCATTTGCAGGCTGGCTGTTCTCTCCAGAACCTGGATCATCAAATACAGACACAGTAGAGGAAGTATTTAGGACAGCAGTTCAACATTTTTCAGCCGTCACTTGTAAAATGGAGCAACTGTAACTCATGACACAATCACCTGATGAACAGAAGCATCATGATGAAGAGGGGTGGAGTGGTGTATTGTAATTCACCTCTCAAGAATTAATTGGCAGAGACAGAAAATCTGGAAACCGTATGTTCAGTAAATAAATTGTGCTGTCAGGCAGTTCTGTACTACATGCCTGAATTTTCATACTGTAACCTGTGTTAAATTATGTTTTTTTAAGGAAAGTGTATGTGTCATTAATTTTTTCACTATGTAGCTGCAAATATTTGTCAAAAGAAATGAATTTATTCTTTATAAGCAGATGTAAATTGCCCACGCAGGACCTGGTTTGAGGACATTTATCTGAATGTTTGCATTCACTGCCTCTGAAGTGGGAAGAAAGAGAGAGAGAGAGAGAGAGAGAGAGAAAGCCAAGATAATAAAACCTTACAAATCTGTCCTTCACTCTGTCCTAACACTATGTTTACATTACCATGCTGAAATTATTTAAATCTGATTTTTTTCCACTTACGCCACTTATTTTTGGTCTTGACACAGAAATCTGAATGTTCCTTCCAATGTTCAAATCCAGACACACCTCCTCCGTATGGCTTTGCAACATAAGGGAGGCACTTGCACTGGATTCCTTGCAGATTTCTGCTCATAGACGAGGGCTGGTGTCTTAAACCTGCAGCACTACTACAGCCATGTAAACAGCAAAGGCTAGCCATCTAGCCTCTCTTGTTCTTCTATCCTGTTCCTATATTGTTGGAGAAATGTTTGACATCTTCGAGTTTTTATTATTGTTGCTGAAACAAATGACTGATACAAAAGGGTATTGCATGCTGTTCCATGTGCTCTTATAAAAATTAGATGTAAGATGATTGTGCTTGTGGTAGTTTAACTTCAAATCTGATGTGTACTGAACTGGGATTTATTAGGAATAAAACAAACAATGTAGCTGCTAATGTGGAAATTGCCTTTGATCTGTGGATAGTGTGATCACAGGTGGACAGCTCTAAGTACATTAGTTTACACCTGGTTTTACAACATGTGATAAATGTCTCATCTCTATTTTATATACAATCAAACATGTGACCTCTATCACACACAGTAATGGAAGCTTCATTTGTTCATTTTTCTGCAAAACAATCAATTATATTCTGTGAACTTGTTGAATAATATGATTACACATTTTCAGAAATTAATGCATTTAAGATTTACCTAAATCTCATTAATAGCTGTTTTCTCACAAACTCTTCAAGGGACTTTGTTATGCAATATGTAGAAGGAGTAAAAATTGCCTTGTGTGGTTGCAGAACTCAATGTTGAATGACTAATGTTAGCATAAAATGAAGATTTAGGACATTCTTAAATATTAAAAGTCTGTAAATAACTCGGTTTACAATAAAAAAAAAAAAGTTACTTTATTGCCTTAATGTATCCACCAAGTGTCTTGTTATGGGTTTTTACATCATTCACAAGACCCAAAATATAGTTAATGAATGCTGTAATAAATAAGGTCAAATGAGCAGAAATATGTATGAGTTACCTCTAAACAATAAGGGTAAGGAGGAATAGAAAAGGCTTGAAACTTTAGCACTCATAGCTGATAATGTGTTATGGTAAAAAAAGATGTTATGTGTCATACAGTAAATAATCCCTAAATATACCTGTTGCAGCTGTACGGCTGTCTTCATGCTGCTCCGTTCCTGCTGCAAAAGGCCTCAGGGTTTCAGCGCCGGATTCCTGTGACAAGCAACAGAAAGGCCATCAGAAGACAAAGACCATATCATTTAATTATCACTGCAATAAGAGCCTAAGCTATTTTGCATGCCGACATCTATCTACGAGAGCCAGCAATTACCAAGTATGATCCTATTTAACAACATCTACTGTAAAAAAATCTTTTCAATAAGGAAGGGAGTTTGTGTGCGTGTCTGTAAAACTACTTAAGACCAGTGCCTGAATACTTGTTACACAAGTAAAAACAAAGACAGACTTATGACAGAAACCTAATTCATATTCAGGTGACCCAAAAGGAAAATCAATTAGGACAAGGACCTCTCTCTTGAAAAATAAATTTTAAATTAGGTCATCCACAGCTACTCCACATATTTATATGCACTTTAAAAAGTGATGATACCTCAGAAGTGAGGATGGTCCAGCTGTTGTTTGAAGTGGTGCCTCCAGACATGGCCCCCTAGAGCCTTTGCCTGTCTCCTGCAACACAAAGGCAGTAAGAAGAACTTTTTGTGACCAGTAATTGTCAGGGTGGCTCAATGCTCCTCTGTGCTTTTATAGTTTACATCAAAGCTGTGTGGGATTTTCCACCAAATAAAACCTAATATTTATAGATATAGTGGGAAAAAAACAACTTTTTGATTAACTCAATGAACTGACATGTAATAAGATGCATTTGGTATAAAATTAGAGCAACTGTCAGCCCTGCAGCTTCAACAAATTTACATCCTCTGTTTACACATGGATTTGAATACCAGTCTCTTCTATTCAGCCTCGCCCATTCTACTAATAAAGGACCTACAGTAACGTGTTACTAGCATTTTGTTAGAGTGTCCGTGTGTGTGTATATGTGGGCAGGAAGTCTCATTGCCTGGGAGCATTGAGTTCTTCATTAGTAGTTTGTGTGTGCTGTGGAGGTTGTAGGCACCCTGGCTTTTGACTAGCTGAAAAATGTTTTGGCACACACATGGGTAACTAAGGCCTGCACCAATCTGGAGATACAGACAGCTAAATGGACCGTCCATTTCAAAGTTCTTAGTCTGGTCAGTAGATGTTTACACTCCCCCGTTCTTCAGCTGTATTTGGCATATCTGTAAACTGCATGAAAATGACACCTACTTTGCAAATGGTTTGATGATCAGTAGAAGTTCGCTTTGGTTTTAAGTGTCAGGATTATTAAATGCCTCTAAAGCTCTTTTTACACTACAAAGGATAACATAATTCAAGATGCTTATTTATTGTGTGGTCTTATTTTGTTCTGTGAATACAAAGAGAATTAGGAACTTCACTTTATATTTCATCGGCTGGGTAATGACACACTTCACTCTCCAAATTCAATTCTTTCCCAGCTCTTCAATTTAGGTCTCCTAATCGAGTGCCTCCCAAGAGAAGTCTACTGAATCTAGCCTAGGGCCCAAGGAGCATTGTGGAGCTTATAGTGGAATGGTTTAAATAGATGTCAGCTAAATATAGCTACCATGAGATTGAATAGAGACAGAAAGAGGTAGCATGCAGAGGATGGCCATAGGGAATGCAACAGAGAAAGCAGTGAATACAAAAGGATACTTAAAAGGATTACTTGACTTGTAGCACAAAACCAGATGTTTCTAGACAGAGTTTTATCACCTATATCTTAGTTGTAATATCTAATTTATCCTTTCAATACAGCATCAAAAGTGCCCTGAATGCAACACATGCGATGTTTTTCCAGAGCAAAACACAACCAAACACCATGTTAGAACAGATCTTAGCTACACTGTTTCCTGGTCTGCTGGGAAAACATACCAAAAATGGTCAAGAAAATAAACGACAGAAATGAGGCCTTGAGCAAACCCTATCGCAAAGTTTATAGACAGCATCACCAGCACAGCAACCATGTCAACAATTACTATGCAAAGAGGCTGGTTTGAGTGAGTGAATTACACAGGACATGTCATAGGGAAATGGGTTTATGAAGAATAAAACTTTTCACCGAACAATAATATATATATACATTTTTTTAAATGTAGTAAGTGTCTGAAAATGTTCAAACTGCTTCAAGTTTCAAGTAACCACAAGAAAACATTGACTGTAAGAAAGTATTTTCCACTTCACCCGAGGGACCAGGAAAACGTCAAACGACACAGGCTGTGCAGTAGGGAAAAAACAAAACAAAACAAAATAAAAAAACAGCAACTCGACTGACGTCGTTGCTTTATATTTAAAAGAAAAAATACAAGCTACATCAAAATCAGTAAGTAAGTCTTACCGTGGTCGGATACTTTACTTGAGATCCCCGAGCATATGTCAGAAACAGCAGGCGCTTCAGTTTTCCCATCCAACTTGTAACTTGGAACGTGCCTCCCGAACTTAAAGATCCACGCGCCTCTCGTCCAATCACAGTTGGAGTTGGCTTTGATCCCGCCCCTTGTCATCCAAATCAGCCAGTAACAGCTCGGAATCACATTTTCTTCAGTAGGGCAGCTGCCAAGCTGACTGACACGCGCAGGTGATGCGGACAGTGCTGGATACTTTCAAATACAGCCAGGCTTAAGATTTGATAGTCCGCAGGTAGTTTGATGCTGATGATGACTATTCTTCTTCCATCACATGCTTCCATTTCAGTTATAAATAGGGCTAAAAATGCTAGGCTATTTCATCAAATCAATACAAGTCTTGTGCTACATTGTTACTGAGAGCTGACACAAGTGATCTCCTTAACAAAGTGGCTGAACATGACATCATAACTTAAAAAAGAAACAAAAATTCAGACATAAAGGTAATATGTTGTATGTTCATTAGCTCATTTATTCATTGCCACACCAGTTTGTGTTGTACAGTTAATATCATGGTGCCATCACAGTCTTCAAAATCTCAGAGCTTCAGAGTGAAAACTGAAAACTTGAACCCTGTCCAGCCATGGACTTCAGTGGCATCTTGAAATGTGCAGGTGTGATTCTTCTATCCCCAAAGGAGAATGCTATGAAAACTAAAAAGAGAAAGAAAAAGATTTTATAATTTAGAGCAGAAATTTAAATGTTTTCAGAGAGAAAGAACACTGCTCTGAACTGAGCTTTATAAAGCAGGTGTTCATACTTACCAATGGTTTGTTGATGAAACACTCCCATTTATGATTAAATTAACACTGGGTGAAACCTCACTGTGGTAACTACCAGATAAATGGGAAAAATCAATCTTTTGCCACTTGATATACTCTTTCAGTCTCAGTCCAGAATCTCCTTGATGCACCAGCAGCAGAGAAGGAAATAAAGGCACTCCTTAATCGACTGGATGAAACCGTAGGCAAAGTTTCCTCCCAGTAAGTTCTTGCCTCGTCCCAGACCCATAGCCATGTCCCGTAAGTGCTGCCCCAAAGAGGAGGAGGGCATTGCCTGAGGAAGAGGACGCTGGGGATGCATGGCTTCAGTTTTAGTAACCTGACAGATGCAAAGAGAACACTGATGGTGAGAGGAAATAAAAGATGATGCCTGACAAATAGGATCTGACTGGGTCTGTGCAACAGCTGGGCTTTGCTCTGTGTCACTGACAGCTTTCTCTTCTACTTATAATCTCATGTCAGTGGCTTCCAGCATTTTCTCGACTCTTCCCAAGTTTCAAACATGCTCTGAATGATTAAAAACCTGTTTACCTTTGCAATGTAATGCCCCCCTCCCGTGGGGTACCCCACTACAAAAAACACCTTTGCTCAAACAATCCCTGAATAAGCTTCCTACTGTCACAGCTTCATCTGTTCACAAACAGGAGAGTTCCAGTAACCCAACACAATTCCCACCACATCCCACTCTTTGTTAAGGACAGCATGTGATAGGCAATCTTATTTTCTAGCAGTGTGTGTGTGTGCTGAGTGGTCAAACTGTCCATTAAATTTGATTTACTTATATCAAAACTCAAACTCACAGACAGATGAATGATATATGTATTTATATATGCAATCTATATTTTCAGATACAGGTGTAAACAGCCATTGTTTCCCTAAAAACAAACAAAAAGTATTAAACAGAAAAAAAGTAAAAATTTATAACTGTGCAAGCTAAAGTAACCTTTGGCTTTTAAAAACAAAATTATATATAAAAAAAAAACACAAAACAACAGCATCATTAACATTATCACCAACAACAAACCACAAAGTCTTTTAAAAGGATTTTCATGCAACAAAGGCAACTGTGATGAACAATGATAACACAGGACCAGTTCACTAATAATATAAAGGGTCAAATGAGTGTGTGCCACCAACACAGGCAAACAAAGTAACAGCAGAACATCAGTCTGGGTTTCCTATTTCTGACCCTTAAAAAATCTGAACAGGCAGGGTGTGTCTAACTGTCCCAGCTGTTGTTCTGTATGTGCATGCATGCTCGATAATGTGAACCTGCTTCAGGGTCTGCAGGCTAATGACAGTTAAGGTTTAGGCTTGAAAGCTCCCTTCTCGCATTTTGGCTTTAGTCTCTTTGACATTTTTAAATTGGCTTAAAAATAAACTACCTTAACGCTGTACTGTCTGACTCTGTTATTCATCATAGAAGTCTTTAAATATACAACAAACAACAACCTAATTATTCAAAAATTAATGTTATTTACAGGTGATGAGGAAATAACCCCCTCCCCAATGGTGACATCAAGTATCTGTGACTAGAAGCTGAATGCAAGAATGCGCACCAGAGGAGATTGCCATCACTCGAGCTGCTTTGTGTGTGTTTGTTGGGAGTGTCATTTTTGCAGCGTCTAGGTTTAACTGAGAGATTCTCCTGTAGTTGATTACATTTGAATTAAGTACATAAGGTGACTGCATTGGAGTGACATGACTGCATTGAAGAAACAAGGCACGATTAAAAAGATATAAAAACATCATGAACTGAGGGAGGAGAAGAAAACAGTCAACTTCTCCTTATGGATCCTCGTAAGTTTGTGAAAACAGCACACTGAAGAGCAAAATTTGGCTGAACCTTTCATCCTTATCAATGCTCCAAACCTGTGAGTTATAGTCATTTAGAGACACATTTTTCTAAGTTTTTTTTTTTTTTTTTTTTTTAAGTAGACATTTTCCTCACAATACACAAATATTACACTCACTTTGCATCATTTCTGAGGGAAATTAGGCGGTTCTTTAGTAACCACTCATCTTTGCTTAAACTCTAAAGATAAACCCATAGATTGTCTATGCAAACACATACTAAGGTGTTAAAGAAAAGCCACCTGTCAAAAACTATATGGTCTCTTCTTCTGAAAATGTTTTAGTTTTTGTGTTTGTAGGTGACATCAACGTATTTTAAAAAGCTCCTTTTTGATGCTGGATTCAGGCACAATCCCCTAGATTTTTCTCCACTCTAAAACAGTCCCATTTTAAAATGAATATGACACATAACCGTTGATAGTTGTCATGGCTTCCTTCTCTGCAGTTAGCAACCAAGTTCATGATCTTTGGCATGACAGGTGGTGCAGAGTGTGTGTGGTGTAAAGGTGTGTTTATATCTGTGTGTGCAAAAAGATTAGGGAGATACAGCTGTTTTGATCCTCCTGTACTCCAAACGTCCAGTGAATGATGAAAATCAAGAAAACAGAGTAAAATACACACACAAAAAAAAGAGAACATATGATAGTCTTTAGCATAGCAGTCACAGTTTTGCATACAGGCTTTCCTCCAAGAGTCAAAGTTCAAAGGTCCTTATAGGGGGAATGCTTGGAGGTGGGGTGGCCCTCCTGATAAGATTGGAAGCCAACTTGTGAACGCATATCCACCAGTTAGAATAGTCTTGGAGTCATGTTAGCTGTTGAAGTTCTCCTGCGCCACATGAAGGGAGGGTTTGAGCCTGGTGAAGTCTCTGCAACAACTCATTCCATCCAGTCCTTGTCAGGTGAGGGAATATTTTCCCTCCCAAATTAAGAAATACACTTTACATCCAATCATATTCCTCCTCAGTTCATCAATTTTAGTACAATTCCACGCATTAGTAATTTTTCTGTTTTCTATTTTTCATAATGACTTGTCAATAATTTTTTTCTTAAAAAAAATTGCATTTGATTTCTGCCCCATTGTGATATTAATAACAGGGCTCCTCCCTGGTTCACAGTAGGCTGAGAAATTGCAGCAGTGCTTCTCTGCGCTGGAGGGTTGCGCCTGATCACTTGGGGGGGAGCTGATGAGGGAGTGCAGGTCACAGTTTGGCAGAAATATGTGGCAAAAGCAGCAAGTAAGTGATTTTGCAGAGAAAGTGGTGTTTGTTTTTTTTTTTCCTTTTTTGGCTTTCTGTACTGTGTGTGCTCATATGCTGCGTACGAGTTTTGTGTGTAGTGTCACTATGTGTCTATAGCATATGAGGCTGTGTATGTGTGTGCCTTGTGTTGGTTTGCTGTGGGAGTGTGTGTCTATTTTTGGTGGAGAATTTCATTGGAGTGTGTCGCATCAGGGCCTGCGCTCTACTGGCTGTTGCAGATAGACTTCGCTTCCAGCTGACACAATGGGAAGTCTGTTGTCCATGTGGTAACTGATCAGGTGACTGACGCTTCCAAACCGATGGTCTTTTGTGCGTACCTAAAGGGGATAAAAAAAGTGTTACTATGAACACACAAAGTAAAATTTCTCCCTCCTTTTGACGCTTCTGTTGCCTTTTAAATTTGCTCAAAAAGCAGACTCACCACTCCTTCTGGGTCGACTAGCAGCAGGTGTTTGGCCTGACCCCCCTGCTGTCCCGTGAGGACGTACTGTCCCGCCGTGGTACCAGACTCCCGCACCAAGAAATCTCCGTCTCGGGTCAACAGCCTTTCTGCTTCTCTGCGATTTAAGCTACCGTGGAACCAGATTTCATTCTGCAACTGCTGCACCAGTGAGGGCGCTGCTGTCACCGCAATTGGGTTGCCATGTCCAGAGACCCCCAGGGCATCATCAAAGGGCTCTTGAAACATAAATACAAATATATTTGTAATATTTCACTTTTTGCTAAAATCCTCCAGGAGAGAAAAAAGGTCATTTTTGTCTTATTGAGTTATCTGCATTTTTGTTTAGAGCCACATAAACTGACTGATGCACATATCTAAATGGTCCACGAACACTGTGAAAAATACTGTATTTGAATAGTGGGAGGGGTCTTTAATGGCTAAACTTTATGCAGCCAACCAAATGCCCCTGTAATGGACAAAAAAACTTATTCCATTATTTTCCTCCAAGGCTTCCCTATGTTTAATGCTGTTCTTCTCAGTTTGCATCAGCTGCAAAGTGCAAACCACTCCGCTCATCTCCATAACTAATGACCAACTCTTCCATTTTTCCACATGGCAAAATAGCACATCATCATTGCCAGTGATTTCTCTCATTTTCATTGCCGCCCACACATCTCATTTACAAGAAATCATGTCACTAATTAACTTTCTCATTTAGTTTCCAATGAAGCTACGCATTTGATGTAGGACTGTATTGTAGACAGATGTCCATTTGAGATTTGTTTATCAAGTTAAGACACAACACAATAACTTACTAAATCAAAAAGCAGAAATAGATACATACTCATGTCAAAAGCATCTCTGTGAGCATTTCCATTTGCTGCAGCTGGAGGACGGGGTTTATCCACATTGACATATGAAGGGTCATCAAACAGCTCTCGAGCCCCTTCTTTGGCACCTACTAAAAATACAGAACATCAGTAACCTTTAAAACAAATTCTTATTCCCTATCAAATGTGCATACTAAGTGACATCTTTATTAGTCAAAAGAAGATGTAGGGGTGGTTAGTAGATTTAAATACGACTGAAAATGGCCTGTTTTGGGGTTAACTGAGGGATTCCTAAAACAAACCTGATATCTGAGCAAAGAAACTTCTAAACATGCAAGGGAAACCTGCTGTTTCATCACCTTGCTGTATCCCTGACTGATTCTCTTCATCTTTCCCTTTCAGGCTCACACAGCATAAAAGATGCCAAAGTCAGAACCTGAGCTCACCTGGTAGAGGAGGCAGAGGCTGCTTGTGAATGTCATTTTGATTTGACTGTCCATAGGGCTGCAAACACAGAGGTATACAAACAAATCATCAGCCATTGCATCATAAAGAAATCCTCAAATAAACGGCATCCTGGCTTGTTAAAATAACTACAGAAGTTATTTTATAGACCAGAAAGCATTTAATATATACTAAACAGCAGTATCAAGCTACAGTGGCCTTTCACATGGTATATTTAAAACTTGTAAACACTGAGATGCAAACTTGGTTCCAGATCAGATGCACCCGGGATGCAATAAACATAAGGCGTTAAACCTAGATTATTTGTAGAAGATTCAGAAACTGTACTTCAGATAAGAAATCACATCAAGATATGCAATATGCCTGTCATCTTTTCCAACATAGCCACTGCAAATGAAAACCATTAACTTTAAAGTTGGCAGAAGAAACTTTGTCAGGTAGATTTAGACACGTTTTCACTGTGTATACAAGTGTTAGAACATTACACCGAAAGCAGGTCAGTGCTGTATGAAAAGTGGCTGATTATTCTCAGGTCTGGAGCCGACTGAACACATTGAGGTTTACCAGCCTCCAAAATATATCTGAAACACAGTTTGGAGATTCCGTACAAGTGTGCCATCTCTCAGCTACACTACTGCTGGGGTTGGAATGTATGAACCATGTCTATAACCAGTCTCTTCCTTCTTTGCTGCATTTCTCTCACCAGTGTTGCTCCTGGGCGGGTCCTCATGTCAATCAGTCCACCAGGGGGAGGCTGTTTTCCAGGGAAATTATTATAGTACGGGACCTCAGGAGGAGCAGCCTCATCTTCCTCTTCCTCCCATGCAGAGCCATCAAAAGGAGCCATTCTGTGTGAGACAGGAGTGTTACTAAAGCTGATACAGAAGTATGTTATGGGTCATAAAATACACATAGTACAAAAGCGCTTGATTTTGGCTTATTTTTAACATGTACCTGTCATGGGGTGTGACCAGTTTGGGGGGGTTCTTCAGGTACTGTTTAAAACGCAGTTCAAAGGCCTGACCAATGGTGCTGATGACTTCCTGGGCTAAACCCTCCGAGCACTCCAGGATGTGACAAGCTGCAATCGTGGAGACAGAAAGAACGGATGAGGAGGCTGCAGCAACATACCACTGAATCAAATCCAGAACCCAACAACACAAATAAATTCAAGTGGAGGCAGAGTAGGAGATCATATAGGCTTGTGTATTTTTATCAAGTGCCATTCTGAAGTATACATGGAGAGTAAGAGTTAATGTCATTCACTTTACCCGCTCTAGTTTTCTAATAGATTAAAGGATTACATGATGGATAATATTTGAGAGAGTGTTAGAACCTTAATGTAAACTCAACCAGCTTAGCTCGGCATGAAACTGAGCAAAATTCTTCTGGAGGATTGGAAGAGGGAAAAACCCCACATGCTCACATAAACAGCATCTAAGCACATTAATTTAGGAGCAAATGCTTGTGCTTATAACGTGTATATAGTGGAAAATGTGCATTTCTTTCTGTGCTGTGTACACTGTGTCTGTGATGTCTCAGCTCTGCTGGGTGGCGAGTCAAATTCAAAGGGGAATAAAAGAAATGAAGGAATATTTTTCATGTGCTTAACGAGACTAATTCATATTTAAATGAAAATGCTTGTGCTTATTTATTTGTGATATTTACTACAAGTGCTATTCCAAGCACTTTTTCACCATACAGTGAGTTAAGACAGGAAAGTAGTGGCTCATGTATCAGAGCATTATGGTCAAAATTCTACATCAAGGAAACAAAGCTCTGATATCTGAATTTCTCTTTACTTTTATAGCTCTGTAAAGATTTTGCTGTTCCTCCTCACCTCTCTGGTTGACTGGATCCTTGGCCACATATGCTACGTATTCAGCTGTATCCTGGGGGAGTAAGACAGGAAAGACAGTCAGGGAGGAGTGGAAAGGGAAAAATCAATCAAAGGAAAAAGTGAAAAGGTAGGATTAAGACTCAAAGGCTGAGAATAGACAAGGAAATAGGTAAAGCACAAGCTGAAGCCTTCGAGTCGCAGCAGAAGTTAAAAACATACACTCAGCTGAAAAAGAGACAACAGGAAGTGATGTGATCAGGGACTAGGAGCCAGCGAGGCAGCAAAAAAGTAACTGGTATTCATAAGAATAGACAATGACATAAGACAGGAAGGAAGGAAGGACACGCAGGCAGAAGAAGAGATGGATAAAGGCCAGAGCGAGAGATTTAAGCTGAGAGAGAGGGTTGGGTGACTCACTGGGTCTCCTCCAGAGGCAAAGGAGATGGACTGCATGTGATGGTTGGCGATTATCTGTGGAGAGAAAGTTGGGAGAACGGGAGCAGAGAAAGAGAAGGACAAGGAGAGCACATGGGTGAAATGTAGTATGTGGAAGTGAAATGAAAGTGTATGGACAGAGAGACAAATATGGAATCATTACTGAGAAAAGTGCTTTTTCCTCCATTGAGCACCATCAGCTGCAGCGGGGATAAAAACACAGCAGGGATGGAGCACCTTTAACAGCCTGCAGCATCAACACTTGCTAATGCTGCATGAGCACAATGTGTGGGAACTGAGTCTTTATATGAGAATGGGAATATGTGTAGAACAACATGCTTCTTCGAGCTATGTGTTAATGTGAATGCACTACTCTAGTGTATGCCATCTCCCCAAAGACAGACATCGCTCAGTGGCTATTAACTCATTAGAGGTCTAAGAGAAGGATCACATCCTGCCGTGTGGTAACGCAAGAATGAAGACAATGGTTGTGCAGCTTCCAGAGTAAATGAGGCAAACAAAGTGGAGAAGCTCTAAATTTATCTAGGCATCCTAGAATTTTCTAAAAAGTCATAAAACTGCATTGATGAATACATAAACAACAAGACATTCAGAAAATTGTCATGGTGTGCATTTAATAACATTTCTGATCTTTTGCAACGTTTGAGCTGCTCTAACTAAGCCTGCTTATGTCATTTACAGGCAGGTTAAAAACAGTGGACAACTGCTAGAAGGACACACCGGGATTTCATGTGATGTATTAGACAACACACTGAATACCTGCAATGAAACTACTTGACATACCTAACTGGACTGAAATGAGTTTCTAATGCTTTTCATCTTAGCTCTCAATAAATGTGCCATATGACAATTTGAATTTTTAACAAAGTCAGATTTTCCTTCATAGATTGCTTCTCTCTGGCTTATTTCTGTTGGCTGTTCAGAACAGAGGTGCTCCTGCTTCGCTTGAAGATAAACTGTCAATTTGGGATGGCATACCATTGGGACTGACAGATTTCAGAGTGCAGCTTTGCTGTTGATGAGATATGTGTGAAAGAGTCACAAGCATTAAGATCCGTAAAACCACATGGAAACCCTCAACTAGAGAGATCTCCAGGTTTTCTCTGCCTCAGTCAACTGCACATGTTAAGTGTACTCTGGATAGCAAACAAACCTCCAGCCAAAACAGAGCTGTGACAGTCAGGTGCATCTCTGATTCTTGGCTTTCAGGGATGAATCTACCCACAGAGATTTTTGAGAAAACAGCAGTGTTTCTAGTAAGCTGATTTCAGTCTAACCTGTTTGCAGTCAGAAGCCAGCAGATTGAGGCTGCTGGTTGAGATGGTGAGGCTGATTGTCATGCCTGCAAACTGCAAGTTGCTCTTTCCCAGGATTGGCGTCAGACATCGAGAGGAAGGCTGCAAAAGAGAGGGATACAAACCATGAGTCGGAATAAAAACATGATACACAGACAGAAGGCAGCAGTTTTTTTTCCCCTTTTCTTTTTTACTTCACCAAGGTAAAATAATCCACTCATTGCCTCATGACTGAACACGAGTCTGTTGGCTCATGTGTGGAAATGCCTGCGTGTGTGGGAGTGGGAGAACAGCTGCAATTGTGAAAATGATCCGGTCTCCAAGGCCAACTGTGACCAGTGGGGTACAGATAGAGCAGTTCATATAATGTGGGCTTGGCCAAGAGCGTTGCATAGACCTCGCCAGCACTATTGTCTCAGTCCATTTATCCAAATCCTCCGCCTGTTCTCATGGCTTTTAGCCATTTTTTCTTCAGTGTTTCGAGTATGCTGTGAGAAAAAGCGCCATCAGGACAGGATGCACATGCTCAACCACATTACCCTCAGTCCAGCCAAATCACAGTGACTAGACTAGTTTAATCTATTCTAGTTTACAATCTATAACTGTATTTTGTCTGGTGTGCAACACTGCCAGACATTCCTTGGTCAAATCCTTCTATGGCAGCAGGCAGCTGGATTTAGCCACCTGTTTTATGGACTGTTTGGGTGGATGTTTTTAGTTTTACAGGAATACTGTGCTCAGACACAGACAAGTCTTTAAACAGCAGACTGGCGACTCTGTCTGTTAATCTGTTGTGCTTCTTTAGGCTGACACTGGCTCCACAGAAGCCTCCCTTGAGGCAGGAGGAGGAGGAAGAGAGACCAGAGAGTGACTAGTAATTACCTGCGAGTAGCCCACTAACCACAGAAGTGTACAATCAGCCTAAATCAAGATCTCCGTTTGCATGTGTGTGTACTTGTACTAACATCTTTGTGGGAAACAAGTTTTGGATAAGAGTGTTGACATCAGTTCAAGTGTTAAAACTTGGTTACGGGGTTTAAGTATGGTAAAAGACTTGTTTCTGATGGCTGCTGTAAGGGGATAAAGATAGCCACACAAATGTGGGTATGTGGGTACTTGTTTGTTATTCAAGAGTCCTGGTTAGGGTTAAAGTGTAAATGGAGGTTAGATTCATGTTAGATTTAAGGCTTGGATTCGGATGTCCACAAATGGATGGAAGTTAATGTAATGTTCTAAAATGGATCGCCACACAAGCTTGTGTCTGTGTCTGTGAGGGAGAGCATGTGACTGAACAGCTAACTGACCACAGGCTGGACAATCAAGCTAAATCGAGCTCTCACTCAGAGAACCCTCCCACTGCTGCCACTTAAGCCTTATAAATAAATAATGTTCTGTCAGGGTGTGTGTACGGGTGTGTGTTGTATGTACCTTTCTCCGGCGGGCTCCTTTGGCTCCTGGTACTGCCTCGCACACCACAGAGATAGCTTCCCTGAAACATCAAAACACATGCATGCTCGGCAATGATGTCATTAACCTTCACACCTTCCAGAATCCACATCTATGAGGATTAAAAGGAAATCTGGCATTGGGTGAGAGAATTTATAGTCCCTGGTGACTGCGCTTGTCTTGCCAAAGAGACAAACATCACTACGGAAACCAGAAGGAAACCACCAGGATTCCAGAAGATTCTAATTTAGGGCCTCAGAGAACAGCAGGAGCGTATAAACACACAGATGAGCAGGCACAGTCAGATGGTAACACAAAGAAAACAAGCAAGGAAAACAGAGCGGAAGCAGGACAGAAAGCAAGAAATCAAAGACACATGAGAGGTGAGTGGAAAGTGTGAGTGTACATGTTAAACATGTCTTTAACCATATCACCCCCTCATGCTCTATGATAAAACTTCAGCAGTGACAAGCCAGCAGGAGCAGTGTGTGATCTCACCTGGTGACCTGAGTTCTGGTGTTGAAGTCCAGTGCTCGCATTGACTGTAGCACCTCCACACAACCCATGTACTGCCCAGGAAACAGGAAGGCAACACATTAACATCCAACATTTCCTATATCACAGCTCCACTGGGCCATTGAAACAGAAAAGTAGAGGAAGAAATAGTGCCCTACATACTGCAAACTGGACATACTTCAAACTGGTATACAGAGTGTGTCGCTTGCTTACCCGTACAGTGTAGGAAACACCAGTGGTGCTGACCACATTGTCAGAGTGCAGCCAGCCACGGGTGGGCTTGTTGACGAAGGAGCCATGGCGTGTCCATTCATCTCCTCCCAACTGACCTCCTTCCACCCGTGCCCTCCTGGACGCCCCTCCAAGCCGGTTCATGTCCTGTGGAGGAGGTCGAGGAGGAGGAGAGGGAGCAGTTAGGAAAGGAGCAGATTGATGAATAGGAGTAGGGGAGCTAGAGTTGCTCCTGTCATCCCCAGAGGATTCAACAGGTGCCTGAGCCTGCTGCGACCTGCTCGAGGCCTTGAGTCCTGGAAGAAGAGTAGTGGAAACCTCCAGGCGAAGGGATTTCATCCTGGGGAAGAAGGAGCAGAGGGTGGTGGGGCTGTTTTCAGCCGGGCGGGGAGAAGTGGGGGGCAAGATTGGAGTGAGAGATGAGGAGGAGAGGGAAGAAGGTATACCAGGGGAGGGGGTTAGAGGGGTGGCAGGGCTGGAAGGAGGGAATGATGATGGATTGGAGTTTGTTTCATCAGTTGAGCTCAGTGAATCACTCCGAATGTGGGTGTATTTGGGTTTTGGTACGAGCTCCATGATGAATCTGCAAGTGCAAGTTTTTCCTGTCGGTGCAGGTCCACACAGGCTGTAGCGATTTAATCAGTGTCTTTGTTTCACAATTCAAAGTTTCCCTCTAAAAGGACACACAGCCATCTGTCTGTTTTGCTCAGAATAAGAGTTCCATCCATCTGTATGGTTGTCTGTCTTCTGCTCATTACAAAGCAGCCAAAACCAAACTGCTTCAAAAAGAGCTCTATCCACAGGGAAAGCACAATGAGAGAAGGTGCAGAGGAAAAGTGGAGTGTTCCAGATAATGGCAGAATACAGATGTAAAAAGTTTTTTAGTGCACCAGTAATGCTCATGTTGTCCTCAGTTCTGTCCTATGTTTTTTTTATTTTATTTTTTTTTAAATCAAGTTCTTCAGACACTTCAGGATGAAGACAAGTTCTTAGCTCTCCACAAAGTATTACTCTTGGTGTTCTGCCATCATGTAAAACAATATCTGTGAGTATCTTGTCCCAGTTTAATCCTCTCTGAGTGAGGACCAGTTACTCAGCGATTGCCAGCACCAAGAAGAACCGACATTAGTGACTGTTTTTGAACACCCACGAGTGTCTTACAGAACTTGGACTCGACGAGTCTACATGCATGAGGCAGAATAAACTTTCCCTGCCCACAATGCTTCTTTGATTATCTGTGTATGTGCACACTGGTGTGTGCATGTGTGAAGCAGCTCCCCTTGACAGTTCTATCCCACATGACATAGGCTCATAAAAATCCTATTAGCAGCCAACATGGAGATAGCAAGAGGGGCTGTGCACACTAACACGGCAGCGCATCACACACAACTTCAACTGGTCGATAATACAGCAAACACCTGCAGAGCTCGATGAAGCCCAGAGCTGCTAAAGGAGAGAGAGGAGGCTTACTGTTATATGGCTAGTCTCAAACCTTGGCTGAAGCACAGATTATTTAACACCTACTTTTTAAGTACATCATATTCTTAAATCTGTCTCTGGGTCCCCCTTTGTTTTTTTACTCCCTTTCCCTTTTCCTCCAAATGTTTTCATGTCCTCTCTGAATGGCTCTTGCTCTATCCCTCCCTGCGTCTCCTTCTTCTTCTTCCTCTCTCTTCTTCCAGATTACTTCTGGAGAAGCCTCTTTCCCTTTCTCTCTACTCTTTTCTCCCCTCTCCCTGTCTCCTTTCTTATCCTGGAAGTCCTCCCTCTTCCTCCACACAATATACTCTGCCAACCTCTGTCTCTCCAATGCCTCAGCCCTCTCCCGCGCCACCACTTCCTCTCTCCTCTTCCAGATGATCTCTCGCTCCCCCTCTCCCCCTCCCTCGACTGCTCGCCCGTTCTCCAGGCTGTCCTTTTTAACAATCCCTCACTTTAATATATTAACTGTGTGCCCTGTGTTTCTGCCTCTGTAACTTAAGGATTATGGATGGCTAGAGGCCAGACATGGTTTCTTTAGACACCAATAGAAAACCCAAGGAAAAAAAAAGTTGGTAATTAAGACTGGGCTGCCCCAGCTGAGCCCGTTCCTGACTGAGGTTCCTGATATGGCTAAAACAAGAGAGCCTGTCTTGGTTCAAGTGTGTTCCCTAAAACTGGCCACCTTGGTTAGGATTTAGTTTTGAAGCACCATTAGATAGCAGTAGGTTGAATCTGAGATGCTGTCTGTATCTCATACAGTGACACACACTGCAGTAGCACGACGGTGATGTAATACTGCAAAATGTAGGTCATTGGCTGATGATGACTACCGGCGGGCTTGTTGTGATGGTAATGAGACCTGATTGGTCAGGCTTGAACTCCGAACCCAGGGTTCCCTGAACAGAAGCTCCTCAGTGTTTAACATGAACTTACTCAGCCCCACTGGAAAGAAGCTCAGTTAAAACTGCACTCTGTTGAGCTGCTGTCATCTCTATGCACGACTGTTCTCATTTCTGGACAGGTCAAATTAACAAGCCCAGATTATAGTCATTTACCTGAGAGAAGAGTACTGACACAGCCGCATATGATATGAACAAAGTTTTATATTCCAGGACAGCTTCTTTCCTTATCTAAGGCCAGGCTAAATCGAACAGGAGGTTAGCTCACAGGTCTACTTTACAGACAGCATGTAACATCTCCCATTCTGCATAGTCCAACCTACAAGCCAAACAGTCTTTGCCGTTTACATTAACAGTCCCTTGCAACCTAAAACCACCAAACGAAACAGTCAGTAACAGTTTGACCACAGTAGGAGGCAAGGCTACACCTACAGTCCTGCAGCAAGTTGGCTGGCCCACACCTTAGTGCTGCTGAGGCACTAGTCATATTTACAATCTGTTGACCTTTACTCAGGCAAAGTAGAACACACACCTTGCCTAGACAAATTACACAAGGTTGTAAATTCTGCACCAATGTTTCAGTAATGCCAAGAAAATCAGTGGATTTTCTTCACACACTAACATCTCAGAAAAATAACTAGACCTCAAGTACTCATAATTGTAGTGGGCACTGGATGCATGGCAAAAGAACAGTCGCCTACACTAGTCTAGCACCACAGAGGTGTCTAGCAATTCTAGCTAGCCATCCATCTGGTCTTGGCTGTTAAGCACCATGGAGGATCCAGTTATACTCATGCGTTGCCAGACAGGCTGGGATGAACTCCAGAAAGCTGGAAAGAAGTATGGCTGAAGAAGTCACAGAAGACACCCAGTATCTGAACAATCAAAAGGCATGCAGATTAAATAAAACATTTTTGTCACACACCTAATCAAACTAAAACTGAGTCCAGAAAGAGGATTAGCACCTCAAAAAGGCAACAGATCCAATATAAATTGACATGTTAACAACCGATAGGAAACTCCAGGTGTTCTTAAACAAAGGGCTGCAGAAAAGCTCTATGAGCACAGTCAGCCCTGGCCCTGGGATGTTTCAGTGCACAGAACACAGTGTAGGTCAGGTGACTGCAGAGGAGATGACCCTCTACATGAAGAGAAATCCTGAGTCACCAACAGATAAACAGTAAGGAGCAGACAGTCACTAACACAACACAGCTACTGTCATGATTTGAGGCCCCGGGCCCAAGCAGCTGCACCCAGCGATATATACAAGTAAAATCAGAACAATAATCTAATTTATCCAGCCATGCCTGTTTATCCGTCAGCTTGACTGATTAATATGGTTGGTGCCACAGATAAAGAGGAATGACCAGACTCAATCAAAACAAATAAACAAATTGGGTAAGGGGACCTGAAACAACCCTGAATCAGTGAGCACCACACAGAGAAAGAAGGTAAAGAAACAAAATCCTGTGTAACAAAGAAACTCCTAACACAACCACTACTAATCTGATCTTCTGAGTTTTATGAAATATATACAGTTATCTAATGGATCAGCACCAGTTTTAAAAACACAAGAGGAAAGTAGTTTACATCGTGCTGTCTGCAGCTGCTGCCCGTTGCTATGGCAACAGACATTAAAAGAGATGCCTGCGGAGGATATATGCCGAAAAGTCCCGACAAAGGCAGAAATCTTCAAAGAGATAACCACTTGGTCAAATCACATGGCAAGTAATTAGCTGCTACATCAAAGGCTCCACATTAAAGCTTTTCTCTCTTTTTTTTTCATCCAATAGCAAGAAAAACTGCAGACTCCTAGAAAAATCAATACAGTTCAGGAAATGATCAAAGTTTGACGGGCATAGCGCCAGCCAGAAAACCTAATCAATGTTGACATCTTGAGTTGGCTGCATGCACTGACTCCAAATAAAGCATACAAAAACTGATAATACTTCAAAACAATTTTCCTGTTAACTGTATAAAATAACTACACTTATATTTAAAATTTAACTAATGTTAAGAAAACTTGCATAAAAACAACCTGAATATTCTGTGCAGCGGCTAACAAAGATGATTGTATAACATCCTGCAGAGTAGCCCCTATGCTCATAGAAAATAGAAAATCAGAAGTCACAAAGGGAGGGTATATTTGAACAAAGAAAAAAGTAATCAAAACTGTTTTGTATGAAGTGAGTCTAATAAATTTGCCTCAGTGTTTCTTTTTTTCCCGAGGAATGGCAAAACATAAGTAGTTCCTTTTTTGGGTTTAGAGAGCATGCAGTTGATAATCCATGTCTGATCATCTAAAGCTACGATTCACATGAGAGCCACATTAATGTTTAAACAGCCCCAGACTGTCCGATCATCCGTCCTCTACTTCCTCTTTCTGGCTTTTCTTTCGTCCACTCCCAGAAAAACGTGCTTCTCCTCTGATCCGCTTGATTAATTCACAAAGTCACTGCCGGCATCTATCCTCTCCTCCGTTTGGCTGACTCCTCTTCTTGTTCCCTCCTCTATGTCTTTTCGTCTCTTTCAGCAGATGGTGAAATGGCAGTGCTGCCAGGATGGACAATGGCACTCCTTCATTGTGTTCCACTTCTCCCCTCACGTCTTTCTCTCATGCCCACTTTCCTTCCACCTCTGTCTGTTAGAGGGATGAGCACGCTGTCTGCCCTCCCTCCTTCCTGTCTGGGTGGGTGATGCTGCCTCCCATTTTCTCTCTTATCGTCTTTCTCCCTCCCTCCCTCACACACACACACCAACACACATATATATGCGTGTGCCGCTGCATGTGCCCTCCCCACCTTCTTTTCTCCCATCCTACCTCCTTCCTGTTTCCTCCCCTTCCCCCAATCTCCCCTCTGCAGCCACAGTCATTCAGCGGTGTACATGTGTATGCACAGCGAGATGCTGCACTCCTGCACATTAATGCACAAACTCTAGGGGGAGATGGGGATGTTGAAGAAGGAAAGAAGGCAAAATAATGTGTGTTTGTGTGGAAACTGAATGTGTGGAAAGCATGAATTTCCATGTTGGCTACTCAAGACTCCTGCTTTAGTTAATGTTTGATAACCTGGAAAAAAAATAAATAAATAAAGGGCAGGAAAAAGAAGAGCCACCTTTGCTCTATGTGCTGTAAAAAATAAAATGATGTCATTTTAGATAACCTTGATGAAAGTGGACAGACTAAAAATAGAAATAAAAGAAGACTTGCATCCACTTAAATATTCACTATACTACATGACTACAGCACTCAAGGGGGGAAAAAAACCGGAAGATAGAAAGTAGAGATGCCACAGATTGGCCTTAACATTCAAGCGTATCTGATGAGAAGGCAGTGTTGCAGAAAACAGAGGAAACCACCCGTAGAGTGCTACAGGAACCTATCAGAATGGATAGCAAGAGGTCCTCAAATGTCACCACAATACAAAGTTCCTGCAGTACAGTGAGCACTATGTCAGCACCATGTGGTTTAGAAGACCACTCAGACAAAAATCAGGCAATTGTAAAGCATTGCTCAGATGGACACACGTAACCATACAAAGTCATATGATTGGTGGTGATTCCTGTGATCAGTGGTGAAAGCAAGACCCTCCACCTACAGCCTGCACCATGCCCACAACCAGTAAAACACAACCCACAGTGGCTTAGGGTTGACCGAATGATCATCTTGAATTCTCCAGAAGCTCAACGTATTTCAGTGAAATATTTATGCACTGTCTTGGATTTATATAAGACTGGTGAGGAGACCGAACCATCAGTCTATAAAGTTCACCGAGCTAAAACTACCCTAGTCTAACATGATATTTGTGCAAATAACTCAACTACATCCTGCAGCTATAAAGTTGAACAAACAGCTCTTTTTAAACCAAACAAACATGATAACCTTCATAAAAGGTAAAATGTTTTAAACTGAATTTGGTTCATATGTGTAAGTCTAAGTATAGTCTGAGTCAAACCTCCGTAACTTTACATACACAGCGCTGCACTATTGCTCATGCATGACTTTATGTCAATTTCAATTTCACACAATCGCAGAAAACTGACCAGTATTGAAATATTTCTTTTAGTTGCCATGGAAAACATCTAGACAACTTATGCTGTTCAATTATGATCTTGTTTCTTTCTGTTTAGAAACTAGGTCCTTCATAGGGTGAACGCTCATAATTTCATAAAGCTAAGCTATAATAAAAACATTAAAACAGAATCTCAGATAATTCTTGTTTTCAGACTACAGTGAGAAATACATTAAACTGAATTATCACAATCAAAACCTGAAGTCATTTTATGGTTTGATGCAATTTTGCAGCCCTAAAGTTTTAACAATTTAATTACTTCTTCTCAGACTGTTAAGAGAATGCAGGCCAAATTAGTTTTTTTTTTTCCTCGTAAGGGTTTGCTTTATTTAACATATCCTCAAGTAATATTACAAGTCTCTCCAAAAGCTACTTGCCTATATGAGATATGAGAGATTGGAGTTTTTTACTTGAGATTATGTTAAAGTAGGAATAATCAACCCCTTTGCCACAGTGGCATGTTGTGTTTATGATTAGCTGGTTGCATTATATTAATGTCTTACCATATATTCCATCGGCCACCACAAGCTGAGAGTCTGTAACATTGAAAACACCAAAAAGCATATCAGCACACAAACACACAAAATACAAGGAACCAATTACAGTGTGTTCCAGTGCCGCCCATACAGCTACTTGACCCCTCGCATGCTTTGCTCCCAGGATCAGCTGTGCAGAGGATCATGGGACTGCACTGATATTAACAGCACATTTGATCAAACAGACACACAACACTGGCATAAGACAAAAAGAGCAACATTAAGAGGGAAAGTAGCAGAATATGAGAGAAAAACAGAGCAGTGATAGGAAAAGGGCGATAATCCAGTGTGCATGTTGAAACGTACTCTGTGGAATGAATGGAATTAAGTGAAACGACCGCTTGTGTAGGATGTTTCTGTCTCAGCTTGCCCTATGCACGTTAGAAAGTGTGCGTTTTGTTTCTATGTGTGCTGAAGAAGTCTGTGGAAGCTGAATCTAGTCAGTATTTATTAGCTGAAACAATCAGAGACAAACTAAACAGGCCTCTGGATCTAATGTACATGCTGCAGGGCTGTATCTGCTCTCTGCTCTTATACTGTATCCTTGTGTCCGTGTAATCTGATTTGACCTCCCTATCTCAACCCCATATACACACTAACACCCCCCCCCAAAAAAAAAAAAAAAAAAAATTAACACGAGTTAATGAGCCTAGACAATGACCTTTTCCCACTGGATTTTTGCCAGTCAGAGGCACAGTTTATTATCAGATTATGGAGATGAGAAAGACAATGACAAATAAATCAGAGTGCAGAAAGAACAGAGAGAGGGAGAGCGGAGGAGAGTCTTGCATGAAAACACACAAGCAAACAAATTAAGCTGAGGGTGAACATTAGATTAGTCAGGCATCCAGCGGGACGTCTTTCTGTCGGTTTCATAGCTCACCACACACACAGCAAACATGTGAGCTGGCTATTTTGGGTTGTGCCAGCCCCCACTCCCTCCACCGACCCTTCTAACCAACGTTCCTCTTATTTATCTCCTTCCATCATTCCCTTCCTGCTACCCTCTGTCTCAGCCTACTTACTATGCAACTTCCAACAGTTTGTCATTAGCAGTGTTATCACTTAATGCTGTTCAACTTATTACCGTATGAGTACCACTGACTTTAAAGTATCTGTAGCATTGGAAAAAGACACCCAAAAGTAACATCTGACAATAACATTGTCAGATTTTTGATGAGGCCATAACAAAATCCAACCTTATTTCATGACTAACCTACCTGACATATACTGCTGACATCCCCTATAAGTTTGTAGTCTGACATTTAAGCTCCTCCATCTTTGTTTCTGGACCCAGTCACATGACCATAATATGATTACAGGAAGAGTGCTACTTGTTTGTCTTTCGTCAAATGATCAAAACGGCCAATTCTAAGATGAATAGTACACATTTAACTTCATTCTTAAATAAAAAATAAAGCTAATTAAAATGAAAGCCAAACATAAATATTTAGGCTACTTACAAACAAATAAATAAATCATCATCATCTTGAGGGTCTGTCAGTATACATGAATGAATAAAAACCATATATGGTCAAAATAAAACAGCAAAACATGCTAACACAGCACAACTTTGAGGAAACTGTTTTGATGATTCAATAAACATTTAAATACTTCATTAAATTAAAATAATGTGCTTCTTTAGACTGCATTAATATGATCTAAGCCCTGAAGATTGCTCTATATGAGGCAGAATTTCTACATAATTATGGAATTAGTTTACATGGAGCACAATTAAAGTAAGTTTAGGTAATAATATAACTTGTAGAAAGAACTTGTACATATTCTGCCACATATTGCTCTACTTTTCAAATGCAGTGATTTAGTCTGCACAACAATAAACTTCTGAAATTATCAGGAGGAGAAAAGGAAGTTTCAAACCTGCAAACAAAATGCCATTTGCTTGTTGTACAAGCATACACTTCATACACTTCATCCATTCAGAATATGTTACTCTGAATGGATGACGGCCTCAGATAAGAGCGCTGTATCTGATTTAAATACAGCACCCAGAATTGTGACATTTTATTTAATAATAGCAAGTTTTACAAAGTTGTTTTAAGCTGCTAAAAAGACAGCATTTATTTATTTATCTATTCTGGTGTGTAGAAATTATTTTATGCCAAATTTTACTAACACAATTTGAATTAAGTGCTTTCTGGATCTAATGTGTCATGTCAGTTCCATTATTATATCACTATTGTTGTCTGTATCAGACAAACAATAGTTTGCAAAGTATCTTTTATAGAGATTGGGTGACCTTTTTTTGGTAGAAGAACAGGTTTTACAATCACACATCTACTATATTACCTAGTGTAAGGAAGGGCATAGGAACCCTAATCTGCAAGAAGAGGGAGCTTCTGAAACTGCAATCTCTACTTATTTAGAAAGACTGATTAGTACACACAGACACTTACCAGTTTACCAACAAACCACTAATGCTAATTAAACAGTGAGTTATTATTTTTGTACCTTATGTCACTTCCCATTTTACCACAGTTGATTTTAATAGAGTTTAATCAAACTGTAGCTCACATGGAGCACTGTGCATGCAGCAGCAGACCAAGCTCTGCAGGAGGAAACAAAGCTGAAACTAGGCCCCTTTGTCTAAAAGCTAGAGATGGACGACCACATGCTACGACCTCAAAAACAAACTCCTACAGTTTGTTTCCAGAACATACTTGCTCAAAAAAGAAGCACATATAAGAATACCCCTGACAGGCAGTCACCCACACAAAACTGAGCTCTGTCAACTCTCCACATGTTCACAACAGCTGACCTGTGTTTTGTCAAACAAAGGTTCTAAGTATTGAAAGAAATTCAAGTCCAATATTAATGTTAACATGTTCACGTATACAAGAAATACCAAAGATTATTTGTGGATCAACTGTCTGACTGTTTTTGTCTTGGATGTGTAGCCATGCGCACACACCTGCGCAAGTGAAGCGTCAACAATCAGACGTCACTTTGTGCCGTCAATCAGGACTAAAGTTTATTTTGTGACTGATAGGGTGTGAGCAGAATTGGATAGATCCAACTTTAATCAAGTAGACTTTAGACTGTGCCTGTGTTGTGACAGCGAGGCCATGATGCTCTGCTTTGACTGACAGTCTTGGAACGTCCTTCTGTCCAAGCCATGTTTGCCCTTGTATGTGTATGTGTGTGTAGACAGATGTGCGTGTGTTATTTGTCTGGCTCCTGTCATGTGTGTGAACCTAAAACTTTTTGGATCTGTTGTTGATTGGACCTTCTCTTCGCCTGCATTTCATCAGTGGCGATAACTCCCACCATTTAATATCATGTCAGGGGCTGCTGGTCTGAGCGGTGTGGTTGACCCTGATAAGAGCACTGAGCCCACTGCTTTCAGCCACCTCAATCATCCCACATGCCCTTCAGTGTGTCCATAATAGCGTGTCTGTCCTTCACTCATTCTTGCTGAACTTTAACTCTGTCACAGTGACCCTGTTTCAACACATCTGAGGTGTGTTTTGGTCACTTGTTGCTACGTTTACAATTAACACAGAAGAAATAGTGGAACCTAACCCAAACTTCTTTTTTTTTTGTGGTCAGGTTGTGCACAGATTTGAGTCTGTGTGCGCTGATAGACTCAATAGCTTATCTCGCAGAGGATTTACTACACCCTGGAGCAATTTGGCTTGGCTCTGACACTGCCTGGACATTTCAGACAGCTTAGCCAGCGTTGGGAAGGTTGCATCTGGAATGTGGAAGGTTACAGATTATGATTTACCACATTAATATGTAATCTAACCTATCTGTTCCTTTCAAGATTAGTTTTTGATCACAACTGAGCAATCAAGCTGAAAGGTCTTCTGGGGGCTGTATGATTTTTCTCATGTAAAAAAACTGAACATGCTAATTGCGCACAGTATTTTCAGTGCTAGTGAGAAAAAAAAAAAAAAAAACATCAAGAAATAATTAAAAGCTGAAGCCACAAGATCACGATTGGCATGGGCTGAGTTACTGTCACTAAACTAAAACAAGAGACAACAAAATTTAAGTAGATACTGCCAAATCAAACAATTATTTGCATGACCTGAAAATGCAAAGTGTGCCTCTTGATGGTGTTAGAACAAAATTCCTTGCTTTGCTAAACTGGATTGTCCAGAAATATGCCAGACACCATACTTTCACAGCAATAGGATGCAAACCAGAACACATGGCATTTTAAACCAATTTTACACTGAAAAGGTTATATGTTTAGATAAATATATGTTTGTGATAACCCACATTTTCACACATTTTATTAATCTATCATATCACACTGATACTTAGTTACATTAATTATTAATCACTTCCTCAGTTTGTCAGTTGACTAGTTTGTCAATTGTATTTATTTCTGTTTTACAACACTAAGAATTTCCCAAACTGCTCACCCATACATGTCCCAGTTATTTCTTTTTTTACTTAAAAGTAAATAACTTTCAGTCTAGTGATTAATGAACCAGTGTTTGTAAAGCTAACTCCCTTTGAGAATGCCTCATCTATTAGACATGAGGGGAGGGGAGGTGGGGGTTTGGATTTATTTTCTAAGCTTTCGGTAACTAAGCTGATTTATCATAATTTCTTTTTAAAACTCCTTTCATACATTCTATAATTAGGTTGTTTCACTCACAGCTTCTGTGACTTTGGACTCAGATACTATGAAACCTAAGGGAAAAAAAGAAAAATTAAAAGAACTAACACAAGTTAAACATTTATCTCATGTGCGCACAGCTCAGTCTGATAAATGGACATTTTAACAACAACCCGACTGTCAACTCTCCACCGTCTCGTCTCAATATAACAAACACAGACATACACTCAAGCAGAGCAACGCTTGCGCGCAAACACTGTCTCTAAAACTTTTATTTACAACAATCGTGAGAGACTGACGCACAGCACGCACACTCCACACTATGCCCCCCAAAAGTGCGGTCAGCCAACTTTAACGAGCAACTTACCAGCTCTTCCTCCCTTTCTCTCGATTGCCCCTCCTGCCCCCCAAGCTGTTGCTGAACAAACTTCAGCCTAATATAAAGTGAAACAGGACAGCGCGTCGATGGTTTCGTTGCTCAGACTTCTTTTAATTTGGATTAACTTTATAAAAGATGCATCTAAACTTCTTCTTTCCTCTGCCTTTCCTTTCCTTCCTCTTCCCCCTCCTGCCTCCCCCCTCCACGGTCACGACAGAAGCCACTTCCGCGAACAAATGGCAACGTCATCTGGTCGCGGGCGTTGTGTGTGTGCGTGTGCATACGCGCGTACATGTGCATATGCGCTTGGCCCTGTTTTTGCACCTGGACGAGTCGCAGCATATTGCGCAAAATTAGAAATCCCTATCTGTGACCCAGAGGTTTGCAGTTCGCTGGTAAATTGCGGTGGATAAATTCAGCACACGAACATCTGTTTTATTCTGTTTCTGAACATTTGTTTTCTCCATTAGTTAACTACAAAACCACAGCTGCCCGTACTTTTTCAAATCTTTTTTGTATAATCTACAGCAGTTCCAGTAACTGTAATGGAGACTGGATTATTTATTTATTTTTTATTATTAAAGCACAACATGCATATTTGATTCAAATGTCATGTTTTGTTTAAACCATGTGTTAAACCCATGTCATAATCCACAGTTTGTTATCAGAAAAACATACGTTTCATAGTGAAAACAGGTAACTTTTATACCAATAATCCTAGAGTTTTAGTACATTTATGAGTCATAATTACTACCTGATTAAGGCTACATCTTAAAACTAAATTTTGTTGGGGAAAAAAATTAATGAACTGACATATATTACAGTAGTTAATAGCAAATACACACATAAATAAGTAATTTAAATATAATTTCAGTACAAGACATTAAGGACTTTATTAAAACGTTGTCTATATAAGTTTTTTCTTTATTTTTAATGTTAAAAGTTACATTTACATGATAGATTTCTCTTTAAATCAATAATATATAATTATTTATTGTTAAAAAAATCCCACAAGCTGAGGACTCAAATTAATCTGCGACCTTTCTGGAAAAAAAATCACAAATATCTTAAGGTTTTAAAGATTTGAAGACTGAAAAATAACTGAATAAAGATTTTACAAGATTGTTTGAATGCAGAGTTTAATGCATTCAGGTCGAAATGACACGTTCTATTTATTTATTTAATTTTATAAAAACAGTGTCTCTTTCAGTAAAATGGTTTCAAAGTTAATAAATATGAAAAATAACAGACAACTGTCTCCCACTACAAATATAGACAAGCCAATTTGCGCCACCCCAAGGCCGACAAAGACATGCGAACCAGTTTTTACGTGAAAGAATACGGAAGTCCCAGACTTGGTTCCTCCAACCAATAGGGGCAGTAACTGCTATCTCGTTTGATTGAGGCAGAAGAAGTAGTTCCTTAGCATCTTTTAGCATCCTCTAGCCGTAGTCCAAGTGACAACGTTGCCAGCTGGCAGTTCAACGAATAGCGAGATTTCACCAGAAGGAGTTACCCAATACTTTGCGTATTTACTCCGTCCAAACGATGTGTTACCACACTCTTGTCTTTAGCTTAGATCACATTAGGGGGGTTTCCGCGTTTCTAAAATTGCTGACTGCGACAAACCCACATCAATAACTGTGATTGGCTATCGCACGTCTCTGGGCAACGTTGTTTTCTTTTGTGATTGGACGTTATTCGTTAGAGACGTCGTCACGGCTGTAGTGATACGTAACAAGGACATATGCTTCTCAGTAGTAAGTCCACCGGTTTTAATCTTTAAAATAGCGTGTTATGAAAACGTAGGCACAGTACGTCGTGTTTGTTTTCACAGTATGTCGTAGACTTGATAAAATGACAAAACAATGGAGTACGTAAGTGTGGTTGCTGTTAATACCCCTAACACAGGGTGAAGTAACCTAGCAAGGAATCATCACAGTTAGCGCAGATATGTCAGATCTACTGAATTTTGTAAAAGTTTGTGCTATGAGGGCAAATGAATGTGCATAAGCATATTTAATTTCCTACCAGTTATTTATTTCCATGTTTTGCAATCCAGACTTTTTCAAGTGTGAGGTAGCATACCACTGCAGCCTCTCTTCTTATCTTAAATGATTCGTTATTACACGCTTGCCAGAAATACGGTCATAGGTTTGAAATCTTTGCGTGTTAACTCTTGGACACCGAACTTTGCTGGCCCCTGTCCTATAAAACATTGTTCTCCTATCTAACTATTTTAATAATTATCAAAACTGTTTCTAGTGGTGTCACCCTTTCCTTTAATTACAGCCTAAACTGACTTAACGTTGCTCACTGTTTAATCAATTCTGCATACTCTGGTAAAGTACAGATACCAGGAATAGAGTGTAATGATTATGTAAGAGGCACTCTGTTACAGTCTACAGCTCTAAAATTTCCATGCCAGCCTCTTAATGTAATTTCACCATGCTTTAGCATTATTTGCCTCTGCTGTTGCTCAATTAATGTCTGTATGTTTCAGTCAAAACTCTTAGTTTAAGTGCCTTTACTGTCTTTATTTCTCTTTTTCATCCTGCAGGTTTCACATCTGTTTCACAAAACTAACTGAAAGACCCCAAAACAATAAGTTAAAAATAAATTTAACTTTCACCCAAGTGTAACATTTCAAGTACTTGGAATCCATACAGTGAAAGTAGATGTTTTACGTTGAGTGTGCTGTATGCATCTGAAATGCACAAGTTAATCACAGTTTTTCTAACTCTTTACCACCTTTTCTGCCTATCTCTGTTGTGTTCCTTCATGTGTCTCCTCCAAGACACTCCCTGATGGGAACCGCATTATGAGGGAGAAGAGGGCCTGATATTCATTGAAACATTTTTGGATGGTCCATGTGGATCCATGTTGATGTAAGAATCATAGTTTGTAATCCTAAGTGCATGAATGTAAGGCAGCTGGGCTTCTTTTATTTATTTTTATAGACAGTTCGCCTCTCATCTAAAAGGATTCTTCAGTTCTAACTATCTGCAGGGTAGAAAAGAAAAGTAAAAAAAAAGAAGTCCATTTGTCTTCTATTCAAGCTCTTAAGATTACCATGGCCTGGATGAGTGAGAATCTAGACCAACACATCATTATTTGTCCACATGGGAGTATCTTGTGACTATTAAATTATTCAAACATAACACATAGAACAGTATAATGTATGTCTACACAAAATTGATAGCATTTTCTGCCTAGATATTACACAGAGGAGTTATTTTTTGTTGCTGTTGTTGCCTAGAGTCAAATCAATCAGTTAATTTATAGGCACATGTCAAAACAACAAGAATGTTTCTTGTTCGATTTGATAGTAGCTGTTATTTTTTAACTGTTGTTTTATTTATGAAATTTTTGTTAAAAAAATACAAATACCAAAGTGCTATACAACCATATATAAATATTATTTCTTACTTTGTTTGATGTCAGCATTTTATTCATTGCAGTATTTAATGAATATAATCTGTGTTTCTTAGCTTTTCCCTACCCAATCTGAGCAGAGCAGCAGTGCGTGTGAGGAGACTGGCAACACAACTGAGCAAAGCAACGATGTCCACAAACAACCTGGGCGCCAGTTTGTGCTCTGCAGCCAACAGCGAGGCTCCCACTGCTGCTATTCTTATCATTGGAGATGAAATACTCAAGGTGAATTTGTGTTAATAGCTATTTGTGCTTTGACAGTATCCCACAGTACCCCCCCCCATGCCACACCTTAACGGTATGGTGATTGAATGTACTTTATATTTTTAACATATACTCCCTCATTAAAATGCCTTGACTCTTTGGGTTTCTTATCCAGTGTCATTCCGTTTTCATAATCCCTGGAAAACTTTGTGATGGCTATTTGATGTGACAGTGATGCTTGGTTTTAAAATGACAAGTTCGCCATCACTTCGTGACTTGACACAACCATGATTTAAACATGAAGCCTTTTGATTTTGTCCAATGTCATGTTATCCTCACAATATGCTCACTGTGAGTCCTTGAATGGAGCTTGAAGTTTTTGAAAGTCCTTGAATTAGATGTCTAAGTGAGAATAGAAACACTGGAATGAAACTTAATTTTTGTATCTGTTTCAGGGTTACACAGTAGACACCAACAGCACCTTTTTAACACGAGCACTTAGGCGACTTGGTGTGTCTGTTCAGCGAATAACTGTCATACCAGATATACAAGAGGTCATAGCCAAAGAGGTGGTCCTCCTCTCCTCTCAGTATACGCATCTCTTCACATCAGGGGGCGTAGGCCCCACTCATGATGATGTCACCATGGAGAGCATTGCCATGGCGTTCCATGAGGAGTTGTATCCCCATCCTGAGCTCACCCAGTTAGTTGAAGAATTCTTTGGGAAGTCCGACAAAAACAGTCCGGCTATGAAATTGGCCATGGTGCCTCGCTCAACCAAACTAAACTATGGAATCGACCCTCAGACCGGGCAACCGCAGCACTACCCAGTGGTAAGTGAACTTGTGATAAATGGGACTAACATAATGAATATTAATTTACAACCAAGCTGAAAGTAAAAAAGTATCCACCAGTAACTGACTGCATACACCTTTAAAACAGATTTCCCAAATATCTGCACGGCTGTGTTTTAGCTTTATTTCAGTCTTAGAGTAAACCAAAGTTTTTTGCTGAAATGAGTCAGAATGGTGTTAACTCTGTTGCATATACTGCCTCTCTTAATCTGGGGGAAAGAAAAACAACTCCATACAATGGAGAGACACAAAGTGTGAAAAGCATTAAAAGTCCAGTTTGTTGAAATCACATATTGACCTTTTTGATTATTATTATTTTTCTTTAAGAGATACAATAGTATGCAGATAGGTTATTGTACGCTTCTTTCAGATGCATTTCCACTTACAGTATGATCCAAAATACATCATGTATCTGTTCAGGCTGTAAAATGACAGTCAAAGAAGCAGCATTTACGACTTCTTAACTTTCCTGCTGGATGACAGTGTTCATTGATGTCATTCTCACATCTGTGAAGAAAGCTCAGCCAGAAGCAGTTACCTAAACCAGAATTTAACAGCTTCTTCCCTCCACTAAATCTAAATCTTGAAAATAAATCCATCACATCTAGTCTGATAAGTTCAGCATCCCAATTTAAGAAGATAAACAGCAGCTGACAGAATATCAGACAGTTTCAACTATTAGACTGCAGCCATTTTTTCCTAAAATCCTATATTATGCATTATTAGCATGTATCTTTGCCCAAACAGTTGATCTTAAATACTCAGTCAAATCACCAGAATGATACTTTTATGTTCCAAACTCAAGCATTCAGTGTACCTCAGGACACACTGACCTTCAAACAGCTAATAACAATGGGCATTCAATGAATGTTAACAACTGTTAGTTATTTTTTTTATAGAATCTTAACTCTTTAATAACTACAAGAAAGAATAAATAAATAAAAAGATAAAATATTGATCTTCTTTTGATCTCCTTTTCCATGTTTGGAAAAAAACAAAGCTAGGCAAAGACAAATTCCTGACATTTCAGGATAGTACTAAGAATTACAACCTTCACAGGAAGCTGTGGTTGGAATAGATTCCAGTTTTATTATCCTACTTCAGTTTTCGATCTGTTTGCATGGTCAGAACATAAATAAATGAAAATAGTCATTATCCTTCCTTAGATTTTGCTGTACTTTTCATTATAAAATATTAGGAAAAAATAATACAAGTCAAGTTTAGACACATTTTGTAACTGCATGACAAAAAATTAGATTGCAGGTATTAAACTTTGCATGTGCTGGCACTTTTCTCCACATGTGTTTTTGGCTGACGATTTGTCCACCCTGTCATAGGTCAGTGTTCGTAATGTGTATGTGTTTCCTGGTATCCCGGCTTTGATGGAGAGGGCTTTTTCTGGATTGGAGCACCTCTTTGCTGCTTCAGGAACCACATTTCACTCTCGTGAGGTAACACCATGACCATGACTATCATTTACAGATCTGACTACTGTGTGTTTACCAGTGCAGCTGAGCTAACGGAGCATAATGTTCCCAGGTGTTTGTCAATGCAGAAGAAACTGAGATTGCACCTGTGCTGACCAAACTGCAGGCCAGTTGGGGCAGAAAGGTGGCTCTTGGTTCGTATCCTGACTGGCTGAGCAACTATAGCAAAGTCAGACTGGTCCTGGACTCAGACAGCCAGGAGGAGGTGGACAAAGCAAGAGCCCGACTGGTAGATATGCTGCCCAAAGGTAGTGTGGTGTCTTTAGAGAAAGACCCAGTGTCAATCGCCACTGCTGAAGTGTACAAGCTTGCCAACAATGGTAAGAAAAGGAATGAGTGTGTAGCACCATTACAAGAAACTCTCAGAAATAAATGTTAAGATTTTTATAACATTTTAGTGGACTACAGAAAGAAAAACACAAATAACTAAGACTGGATGAAGCACCAGGAGTTACTTTTACTCTGAATTAGACCTAGGAATGGATAACTTAAATTATGCCTGTTAGCAAACGAGTCCATTTGCTGTAAAACGTCCTCTCGTCATCCCTTTTCCACAGGCACAGCATTGGGTGAGAAAGTTCAGTTTGCACTAAAAACAATAGAGGCTGCACTCGACCAGTATCCAACGGAGCAAATGTGCGTGGGCTTCAATGGAGGCAAAGACTGCACAGCTTTACTCCATCTTTACTACGCTGCACTGAAACGGTAATGGGAGAAAAATGAATTGTGTAGTGGGGGCTAAACAATAGACCTGACAGATGAGATATGAAAGGGGAGTGTCAGAATAACAAGACAATTAAAATTATTTTTGGAATGATTTTTATTTTTTTTTTTGTGTGTGTGTTTTGGACAGGTTTACGTATTTAATCTCTTGCTGTGCTCCTGTTGTTTATCTTTTGTGTTCAATCTCTCTGCCACTCTCAGACGGTGTCCAGATGGGAAAGACAGGGTCAAAGCTCTGTATATCCGTATTGTATCTCCATTTCCAGAAATGGAGAGGTTCCTCCAAGACACGATAAAAAGGTGAGAAACATGTTTAGAAAAATTAAACCTCAATATCAATTAGGCAGGTAACCCCAGCCCAGTTGGTATTGAGTTTTTCTGCTAAGAAAACAAAAGTTTCCTAATCCTCTCCTCTTTACAATATAGCTCATGATTCTCTAATGTGTCTTTCAAAGATATGACTTGGAGCTGATATCTGTGGAGGGCAGTATTCGTCAGGCACTAAATGAGGTCCAGGAAAGAAGACCAGAGCTGAAGGCTGTCCTGATGGGGACCAGGAGAAGTGACCCCTATTCACACACACTCCAACCCATGTGTGAAACTGATCCTGGCTGGCCAGACTACATGAGAGTCAACCCACTACTGGTAATTACATATGCATACTTTTATTGTTATCTTGCAGTGTTCTTTTTTTTTTCTTTTTTTTATTGGGGGGGGGGCATTAACGTATAAATAAAAAAAATTATTATGGGTGGGACTTTAACGTATTAATTACGATGAATTTATAAATAAAAAAAAATAACGTGTTAAAAAAATGAATGCATTTAATCACAGTTTGACTTTCAAAAAATGTGGAACGTTTGTCAGTTCATGAGTTCCTTACGTAAAAGCAGGTATAGTTAACTTTTCTCAATGAGCTGCGGGTGCTGCTGCAGGCTCCTCCCACGTCTAAAAGCCCTCACAGCTGCAGTCAGAGCAGCAGATGTTCATCTCTGCTAGTATGAAGCAAAGACAGAAAATGAAACGTGCAAAGGTAAGACTGGCTGATCCCCCTGGCTTACTGTCAGATATTAATGCCTGGTAATGAAGAGCGAGGAAGAAAACATTTAAAAAGTTAAAAGTACTGCAACATGCTGTAGACTCTTAATCAGAGAGCAGCCGGAGCTGTTAGTTAAAGTACTTAAAATGACACTTTAACTTTGGGTCTGTTCAGTTTTGGTCAAGGATATTTTCTATTTCTTTTTCTACTGTCTTGTATTGAAATACAATTAAATGCATTTTAAATGCAATATTAATGTCTGTGTCTATTATTTGATTAAGTCATCCACTAAAATACATTTAAATAAAAATGTTGCTTTTTGGGTCAAATATTGTTATGTGATTAAAATGTAATTAATCAAGATTAATTAATTACAAAGCCTTCAATTAATTAGATTTTTTTAATTGAGTCCCACCCCTAAAAGTTACATCATGAGAGAAGGTCTGAGCATCAGCTTTGAATGAAAGACAGACCTTAACATCACCTTAACCGATTATTCTAGAAGGTAATCAGGGACCACATTAAACATACAAAGTTACGGGTGTAGCTCTGTCCACACATACTTCTAAAGCTTCTGTCTTAACAGGAACTGAATAAATATCTGGAGGCAAGTAGAAACATTGTCTTAGCTTTTAAATGGGAAATGCTAATGTATTAGCTGTCACTGTACCACCTGCGTTTTCATATACAGTCCAGCCACTCTATAGTTGCTTCTCTACACACATGCACACAGTGCAGCTGTACAATATTGATATTTATTTCTAATACAGCACAAAGAAAACATGGAAACGAAAAGTAACAGATGGATATTAATATTAAAAGGTTCACAGAATATATATAACTGCATTACTGTTGCACTGAAATTTGTTACCCTGTGTAGATTGTGATCATGAGACTATTTAGTAGGTAATCTCATCCATTGTAGCTTTTCAGTCTGGTTAATGAATAGAAAGTGTCACCTGCTGTTTTTGTTGTTGACCTCATTTAAGATCATTTATGTAACTCTTTATCACGACTGCATCTGAAAGCTCTCCACAGAGGATGACTTTCCTTAGCCTGAACACATAAATGTAAGCGATTCAGGGGCAAGCTGGCTGAGTTTGATGTTTTCTTATGCTCCACAGGACTGGACCTATCATGACATCTGGTCGTTCTTAAGGGCATTGTATGTGCCCTACTGTATCCTCTATGATAAAGGGTAAGAATAATATGGTCATATCCTATTTCTTCTTTCCTTGTTTATTTAGTTCTGAACAGCATGATAGAAAAATATTTTGGCATTACTCTTTTGTCCACTTTCAGGTACACTTCACTCGGCAGTATGGACAACACCCTCCGGAACGTGGCCCTCAAGATGGTGGATGAGAAAGGGGTGACCCGGTATAAGCCAGCCTACCTCCTAGAGAATGAGGAAGAGGAGCGAAATTCCCGTGCCTGATGCTGTCTCTGTTCTTGGCACATCATCTGTTGCTCATAGAGCTTTTTTTATGTCATATGTCTGATTACCATCTACATTTAACACATAGCAGTGGCATTTCGTTTGATCTTGTATTTACAAAAGACTCACCATGTCTGACATGGACGTAACTGCCCAGTTACAGCGGAGCTGTTGAATAAAACATCAGTCTGTGTGTATGTGTGTATGTTTTTTGCTATTGTCATGTTACTTGAAGAGGAATCTCTCACACATATGGCAATCTGCAGGGTTTTCAATGCATCTCTTGGCTTCTTTTATTCATGAATCAATTTATCTGGTTTCAGAGTGAAATGTAGTCAGAGTTCTGCCATCAAAGTGCATTAGTAAATAATGCCAGGAGGTTTTTGTAAAGGTAAGAAAATCAGACTTTAGAAACTCTGAGCACTAGCATGGCGGCTGTGCTGAAGGTCACCTAACTGATATTAATCTGTGTCTTGTTGAATATCCAGAGACTGCAGCCTGTTGGGAAGCTCCTCTCCATCTCTCCCTGACATGTTGTAGTTCTGCACGCGGACCTCACGGGCGCGTTGTTCTCACGTTTTCCATTTAGCACCGGTGATTACAATAAATTACCTTCTCTGTTTCCAGACATGATTGAATCCAGGCTCATCGATCCGCACGCTCCCTCCCCCGCCTGGAGATTAGTCAACGCGGCGCGATGACGATCGATACGGGCCGATCTAATAAAGCGGTTCGCTTACGAGGCCACCGCGGGGCTGCACACACTATTACACCAGCAATTACCACTTCTAGGCCGCCCCACATACCCCCTAACTTATCTGTCCTGGCTTCACGGCTTGCTTGATTTATTAATAATCACAGTAATAAAAGAGGCAATGAACAGAGGCTTTATAATCACAGCACCAATGTAATGGTGTGTGTTTTAGTGGTGCGACAAACGCACCGGGACATTGTCTGGAATGATTCTTGTGTGGGGAAAAAAATTTATAGAGTAAAAATGTGCCCGCCAATCATGACTTGAACTTCATCCATCTTGCAAATTAGAAATCAGCAATAAATGGGAGCAAATTTTGTGTTTACTATAAGGAAAATACAAAAAAAAAAAAAAAAAAGCTGAAGATAAACAAATAAATGCAAGACGTGGTTTGTCATAAATTATGATAATTATACTCTTTTATATGTTGTTTATTATCTTTATCTCCAGGTTTAAATGAGCTGTATTTGTTATTTTTTAAATATTTAGCCTTACTGATATCCAGTTACATTAATTCATGTTTATCAAAAAGCAATAACGTTGGAATTGATTGTACACTGTATTAGCTATTAACTATAAGTTAATATAAACTCTGTAGTGATCAGGTGTTTTAGATCAGCAGGAGTCCAACATACATCCTACAGACGTTCAATTATTATGGTTCACACCTTTATTAGGCATCTCATGTCTATATTATAAAGACATACTTAATATTTTATTGTCTGTAACATCACATCTTTGTAGATATACCTGCATGCTAAATGTTATGTATAAAACCAAAGATCTCAACTGAACTGTTAGAGTTCAGTTTCAGCTTTTTAGCTGACTGTATTTATCATTCAACTACTGAGTTTGATGTAGTTTAAGATTTAACCCAAAGTAAGTGTAGAAAAAATACAGTAGGTCATGAATACTTTGATGAAATCACGCATATAGATTTTTAGCCTTTATGGCCTCTGACCCCTTAAAGAAATAGCTGTTAACCAGTTATGAAGTCTAAAAGTTTTCACCAGTGTAACAAAGTGCCATGCACCCTCTAAAAATTTACAGGTCTCATCTTATACCATTTTAAACCCCAAATGGGTAAAATAATCCAATTTGTTGCCAAAAATAAAGATAAGCAACAATATATAAAAAGCAATACTTTTGTAATATTTTATTCTTTCTTCTGTCATTTGCTTTCTGTCACTTTTGCCTATTTCTTGTATCATTCTAAACATTTCTCAGAATAAACAGACCATGTATTTCACATGCCAACACCTACCTCCTGCAGATACTCCTTCATTTTCTCTCTAGCAGTTTATGTGATGAGCATGTCAGCATCATCAGACATGGTGAAAACACTCAACCATGTTGTTAATATAATGTGCTCTGAGTATGTTCGGATATAAACTTAGCTTTTGATTATATTTTTTAAATCATTATTATGTTCAAGAGTCTGTCACAATTTTCTCCATGCATGGGTTCTCCTCAGGTGGCTTCCTCACACAGTAAAAGCATGCATATTAGGTTGATTGGTGTTTCTAAATTCTGTATGTGAGTGGTTCTTTGTCTCTCTGTGGAGTTGTCCTGCTGGTGGAATTGTAGCCTTGGCTCCCCTTGTGACCCTGAACTGGAATAAGTAGATAGAAGAAATTAATGGATGGAGCCCTACTGTACTGTAATGCACTACATAGAAGTGTTCTAATAAAGTGATCTGTGTGGCAATTCATTGCATGTGTTATTTAAAAGAAAACAAGCCTTTGAACTTCCACCTGCACTGTAAATGCAAAATTTACCATAAATGTAAATGCAAGTCTTTCCTACATAATAGTTGTACTCCGGATGTTGATGATACTTAACAAAGGTTTACATTAAACTCTTGTTTTCAGCCAGTCTCTTTCATTGTAAGTCTGTGGTTCATGACATGGTCACGGATTTCATCAGAGTCTTTTGTTCTTTGCCTTTTACCTTTTCGTCTTCCTCAGCCACCATCAAGCATTAGCACACTTCTTTGTCTTATGGCATGAACATGTAGCAGCTGGACAGGGTATTTATCTGTTCTCAAACCTGTTAGAGTTTGTTCTTCCCATTCCCTATTTATTTCCTATCAGGGTGTGCTGTGGATACAATCCATATAAATGGACAATGACTGTAATTTCTCTTTACCACAAATGTGCCAAAACACATAAAATGTGCTTAAATGAATTACACATTCAAATCAACTCTTATTTCTTTCACAGGAAAAGAGTTACAAAATAGGTTTTGACATTAGTATGAGATATTTCTGAAGTTTCTGACAGCTTACTTTTTTGTTAATTGTTTTCCTGTTTCAGCTTCAACTTTTGATGTTTGCTCAGTCAATTATAATATCATTATGAATTAAAAAATAGTCTAGAAGACCAACTCGGAAGAACAACTTGGGTTAGATACTGCAGGATATGAGATTCAACTGCATGAGCCTAAAATGTTTGGGACTCTAGTTCTTTCCTTTTTTCATCCAGCTCCATTTCAATGCTCTGACAAATACATGATTTATTAACTGCAAGTTAAACATTCTTAAAATTCTGAAGCAAGTAGAAACATAAAGTGGCTATATGTAACACCCCCCCATCCTGCACATATTTAAACTTAATTGGTTCTGCAAAGGCTGACTTTAGGTCATCTGGTGGAAGTGTTGTAAAAGCAGCCACTTAAGGTGATGTGAGGATAAGAAGCTAATCTAGCTGTACTCTCAACACACTCGTGTTTCTCTCCATATCTCCCAGGTGGGACTGACATAAGAAAATCCATAGAGCTAATAGTGTCTGTGATTTGGAATCAGCATGACTTAAAATTGCGCTTGGTGTGACTTAGTGCAAAAACTTGTGTCAAACTTTGATATTGGAGTGAACTATCCATCGGATGCGACTGACTGTGAAGCTTTTCTCTAAAGGAATGTGTTCTTAATCCAATTCTTCAGCAGTTCCTGCGGTGTAAAACCAGACTTGAAACACCATGAGACAGCAATTCAGACAATGTCCTAAGAGCGATGCTTAACACAGAGGATGAATAGATGCTCCGTTGTCAAAAAGCATCAGGAAAGAAGGGAGACCTTTGAGTCTATGCAAATTACAACTCCATCTGCATGTAAAGCCAACCGACCAGAACACGGGAAATAGGATGTTCAGTATCAAAGTTTCACACATTAAAAGTAGATGAAAGTTAGTAAGAAAGAAAGAAAGGGAGAGATTGGGAGGGGGAATAAGGCGGGAACCCGCTTTGCTTTCCTGCAATGTGAAGTGTGACTGACTTAGCTCATTTGTGCCTGGTTTTGGTGTGTTCAAATAAAAGCCAGTTTCATAATCCTAAGTTTGTCACAGTTCTCAGTCCGGTACACAGAATCAAGACCCCCTGCTCATATCCACACACATGGGATGCATCCAGAAATGCCTTTCATTCAGAAGACTGGCTTTAATGTAAAGGGCCAGCGTCTGTGAAGCTTCAGCCAGCATGCTGACAACTGATGAGAAAAATTCTGCACAGCTCAACTCAGCTGGAGCTCATTTGCACTCAACAGCCATAACTTTAACATGGGCTGAGATGTTTAACACTTGAAAGTCTTGTTTTATAGATTAGAACTGGATTCTAAACTTTACGAAAACCATTCCAATCCTTTTCTGACCAATTTTAGGTATCAGTGGATAGAAATTATTCCATATCTGCAAGGGAAATAATTATCCATTAAACTGGTAGTAAAAAACCTATCTTGTCAATTTATCACATATCAAACGTTTGTGTGACCAGGCTACTCTGTACACTCTCTTTGAAACAGCACCTGGAAATAAATGGGAAAGAGTTGAACTGATAAGTCTGACTTGTGGACTGGCCTCCACACATTCAGACTAAGAGCAAAATATTCTGGTCCAACAGCCTCAAATTTTCAGTGAAGGAGCTTTTGCAGCTGCTGGTGTCAAAGTTCATGTGACTACAATCAGAGAAGATTGCACATGTTTTCTCTGCATGGGAGCTGCCCTAGGAAAAGGTTTCTGCCCAAACAGATTTCTGGAGTGAAACCACAGTTAGGTAATGAACATAAAGGCTACACAGACCTTTTGAAGAAAAAAAAGTGCTCTGAGCAGATCATTAATGGCTTCTGCCTGCTCATACACAGATCAAACAGAGTATCATCTGCACTAAAAACTATCACTGTTAGTGTTGTCTTAGCACATGAAAATTTGGCAAACTAGCGATCTTTGCATTTAACTCTATAATAAGTTTGCCATGCAAGAACAAGTGACCCGTATGTTGGCAGGTTTCTGTTATATATTGTTAAAAGCCATATGAACTGTTATACTTGCACATATGGTACACAGACATCCATCCATTTGACACTTATGTTTACTAAATACGCTTGCAAATTCTTCATCTGAAAACATGTTAATAAAGTGTTCATCAATCTGTTTTCAAGTAAGCTAATTAATTTATACAACTACACGGTACAGAGTAATTTTATTGTGGAGTTGTTTTGATACCTTAAAGTTGAATATGCCATTGATTAAACTATAAAAGTGTGCTTGAGTTATAGTGGAAAAGGGTCTTTCAACAGGAAGATGATCCAAAACAATGATTAGCCAAATAATGGCTGCAAAAGAAGCAGGAGGGCTATGGTATTAAATCAGAGGACACAGCTGAATCCTACTGAAATGCAATGAAGGAATTCTGAAGCAGTCAGAACATGAAAACCTTATACATCCTACAACTGAAGGAATTTAACACAGAAGAGTGGTCATAAAATTTCAACAAGCTGATGTAAGAGACGTGGGTCCACAAGAGGTTTTTACTGTTACAGAGGGAAATACTAGCTTCTGAGACCAAAAGGGTTCTTATGTTTTCTACAGATAACATTTAATGATATTTTTATTATCGGTATGTTCCCTTATTGTGTTGTTCAGCTATATGACTTATCTCACAATAGGAGCATCAAATGCCTTTTTATTTATTTATTTATTTTTATTATGTTCCAAAATAAGTCAGTTTGTTTTCACTATTATACTTTTTTATATTAAATGTGCTGCGGATACTGTTTCTAAGATCCCAGTAATTGTTTTAAAACCAAGAAAATTAATGTGATTTTTTTCTTTCTTTTTGAATTTTATAATGCAGTCTATATTTATCTGCTTGTATCTCGCCTTTTAGATTATACATCTGAAATAATTACACGCTACAGTCAAATGTGTGAAGAGTTTGTCACCAGAAGAAGCTTTGTTCAGAGTGAAAAAATTGATTTCACTTAGAAAAGAAATGGAAGCCCTGACCGCTGTTCATATACTATAGATAAAATAAAATATAAATTTATCAAGACTACAAAAGTTACACAGTGATAACCTTCATAAGATTTCCAAAAGCATGTTATGCATACTGAAAAAACAAGAAAGAAAACAAAAAAAAACAAACATGTAAATCAAGTTATGTGTTCAGTATATTTAAACATTTGAAAGGCTGGAGTTGTGGAGATACAGAATCTTCCTTTAAGAGACTGTGTGTATAATTTGAATAACTTTTTCATTTTTTTTACATTTTGAATCTGTGATTTGATTTATGATCACAAAAAATAATTTCTTATTTTCAGCATTTAGATTCAAGCTTTCATTATTTTTTATTATCATCCTACAACAGCACTGACTTGTTTATGAACACAGTTGATTTATCTGATATATATGCTAACTGGTTCTATAATTTGTATTGCATAACTGCTGCTGTCTCAACTCTATACACTCAGTTCAGCTTGTGAACTTTCATTTCTACCACTGCCCAGTGTTGCCATGGCACATTCTTGCCATCTAAACCTCCCTGCAGCTTCTCTGTGGCTTTATGTGAGATTTTTCTCTCTACCTTGTAGATGTGCAATTTCATCAAAAGGTTCTTTTTGGTTTTCAGATCTCATCTTGACTAAAATTGAAAATGCAAGCTTGACCTACTTTGATATTATTTGAAAGCCTTCCTTTACTGGTAGGCATTGTTTTATCCTTAGATCCCTGGTCATTTCCTTAGCCTATGGCTCTTGAGTATTACCAAAAGAGTCATTGGCTGACATTTCCTGACCTGACAAGTCATGAGTTAATTAAGGTGTATCTGGTGAATCCCACATTAGGTTCTAAAAAAGGTGCTCAAGCTTGTCATTATGATCCATTTCATTGGGCCACAACATAAGGTGAAGACTGGAAAGACTTGAGTCAAAATAAGGGTTTTATTATCAAAAAACGTAAAAAGTAATCAAAGTTAAAACTTGATGATAATGATGATGATGATGGTGATAATCCCCACATTAGTACAGGTTTTCTATGACTGCATAGTATACAATATGCTGGTCTTCATACAGTCTTGCTGATAATGGGAGTTCTTAAGCAAAATGGGAGCTGGGAAATGAAAAATGGCATGTTTAGCTCTTAACAGTAGTACAAAATGCATATTAGAAATGAACTTGCTTAGGCTGCAGCCCCCCTGTGACCCTACACTGGAATATGCAGCCATAGACAATTGCTGGCTGACTTGCTTTATTTAAATGTGTGTAGAACATGTACTGTAATCACCACAAAGCTTTACAACATGGTCCTGAACATTCACTCAGTGAACTCTGATTGATCATTTCTCAACACAAAACTGTAGTTAAAGGTATACCTTTATAAACTCCTTAAAACAGTCTTTCCAATTTATTTGTCTAATTCTGGATATTTACTCCACTTTTGCAGATGCAAGCCCATTTACTATCAAAGACTCTTGTAAAATGTCACTGCGGGGAGTGTATCACCTGTGGACTTGGCTTGATTACAACTGTTCCCTGTCTTTAAATTAGTAGTAGCAGCACAATGACATTTGATATACTGTTCATTTTCATGCTAACATAGACTGAATTTTCCCACATAAAAAGTAAATAAATAAATAACAATAACAACAACAAATAAAACATACAACTATAATTTGTATCGCTGCAAACTGGGGTATCCAAACTTTGCATTAAACCACATATGAGGAAAAGTGTAGTAAATGAGTCCCTGGGAAAAACGAATGATGTGAAGCCTGTCAGAATAAAAAGAGAGGATATCTTGGAATCAAATTTATATATATATAAGAAATCAAAGTCAAGGGTCTGCTTGTTATATCCCACTTCACAGATTTAGCATCTTAAATCTTTTACTCTCCACTGCATGAAGGGTCAAATATATTGAAAAAGTTAAATCAATATTTGCAAAAGATGTGGATAAATCAGCTTTTTGATTGGTGGAAACTTGATGTTTGGCCCTGATATTAAGTCTTCTTTTGCAAGAAAGTAATAGAGCTTGCACAGCTGAGGTATTAATAAGAAGTAAATAATCTTAAACTGTATACAGATACTTGCACCCAAGAGGAAAATACTTTTCCCCTTCATGGAGCTTCTGCTTCCTCATGCTGAAAAAGTCTTACATGCTGAAAGATGCGGCGTAGAGTCGTGAGACTGAGAGAAAAGAGATTTCAATCTGGGAATCAGTCACATTTCAGTCACACAGAAAGCTTTGTTTGAAAACTGGCATTATAAAAACAGAGATGACGACTGAAAATTTACACGGACTAATGAGCTGGAAAGATATGAAGCTTAACTTCTGGTACTCTGCAAATCTCTGTCTCTACCCATAAATGATATTTCTGACCACATCTTGCTGAAACCCTGAAGAACAGTGCTGTAACTGCAAAAGTAATGAAACGTCGGTTTAAGGACTCCACTGACTTCTTGACTTGACTGATGCAATTTAGCTCATATGGTTTTTTTCCATAAGAAATGAGTTAATTTACTATGTACCCAGTGAGAAGTTCTTTAGTCAAGTCATGTTTTGTTTCCATGTATCATCACCAAAACTCCCCCCCAAAAAAACAAGCACAGAAAATAGACGTATGCACATGTTTAAGTATTTTTGTGCTGAAGGAATTGGTTTTGTCCAGTCTTGAACTTTCACTTGTGAGACTTGTTTTTAAGTCCTGGATATATGCATCTTCTCTATAACTAGCATAACTAGAAGATCAAAGTAATTTGAATTTCGAGTTCATTCAGAAATGGCTTGAGTTTTTGTGTAATGATGCCGAGTTTGGTTCTAACATACACACCCAAATTTGGTACCTTGCCGTGTTTCCAGAGAAAGGTGTGGCCACAGGGAACTCAAAATAATTTTTAAAGTGACATACACTTAAACAGTCTATTCGGGACAATCCTAAAACCAAGTATGTACAAGAATGTGAAATCTGTATGGTATTCTTACCTGTAACTTTAAATCCACTTTGGATACACCTTTAAAACCTATGTCAGCATGTTTAAATAAGGTGAGCTCAGGGGATCTTTCTATTTATTAGAAGAAAAAATGACAACAGTGTCTTAGGGTCTTTACTTGTGTACATTATTCTGCATGGTGAACTTTAGCCATTGAAGGGAAATGATATTGACCAATGCACAATTTTAAGTATATGTCCAATTTCTCTTAAAGAAAATATCAAGGTCAAAGCTTTGATGCTGGTTAATTTGTGTTCTTCAACCCCTTAGCTGAAAACTATATGATTTAACTTTTCAAGGACAGAATTCCCAAATAAAAACAAGCCTGGCCTTGTACAATTTTCTCTTTCCATATTAGGCTTATTTTTATTTGATGTTATAACTACAACAAATTTGAGTTGGTGATTAAAATATTAATTGAATTTAATGTATTTTAACTGATGAGTGTATAAATCAACAAACTTATTCCAGTCTCTAGAAAGTTCTCAATTAAAATGTGACCAGAGTTGAAAAATACATATGGAGGAGGACCAGGATAATTATACATGTGAAAGTAGTTTGGAAGGAAAGGAAGCAATATTTGTTTCTATAAATAGCTAATGACTTATTTTAAAGATGCAATCAACAGTCATAATCTCAGTCTTGAATATTTAGTGGATATGCAATCAAATAAAGATCAACTTGTGACAACAGAATTATGTAGTGTAGGGATTTCATACACTGTAATTACAGAGCAGTTTCTGTAGAGCTGCACAATGGATATGCAATATATATTTTTATTTTTATTTTTTGTCAAACACATGGTTGAAAACTACATTTACCACTGCAGAAATTGTTTATGATCCCAGTCATCCCAGAAAACCATCAGAGGAAACTTTGACGCTGGATTTTTCCCAATCTTCTAAATTTACATTATTTGGCAACATGTGTGTATAATTATGAAGTTTGTTTTGAGTGTTGAGTTCAGTTCCAGCTTTGGTACATCGCTACACAACAGATTCCACAGGGACAGAGAAACGCTGCAAATATCAGACTTGTAATTTTTGATATGATTGTTCCAGTGTTTCCTGTCTGGAATCAAAGATGAAACATAAAAGCTTCTGGTCCGTAGATGTTTTTGCTGGAATAAACAGCCATACAGTTCAACACACAAGGAGGAGGGTGGAGCGCTACTGCTTTTAAAGTCCTTTTCCCTTTTACACCCCTCTAAAAGTATCCCTCTCTTTCTGCCGATTTCAGCATGCTTGCTTCATCATTCACAATAGAAAGAGAATGAAAACATGGGCTTTGGATTTTTATATGTGAAGGTCAGAATCAAAGCCACTTCACAACATCATGCCTCAACAGTGACAAACATGTCATCAGAAGGGATCATAAACCATGAAATAGGAGCATTAGTCCCATTATCCAGGAAATTGCCTCTCTGGCTTCACAAGACGTTCTACATTACAGCCTATATAAATGGAAATGCATTTACAGCTTATTTGGATGTACACTTCTATATTTAAAACACAAAGAAACTCCATCTCTTTTTAAGCTGTATTGAACTTCAGCCCTGTGTTGACAGAAAATAACTACTTTCAGGTCAATGTATTGGCAATGATGCTTGAGAGTCTATTAATACCACAAGTCCATGGGGTATCTGAGTCTTATCAGGCCTTGGCGGCCCATAGATAAAAAGCCAGTTCGATATTCCACTAGGTTACTCACATTACAACAGCCTCTTACACCACAAGGTCATTTTAAGTCCCTTAAGTCTCCTTATCGCCACACTGCTGTGTATTAACAGTGAATGTGTGTGTTCCACAAATAAAATTGTGTTTGTGGGACTTGCTACAGACACCTGTGGTTACATAAGGAAAATCAATACATTTTAAACTTATAAATAAATGAATCATTGACTCAAAATTTTTTAATGTAATCATTTTAATTTTGTCGTCCTGCCACGTTAAAAAAAAAGGCTCAGACTGCAGTCGGCTCTTCACAGAAGAAGCATCATTCTTCACTAAAATGTGAAAAAAGAAACTTGTTACACATATGAAGACTTTCAAACAACCACTACATGAGATGAGTGTAAAATTCTATATGACTGAACAGAATTGTTTAACAAATGTTCAACCAATGGTTTTATCATCCATTTTGAAAACACAAAATGGCAACAAAAAAAAAAAAAAAGAAAAAAAAAGAGAGAGAGAAACATGGAGTGGTTTATAGCATTCTGACACCCAAATAGAGGGGAAAAAAACATAAGTGCTAACAATGTTGTTTTTAATCAATACACTTCAAAATTAACCTGCAGACTTATTTAAAAAAGTGGGAAAATATTTAGAATGCAAAAGTATAAATGTATAAATGTAATTTAATTTAAAGGACAATTAACAAATATCAATAAAATGAACACTAATAAATTTTATATTATACACATTTATACACAAACACAGTTATGTATAGCTATATCTATATAGATATAGCTATACATATGGATACACACACATACACACACACACACACACATACATATATACATTATATATATATATATATATATATATATATATATATATATATATATATATATATATATATATATATATATATTATTTTTTTTTTTTTTTTTTTTTTTTTTTTTCATGCAGGCTTTTATGGATTTAAATTTAAAACATTGATTCTTGCTCTAGTCTACAATTATAATGTATAATATTAATATCACTTTTTTTTTTGCAGAATATGAACTAAACAAAGAATTAAGCTCAACAAAAACAACAAAATTTCTTTGAGCACATTTATACATCCACCAAGCCAACAGCAGAATCAACCAATCAGAATTCAGTGTGTTCAGCGAAGCGATGTGAGCTGATACCCATAAATCCCTCTTTTCTGCACTTTGTTTTAAGGCAGGGAGAAGGGTCCACAGACGGAATAACAGAGCACCCAATCAGAGGGCAAACTCTGTCACAGGTCCTGTTATTACTGTACAGAACCAGAAAATGGGGTCCAGTTTGTGGGTTTTTGGCCAACCCAGTTCACCTCCAGTATAACCAGTTCAATCCCAGCAGGGGGCGCAGCAGCCCAGCCTCTATGTTTTACAACATTCTTCATTTCCTCCCAAAATGCCTTTGTTTTACAAATTTAATTACAAATGCATTACAAATTTGTCTTGCTCTGTTGCAAATAAGGCAGTTAAAAATCAGTGTCCATGTACAGAATATCAATAAAAGCAAAAGACAAAAGTCACCCACTAACTCACTGACTTCCAACCTGAGCTCAGTACAGCAGTATGTGTTTATTTGGCCATTTTTCAACTGGAAGGAAGTTCTCAAAAAGATGTAAATGCAACAGAACAAATCAAAAACAAGACACAAAATTTGAAACAATGATAAAAAAAAGGTAAAAAAACAAACAAACAAAAAACAACAACAACAACAAAAAAACAAACAAAAAGAAAACAACCACAAACATACAAACAAAAACAAAACAAAACTTAAGCAAGTCCTGACACTCACTGTTCTTCTGGCATCAGACAGGGATATGAGTCTTGACTAGTCCCAACTGTGTACATAGTATCTCCTTCTACTTGCACAACAGATGGAACAAAAACATATAACACAAAATGCAGCTCTGTGATTCAGTGTGTCAGTCCCTGAGTCACTGTGGCCCTGTTCTGGAAAAGACACGATTCTGTCTGGAATTTCACAGGTAAACAACCACAATGTAATTTGTATGATTGCAATAGCTTACTATAGCACAGAGTGCAATGAGTAATTCATTGCTTGTGTGTAGATTGCACTGTGTACAGGAACGTCTTTGTGCTTGCTCCCATGGAAAACAGGTTAACGATGGGGACGGCCAAATCAGGTAGTCAGCAAGAGGAGAATGAGGATGAGGAGTGGAGGTGAAGCTGTCCTCAAAGATGAACCTCTGCTTAGAGGTACAGTTTCTGAAATGGATAAGCAAAGTTTGCATCAAAATTTATTCCTAATATGCAAGTACCAATAAACATAATGTCAATGTGAGTTACTTTTCATCTAGCAATCAGAGATACAATGTTTTTGTACATGAAAAAATGAAAAGCAACAGCTTCATGATGCTCTGGGTGTTCTCTGGGAGAACTACACTGGCTCTAACACAATTAGACTTACCACAGATTAACAGCTTCCAACCCTTTTAGGTCACATGGAGCATGACATGACATTTCCTTCCCCTACACCAATAATGGCAAATGGCAACACTTGTGGCCGATTTAGATCAAATCTTGAGCAGAAAATACTTACTAGAGGGGTGAATGCTGGTAAAGCTGGTAAATAAACAATTTTATTTCCACTTGTTTGGATGAATCATACAACACATACTCTTAAACACGTAGATATGTTTCATGTAAGCGTGCAGACATGTCATTAAGATTTGTAAACTAAAAGAGGAATTGATTTTATAATCTTGCATCTCACCTTGTATTTGTTTTGAACCCTCTGATGCTGTAATAGGCAAGAAAATAGGGGAAGAGAAGATTTAGATAAAGTTGAGGCAAAGAAACAAGTTGCTGATTAGTCATTTCTGCATGCTTAACTTTTTCAATAAAGCTGATTCTTTGTGGCGCAAAAGGAGCAAGAAACAGACAAATGACCAGAGGAAGGTATTTACCATTACTCAAAGACTAACACCATGAAAAATGAGTACTGACTGGCTGTGTAACCCTAAATATGTCCCCTATGCAAATTTTCTTAAAGGTCGGACAAAAAAAGAGCTTGAGAAGCATGGCAACAGGAAAAGATAGTGTTATGTAAATTAGAAAGAGTAAGAATGACAGAGATTATACAGAGGGGATACAGGAAATGAAAAAGAGGGGGGGGAGAAATACAAGAAAATTCAAAATGACAGAGCGAAACCAAGAGGTGGACAGAAGATGAAAGGGAGAGCAGTGGAGGCTCAAGTGAGAATGTATGGTGGAAAAAAAAAATTAAAGTTGGAAAGATTGAAACAAGGTCAGACAGAGAGAAAAGGGAGGGAGAGTAAGAAACGGGATAAGGAGGTGGTTGTGTCTGGGCGTCACTTGCTCAGCAGGAGGGGGCTGAAAGGAAATAATGGAGGGATGAATGATGGAGGAAGGGAAAGGAGGGAGCTGTTAAAAGTGAAAGAGGAAAAAGAACAAAAAAAAATATACAGGTAGAGGGACTAAAAAAAGGTTAAAATCCCTCTCTGTAATCCAGTAAGCAATGACAGAAGGGTCAGGAAACAAAGATGAGGCTGAACAACTGCTTATTAAATCGATCTACGGCCTTGAAACCAACTCTGACACTGCAAACCTGACAACACATAAGCAAAAACACAAACACACATCCTCACGCACTCACACTTCCATGCAAACAATGTGTGTTATCGATGACGCCATGAAAACTACCACCTATCCACACCCAATAGTCTCCCTCTGTGTGGCTGAACAACATATGGCTGACATGACACCGAATTACTCTCAGCTTGTGTACAACTAACAACCATCAAGGGGTTAACGAAGCATTAAATAGCTTGCCAGGTCTGGGCCTTGCATTGAACTGGCATGTGTGCATTCATGTGCACGAGTGTGTTTGAAGGGATTAACAGTTCATTTCTACTTTAAACAAGAAGTAGAAATTTTTTTTTAAAAAATATTTAAATTATCTTGTATTAATCAGCTGGAAATATTTTGCATCCAAATTACTCACGTCGTTAATGTAATTGCATCAATATTACCTAATAACTGTAATTTCTAATAAAATTTGTACTGTAAAAAAAAATGCACAGAACACAAAACAGACAAAATTTGAAAAAAAAAATTTAATGTAATAAAATTAAATCATATTATAAAAATGATACTATTGTTACAGAATTTAAAAAAAATAAGATTTGGATAAAATTGTGACAGTATTACAAACTATTTCTTTAATTCATCTAAAATTTTAAGAAAGAAAAAAGATTTAAATGTGTAAAAGGGCGTAAAAATGATCATGGTTCTTTCGCGGTGCACTGGAAAGTATTTTATTTTTCCTCTTAAATGCCTTAAGTTTAACCAGCTATGTGGGATTTGTGTGTTTTGATCTGACTTTAATCACATCACTTCCAGAAAAGCTGAACATTGGTGGCACTCGTTTGTATCAACATCATAAGTTTTGGTCGTGGTGTGCTCAGCTACAAAATGGTGTCTGCGGTGGCGTGACTGCAAAAAGAAAAGCCTCTCTGCAGTGCAGTCTGCTGCATGTGTAACTGCACATGCACCACCATGGTTAAGTGTGTATCTGTATGTGTGTATGTAGTGGTGTATGTGTGGGTGTGTGCAGAACGCTGCTCTGCAGAAACAATGTTCCACCATCCCACCTCTCCTCTCGTGCCGCCATTTTACACACACACACACACATACACACACACACACAAGAGCTAATGCTAACCAACTCTGACTGCTAGCGGGAAACTAAAAATTAAAAAAATTGGGAAAGGAGAAGTCGCTACGAACTTTAAACGCGACTTGATGAATATGACGAAATTCAAAATTTGAGATCCGACTTTGGGATGCGAGAGAACTCGGGTGCGAGTTTATCTGATCGAGTTTCGTCCTTGTGAGTGTCGAGTTCAGGGGTTGGAAAGGTATTTGAGCAAGTGCGGAGAGGGGGTTAACCAGGGTAAGGACACGAGAAATTAAAGAAAAAAATGTTTGAAGAAGGAAAAAAAAAAAAAGGAGAAAGAAAGCGAGGAAAATGGTGATGCTCTGCAAACTAAAATAAATATAATGGACTGCTCACAGCAGGACAATGACAGAAAAAAAAGAAAGTGAGCTGGAGAGGAAAGGGGATTCAATTAGGGAGAGATAGAAGTTGGTCTGTAATGGTTTCTCACAGTAGGACAGCTCAAAAGAGAAAGGCAGAGAGGCAGAGCGACAAGAGGAGCAAGAGAGATAAACACAACAGGAGTTTCAGGAAGAAGATGCAGTTGAAAAAAGGGGGGAAAAAAAGGTAAGTATGGAGTAGGAGGCGAAGTGAGCTACAGGAAGATGCAACAAAGGGCTGCAGGGTGCTAGAAATTTCATATGACACCAGTCTACTCTTACAGATTCACAGCCTCTTTTTCTGATGCAACCTGGGCTTAAGCACCTAACAGCAAAGCCTTTTTTCCAGCGTGATTCATGACAGTGTTGTGTTCAAATAAACAACACCACACACACACACTGCAATGTTGAAATACATATCAAACCTAAAAAGATAGTGCCTTACTCTATTTCCAACAAAATACAGAGAAACTGGTCAAAAAACGGGAGCATAGGACATCATTTTGAACCCTCTGTGCCACTAAATCCATCCTGCCCGATTTAGTACAGTTAAATTAAGGTATAAACACACACATTCACACATAGGAGAAGAGATTGAAGGACTGGTTAGTGCTGGCTGACCTTGGAGCAATGACGCTGTACCTGATGGACTCTCACTGTCACCTCTGTCCTTCAGACCAGTGTGAGGCGGTTTGTATTAGTGTGTGTGCTGATAATTAATTCAAACACCCATGACAGGGCATCCCCACGTGGAACTACCTTTTAATCACGCAAGCTACTTTTTAAAGGAGGGGAGAAAAACATGGGGGAAGAGAAAAGAGAGAGGCGCACGGTTTGAAGTTTGTAGCTGAAGGACAGGAGCTGCCATCACCGATGGCCACACACACAAACACACACTCAGAGAGTACACAGGGAAGGCATGCCCTGCTGCCATGATACCTGTCAGATAAAAGGCAACTTGAGCAGGAAGGAACTGGGGAGTATACGAGGTGCTACCACAGGGAACAACACAACAACAGCTGTGGTAAACTGCCATTCATGGACAGCCGGCAAAACACAGCCTCCAACTCTCCTTCATCTCTTCTCTCATCCATCTAATTCACTCTCCTCTCTCTGGCCGCATGTATGCTCATCCCATCGCGCTTGCTGCACAGCATGTGCACGACAGAGATGGAGCGAAGCAGAGAAATGGGAAGAAGGGAATCGGTGAATAACTGTACAGCACATACAGAGGTTCAACAAAGGAAAGGTGGAACGAGGAAGGTAGTGGCGTGAGAAGGGGCGGAGTCTGGTGTGGGTGCTTGTATGAGCGTTTGGAGCCATGGATGGTGCCTAGATTAGTTTTGCTTCAGTAGTGAAAGATCATAAAAAATGAGAAAAAGAGGAGAGTTGAAGAGACAGAGAGAAGGGGGATTAGTGCCACTTCAAGAATGACAGAAGAGTGAAGAAAAAAAGAGTGGGAGGTTGTAAAAGAGGGGTGGGGGGTAAAAGACAAGGAGGTGCAGATCCTGAAATTTAGTCAGGATTAGTTTTGGTTAAGAAATAGGATGAGCGTCAGCAGGGAAAAATCTGAAAAGGACTGAAGATGGGTGCGTGCATCTTTGTAGGTAGACCTCTTCCTGCTCCAAAGTAAGGCTGATTTTATCAGAAAAGTGAAATGTGTGTGTTTCTCCCAGCATTCATAATCCAGGTGATTTTTAATTATTTTGATCATTTTCACCTCAGATAGGTTGATTAGGGAATACTGTCAGAAGGTCAAGAATACATTAGCATTTTTTAACAGAAAAACTATCAGAGGCGTTTCTAATTAATGGCAGCCGGATAATTAGCATTTAAAAAAAATCATCAGCCTTCACTCTGGTAATAACAGCAAATTATTTCCCATCTCATCTCACACTGGAGCAGTGATGTCATTTAGGAATTCATTCTAGATAGATGAAGCTCTTTTAATCCTGTATTTTTTTCATCCTTTTAAAGCCAAACTGATTAATCTAATCAAGGCTGCAAGGTTGAGAGGTATTAGTTAGACATCCCTGCAACCAGTTTTTCTAAAAATAAAAAAAAAAACTGTCAGATCAGTCTGGGACAGCACAACAAGCCCCCTGCAGATAATGCTGGGATGGGAACTGGGACAGACGTCTCAGACATGCAGGCGAGGACACACACACACATTCAACATCAACTGTTAACGATTGCAAAGATCACACGCAAAGGTCCATAAACTCATGCACGAGTGCAGAAAAAAAGGAAAAAACACACTCACACACAGAGCACCCATACAAAAGAAAAGGGTCGTATGCATAGAAGGCACACACACCAATAACTGTACAGGGATTCCCACAGTGACTGGGAAGCATTCCCAACCGGAATGGGCAGCTCACTGGACTGGAAGACTAACATTACTCCAGGCGGGCTCTGGATTAGATCAACTCTGGGAATTTCGCACTGGGAAAGAGAGATGGGTAGTGGGAGAATGAGGATGACAAGGAGGTAGAAAAAAAAGGACAGGCAGAGGTTTAAGAGAAAAGTGATGCTTAAGAAAAAAACTCTTACTAATTAGGTTTAAAAGCCAATGTGAAGTGGTGAAGAGTTAAGCTGGTAAAGGGGTCTCATCGTGCAAGGTTAAAGAAAAGGGAAACAGAAGGAAGAGTGGTAAGGATGGGTAGCAGCTTTAACATCAGTCTATAGTTACAGCCTTGATGGTGGAGATGAGAGAGGCAGAAGAGTCTCTTGGTGTACAAAGGGGAAAGGATGAAAGGAAGAACAGATGAAAAGAGGAGTGTACTCACTGGGCTCACAGCATACTGTGACGCGCAGCTTCATACATGGCAGAGGAGGGCCTTCATCTGTGGGTAGAGCTGTGGAGAACAAGATGTAAATAAGCTGCTTACTTATCTAACCCAACAAACTGTTAGAATTCAGGATGCTTTTCCCATTGCAGCCATATCGATACTTCCTGCAACCCCGCCTCCCTCTGTTGTCACAAACTGCTATCACATTCGTCCACACAACTGAATAACAATAATATGTTATATGAACCTGCAGCCATTAAAGAATGCAACTGCTCCTATATAACCTCTGTTCACATGGGGGAATTATGAGTTTAATGCTGATTTTACAAAGAAACTCTGTATAGAAGTTGCAGTTCATGTGCTTAAAATCTGAATTATTCACAACCAGCTGCTAATTCAACAACCCTAACATCACCACATCTGTGTGACTGCTGATATTTTATCTCACTTTATGCTCGTAGAACACAAAATCTCTGGGTTTTTAGTTTTAGGAAATATGTACGACACAAAACAGAACACTTAGCGTTCTTTTTGGTTTTAGAAATATTTATGGGCAAGTGAAAATGGCGGAAAGATGTAACATTTTTATTATGCACTTTGATTCAAATTTGAAAGTCAAAACCAAATCTACTGTCATCACATTTTAAAAACACTACATTTGATTTACAGGTAGTCTGGACTTTCAAATTTAATTCAAAATATTAAAATTTTCCTCTATTTTCACCTGCCCTAAAATATCTCTAAAACTAAAATGAAAATAAATGATCCTAATATTAGGATGAAAATTCTTTGTATTGTATTATCCCCTTAAGGTCTACTTACTGTTGCCTGCATGTGGAATTAGGATGCAGCTTGTTCCTCAGACAAGTAGTTTGCAATTTAAATTGTTAGAATTTCACAATGATTCTTTGGATGAGTTCTGAGGTATTTCAAAATAGGTTTAGATATATAGAATTCACTGCAAGATTAAGAACCTTATTAACCAAAACTGGGGGTAAAAAGGTGAAAATTGTAGTTGCTTTCCAACAATACAATGGGGTAAATATTTTTTTTTTGCAAAGTTTTAAAAATTAAAAACAGTTCTGCCATTTATCCCAACAAAAGGTTTTGATTTAGGTACTAACCAATGCTATTTTCCTAGAATATGTGCATATTCTAAGGGAATAGCATGGGTAAGCACACATTTATCTCTTCAGCACCATATAATAAACTAAACCAAAAAGAGTAGGGAAATTTGTGTTGGGTGGATTATTTCTTTTGTTGTAACAATACTTATTGGCAATGAATCATACACGATTAGAAAGTCTGGTAATTTCCCTTTTACATGTTTGTAAAGAAAAGGCATCTGTGGGATAGGCATTAGGGTTTAGTATGCTGGTTGGGCCTACATACTCATCTTCTACCAGTAAACTGTCTACAAGATCACAACACAACAGTGTCTACAGGTGGCGTTGGACAGAGGGCTTTTCTTTTATAAGACATTCACTGTACACGGAATACTGTGAATCATTAACCTGTCTTCAGCTGTTAATTTAATTACTAAAACTTTGTTGTGTTTTCTATGACTTTCCCATTGCCTGTGTTTTCATTCTGATTGCTTATGTGCCGTAAATTACTTGGTGTTTTTCAAAAATTTTTCAGATACAGAGCAGAAGTTGTTAAAATAGTGACAGACTGTTAATCGGCTTGTGTTTTCTTGTATTTGCTTTAAAGCCCTCAAACACTGAGCTTTCTTTGCCACTGTTACTTTCTCCTTAAATTGTTCCATGTCAGGAGTATCTGACTATCAGAGGATGTCAAGGTGTTTCCTGTTTTTGATGACCCACATGTGTGGAAATTGTAGATTTTAGTCAGCAGGTTGGGCAGTTTGACAGGGACCAAGCAAGAGTGGGTTGTGAGGGTGATAGTTTATGGCAGAGAAGAGCTGAGCCCAGCTCAGACTGAACCAACTAATGCCATTAGTCTTACTAATGCTATTGTACTGTTCTCTTAGGCTAATGCCATTACGCAGTATCCAGTGCTGCAAGCCAATTCAACACACAAACCCCAGGGCCAGACATTTGGACCAACTTTACGCCTTATCTTTGATGTGGACAAAACACACACACAATCACTGTGAGCCCACAGTGGCCCGACCGGGGTGAGGGGGGGGCCTATTGTTACTTTTCTGTGAACTGGCATGAACAACTACAATAGCTCAGTGTGCATATGTGTACATAAATACATGTTTATGCGTGTGTGTGTGTGTGTGTGTGTGGATCCACTCTCATACCCTCACAATACTCCATTGTCCTCCAGTATGCAACAGTAATTTATGTAAAGATTCTTTCTCTTCCTTCATTTTATCCATCCCTTTTCTCCTTTGCTTTTGTTGTTGTCCCTTTTCTTTCTCCAGCGTGGATTCCTCTCACCCATCTTCTCCCATCCCCTTCTCACCCCCTCCCTTCCTGTACTCTTAGGCTGTGTCCATCTTTTGCTCTCTCTCCCTCTGTCACTCTTCCATGCTCCTCTACCTCTGTCTGCTTCTCTGCCCGCTGTTTTTCCTCTCCCTCCCTGTCTTCCCGTATTGATCCCCATTTCTTCCTCCTAGATGCTGCCTTCCCTCTGCCTCCTTGTTGTCACCCTTCACTTGACTCTTTCATTCTCTGCCTAATTGTTTCATGTTCATATCCTCTTATAATTACACTAGAAGTTGTAGTAAGTAAGAAAACAAAACAAAACAAAAAACTGATCTTAATGTCACTGAATTAGTGCAAAGAAGAAGTGCAAAATATTATGGAAAAACCATCTTGTATAACAGCAAGCAGGTTTAGGAAAATATCATACTAATGCCATTGTGCATACATTTACTCTATATATATATATATATATATATATACACACACATATATACACACACACACATATATATATATATATATATATATATATATATATATATATATATATATATATATATATATATATATATAAAATACAGTATATACACATATACATACAAATGGAAACAAATATTCATAAAAACTTTAGCCTGTGTTTTCAAAAACTCCAAGAGCATCATAGCTGTCCTCATGGTGAAATGTCTTCCCCAACCAGCCATTCAGACACACACCTCACCACACACTCATTCTATACTCACAGCTGTAATAGTAGTGTCTCCCTGGCAGAAACTCAAAGCCCAGTGAGAAGGGAGTGAACCTTTGGATCTTTTCAGAGAAGCGCACTGGTCCAAACGGAGCAAAGGGGTTGTTACATTCCCACCTCTTGATGGCCCCTATGGTTTCCACACATCCTTTGAAAGACTCCTCTCCTATCAGGTAGAGGGCAAGCGTCTCTGGCTGTTCAGTACCCAGGGCCCCCCTGTCAGGGTAGTAGGGGCAGTAGATGTCCAGGTAATCATTGAGATTCATCTGGACAGCCAAATCTCCTGCTAGTAACCTGGAGGAAGACAAGGACATGAATATTTTACATAACAATTACAGAGTAACACATGACTGAGGTGGTGATTAAACTCAAAGAGGGCCTGGAGGAATGTAGGTACTTCTAAATGATTGATAGATCATCAATATAATGCAATTACAGCCAGTGATGAAACAAAGTTGTGTAGGTCTTCATGAACATTTTGGGATTTTAAATATTGCAACTTCTGTTTGGAAACCACAAAATAAGTGCCACGCAAATTAAAAGAAAGAAAGAAAAAAAAAAAGAGCGAACAATTCCTCATGTGCTAATTAACACCACTGAGAGCAGTTAAGTGTAAAATAAACTTGACTCCCTTTGCTTTCTGCTTCTTACCATGTAGCAGAGAGACACAGAGGCATGTACAAACTTAAGCAAACGTGCATGTGCATGCACAACAATGTCAGTTGAGGTTGACTGGCTTTTGGCATAATGACAACTCTGGACAAGATGGCATCATTAGAACAGAAGAGCTGCATAATGCATGCTTTTTTCAGACTGAGGATTTTGACTTCCTGTCAGCTTGAATATAAAGAGTTACCCATGTACAAGCTAATAGGAGAAATACAGTAGGGAAAGAAGAAGGGAAGAAAAAGCTAAAGCAAGCGAGGTAAATCTGTGTGGCAAATAAAGGGAGTAATAGTGAAATATGAGACAAACAGTACATGAAAGCAGACAAGTGATATTAAGAGTTGTGTAGTAGGGCTGAAACAATGATAAATAGAAAAATTGAAGGCAAAAGCAAGAGAAAAGTTGGATGAATAGGTGAATATTGTGGACCAAAGAGAAACGAGTAAAGTGTTTTAATTAGCGACCCCAGAGAGTCTGAGTGCAGACACAGAGAGGAGATCAACGGAGTGCTGGAAGAGAGGAGACGGACTTTAATTGGTCTCCTCTTCACATGGAGCAGCAAGAGAGAAGAATGAGGGGCAGAATGTGGCTCAGGCAGAAGGTTCAGGTCCGTCGGTGGGAGTCTTTATAGAGGGGTGACAGAGCGGAGGAGAGAGGAAGGGAGTGCTGGGAGTCAGTGAAGGGGAACATGGGAGGGAAAAAGAGTGTAGAATTGAAAAAAGGTGGAGGAGGTGATGGTGCATGGCAGTATAGTCTCAAGTTAAGTAGTTGGACAAAGAAAAGAGCACAAAAAAATAAAAAGGAGGAAAACCGAGAGCAGAGAAGCAGGAGTAAGGCACAACTGATGAAAACAGAAATGAAGCGCCTAGATGTGACAGGAAGCAGGGGTTTGTGATGGTCCGGCAAATCTGCAGAGTGCATCAATGATGGATGGAACAATGAAAGCAGAAATGGCAAAAGAATCAGAAAGAAGGGGACCAGAACTAAAAAAAAAGAATGGTGCATATAGCACAAAGCTGTGTGAATTTATGCCTAACACGATATTGTGTGATAAAATCGTGCATTGATACCCAAGTTAATATTGATTAATGAAATCGTAATGTTTGTATTTAAACAAAATGATTAACAAAAACTACAAAAAACACTGTCTCTAGCACTACATGACAGCAGCTGGGTCCAACTGGACTCAAAGCAGTCTGACTACAACTTAATGATGACGTCCCATCTTGTTTGAATTCTTGCTTGTGTTGTTCTTACTCTCAAATGTAAGTCGCTTTGGATAAAAGCGTCTGCTAAATGACTGTAGAATAGAATAGAATAGAATAAAGAATAAATAAATAAACCTCTTCCTTCTCTGTAACAGTATATTTGAAACTGAATGTGAGTGCAATGCAAGGCTGTATTTGGGAGATAATGGAGCCGAAAAGTGGAAGCTCAAGTTGGTGTGTGTGTGTGTGTGTTTGCGTTGGGAATGCTGGTGAGACCCTGGAGGCAGGGCTTACCAAAGCTGCTTCCTGCTCAACAGCCAACATGTGGAATTGGCGATTTATCAGCAGCGACACCATCGATCAGGATCCTTCACTCAGGACAGGACACACACATACAGAATCTGCTATGATCAATACCCCCTCTCTGATTGTGTGTATGTGCACAGCCATGTCCAATAGCTTTATTACCTGTGTGCACTAATTTCAGCAGAAAGGGTGCTTGATTGTGTGGTCAGATGCACACTAAAGCACACAATCTGTGCCACCTGTGGTGCTCTTTAAGACACCTCTGAGGCAGAGAATGCTTTACTGTCAAAATGTGAGTGTGCATGTTATAATAGACACGTACTGTGTCAATATGCTGCACTTCCTGCTGTACATGCGTCACCTCAAGATTCCTTGTTGCAGCTCAAGCACCCCCACCCCTCCCACCCCCAATAGAACCTGACTCTGAATTCTTCATCACCTTCTTGTTTATGTCCATCTCATCCCTCTTTTTCCCCCCAACTTTGGATGACATGCACTCATCCTTCATCTGTTGCTTTCAAAGACTGCATATCCTATATAACCTGACCCCCCCCTACCTCCCACAAGCTTCCAGCCTCAGCCTGTGCCATATGCACGCCAGCAATTACAGAGTCGGTGTGCTGTACTGATGTCAACCTGTCATCCCTCTTTCCCTCCTCTTCCCTTCTCTCTTCCCCCTTCTTCGTCTCTGGCCCTGGTAGGCTTGGGTACGCCCTAATTACACTCAGCATCCTCCCCTCCTGCCAACCACTAGGCAGAGTGGTGACAGCACATGGGCATCATGGGAGCACTGAGGAGCTGTGGGTGTCAGAGAAGAGAGTGCTAAAGCAGCCTGTATCAGTGGGAAAATCCTCTGGATGCAGGAAAGAGAACTGGTTGTGTCCAGTTAGCTTGAGCTGAGGAAGATGGTAAAAAACAGCATACACAGTCACTGCACACAAACACACGTTTAAAAGACACACACACACACACACACTCATGCACACAATAGGTCATGAAAGTACTACAGGAGAATAAAACATGCTTCATCCATCTTGCCACAGGGTGATCAGTGACACCCTTGTAAGGACTGGCGCAGACTTGTAGATGATAAAATAATCTCACGTAGGAGTCAAATTGAAAATAACATGCTGGGCTCTTCAGTGAAAACTCTGAAAAGGCCAACAGTTATCCCCTCAAAATCACAGGAAATTGTATTCAAAATTCAAAACTGAATGTAGCTGATATCCTGCAAATGTGAATGTGGATGCACACAGAGGCATTGATATGTGTGTGTGCAGTTTTTTAATGAAATGCAGGGGTTCACTGTGGCAGAGACCTTTGATCCTTTAATATGAGAGAATAATTAAAGGAGCAACAATCTTGCAACACAGCCTCAGGAATACAGAACAGATTTTTGATCGCTCACAAAAGCAGCATACTGCGCATCCCAAATACACTGGGGCTTTTAACAAAAGTACTGCACATAAATATCTGATATAAAAATATCATACCACAATGAAAATGCTAATAACATGCTTACTCTGTATTACACATCTCAAATAAATGCAGGAAATATATGCAGCATGCAGTAGTTTTAATGCACACCTTCCTACTAGTGAAGGTACACTAACCAAAGCCCCGAATAATAGCCTTTTGGTTCCTCTCAGTAATGATGGGAGTCCAGATGACTTGGTTGAGCCTCAGTTCTTCTGTGGTTAATTGCAGCAGGGTGAACGTTAACGCAGGGTGGGATGCTGTCTGAGCACAGCTCTCTGTGGTCACCCTGACTTTACTGGGCATACTGTAGCATGACATAGTTAAAATCACTGTGGTGGGTGCTGCAGGAAAACGTTTGAAGGATTTTTTGGTGTTCGCTTGGAGGATGGCTTTATAACATAGCATTTATTTCAGTTTCTTTTCACATAATAAGATGGGTGAGGATAACAAAAACAGAAGAGTCTTTGCTAGGTGGATCATTAAACTATCTTTTCACAACATGAATACAGGTTTTGCCTCAGTGTCAAGAAACAGGTCAGACCTGCATGAACAACAACAAACCTCATTTGAAGATGTGAACCTGTGCTAAGCATTTATGTAGGGCTGGCCTTTAGTGAGCTTACACAAAATGTGCATTTGACTAGCTTGAAAAAGTCTTCACTAGCTTTTGAGTGAAGTGGAAACCACAGTTATACTAGCTTTGTTACACCATAAAATTTAATATGACTTCATACTGCTAGAGTATAAACGACTCTATGAACTTAATAGGTTACAATCCGTTGTCATGGCAAGCTGATGGTCATTCATCCCTGCTTTGTTAATTGTTAACAACTCAGATATATGGCAAGCTACCTTGTATAGAGGTAGGAAAATGCTAACACATTCTTACAGCCAAAGCTTGCCAATTTGTCCGTTCAATAATCTATTTTCCATCACGATGAAGTAGTAAATGTCTTTTCTGTCATTTTAAGATCTGGCTCATATTTTGCCAAGGTTGAGAAACGATTGTTACCTTGCATCATATTATGGAAGCGTCTTGCCTCTAGCTATTGACATCAGTGGTTCCACCTTTGAGTGTTTAGTGGAGCAATGTCAACTTTTTCTGCACCAGAATTGGTCTTTTATGGAGATATACAACTTTGTTTTGTCCTGCAGGCACAAAATTAAAAAAAGAAAAAGAAAAATCACATTACTTAATTGAGATATGGCAACAGAAAACGGAGGAAAAATTCAAGGTGAACACAACTCAAAAAGGTGTGTAAATCCAGACTTGGGAGGCCTTTTCTGAGAGGAGCACTGAATTTTTGGGTATAACTGATGGTTAATATGAAAGAAGACAAGACACAAAAAGGCCCAAATATAGTACAGAAAGAAAGTAAATGTGAAGCACTTCACTAAAGAGAAAGAACAATGTTCTACAAAGTTGCAGTGACCTCTTAGACCACAGGCTATCCTATATGTGTATATGTATTCTATGTTCAGAGGAAAAAAGAAGACAAGTCAGAGAGAGAGAAATAGTTAACTCTATACTTCTTGCCTCTTTGTTCACCATTTCCTCTCTCCTGTCCAGTCTAAATGGATGAAAAACAGAACAAAATGAGGACCATCCCCCATCCCCACCACCACCCCCGATTCACCTAGCTGCGCCCCCCTCCATACCCACACAAAGCTGTGCTGTGCTCACAGCCCAAACACCACTGTTGTGTCTATCGAGGTACTTACTCCCCTCAACGCACACAAACAAGGATGTTACCCCCCATCTATGACCATCTGTGGACCCCCACCACCACCTTGCCTGCCCAGCTGGCTCCAAAAGTCCTTTTATTACACCCCCCTCCCACCTCACACCCTCAAAATTCTGTAACCCCTACCTCTTTAGAGTCTTGGTTTCATTAAACAGTGGGTAAAGTCATGATCAACACTTCATCATTGACAGGGAAGACAGATCTAAGAGGAACAAGCCGAACTGCTTATCTCCTCTTTCTTGTTTGGTATGCCAAAGCAGGAGTGTGTGTGCACGTATTTGTGTGTTACTGCTTCAAGGTCAGCAGATGTGTATTTCAGCTGTACATCAGACTTTTTGCTTTCTTTTTCTGTGACTTGTAACCTCCACAAGTGGATGGTATGTGAACTTTCTGGCAACATTTCTCTGTCTGCTGTCTCCATCTGCAGTTTTCTTAACATGCCACCTCCGAGCACTCGTATTTGTATTAATATATGAGAGGCTTATCTCCTCGTGGCAACCACTATGCCATATGAAAAAACAAATACTGTCCCCAAAAGTTTAGAAGGACACACAATTTGGTAAATGTTGGCCTCTATGTGTCACCTTAATGAAGTGATTGGTTGAACATTTCTTTCTCCACAGACTCAATTAAAGGCATAGAAGATTCAAACTGGTCTTCATTCAAACTGTGTGGATCTGCAGGCTGCCTTAAGCACCCACATTCCCTATCAATTTCAAGAACAGATAAAACACACAGATATACACACACCTGCTGCTTCAGGCCTAAAGGATTCTCAGCCTTAAGTAAAAGACAGACCCTATTTTCTGCCTGTTATGGCATAGGTCCACTTAGTGTGTGTGTGTGTGTGTGTGTTCGTTCTGTGGGACTCAGCACCATAACAGGATGTATAGCTACGGCCAGCAGAGCTTAGGAAAATTGCATGATTCAAGCCCACACAATCCATCTGTATGGAAACCAATTCATATGGACCATTTTGATATGGCTACAGGTCTGCAGAAACCATCAACTCTCTAGTGGCAGAGCTCTCTTGTGCAAGCGTCATTCTCCCTGTGTGGTCTAGTCTGATCCTCAGATAAGCTTTCTAGTCACTTTTCTAGGAGGTATGAAATTACCATCAACAACATACAGTAAATGGACCAGAGTGCAGTCCTGCAGTCTTTTTATTTTCTGTGTTTAACAAGAGGCATTGCATGGTGAAGTGTTGCCTCACTTTGCAAGCACTACAGCTGGAAAAAAATCTGACTTGACTCTTACCTGTGCTGTGTGGAAGTGGGTACACTTTAAAGTTTGGCGTAGAGAAAAAAGACGGCACAAGATGAAGAGTTTCAGTTTTAATGCAGAGAAAGTCTGTGCAGCACAAGAAATGTGCACATGCTAAAGTGGGGTGCATGTACAGCAAGGGGTGTGCAAGGGGGTAAATAAGGTCAGACGTGCTGTTACCAAGACAACCACCAATCTCGAGCTGGGATTGATGCCAAGCCAACGCCCCACCCATCCATCGTTTGCTCCATCAGTCTTTTTCCTGCATCCCTCTGTTGGACAGACTAAACCTCAGAGTAATGAGTGCTCTCCATGTTTTTTAGCAGTCTAAATTGAGCTGCAGTGTAAATACAGGGCTGATTTGTACAGGTGCCAGGCTCAGATACAAAAGCTTGAATATAGCTACAGAACCTCACCGCTCAGACAGGGCCAACTTTCAAGATGGGGATGGGGGTAAAGAGATGACTACGGAAGGTGGCTTCAAAAAGTCACATTCTAAGTAATTATAAAATCCATCAAGCAGCATTGCTGCAAAGTGGCAGCTGTGCTGATCCACTGTGTCAACATCATTTGTCTCAGCACTTACATAAAGGCTGGTCATTTAGTTTTGCAATCCACCGTAAACCTTCAAAAGGGAACCCCTCCAGTGAAAGAAATATTAATTTTGAAAGTTCTCAGTGATTGACAAATTTACATGATAGACTTTAGTATTTTGTAAAAATGTTTTAAACACAAAGACTCATTTTCATTTAGAGACCGTGGCAGGTTAAAGACATCTAAACTATTAAAATGAGCAACAAGAGCATATAGCCACACAAAGGCATTAAATATTGGCTAATAAAAACTAGATGACCAAAAGCCCAAACACACAAAATTTGATTAACAGATTTAAAAAAAAACAAAAACATAATCAATACAAATAAATAGATTTTGTAGGTCAAAATAGGTGAAAAAATATGCAGAGATGTGAAATACTATCTTTAAAAATCTATTTTCTCATTCAGTCTGTGTCAAAGCTTGCAACAAGCCAGTGTTCAACAATACTGACAGTGAATTATGTTTTTGTGAATCTCAGAGGCTGACAAACATATTTACAGCTTATAGGAATTATTTAAAAGCTCCCACAGCTGTTGGATAAAGCACTCTGTTTTGTATGCCCTCACTGTAGGACCTGCAGAGACTTTTTTTAAATGTACCAGAACAACAGTAATCACAAGTGTCATGGCCGAGCAGCAAAACCATGTTTAATAGCACATGACTGCAGTGCCAGTAGTCGGCTTTACAAGTTGTACACTGTTGTAATTATCAGAAAACCTAAACTGCAGGAGGATCTGATATTTGTATGGAACAAGCAATCAAACAAGGACTATTTTGAATATAATGCCTGAGGCGCTCATGTGAAACCCATCTTTTTAAGCTTCCTGAGAAAAGAACTTTAGAGGTGATAGTAAAATTTCTAGGCTACTTCATGAAAATAAAATATTACAAATTAGCACATAATGAAACAAAAAGCCATCTTTGTTTTATAGGCTGTAATTATCAGAGTCAAAGTGCTTTGTCAATAAAGTGTGTACCGTTACTACCATTTTTTTTTTACCAGTACTGCATAACAAACACTGATATTATTTTGCCCGTTGTTTTTATTCTTTTCCTTGTAGACTTTGTCTTAGCAGCATACACCGTCTACTTTAGTTTATTAAACTATACTTAGCCATGCATATCTGTGGTTCAGGTCTTGCAGCCCCACCTGTGTAAAGTGGGTTAAGGAGGACAGGCAAGCAACCCCTCCAGACACACATTTACTCAGATACAGTCACTACATTGAAAAGGGCACTCGCAAAGCAAATACACTCTGCTCATAAATCAGACTTCGTTTTGAAAATCTATCAGTTACAAAGTAGGTCACACTTTTGATGCTGTAGTTTCTCATTTTTGCTCATAGTTTATGTCTTATTGTCTGTGATGTGAAGGTCACTGCTGGATTGACAGCTTTGACTTTTTAAAAATATATCTCAGATGTGCATTCCTTCTTGCTTTAACCTGTGGCTGATCCTGTGGTGGTTCTTAGTTGAGCTAGTTGCCCTTCAGTTTGCCATTCAAACACATCTAAGACATGCCAAGGAAACCTGCTCTAACACATCCAACTGGCCTGAATAATTTACACAGAGGGAAGAAAAAGAATGAGAGAAGATGAAGAGAGAGAGGCTGGAAAGACAGAAGAGTTAAAGAATAAACAAAGTAAGCTGGCCACTTTAAGTTCCCCTGACTCCTGGTCATTTTATTTAAAAACCTCTATTCTTGGTTTCATTTCCTTGTGCTGTCTTTTGTCTCATCCTCTACAGGTCTCATTTCCTTCCCCCAGTCAGTGTGCTTACACCTTCCTGTCCTCTCCTTTCACCACTATTTTACCCACTCTGTCCTCCTTCCCTCCCTCTCTGTCTTTCTTTCTCTCTGTTTATCTAAGCACTTTCACGGTCACTGCTTTGGAATCCCAGGAGTCTAAACTGCCCCCTTCCCTCTCCCACCCTCGCAGCCGATCCATGCTTCTCTCTGGCTCTCCATCTTTCTCCGTCACATCGGTTGAGATTCATATCGCTCTGTGTGTCGGGGGTATGGAAGGTCCACTTTATTCCCCCCCAAGGCAGCCAGCTTTGTCCTGTTCTAGTCACGCACAGCCACTCACCCGCCTCACCCCGCCCTCATGAACATACAGTAGAAGTTTAATCAAAAGAGCCATGAAATAATATTAAGGAAATATTCTTTTTGCAGTGTGAATTTGGCTAGAGCTAGACTATTGCTTCTGTGCTATTTAAAATCTCCATATAGTATATTCAGCAACAATACATTAGCTTAATTTTGTGAATTAAAATTCATTCTTTTGACACTTCTGCTGATACAACTGGATGGCATGGTCGACCTTGAGGCCCCTGACTTTCTTAGAAAGGCCAGTTCAGGCCAGAGTTCCACAACACGGATGAAAGGTTCAGACACAATAAGAGGGAAGAGGAAGGGGGGCTTGGATTTAGGAGTAGAAAGGACAGAAGTGGTGAGGGTCATAAAGAGAGGTGCAGACAGGATTAACTGATTAATTTGGGATTAAAGATGACTGGTCTGCGCTTTAAGTAATGAATCACGATGACCCAAAAATTACAAGATTAACACACAGGAGGTAAGGTATGTGTGACTGTGAGCAAGTCTTTTACCTAACGGGAACAAGAAGTCCACTGTAAATCAGAAGCAAGCAAAGAAAATGCAACAAATATCAATTAACTATACTTTTGATGAAGAAAAAGAAGAAAAAGATATGTGTGTATGGAGCTTAATGACTTTCATGACGAGATATTTGTCATTGAGTGTACTTTAGGAGAACATACATATTAATCAACAAACACGGAGCGTCTGCTCCGGTGTTTTGAGAGGTGCACTGTGTACAAGAAACCCCATTTGCAGCTGAATAGGGGAGCAATGAGATTCATGAGTTCTTCTGGTACAAGGCCACAGCTATGGAGATTTGGGACAGGCTATTTCTCCTCTTCCTTTCAGCACAAAATACAACTACCACTCCAGATACTTTCAGACTGTAAATTACAGCCAATTGATGACATAATGAATTAGAATAAATACATTCTGGACAGTGAAAAAGCACAACTGATCGAAAAAAATTGCTGTTTCTATTACTAGGGTTAAAATATGACTTTAAAGAATGTTTCAATTGGCAACCAAAGAATGGATTTAATCACAATATCCTCATGTAAAGTAGCTTTTAATGCTTGTAAAGATTGCACAATGTTTCACTTCATGCTAAGTCATGGTAAAAAGAATATAGTGCATGTATGCTGTAAACAGTAGGGAGTTTAGTGATAAAAGTCATATAGCTGCACAGCTGATCAAAGAAGAAATTAAAAAAAAAAGTTTACATTCCTCAAGCTCATAAATAAAAGATTTTATTGGAGCAAAATGTTGAGGAAAAGATGAAAAACAGAAAAGAAAAAAAAAATGGAAGCAGAGAGAAAATAGCAGTGAGAGTACCAGGAGACAGGGATCAAACTGTGCTTTATTGCACACCCCCCAAAAAAAGGGATAAAAATGGGGGGGGGATATGGTACTGGTGATAGCTACAGAAATAACATCTAAATATGCTTGCACACACTAGCAGACATCCTCCTGTTCATCTACAAAAAATCTGGCATGTTTAAATGAGCGTATGATCCCACATTTTGCCCATTTAAAAAAAAAGAAAAAAAAAAAAGAAAAAGAAAAATCACGTGAAGACACTCTGTTGCTACACAAACCAAGCAGCGTCACTTCTAAATGGATTGTGATTCCTCCTCAGGCTTTCCCCTGAGTTTGAGCAGCCACGTGTGCATGCAGCTGGGGTGATGGCACCATTGGCAGTAATGCGAGCGTCTCTCTACGACACCTGTACACACGTCTGCGTCACAGCTTGTGTGTGGAATGGGTGGAGGAAGGGTTCACTACTCATGCCTTCTTTTGACAGTGATAGTAATACCCACTGACACCCTTTCTTTCCCTCTCTCCCTCCCTCCTCATCCCTCTATCCCCGAGGGTCTTCCTGAGCTGTTTTGGGAGTTGAAATCTGTTGACTCTTTCCCCACCACCCTCTCCTTAACGCATTCTCCATCCCTCACTCCCTCCACTGCAGGTCTAATGTTTTTTCCATCTCTAGGGGCTGTTGTAAAGAAAAAAAATGAGGCAGAGAGGAAGTGTGCATGTTCATTTGTGGTTTGTGTGGTATATGTGTGCCAGCATAGGAAGAAACAAAGTTAAAATGTGTGTCTTTTACATCATTTGGGATTGGAAAGTATGCTGTGCGTCCACATTTCTGGGAGGCAATGGCTAAATAAGATTACATTTTGTTTCACTCCCCCTCCAAAAAAAAAAAAAAAAAAAAAAGAAAGCAAAAATTATTCAAATCAGATTTCAAATGTCCGTGCAGTGCAGCATTTATTCAGAAAAAACAAAGACGAGGGTATCCACCTGATAGATACACTTTCACACCCTTATCAGTGTTTTTTTTTTTTTTATTACTTGTGTCTCTTTGTTCTTTTCAGATAAACCATTAAGGTGCTATACCTTCTAGCAGCTTTATTAATCCATAAAGTTTGTTCTACTATGAAGTTTGTACAAGCCACTGGATACACACCATCTCAGTCCAGACACACTGAGCTGCAGTACATATCGTGACATGTGCTACAAGACAAATAGATTTATGGCGACCAGAGGACTTAGTCAAATATAATCAATAAATAAAAAGTGTTGAGCTTTGCAGGTCTAAAAAAAACAGCCTCCATGCACAAAACAAGTCAGCTTTCCATTGTTAAAGCATTTTTCCATTTCCTTCAGGCAGCGCAGCCCTGCAACAGAGATCAGTTTTACTAAAGATAACTTTTTATCCTTCTTTATGCATTTTCATTATAGAACACCTGATCACATTATTCTTATCACTACCACATCAGGCACATTCTTTTTTTCTAATCTTCATAAATGACACTTGAAACCTCCACTTTGTCATTTTTAAGACTTGTAAAGAAGACGCAGCTAAGCCGACAATACAGATTTATTGGGTCTTTACTTTAATCCAGTGACATGGTGCACCATTTAAAGTTAACACATCACCCCCTCATAGACATTTACTTTAGAACCAGGGCTTCAGATTTGTGGTTTGTAAGCTACCATTTGTGACAGGACAACTGCAGCACCATGAGCAGATTAGCAACAACAACCAAGGGGGGTTTGCTTGGAAATGTGCCAAGAAGCTTCATAAGCTCTGCACCGAAATTTCGATCAACAAAATGATTTATCCATTGCACAACAATCATAAGTTATACATCTCTTCACATGATGACAGAAATATTAACTTTAGGGCCAAAACAAGTGTAAAATTAATAAAATCAAAGCTAACAAAAGCTGGGGCAGTTTATAGTAAATGTATCTGGTAAAGCTGTTTTTATAGTGAACAATTTCACAATGAAAATAAATCCTTTTTGGAGCAAATGCCCTTAAGCCCCTTTCAGCAATGGAGGTAAGATGGCAAACATGTCTCAGTGTCTTCCTGGCCGTGAGGACTTTGTCTTGTACAATAATCCAGGCATCTGCTACAGCCTTTTGCTCCGCTTGGGTCAATACTAATTCAATTTCTGTCTCAGGGAATTCCCAGGTTGCTTCTTGGTGGGATTTCTGAGCTGAGTGGAAGCATTGCATGGGCTTATATGTACTTCAAAGGATGTTTCTGCCTGCATACGTGTGTGAGAATTTCTACAATCCACATATTGGCTAAACAACCGGTGTATTGTGTTGTTTTGGTCAGGCTTAGATTGACAACGTTTCCCACATTCTGTGTTTACACTCCCCCAACTTAATTGGTGTTTTGTGCGTCAAAGAAATACAGTTCATCTGACACCAGCAACAATGACAGCTCATTGTGAGCCATGAATGAATGAATACGCTCCCACTTAGGGCTCACCATCAGCCGCTAACCACCATAACCACCCACTTCACATGCACACGGTACAGCAGCCATTTTGTGCCAAAGTCAGGCTGTACTGTGCCAACCGAGCTGCAGACATCACTGAACCTCATTTCATTCCACAGCTGTTCCACCTCACTTGGAGACATTCATACAATGCAACTTATTACAGCTTAATGCAACCTAATATTGATGTATGTGTACACAGAAAAACAGGGCAGCACAAGCAGAGAAATTGGGAAAAGAGATGGGTCCATATGCAGCCTAGTGATAATGCAAAAAGACAGCGATAATATCTGGGTGTTAAATTGGTATCGATTGACTAAATATCCTGACCAGGAGGAGAGAGCGGTCGTCCTTTCATGCTTGTACACCATGTCTGCTCCGACAGCTCCAAGCTGCACTGTGACTATCTGATCCATTTTAATACAGACATCCTCACTGCTAGGCCTCTGCCCGAACCTCATTTTCAACACAGTGTGCCTGAATCTTCCTGTGTGTGTGTGTGTGTGTGTGTATCTCAGCTTTTGCTTCAATTGCAAAGATTATTTTTTTCTTGTGCAACGATGAAGCTGGTTTCATTCTAAGGTATTATATATCACTAAACAGCAAAATGGGGGATTACGGGTTTCACACAGATACATGCATGAAAAGTGGAGGAAGCAGTAATGATTACTGGTAACCTGTAAATTTTCTGTAAAGAAATGGTTAAACAATTAATTTATTTCTGTATGTTTCACATTTAAAAGAAGAAGAAGAAAAAAAAAAAACATTCTGGGGCCATAATTCATCTTTTCCCTTGAACACTTCAGTCACACCTCAACATAGCTAACAAGTGGAAACAAAACAATGACCTATTTAGACGAGGGGCCGGCACAGCGGTTGGTAAAAGTTCCCACAGCCGCACACCGCTGGCCGGAAAAGAGGATTTTTTCCAGTTGAAACCACTTTCATTGCTGGTTAAGAGAAAATAAAGTTTGAGAACTTGTTAAAAAAAAAAAACAAAAAAACAACAAAAACACAATCACAAATGAATTAATACCTCGAGTGTTTTAATAGGGCTGGAACATTTCTGGGTTTTGTTTTTCCAGAACTGAAATTTATCACACTCCATCTCTTGTCAAGGAAACAAAGACTTCCCTTTCACGCAAACCAGCAGGTCAGCTCCAAGAGCACACAAACACACAACTCTGACAGAGCTATTGTTCCAGTGGAACGAACTTCAGCCAACAACAATTGTACTAAATGTCAATTCTCAGGCTTACAAATCACTAAAATCACTGCCTTGCATTGTTTTCTGACAAAGATGAAGAAGCTTGAGAGCATACAAAGTTAACTCATTCACAGGTAATACACTTAAAACCAAAAACAAACATGCAAAGCACACTTACAAAGACAGATAAGGTGCACAACTGCTCTTGAAAATGCAGCTCTGAATCTACACAGATCGCTGCACAGCAGTCAGTGAGACAATAGAGAGACACAGTGAAAAGACAGACACTGATACAGCTACATGACAGATGAAGAGAAGGAGGGGAGAGAGAAATTGCTTTGTTAGCAGGACAGGGAATAAGGTGGTAATTACCTCACTGTGGGTTTGTTGATTATAGTTCAGCCAGGTTCTCAATGTTAATCATTTACCAGGGGAAGACAGAGATTAGTACAGACAGACACAGAGAGGAGAGATAGCAGACAATGTGAGGAATATATTCATTGAATCACACACATACACACATATTACAGAGAAGAGATGGACTGCTGAGTGAAGAAATAATGAAAAAAAAAAGTCAACTGCCCTGAAAGTGCAATCATCTTCTCTGAAAAGACATAAATGCAAGTACTGTCTGCTTTTACTTTACTGTAAAGACATGTGTGTCTTCTGCTTACACTTACAGATCAGATCTGAGTGTGTGCATGAAGGTGTGGTATGCAGAACGTGATTTACTTTGGTATTTAAACTAGATTCTTCGTGAGTGCACACAGAGGGAAATGATGCATAAACAGAGCAGAGATTACACGGGAGACTTATGACGGCTGCTTTCAATAAAGATACAGAAAACCAATACAAATATTCATCTCCTCATGTGCCGTTTAAACATGCTTCACCGGCTGGGAGCTCACCCTCAGCGATTGTCTGAGGAGCTGAGACATAGAGGCAAGAAAAAAGAGGGAGTCCAGCAGGGTCTGGTCTGTTTTTTTTTTTTTTTGTTTGTTTGTTTTTTTCTCTATCTGCTTTAAGGTCTACAAAACTTATAGAGCAGGATTAAGTGAAGAAATTGTTGAGAAATGTGTTCACTTGATAAGGAAACTATTTGTTAAAAGAAACGTGGCTATGTTATTCTTATTGAGATTATAAAAATTAAAACACTCTTCTCCTTTAAAGTAATATGAGTAATTCTCAGAAAATCTGGAGAAGAGAAAACAAAAGAATTTGAAGACAGCGCCTGATGCTTAAGCTTTCCAGAGAAACTGTTGCAACAAGTTTTCCCCCCTCCCTTGTCAGATAAGAAGAGAAGCAATAGCACAGGTAAGCGCCCAAAAACAGTCAGACAAGGAAATGGAGTAGCTGATTTCTGGTTCAGGTATGGGTGACATTTATTCTTGTTACTGATGTATGAGCAGCTCATACAGACGGGAAACGCATCCTTCAAGCCATATCTTGTAGGAGTAATTCAATACGTAAAGTTTTGGTACTTTGAGCAAACTCTCCAGCAGATTCCTGAGTGGCTTTATGAGGATGAATGCAGCACAAGAAGCAGACAAAGCTGCATCAGCAAAAAGGCTGGTCAAAGTGTTTGGCCCAACAAGTTTAAAAGCACACTGTGGCAGCCCAGAAGGGTCTGAATACACCAATAAAAGGAGCTTGAGCCCAGGAGAGAGTTAAGCTAAACTCTCAGCACACAAATACACATACACATAAGTTCAAGATCTGTGGTTATATAATTTTACTGACCTTTAACTGCTCCAGGAAGCACAAAATAATTTCTCATCTAATACGGAGCTATTGCTCCAAAGGAGATACAGCTGTAAAATGGAGAGCGATCATAAACTCTGTTCATAAAAACCATAAAAGAGGGTGACCACTTGAGCCCCACAAAAAAGAAGCCAGGGTATCTAATTCCACAATATTCAGCACTGACCCTGCAGTCAGTCTATCAGTTCCATTTCAGGACTCCATTTTTCAATCTAGAGGGTGCTAAATGTGTGCCTGTTAAATTGTTTCACTGAGCCTTTGTTACAAGCATATTAGCCAGCCAAGAACAGAGCAACGTGGCTCTTGAGTCTCCGCTTCACTGCCTCCGCTTCATTAAAACCATAAATCTACATGTCGTAGGAGAGGTGACGGCCAGAGACTGTCTTCTGTCATCCATACTGAAAAGAGAATGTTTTCTAACCAGCTACAGTTACACAACCTGAGCCTGTATTATAACCTCTGAAACAGACTATCCCAAGTTTTCTCAGCATCAGAGGTTAAGTTTTAATTAGTAACATTTATAAAAATGGCTGAATTAAATAAAAACGCACAAAGCCAGATCTACAAATACAGCACTGATATATCATATCAGCAGTGTAAGCAAACAGTTACCTATTTACACACTCAGTAGATCTAATGCAATTTAATCATGTGTTTGTGTTTTGCCAGCATAATGAATATAAGTCCCCAACTACTCACTTTTAAGTCAATATTTATCCTGTTGTCTTCTCCATAAACTCCTATGGGAAATAAGGTTGTATAGGAGCTATAGTGCACGCTCCCTTAACCACTCTGCAGCTTTGTGCTGACCAAATACCATATACTGGCTTTATAGTGGGCCTTTTCAATATCAACAATACATATAAAAGCTGTGAAAATGAATCTAAATAGCTTTTGTCTGGCTGGTCGACCACAACAGTGAGCTGAAAAATGCTCTGGAGAATGGCAATGTGGAGGAAAACTGCAGGGCTGGTTGGTCATTTTCTTTAGGATTTGCCAGAAGTGAGAGGCTAGAGTATGCAGTTGTTTAATGAAAACAAAAATATTCATTACAGATTCAAGAATGGAGTTGTGGTCAGGGCCCTGCAGTGCAGCGCTGAGCCAACATGAGCATGGCTCTCCTGTCCCTGGCTACCTTTTCTTCTGCTCAACTAATCACGCTGCCAATATCCATCACTGGGCAGGAGGGAGTCATGAGAGATAAAGGGGGAGAAGGAGGAGGAAGGGGTGCGGGGGAGAGCAAACAAAAAAATAAAATGGAGAGCAGGGTTTGTTGAAGGAGGAGAGGAGAGGAGAGGAGAGGAGAGGAGAGGAGAGGAGAGGAGAGGAGATTCTGGACATCACTGCTCCACTGATAGCTTTGTGATTGGGTGATGTTGTGATGAGAGTATTTCTCTGCCACAGTGGGTTATCCTCCATCGTGATGCTGATGGCATTGTGATTGTGTGGTGTTGCAGCAGACTGTGTGGCCCTGCCACAGGCTGTGACCATTCATCCCTGAATCCCTGGGGAACAAGAAGGTGCTTCCTAATCCTCACAGTGTTCCTCCCAAACCACATTTCTCTTTGCTCCCCATTACTGTACTGGGTTTTACTCGCTTGGACACGCTGGACATAACCATGACTCAAGCAGAGGAGGAGCCCTGCAGAGCTGACAAACGAGCCTTTGGGAAAATTAATGGCCTCAGGAGTCATATTCTCTCATTCTTTCTTCTCAATAAATATAAAATACATGACGAAACTGCCTCAGAGCCCACAAGCTATTATGTAAAAAGATTATCTGAAAGTGTGTTTAGGGGAATCATATCTTCTAGTCTCTCAATAATAGTGTGAAGTAATGGTGGATGTGTTTTAGGCTTTGCCTGCCCCTGAAGCCCCCCCCCAACCCTTCAATTAACCAAACTGGAACACCTGGATCAGCAGGTGAGCCTCACTATGCCTGGCTAATAGGCCCTAATCAACCTTTTACACACACTAACAAACATACACACCCTCCCATTACTCAACTACATATATTCACATATGCACAGAAGTACTTAAGACTTTAATATACACCTGTGTCATGAGAATGCCATTTAGGGCATTAATCACAACAAACACTTAAGAAACCTTCAGTTCTGACTTACTTTAAGTAGCATAATCACTAACTTTAGTACAAAAGGTAGAAGAGAGGTGAAAGGCAGAGGAATGTGGTCATTACGATAAAGATAACTGGCTGCAGAGAGAGGGTGTGATCACGAAAGTGTATCAAAAGAGCCCAGAGTCCCACTCCGGCTTCTTTATTTAAGGCAAATACCAGTGTGATAGCTTTTGGATTTGAGCAGGCTTTAAGTAATCATACCTGCTCTACACCCATCTTTAATTAAGCACACAAGGACGTGATCTACTGCATAGCTGAGATTCTTTGAACAAACTAAAGCCTGACTCATTCTGAAGGAGTTCAGATTGTTGTGCAATAAAAGGGCAAGTCCAGACCGGCTCCGCTTGTTCTGCGTAAAGGCCGCAAATTTGAACCAGTTTGACCCTAAACACTGAGCCTATGCAGGAGAGGGACAGCAGCCTCCTCATTTTGTCCCAAAGAGACGCATAATTACGCGCAGAGTTGTCTCACCTTGTGTTTGTAGAGTTCCAATAAACAACATGTCTTTTGGCTACAAGAGCTGGGGTGATGTTGAGGAGGAAAATCGTGGCTTTCCAAGCAGCCGCAGCTCCCGGTGTCCACATCCTGCCTTCGCTGGGCGCCGCGGAGAGATTCTGCACCCGACTGGGGATGAATCAGGTAAGGAGACCTGACACAGGAGCACGGTGAACAACTTTTCCCTAAAGCTTCACCAACTCATGAATGAACTCGCACTTTTAGGTCATCTGCTGCTGCAGTTCGGCATGATGCATAAAGTTAAACTGATTGAAGTGGGTCCAGAGCAAAGATTTAACAGTCACATGCTGGAAGGTGCGCACCGTCATGGTGGAAAGCTCCTGAGAGTTTGTCCACAGTCCACATGATGTTTTTTTTGGCTAAGATCCCTTCACTGCAAAATATAAGACTTAAAAAGGAGACAAATTACCTAAGTTCAAAGGTTAAATTAAGTGCAATAATAATCGGACAGATTAGCAACTGAAACTGTCAGCTGGTTTGGCAGCAACAGGCTGCGGATCGCTGGAAGCGGGGAGGGCGGTGCCGGGGAAACTTCTAGCCAATCAATAGGCAAGGGTGTGGTTATGTGTGACACCAAAGTGTGTAGCTAAATCCTAGTGAGGTGCGCCGACTGGCGTGGGGAGACCGTCTGTAACTGGTCCAGATTTAAAAAAAAAAAAAATCACACATCTGGCTTTCCCCTTTTTACCCTTTACCTGAAATAAGCATGGACGGACTGTGGAAAGACAAACCCCCTGGGCACAAATACCTAAGAGCCACCTCCCCATTATTCTGTGTGCTTCCATCTCAACCTCTGAGGACATTTCCATCAGCAGCAAGCCACATCTGAGCATGCACTTCAAAAGTTCAACAACAAATGCATTCTCTGCAATTCTCTGTTAAATCTTCTTTCAGCTTCTCAGTTCACTGTATAACACCAAGTAGGGCATCATAGAGCCATGTAAACAGGTACCCAACTCATAAGAAGTAACTAGCCCAGTCAAAATAATTGATCTACAGGGTAGTAGAGACTTACAACTCCCTGAACGTTGTCTGCAGAAGCCACATTTAATTCAACTACACTAAGATTCATGAGGTTGTTGTGGTGTGTGTTTGTTGTGATAAGTATTAATTCTCTAGCTGTTGTCAGCCACCCCAGGGGAGGGTGTAGCAACAGTAATCACTACGCCTCTGTGAGCGAAAGCCACTGGTGGTCCTCTCTAATTATCAGATTCTATAATGTGTGAGTGTGTGTGTCTGTGAGATCGCTAACCCTGCTATTCCTCCAGTGCTATCACTCATCCAGGCGAGGCTACATTGATAGCTTTTTGTTATTAGCTGCTGCAACTGCATGTTTGTCTATTTCCTCTCTGCAGGACCTCCTCCTTGTCTTGCTTTCTTTATCTTTTATTTTGTGTGTGTGTGTGTGTGTGTGTGTGTGTGTGGTTGATAGTGTATGCGTGTGTGGCACTAGGACTCATTAGCTCACTTCCTGGAGGTCCTGATCATTAATTTCCCATGATGCCTCAGTGCTCCATTGTGGCTAATTTGTCCCTGGTGAGCTCGTGCCTCCTCAGCAAACGTGGACAGGACCACAGAGGAGTATTTCACTCTACAGGGGTCCCTCTCTCAATCATTTTGATTGATCTACAGGACAAGACACTTCCTTACAAATTTTGTAAGACTGCCAGAGGTTAATAATGCTTTGTCAAAATTAATTCTTTTCTCTGTGTCTTCCTCAGAGAAACCTTTCCAACCCTCAATTCAGGATTGTCTTGAGAATATAGCAGTTAAAGTATTCACCAGCCCTGCAGCCAACTCTTCAGCTGCACGTTATAAATTGAACAGATTTCCCCCTTGACTCAGATTAGATTGGAGAAAAAGTGGTCTCGTTTACCTCATGGGAGTGCTGATTGAAATCTCAAGTTATGATGCATGAAATTAAAAGCTATGTTGATTGCAAAGCTGATCAATTTTACACATGCTAATTGTTATTGTTTTAACGTCACAGACAGGAGAAAAAACCTAAGCAGTCACTTCATACCCTCATCTTCTCCCTCAAACCTTGTTTTTCCCTTCTCTCCTCTTTAATATTGTTCCATCTCCTACCTGTCTATTAATAACTATCAGCAATGTTATCAAAATGTTTTCTTTCAGTCTCTATCCATCATCCATCCTAATTTCCACTCTTATTGATCTTCTCATTACTGGTCAAATATGTTTGTTTTTTTCCCCTTTCCCTTGGCACAGAGTATTTTAGCAAATATTCTCTGGCATCCCAAAGAGTTCTCCATATATCAGTGTAAACCCACATGTACAATTACACATATTATTCCTAAATCTACAGTGGTATTTGAATTTGTGACCCCTGAATTTTTTTTATATATATATTTTAGATTGATCACAATCAGTGGATAAAAAAAGCCAAATTAAATAAATGTGGAAAATAATCCAGTATAATATAATTGTGATTGTTAAAGTATCTGGTGCTTGAAGTATCTTGTGTAAATGTTTTGTGCAACAATAAGTGACCATTGTTTGCTTTTTCTTCTGTACTGTACTCTTGGATTTTGAAGGGTTTTCTCACAACAGCTGCTCAATTTAATTTCCTCTACAAAATCAACTTTATTCTTCTTTAACCATTATGACATAGATCAGCAAGTTTACTCATGTTTGTTTTGATTCATAAACTGTTTTTTCTTGTTAATCTTTTCTTTAGAACTTGTTTCAATAATTCGGGTTCTAGTGCTCCATGAATAAAACTAGCATGATGTTGACGTCTCATTTGTTTCCTTAACCTAAAATCTACAAATTAGTTTAACTTTAGATTTTACAAACTTCAAATACTACTGCAGTTTCACAAGCCCCTGAAGCTCCTACATTTTTAATCTCAAACCTAAAACCAAAAAGCAAAAATCCTGTCAGTAAGAGTTTCACAACAATGTTGGTCTCTATGGATAAGAAACATTCCACAAAATTTTGAAAGAGTGGATCTTCTTTTCAACCAAACTGTCATATACGTGATTTTGCACAGCTGTGGGCTCCTCCAAAATGCTCATCAGTAGGTAGGAGGTAGGGAACAGAGCTGTTGCACCACAGACTGTTGTGCAATTAAATCAAGATAAAGTCCCACACAACTTTTTACTTGAAAAAGGAGTTTTGTTTTTTAATGACAAACACAGCCAGACCAGTACCAGAGACTTCACACAGGAACAAGTATTTCTTTAGCTTGTACAGTGTTTTTTTATTATTATTATTATTAAAGATTTAACACTCTAATGCACAGCACTTAACAGTCAAAGATTTGATCTTTTTTTTTTTTTTTTTTTGTCAGCAGTAGTAGGTAGAGACCAGTACGTGACAGAACGTAACATAAATACTTTCCCAGGTTAGCTATGTCCCATATCAGACTAAAAACACATACAAACATATAAAACTAGTTACAATATATTGGCCTTACAGTATGTCCGAGCCTAAAATTCTTTTTGTCTGTTACTTCTTGAGGTAAGAATTACTTTTAGCGTCACTTTTGATAGCACATGTGTGTTATCATCAGGTCTGTTTGTGTTAAGGTTTAGGATTTGAACCTAAGAATAGAATCACCTGTTTTTATTTGTCTGTTCTTTTTTTTGCCCTTTCCTCAAACATGGGCAGACACATGTAGGCCCGGCCTGCTCACATCTAGCAAGTTCAGTGTGAAAGCAAACAAAGCCAACGGAAGGAGTTGAGTTTAGATTATTTTGAACATGTTAGTAAAATAAAACAAGACAAAACAAATAACAACCATTAACAAAAAGAAAGCAAGCAGGTGGGCAGTTCAAACACAAAAACCAACCCTGTAATTTTTTTTCCATGTTAGAAAAAGAAGAAGTTGAAACTTACATGAGTTATGTGTGAATTTCTTCATAATTCCCTGTCCAACTGAATCGAGTCCCCTTGGCGATCCTGGTGTGAATGCCCCCTAAGCTACAACGTGGGTCTGCATCACTGAGACTACAGCTGTTCAATATTTTCCACAAAGTACTTCAGATATGACACCTGATGCAATCCTATCACATTGTTACAGAGGCCATATCTTATCAAGGATGTCCAATTGCAGTTCTCAAGGGACACTGTCTTGCAGGTTTAAATTTCTTTCCATGCTTTAACACACCCAATTAAAATGAATAGTCATTAACAGCCCAGTACAAAACTTGACAAGCTGACTGGAAAGAAAAGGACACAAGGGTGAAATGCTCCAATGTTTCCTATGCTTAAAGGAAATAACAAAGGTGGCACAAAGATTATTTCTAATATTCTTAAAGAATTCAAACAGCTTGTATTATGGCTCCTGTTTAGGTATTTCTGGATCATTTCACTCACTTAGGAACTTTAAATAAAATAAGACAAAAAAAGAAACTAGGCACAAGGAGCAAAATAAATAATGCACATGTTCACTTGAATTTGGAGCAGCAAGGTGTGATCGCAATATGGAAACATTTTCCCGTGTCCGACACACTTAGAGCCATTTATTTGTGATATCATCTGAAATGCACACTGCCAGATGTGAGCAGAACTTTATGATGCCACTATCAGCCACCACTGGAGCTATACTGTTAATGTTTTTAAACACTCTCCACATTTACAGTTCCTACCACAAATTACCTGAGAAAAACATAATTTTTCAAAAAGTTTACTCTTTAGTTTGTGAGGATATTGGTGTTGAACAAAACTGTCCATTACAACACAAAAACATAGAAATCTATGTATCATATGAATGTGGAAATGTGAAAACATTTATTCAGCTTTTCAGGAACCTTTTGTACCTTTAATCATCTGCATATGATGACACTCAGTTCTTCAGGTTTTCCCACATAGTTATACATTTTGATTTCATATTTTAAAGGGACTTTCCATATTTGTAAAGAATATTGCTTAATTTTAACTTTTTTCTTGGCTATTTTCCTTACAGCACATCCTCCTTTTACCATCATTCCCTTTCCTCTCTCTTTTTCTTTTGTACAGTAGTGTCAGTAGTCTCTTAAATCCCATTATCTCCACATACACAGACTGACACCAAGCTATAATCAACTACCAGATACTATTAATACATACACACTCTTGCTTTTTAATAAACACACTCAGCATGAGCACGCTATTCTTCCTAACTCACCTGACATCACTTCATCTCACACTCACATGCACAGTGACCCCATTCTCTATAATATTTCTATTTTTGGTCTCTTGCTATTTTGATCAGCCATTTGCCTCGATGTTTCACCTCATCTTTTATCCGTCATCATCAAATTCTGCCTCTTCCCATAAGAATCCTTCTCCTCATTTTTACTCCGCTCCACATCTTCCTCTTAAACCCTTTACATCCCTGCATATGCCTCTGTGGTCACAGCAACAAGACTTTTACCTCCATTTAATAATTCAAGTGGTACATTTTTTATTTGGCTTCATGACCAGGTAATTTTTTTTTCCATGAACAATAACTCTCTCCCACACACACTTGCAAAAGAACCCCCCTTTCTCAACTTTCTTTGCCATTTTGTTCTCTCTGTTGCCTTTTCTCTGCCTTTCTTCCACACGCCCACGCCGCTTATTTGCAACACTGCCAATTTTGTGGGGTCGCTACTTTGCTTCTGTGTCTTTTTCATTTTCACCTTTTCCTTTTTTAAAAGTACATTTTGTGCAGATCTTTTCTTTTGTGTACCTCTGCTCTTTCCCTCCATCTCTGTCGCTGCGTCTCACTTCCATAATTACAGCTCTGGACTCAAGCAGTGATGGTAAATGCTTTTCTATTCCCCCACTCTCCATTACTCTTCCTCAGCCTCCATCGCTTTTTTTTTCTCACCAAGCAAATTACATCTTGGTTACTATAGAGACATGTTTATTGAATGCTTTTTACCACACTTGCTTACTTCCCCTCAAGCTCCCATCGCTTTTCCTCCCCCTGTTTTTCTCTGTGTTTACGCTTTTCTTCCACTCTCCTGTATTGATGGTCAGTTCTTCTTTTTGTTGTCTTGAGAGCCTCTTCAACTTCTTTGGTGACAAATAGTTGCTATTTGTACAGAAAAGCTGAGAACTTGGTATGCTGGATAGATTTTCTATGCAGTATTTGCAGCCATTGTAGCTGCCAGTTCTACATGTAAGCGGATAAAGAGGAGAAGTCTCGTATTGTACTGATGTGGAATGTGCTATCTATTACTATTGACTTTATAACTGGCCCCCACTGAATACAACACTCTGAAAAGTGAACAATCTGACTGTGTCGCTACTGTTTCCTCATCATCACTGAAACACTGGCCAGTCTGGTTTTATCTGTTTCGATTTACTCCTATTTCAGAGCTGCAAAATCTGGCCTCCATTTAACTTTTTATGTCCAGGCACAAATCACACAATCACAGCTAACCTTTATTTAAAGACGATACACCAATAAGGTTAATAACAATATGTTTACATTTAAATGAAAATAATATAAAGTTTATACTTCATATAAAAAAGGTGTACAAATGTACAAATATAATGTTGATTCTCAGCTTTATTGCAAGTTATGTTAACTTTCCATTCAAAGGTTGTTCATATACAGTGAAATACCAAGTTAAGTGAATAGCTCAGTGGGTTAAAAATGACCCAATTTCCAAAAGATATGAAGGTAAAATTAAACATTTCTTTAATATTTTATGCAAGATCTTTTTTTTCCTCTCTGTGATTTGTTATTTCAAGAAAAAAAAGAACCTGAAGCTCAAGTTTGGGCACCATACTTTGTAAGACTATCTTTGCCAGGTATCACAGTTTCTACATGCTGTTTCTATTATGAGAGTGTTTCACTCCCAGTATTTGCAGATGAGAGTGCAGAAAGCCTCCTTGGATGTGTTGCTCTTTTGTGGTCTATCCACAGATCTGCGATGATGTTTAGGATGAAGGACTGTGATGGTTGGAACCTTTATCTTGCACTCCATAAGGTGGTCCAGTGATGAAAAAAGCTTCATCATTGATCTTTTGCATTTTAAAGATAAGTTAATTCCCTACCTGCTAAACCTTTTAAGATAAGTTTTTATTGAATTTTTGACAGTACAGTTTATAGTCAACACCAAGACTCTACCACATGCATGTTTCCATAACAAATTTAACTTTTCCCTAAGGAAAGGACAGATGTTACTAATGACATCAACAGTGATAATGTATAACATTGAGTTGGCTCTCAAAATAATAGGACCCACAAACTAAAGTGGCTAAATGGAAGACTGCATTATTTTTGTCGTTAACACTTGTATTTTAGCTGCTAGAACATGTCCAAGTGTGCTCACAGTAGCACAATAATATCTACATGCTATTGTACATTGACTTCTGTATGCTTCAGTGTCTACTATGATGTGTACGTAAAGTCAAATGAAAATGCTTTGCAGGATTTTTCCATGGTTTGTCACTTCAGCCACATTAACACTGTTAATGTTTTAGAACTTCTGGTAAATGATAAACAGTAGAGAAATAACACACACTCCCTATTTTTTTGCTGCGCTCACTCCCATTCTCTCCCCTGCCTTTCCATCCTGTAACTGTCCCAGCAGTCTAACACCCCCACGATTGATCCTATCCTGTCCTTTTCTGTCCCCCACTGCACTGCATCTTTCTGCACTTCCCTTCTCCATCCCAGATGGATTGAGTGAACCCTCTGTAGAGAAATTAACTTTGAGATGAACGAGACTGTAGCAGTTTGTGTGTGCAGTTTGATATTCTGCCAAAACTCCAGTGAAGGTTATGTCTTGATGTATTTACTGCCAGCACACTTCACTTTTATAACATCTGCGGTTCATGCTCTGGTATCTGAAGACAAACCCTTCTCTTCACTGCCAAAAATCTATCTTCATGTAGATGTAGTGGCTTAAATGACTGTGCCGCCACTATCTTTGAACATCATTTAAGACCCTTTGAGAAAGACACAAACCAAATGGGTCTAAATGAGATAAGAGACTAAAATGTAAATAACAATTCATTTCTCTTCATTCTTCTTTTTTTTTCTCTTGATGAGAGCAACCACATACAAACACACAACTGTCATTTTGTGTGTTTTCATAAAAGCTTGTCATAGATATTTGTACTGGAGAGCAAAAATAATGGCAAAGACTTTTTAATGCCAATTCAAACAAAGCTTCATTTAATAAAGCTGCATTATAGATAAAAGCTAAAAAAAAAAAAACAACAAATTGTTGTCTTGTTACAACCGCCATTCAGCCACTCACTTCTTGCTGTTTCATTGCTGTTTGCTGTGTTCTTCCTTCATTAACTGTTTTCTGTTTGTGTTTCCATGTGTGTGTAATTTCTGACAGTCAGTGTGTGTTTCTTGTGGGCAGTGATCTGATGGGGATTTGGCAGACATGCTTATGTGGTAGGAACTAAAAGCAAGTTAATTGTTCCCAAAGGAAATATTGAAACAGGCAGCACCACTTAAAAATTAGGAGCTGACGATAAAAATGCAGATTTTTCTCTTTTATTCTCTGTCATTGACTTTTCTCCCCATCTACAATATTTCCTGTGAGTTATTACTGCAGAATCAGAAACTAGTGTGTATGTGGGTCTGCATGTCATTACATGTCTTTTTTCTGCTGTTGTTTTATTTAATGTTTGACATGGTTACAATAAACACCTGCAAACATTTAATTAAATGGAAATGCTCCCATGTTTTCCAGTAATTGCACTTGATGCTTTGTAATTAACTCTACATATGATCTGATTTAATTACTCTTAAAGGAGACATTCTGTAAAAAGAAAAAAAAGAAAACATTATGATCCACTCATAGCTGTGACACATAATTACTTTGATCAGGTAGATTTACCTCAAAATATTAAACAAACCTGAACTGAAACACTGTTAAGAGTTTTTTCTAAGTCCTCTTGGACTGGGCGGTGGTTTGTGATTTGAATTATTAATTACTAGTTATTGTCTTATTGCTCAAGGATGTGGATTCTCAGTCTGCGCCTATCTGCTGTACAGCTCTTCCCCTCATCAGAACATGGGTGAAAGTGATATCGTCTAATGATTGCCCTCTCATTCTCTCTTCACCCCGGCTCTCTCGCAGTCTTTCAGTAAATGAGGAAAAGTGATAGGGTTCTCTAATGACTAGTATGAATAATCACCATCTAAATAAAGATTCTGTTTGATACTAGAAATTTCCCACTTTGTTTTTTGCTCCCTTCAACTCTTCACTCGCCCTTTTACTCTCTTGTTTCTCTTGATTTTACATCCCAAGTTTAACCCATTGCAGCCCAGTTTAATCCGCAAATGTCTATGTTTGTCACAATATGTGGTTGTAAATTATATAAAGACAACATATCCCCAGGCTTCTGTCTATTGGAATAGTTTATGTTCCACAAGTCCAAAACATTGTAGCTTCGGATTCAGGCTTGCATCATTTTGGTTGGCAGTTGTATAAAACTTTCTAGTCTGTGACAATGTATAGTTTTCCAATACCAAGCTTGCATTTCTTCACATCTAAATGTAATCATGAACATTAATTCTACATCTAATCATTAGCAAGTGGGAGTAAAATTTAAAAAAAAAAAAAAAAAAGTTGTAGAAGTGCAGCAAAAGTAGAAAAGTGAGGAGACTTGGAGGAGACTGGGCAAAATGGGATTTGAAGGTCGAGGTTTTAATCTTTTTAATACCTACCAGTACCTTGTACCCCCTTATACAGCTAACTGTCTCACCATTACATTGCAAATAGAGAGGAGGAGAATAGAGAGAGAGAGAAAAAAGAGAGAATGAACATTTATTTCCACAAGAAACTGCAATTTCTTATAATTTGCAGGTCAATGTGGCTATTTCACTTTCTGCCATGAGACCAGGCTGGCCTCTGACTTGTTTCTCTTCTTTATCAATGACATTCAAAGTTTTTTTTAAATTTCTTTTTAGGATACGGTCAGCCCATGTTTTCCTCCACCTCCAACCAGATGCTTAATTTATTAATCTAGTTGTCAGTTTTCACATACAACTGTTGAGAGTGTGCACATAGGTGTTTGTGTGTTTATTTATTTTTTTCTTTCTCTCCGCAGATCAGAAAGGATCTCAAATTGACATCCATTTCTGCTGCACGTTTAGCTTTTATATCCTCAGCCGGAGTGCACGGTGAGAGGAACCGGAAGATATAAAAGAGTGGGAGAGTGCCAGGGAGATAAAAGGAACACATAAGAAAAACCTTGCTGTCTGTCTGCACGTTTATTTTGTGCTTACTAAAGTTCTTCTTCTAGCACATTCTCTCGCTCTCTTCGTTCGGCCGAAGAGGAGCTGAGTTATTAAAACGCCAACCTTTCCAACAAGAGGCAATAAATCAAACTAAATATCCAGGGGAGAGAGAGAAAGGAGAGAGACAGAGAGTTAGAACATGAAAATGAAAAATTGGGAATGTATAAGTCATGGAGGGGGATTTGATGAGCAGAAGGCTTGGGAAAGAGGGAGAGAGGAGAATGCAACCAGAATGAGGAATGAATTGATGTTGAGGACGAGGAGAGAAGAAGTAAAGGGGAAAAGAATGAGTGTCTCATCCTGCTGGTCTGATATTTGCTCCCGCTTCATCCACTTTGATTACAGACAGACAAGTCGGCCAATCAGGGTCAATATAGCATCAGTTAGAATCAGTCAGTTTGTGAGCAACTTATTTTCAGGGCAGCAGTAGCTTTTATTCCTGGTTTGTGGCAAATATGTTGCTATGCTGTCAAATAGATGGATTTATATATATATATATATATACAGTGTGTGTGTATATATATATATATATATATATATATATATATATATATATATATATATATATATATATATATATATATATATATATATACACACTGTTTATGTGTGGCTTTCGGAGACTAGGATAGATAGATAGATAGTATTTTATTAATCCCATGAAGAAAAAAAATTCTTTCAAAATATGTTTACATTCTATTTAGACTATTCTACAACTAAGTCATTTCTGCCATGAGGACAGTTTTCGTTAGGAGTTTTAGGACATCATATGGATTTAACCTCCTGAGTCCTAGCATCCTCATACAAGGACATTGCATATTTGGTTTTTTGCACCATAATACTAACTTCTGTGAAAATGGAGTCTGTTAAACACTTACACTGCCATTTCGTGGTGTCAGAAGAAATTTAGTTTTTTAATTTGAAATTATATTTTTTATCTACATCATATGTAATAAAATATGTATAATCACGAAAATATTAAATATAATTTATAATAAATTATATATTAATTTGTTGGTTCTTCCCTAAATTAGCTAGAAGAAATTTCTAACAGCAGTCAAACTGAAGCACGGGTTAAAAATGAGAAAGCAAAAAGGACTATAAAAGTATTTAACATGTTTTTTTTTTATAATTATTATTATTCAACTATAACCTAAAGCAATGTTCAGTGAATTTTTGGAAAAAGTGCATTTGTCAGTAAAACATTTCAGAGCACATCATAGCACAAAATAGTCCCCATCAAATTCTTCATACTCTTTTGTGTTTTAAGTTTCTTTTCCTATATTGGTCTCCAAATTTCCCTTTATTTTCACCTTTTCAAAACCTGGTAAATATGCTAACAAAAACTACACAGCCTCTTTGGGTCATTAGAAAACTGAAATACAAGTCAAACCAAAAACAAACATGTCCAGTAATTGCACATCACAATATTCAGGAAGAAGGCCCAACAAGGTTTTCATCTCCACTATACTTCTCTTTTTATGAGATAAACACAAAGCTTTGGTTCTCTGATGCATCACCCACTGCAATAATTAAATAAGATTTAGCTTTATCGATAAAAGTCGCATAAAGAAACAGGCATGGCAGTGAATTATTGTAAGTCACGGGACTTTAGTTTTAGAGGCCTGAGTTCAACATTACATATATATATATATATATATATATATATATATATATATATATATATATATATATATATAGCACTGGAAAAATTATATAAAAATCATATAAAGAAATGAACAGTAAACTGAATAAACTGTTGCAAAGTAATTTTCTTAATTCAAATGTGTTAAAATCTGATATGCTGTGACAATACTCAATTATTACCGTGCCAATAAAGTAAATTAGAAATGGAGTTTTACAAGGGGCACAATGAAGGACAGAGGCAGCAGTCTAAGCATGACATTGAGAATGCTTTGAGGTTAAATGGTTAAATGGTTTAGGCCCTTTAAAGTGGCTGTTGTTTTTTTCGGCTTCCACTGGCACTCCATTCCTCCATTGGTTCCACATTCGCCTTTAAAGGCCTAATAGGAAGAGAGAAACATCAGTCGTAGCTCAGCCCCAAACTCTCACTAATGGAACACAGGCAAACACATATGCATTATACTTATCTATGTGGTTTATTACGTAGTTTTCACAGATGGACACTCAGCTTGTGTTTGTGTTTTTAAGTTTGGGTAGACTTTCAGGGTAATGGAGATAATCAGAAAGCGTGAAAGAGAAATGGAACAATAGAAGATACACACTTGTTCTCTCCCTGACATCTCTTCCCTCACTGGACCATAAGATGGGCTGTTTTCCACAAAATGCTTTTCTTTTGTTGTCTCTTGTTTTCTTAATCAAAGCCATTATCATTTGCTAGGTCTTTAAAAAATACACAATTTTAAACAAGTCTTTTGTAGTTAGATATGAGTCCCTTTTTTACTCTGTTATAGTCTGACTTCCTCATATGTTAAAATAAAATTTATATATCACCTTGTGGTGGCTTCATTTAAGAAACAATGATGCAAAAAACAGTCCTCTAAATCAAAAGTTGTTTATTGTTAATATTTTTGCACTTGAGTTATGTTAATTTACAATAAAACTTTAAAGCTTCATTAACATCACTTGATTAGATAAGTCAAAACTACTTAGTAAGGCGTTAAGAAACCATTATAGTTCTAATATACATTATTTTTATGTTTTTTTATGGTTTTAAATTGTCATTTTGATGGTTGATATTTTTACACTGCATGCAGTTGCTCTCATGATCACAAATATACTTCTTGTATGTTTGTCAAAAGTTATTAGGGATAGTTTTGGCATACATGAGCAAATGATCCAAGGGCTTGTTGGTACTGCATGGTCGATATAAGGGAAGCAAACATGAAAAATGTTAAATTACAATAGCAAACTTCAGGGTTTTGTCGTCTCTTTTGATATATTTGAAAATGTGTTTGCCTTCAGATTATTTGCCTTTATATAATTCAGATAATGTGAAAATTGTAGACTTCAGTCAATAGAACGGCCTACTCTAATAGGTTGTGTGTAATGACAATGAAATCTAATGCTTATTTTCCTGTAGTCAACACACTTTTTCAAATATGGAGCAGTCAAAGCTAAAGGTTGGAGCTGAGTGAACTTAACACCTCAGATTTGTTTGTGAAGACAGTGTATCCTGGGGCAGGCCCTTAGAAAAAAACTAACGCCATCATAGTGCTGTGAGCATGGAAAACAACAATAAGTGCATGAAAACAAGATGATGAATAATGAAAAAGCAAGAGAAATCATTTGGAGAATTAGCATGAGAGCACGGTTATACCAGTGTTTGTTGCTTGATTAGAGGTTAAGTTTTATTAAATCAAACTGAAATTGTCTCCTTCAGTATTTGTGATGGCCTTTCAGGTTTAATTTTATTGTTGCATATCTTTCTGTTATTTTTTTATGAGTTCGTGCCTGAAGATCTAAAAGAGATGTGGGACTGCAACTGATATTAATAAATGGTCTTACTTTAATGAATGGGCTTAATTTAACAGAGCATGCACAAACATAGGTCTATACACACAACCAAGGCCTACACAAAGGAGAGATGGCACTACATGCTACTACTAACTGAATCACAGATATCATTTTCTGAAGGATTAGCTTAATATGAGATACTGATGATAGTATGGGCTGCAAGACAGTTGGTGTTTGGGCATCTGTGTGTATTCTGTAAATTCATTGGGATGGAGAACCTACACATCAATTATTCATCTTGTGCGCTGCTCAATCAGATACTCAGGAATCCATCTCTCTCCCCCTTTCTCACCTGCAGGGATTACAGAAGGTGCAGTACTGGTGGTTTCACAGCAAATTAGCATGCTACTGTTGTGCTGGCCAGTACATTGTTCATTACTGATAGAAAGAAGAGACAGGTGACGCTCATGGTGCTGATTTTCCTGGATGCGTGGGTAATAGAATCCCATCAGGTAGCTCAAAGAATTTCAACCTTGAAGACCTGTGGGGAGCACATAAATTATAAAACCATACACTTGAAAAGCATCAAAACTGCCAGTATGTAAGCTTAATACAATGTGGTAAGCTTTGTAAGCTGGTGACACATTAGTTTTTACTTTTAGAATAGGATGTTAAAGATGCAGATATAAAAAAATTAGTAGAAGATGATGCTGTTATTTCTTTTGATGATTGCAACCAATTTCATCATGATGTACATATATCTGCACTTTCAAAATGAATCAAAGGGTATAAAAATAATGTATGAGACATAGCTAGACGTTGCCATGGCATGGTCATGATGATCAGCTGTACAATGTTCTGCAAAAGTGTTTACAGAGGGGTGGTCCAAAAACCACAGCCTGCTTATCTCCTCGCAGTCCTACCCTCCCATGGTCGCTTTCCAAGAGTTTAATGCCACTGGTGCATTTTTTTTTCTATTCACTGACCCCCTGCCCATCAATATGATGAACAAGAAGTTGGAATCATAAGAGAGTATAAAATAAAAATGTGTTTTGATGTTTTTCAGACTACACTGACTCACTATCCCAGTTAAAAGTTGTGTAATGTGATGAAATACAACTGAAATTATATTAACATCATTCATTCAATGCATTTTTCTTTTTTTACATTTTCTTTCTTTCTTTTTTTTTTTGAATGTTTAAAATTGTGGTTGAATGTTTCAACTCATTTTCCATAGCTGCTTTATCCTGATCAGGGTCGGATGAGGGCATGAAACCCGTGCCAACTCCTACCGAGAGAGTCCATCACCGAGCCTAACGAGACAAAAAGACACACTCACCATCACCCCTACAATCAATTCAGAATTGCCATTTAACCTAACGTGCATGTTTTTGGACTGTAGGAGGAAATCAGAGTGCCTGGGGAGAACCCATGCTGGCACCAAAAGGACATGGAAACTCCACAGAGAAAGGCCTTAGTCATGGTCCAAACCAGGAACATTCTTGCCATGAAGCGACAGCAATAACAACCACAGCACATTGTGCATACAGTATCTTTGAAATGGCAATAAATGTACCTTATTAAGACCATTAAATCACAATATCTCAAAATAGACCCTTTCACAGCTGTATATTAAAAATCTTTTTGTCTAGCTTGCCTATATAGCCTGTGTACATAACCTAATTAGGTTTTTACATAATGCGCATTTACCTTGTCAGCAAAGCTGTGAAATAATAGAAATTATTTAAAAACTGTTCAAAATTACAACAATCAAAATTTAATATGCGGCTTTAGAATGAAATAGTTCAACATGTTTATCTGCTCTCTTGCTGAGAAGTAGATGGAAAGGCAAATTCTGCCCACCATCATACTTATTTCTAAAATGCTTCCTTTATTTGGCCTGGTAAGTTCCCAGAACCTGTTCTATATCACCATAGTAGCTTCTGTTTTGAGAGTTAAATAAACTTTTGCTTGCGTTAGAGTTCTTACACAGCTTCTGCTTGAATACTGACATTTATACCTGTGTGGAAGAACTTTGTAAAGACAAAGAAGTTTATTTGGAACATTAATATTCTGAAAGTGTTCTGGGGTCATCTAGATTTGATGGGCATGTGGACAATAGCTTGTTAGCACTCTCCAACTGTGAGCACACTGTGACCTTTGACCTGAGTTTGGAGCTTAAAACAGTTAGGAGTCCTCTGCTCTGTCAACTCTGTGTCTGTGACCCTGAAGCAAGAAGGTTTGGTTCAGAGGTTAGAAAGCAAGAAGTAAATAAATATTCTCAAAGAGATTCCTGAAATTAGAATGCTGAATACCATTTTACAATATTCATGCTTAGCGGTGGTATGTTGCTTGTTATTAGCACTCCTCTGCACTTTGTTGAAAAGGTAGCATCAACACTTCACACACTTCATCAACAGTAGACCCACGACTCACAATGCTGCACACATGGATACTGTGGAAGACAATCCTAGAGGCCAACTCAAAGCCAACTGCACAAGTCACCATAAAGTCCTCCCCATACAAAGGAGATGCCCTGTATCCACTATAGTTCTGCATCGGCCTGAACCCTACGCCTGATATTTATCTACAAAGAGTAAGGCAAGTCCTGAAGAGTCAGCTGAATAGCAAAAGCAAGTCCAAGCCATCAACATGTATGTCCTTAGCAATCATTCAACACTCAGGTGGAGTAATAGTCTGGCTAAGGGATGAGATGTAAGGCACCAACAAAAAGACAGGAAAACTCCTCAGGATGGGTGGTGGGTTTCACCCCCAGTAAGTCACTAATCAAGACTGAAACAACAAAGATCCAAGACTATCTTTAAAAGGCAGATGGAATAATATTGTCACAAAACAAAATCTTACTTATTACAATAAATAGGTAAAATGATGCATCATTTCTATAGTGTGTAACCGAAAAGCAGCCATCTTTATAATAATCATTTTCTCGTAATTATTAGTGTCTAGATCATGTGATTATCAGTCCAAGTAGAGACATTCCAGACTCATCTCTATTGACCTTTTTCAGTTCTTCTAGCACACCTTCACAAGGAAGGTGTTCAGGATATATCCCCTGTATCTACGCTATATGACCCAACTTTCCCAAATGACTCCCTCCACTGGAGAGGAAAGGCTTTATTCTGAGTCCTAATGACTGAACTGTTCCCACTGTCTCTAAAGGTGAGCCCAGTTGCTCGTGGAAAGAAGCTAATTTTCTGCTGCATCCACAATCTTGTCCTTTTGTTTATTATCTGCAGCTTGTGAGCAAAGGTGAAGGTAGGAATGTATCAACCAGTAAATTAATTTTTTGCTTAGCTTTCCTTTTCTGACAACACAGATGTATTATGTCTGCATCACTGCAGATGTTGCACCAATTCCCCTGTCAATATGCTGTTCAACTTTCTACACTCATGAACAAAACCCCAAGATACTTAAACTGCGCTCCCTCACATGACACAAAAGCTAATTTCCAACCCAGAGCTGGTATTCCATCCTTTTTCCAATTGAGAGTTATGGTCTCCGAGTTGGAGTTGCTAATTTTTGTCCCAGCTGCCTCATGCTTGGCTGCAAATAACCGCGGTGCAAGCTGGAGGTCACTGATCAATGAAGCCAACAAGACCACATCATCTGCAAAAAGAAAAGATCCTGAGTCCACTGAACCGTGCACACTCTGCCTCCTGGCTCTGCTTGGAAATGTTGTCCCTAATAGTTATTACCAGAGCTGGTGACAAAGGGCAGCCCTGGCAGGAATATAACACCCCTCATGAGTCTGTCGGTAATGTGAAACAAACCCTTGCTCTAACTGCACAGGAGCCGAAATGCCCATAACAGCAGGAGAGGTAAAGCTTACATGGATCATCCTGAGAGATGCAGTCATGGCTTTATTTCCAACTCTATGAAGCATTTGATTGGTCAAGCAAACTCCCAGTCAATCCTAAAAGCATTTATTAGAAAATGGGCATTTAGAAGCAACTTTTTTTGTTTATGGGTTTGAAGATCCATAAACTTTAATGTGTGATTTTCCTGAAGGTACTTACAGAAAACATTATGAAAAGCTTAATATATGGGGTGTCAGTAGCATGTGTTTTTAAAACCCTATTTTCTAGCAATTGTGTTACCACACCTGAAAAAAATGAGTTATCTAACTGCTCAGTGTGATGGACTACTGATGGCCCCCAAGTTTCATCTATATGGATTGATTTCTCTCTCTCTCTCTCTCTCTCTCTCTCTCTCTCTCTCTCTCTCTCTCTCTCTCTCTCTCTTTTTTTTCTCTTGCCCAAACTGAAATCATTGAAACTGGGTCTCACAGCTCTGAAGATTTTGGATCTGATATGAATTCTCTGTGAATGGTATTAAATCAATTCAAACATGTCCATAATCAAAGTCACTATGAGCTCAGCACGTTAAATCACTCAATATTTGATTCCTTTAAGTATTTTTCTGCATCAAGTGTGTAAGATTCACTTAATAAAACAAAATCTGGCATTGGCTAACCTTTATTCAAATCCTTTCCTCTTTATTCTGTCTGTCCTTGTGGTCTTATGAGAGCAAATTGATGCAGACATCAACAGGGAGAAGCTGATCTGCTCCTCAGTTGTTACAGGGAATGAGGGATGAGCCAGAGGGGGACAGTGAAATGATAAAGAGGACATGAGTATTATGCTCACAACTTGTTTGTAAAAAAAAAAAAAAAAAAAAACAGAACAGGAAAGAAAACAAGATAAGAGTAAGTAGTTTACAGTGCTCTGTATGCTGTATGTTGGAGGAGTGCAGCAGACTAGAGGAGGCGCTGACTGGCTTTCTGGGGCTATAAAAATTGTGCTGACATAGTGGAGTTAATGTTTGTCAGCGTCAAACAGGAAAGTGTAAGAGTGGAAGTGGTATCCTTCCTCCAGCAATCATTTAAAAAAAGAAGAAATACTGTGAAAACAGAGAGGAGCAAGAAAAACTGGAGGAAAGGAACAGCACAGGTTGCTTCGATAATGATTCCAGATGTTAAATTGCGTCTATTTAGTTTACTGCTCATGGGATCAATAGGGAAAAATTGAGAAAAGGGGGGGAAGAAGGAGGGGTAAAAAGCGGCAGAAGAGGATTAAAGATGGCAGAGGCAGTGAGGAGTAGGATTGCGAGAGGAATGTGGTTGCAAAGCTAAAGCAGTGGAGAGCAGAGAAGGGAAAAAAGAGGGATGGAGGGTTGAGATGATGGATGTGCTGTTCTCGTTTCGTGCCCCCTAACGAAGACTCTAATTAGTGTTTGTGTAATTCCACACTGTCTCCTCCGCCTGCTCATCTTAATTAACTACATTCATCTTCTCCTCCCTCTATCCATCCCTTTCTCACATCCTCCCTCCCTCTGCCCTCCTAAAATAACATACTGACTGTCTGAACCCCACCTGGACCAGACCTGCTTTTACTTACTCACTCTCTTTCCCTTCATCTTTGCCATTCGCTTTTGTTCCCCCTTCTCTCCATCATTTTTTTTCCCTGTATGTGTCTTCTTCTGTCTAACATCCCCCCCACTTCACCTCACCTATGAAAAACTCTCAAGTCCTCTTTTTTGCTCTATTGCTCTTGTGGCTGACTGTGCTTGGCTGGTGTAAAAGCCTGCCCACCCCTGCGAGGCTCCAGAACCACATATGGCAACAGCCCATTTAGTCAGCCTAGTCATTAATTTCATCAATAGGCTCAAGTTATGGAAGCAACACGGCTACAAACTACTCCAGCTCCACTGAGTCATACAGTAGAGTCAGGTGGAAGTCTCTCCCCAACCAAAAACAGCCAGCTGAACAACAGTAAATGAGCCAAATTTAGCAGTAACTCTTAAACAAACTGAGGGTGAGAAAAGGTAAACAAAACAAAGAAACAAAGAAGACTCTGGATCTGCTTTAGCTGAGCAAGGACCAGGTGCATTTTTGGGACAGCCATACAAGTTTGACTGGCAGTCAGAGAAGAAGGAGAGACTGAGGGGGGATTTGTGAAGTGCATTTACAAAATGAGATGACAGGACTGTTGATGACTGGTCTGTATTGTGTTACTCTGGCGAGCAGCTGATGGGTGACTACCTGCCGTCATTTAGTTCCACAGTCTGAAATAGCTTTTCTGCTTTCAACCTTTCAGCAGTCAGTCAGTGTGACAAAGGAGAGCTGGGAGTCAGAGCCTCTGGTTCACAGAAACTCATCTGTGCACACGCACATGAACACACCCTCACACACACACGTGTTTACAAATGTAAATATTCACTCTTGAGTACTCATGCACACAAACCCAATCAGACAGGCTTCTGCACAGGGCACACAGATGCACAAGCCAGGTGCCATTCAAAGAAAAATATATTTTATACACATTTGTGCCCTCTGTCATATTTGTGTGTTTTTGTGTGTGCAAACGAAAGCTTCAGTTTGCTGAGAGCAGCAGAAATGGTTTTTCATCTTCTTTTCTGTGGACAACACTTAGACTCATAATGCACCATTACAACCCACAATGCAGCTCACTGTTTAGATTTTCTGGCAGTCTTTGCTGGGCTGGTTATCATCATACTTCCCAAGTAGAGGAAAGATGTTCACTACACACACAGGCTGCATTGATAGCGGTTATAAGCCAATTGGTCCCACCTCCTGCAGAGGGTCAGAGGTTAATCTATCAGAGTTTTCACCTGACAGCACTTTCTCACAACGGCTGAGCAGAGGGAAGCGAGGGAGGCTGAACGCATCGGGGAAATAGAGATAGGCCCAGCAAGGATGAGACCAAGAGCAGTAAGGCAACAGATAGCAGTAGACACACAAATTAGGGGTCAGAGATGAAGAATAAGCTACAGACATGGGAGAAAGAAATTGAGAGATAGAGGAAGAAAGAAAAGAGAAGGATTTACAGGTGCAAAGGATACCAACTGTCTATAAATCATGATTTACAAATGGGCAGAAATCTCCCCACAGTCCTTTCAACTCCCTTCACACACACGATGTCACCATCAGAAACTCCAGTAAGCTTTCCTTGAGGTGGAAGGTGCCTTTTGGCATTGATCTCAGATCAGCTTAGCCACTGGAATACCTAACCTTTAACAATGAAAGGAAAATGCAAATCTGACCTTAGATGACAGTATATGTTAAACCTCCTCCCAGTCTCTTAATCTTGGTACCCACTGGGCTCGGCATCACCTGTGCTGCTGCCGCCGCTGTGGCTGATGAAATGTAGATGTTACAAAGAACGGCTGGCAGCTGGCTTTTTCAACCTGCACCTGTTCCCTTCCTGTGTGTGTGTGTGTGTGTGTGTGTGCATGTGTGTCTGTCCAGGGGAGGGGGTTTTCTTGTGTATGTGGCTGTCTGTCTGTGTATGTGCGTGTACCTGCTGTCTTCAGTGTTTCTGCATTGTCTGCAGAAGTGCACTCATGGGATGATGCAGTACTGAGACTTGTGATATATGAGGCATCAGGAACATTTGTCTAAATAGTCTTATACACAAGCCTGCATCCCTGCACATACAAATACTTGTTTGTAAGACATAGATACACATGAACACACTACATTTACTATCTGCTTTCAATATTTTACCTTTTAACTTGGGTCTACATATTATTAATGTTTGTCTTTTTCATTTCTATGTTTAGCTATTGCAGCAACTAACAAATACACATTTTCTCCTGTGTCATTAAAGCAGCACATTCAAGTAATTTACTCAGTTCAGTTCTCTTCCTGCATTTTGTTCTGTTGACTGAAGCACTTTTTTTAATCTTTCATTGTCTTCTTTAAAAAAAAGAAAATATTTCAAAAAGCAATTCACGTGTTAAAGCCAAGATGAGCGTTAACAAAACATTTTATTTTTGCCTAATTTGTAAACAAGTTTAAAGATTTAAAACTGCTGTATAGAAATTATATAAATGTCACCTTCTCAGTTGCGCACACTTGATTGGGATGTTATTGTTAATATACTATACCAATATGCAAATTATTTTTTCTTTAATCATAATAAAATTATTCCTCAAAAAATATTTATCTATATTTGTTTTCTTAATTTTTCTTCATTTGGCTGAAATTTGAAGGGTCAAATCTTGCTTAAAAAAAGTGAAAAAGTAAAAAAAATAGTAAAAGAAGAAGAAGATTACTTGCATTGCCTTGAAAAAATAATAAGGTCATCATTAAAAGTTAAAAATTTGCAAGTGTTCTATGTTTTTGTTAATTACACTAATAGAAGGTTTGAGTCCCTATAATTACATTCAGCTCACCTTGCAGCTAATGACATGTTTTAAATGTATTAAAGTTTTTGTGTTAACATACAGGAAATTCCCTTTTTTATGTTTAAATATGCTAATGTGACTTTATCTAAACAAAGATATGCTGATATATCAATTCAAAGTTTATTAATATAGACTTCTGCTTATGAATGTTACCAAAATGTGGAATAGTTCGATCGACCCTAGCACAAAAAAAAAATAAAATAAAATAATAAAAATCAGCACATAAAACACACATAATCACATAATCAAATTACATTTTAAACCTCAGATGAATATATATATATATAATATTTACTCAAAGTTATAAATGTTGCTTATAAAGCAACATTTTGCTTTACAAGTTAAAGTCTTATTGCACAATTCTGAGGTGTTCAGAAATATAATTTTAATGCGGTGTGGGAGAAAACCGTCTGCTGTCACAAAAGACAAAATAGTTTGAATTCTACCTGACCCAGTCTTTTGACTTTTCTTCTTAACTCTTAGTTGCAGTTGGTCAGAGTTGGGCAAGATAAACAAAGAAGAAAAAAATAGAAATATGAATAAATAGCTTATTATTATCTGAATTTCTCTTGCTAAATAACACCAGGCAATGAAATCTATTAACACCTACACATTGGGAACAATTAGACAAACATGACAATTAGTTTTTTGTTTGTGCTATTGGGCCGTTTTTTATTTATTTTTTTATTTGTTTTATTTTTTATTAACTTGAACTTATTTAATACTTCAAGACAGTTATAAATAACTATGACAAGTAATAAAAATTTTACTTAAATGCTAGGCCTTAATGTCCTTAAAACAAGTATTATTAGTAATGTTTAGAAAGGATTGACGGCATCAGAGTTCATAGAATCTGTCAAGATAAGAATAAAAATTCCACATTTCTTCTCTGTTTTATTGCACTTTACTCAGGCATAGTGGCAGACACAACATTTACTAGGAATTCGTTCTCTGATGTCCTTAGATGTCTCTAGTTGCCAAGAACATTAATATGGATGAAAAAATTACATCAAACATGGGAAACATTTTTCAATATGCTATATAAAAGCCAAATTAAACCAACATGAGTACCCTCTGACCAGGGCAAATTATAAAAAAATCATTATCATGCCAAATGTGACATTAGAAAGACTAAAATATTCTTATCTGTGTTTATTTTGTATTTTTCTGTTGATTTAATTAATTATAATTATTTTACAACTCAAAGTTTTTTTCTCTGATATTTTATTTATATTAAGTACCCTCTGCACAACTCCATAGTAATCCCATTTGAGAACCACAGCTCTAGATAGCCAGGAAGGCTGAATGCTTTCAGTGTTGTTGTTGAACATGTTGAAATTCTGAACAATTTAGTGTTAAACATTTTATATTTCTTTTTCTGCTGCAAGTGAAGAGAAAAGGGAAAGAGGGATGAGCAGTCAGGTGAAGAAGAAAGAAGGATTAGGAATAGATGAAGAGAGATGAACTAAACACTATAATTTTTTTCTTTTACGTCAAATTTCATATTCCAAAACACAAAACATTAGATTAGGTGGAATGTTTATCATCATAGGTTAAATGTATCACCGCACTGTCTGTTTACTACTGTCTATTGTCTACTCTAACACCTCTATTTTTTTCTGAATTTAAACTTAGAAAAAAAGAAAAAAAATCTTGGCTCATGTTTGAATTTACATGTGGTCTGGGCTCAGCCCAGGGTGTCCTTAAAGGCTGGAAACACCCCTAGATTTTAGTGTTTCATAATGATGTCCTTAGAAAAAAAAGCAACACAGAAACCAGAGCTGGGCTCAAAGACAGCAGCAACCAGAGAGGAGGATCTCAGGTACATGAGTTGCTCTGTATGAGTTTAGGATATGAAGACCTTTTATAATAAGAATATTAAAAATGTAAAAGACTGTAAAAAAAAAAAAAAAAAAAAAAGCATTGCTGTTGTTAGTTGTTTGTTCTGTTCTGTGCAAAATGCGTTAGGTCTGCTCTGTGGGACACTGTTCTGATACAGGGAGATAACTGGAGACTTTAGATGGCAGCACAACAGATAGAAGCACACTGAACAACGATAATGCCAGCAAGTTTCTCCCTCTAGATTTACTCTTGAAATGTGTTCTGTTTTCCACTCTAAAACAATATTTATGTCCAGGCCTTGTAACATCAAATGTGTACAACAACGAAATTCCTAATTCAGTACGCACAACTCTTTGCTTTCAGACTTATCCATTCATATATTCTTTTATTATATTTGCAATCATAATTTCTGTTTTTTAATAATAAGTATAACTTGGTTTAATCAACATAGTAAAATCAATGTAAAAAATAAATAAATGATGGTCAACAGCTGAGCTTATGTAAAATAAAAACAAATGAATTTGAAAAAAATGGAAAAAAATGGCATTATATGACAAGAAGCACTGATTTCTTTTCTTTTTGTTTCTTTTATTTGTCACACGGCATTATTCATATTGTGCTAAATTCAAAATAAAACAAAGTAGAATTAATTCCGTTGTTTTAAAGTAACTTCATAAGCATCTATCTCATTTTGCTTTAATTTCTTTTTTAATATATATCACATTTAATTGTCAGATATTTGATATTTGCACAAAACATCTGTAAAATTATATTTTTAATATTCAGGCAGGAACTCATGAATACTCATGTGTCTCTATAACCCAGCACATCTGCAGATATCATTGCACCCCTCTCTCTTTCCTTTCCTCCTTTTTTCTTCATGGCCACATATCTTCCTTTACTGATACAACCTGTCTGATTCTTGGTAAGACCTCTAAAAAAATAGCTGAGTAAGTGAATATAGGTCCTAGTAAGTGAGTGTAGTCTAGAAAGAGAAATGCCACTCATTCCAGATATTTCTGTGAATGTTTTTGTTACACTTCTCAGAATAGTTGGAGGACTCCCTGCAGGATTACAAGGCCTATGTAGTATCTAGTGGATTATGTTGACTTATCTTTTTGATGTATATCTTTATGTGTCCAAATGTGTGTCAAAGCCATAGGCAGGTGTAAGAAGTGTCCTCTCAAAAAAAAAAAAAAAAAAATCTGCATTATCATACAGTCAGCTTTTTTTTCATATAAATCCATCAACAAAGATTTCCTTCATTATAATAATATGTGAAACAGGAAACTAAATCCAGGTTTTTGGATCAATGCTGATCCTCTCAGAGCTCCTGACACTGACTTCTGATGATGTGGAAGTTAAATAAATAAAGTCATTTCTCCATGGTAATTCTCGTCAAACCTGCCAAACGCAGCCTAAATATTTGACATGGAAGGAGAGAAGATCAGTGAAAAGTGAGATCAAAGGATGGTGGAAGTGGGGTAGTGGCAGCGATGGTGCTGGTGGGGCGTGCATGTGTGCAAGTGTGTGTTTATGTGCAAGCATGTGTGAGGATGGTGCAAGTAGTGATGAAACGCATTCTACAGCGTGATACTTTCAACACCACCAAATTTTGCTCAAGCTCCTCCACACATGGGAGTAATCTAAACTCAAAGCGGTGTGCTTGAGTGTGTTTCTTTCTATATATGTGTGTGTGTGTGTGTGTGTGTGAGAATTGGTCTTCTGCCGCTAGCTACTATTCTTCATATTCCTGTCACCTACTCTTCTTCTCTCTCATCTTCCTCTGTCTCCAAAACAACATGCGCGCAAACACACACATGCACACACACAAAACGATTGTATTTGTCTTTATCAGTCTCTCCATTTTCTTCGCCCCTCCTTGTGTTCGGTCTCCTTCGTTCAATATTTCATGCCGTTGAGAGCGTATCTATTCTGAGCTCTTTCTTTTTCTCTCCATACGCCCTCTCCTCCCTTTTTTCCTCCATCTCGCCCATCTTCTTAAAAAAACCCTCTCTCTACACATCACTCTTGCTGTCCTCTCCCTCTTTCTGCACCTCTATAAATCTCCCTCTCCCCCTCACTCTCTATATCTCATTGCACTCTTAATGTTCTGTGCCCCATCTAACTTTTTCTCTCAGCCCTGACTTACAGACTCTTCCACCTTTTCATTTCCTTTTCCTCCCATCTCGTCACCCCTCTCCTCTCCTTCATGCCCTCTGCTGAATCAGTTTGCGTGACTGTTCAGAGGTATCAACTCAGCTTCTCCTTCCCGTAACCCCCCTACTCCTTCTCTTTCCTCTTTCCCCCTTGGATTCCTCTCCTACCAAAACACAGAGAAAGCCCTGTTCTCTCTTTTTGCACCTCTTTCATTTTTGCATCCCCCTTGCCACCCGCCCGCTTTTCTCCCTCCTCTCAACCCCATCCAATCTTAGTGTCACCTCTTCTCTTCTTCTCCCTTTCTCCCCTCCTCCTTCCGCACTCATCTCCATCTCCACCACTAACCCCCACCCCGTCTCCTCCTTGCTCTTAGCCTGTTCCAGTGTTGTTTTAGGCACAGCAGTGAAAGGTAAACAGAGAAATTGAAAATTCATGTCAGTCACTCGGGTGAAAGAGGGATAGGGAGGGAGGGAGAGCAGCAGAGGTGGTGAGGGAGCAGAGGGAGGCAGGGGGAGTGTCAGTACAATTTACTAACACAACAGTGAACAGCGAAGCAGGCCAAAAAACAGAGCAAGCATGAGGCGGAGTGAAAAAGAGACTCCCAGTTCAAGAATTCCATCAGAATACATAAAACTGCTAAAAAGAAAGAGTTTAGTGTATGATGTTCATGTGCACTCTAGAGACCTGCTGAATTCATCTATGTATTGTTTACTTCCTGGGCACCCACAAGAGGGATGCGAGCCCTGTAGGGGCCCAATATCCAATTATCAGCACTATGAGGAAACTCAGATTAAATTTCAAGGTTTCAGAAAGGAGCTCTTGACAGATGTGTCGCTGGCCGGCTCTGGGCTGGAAATGTCATAAGAGCCTCAGTGTCACCATATGCAGTCAGCCTGGAGGTCGTTTCTCATAATAACCCCAAAACAAACGTAATCCAATAGTACTGCTACCCACGCCTGAAGAATCCAACCTGGATGATGAGAATTGACAGGAGCGTTTGCTGAAACCAAGTCTGCGTCTTGGTATAGTTATAACCAAGCCACTGTAACCTTCAGTTATTAAAGTTTCTTAGGCTGTAGTTTGAATGGTCTATTCCCGAAAATGGTAAAATGGATTCCCTCACTTTACTCTAGGAGTAAGAGATAATATTAATTATGTTCTCATCTACAGAACATCTTTGACACAGATTGTACAGATATTTATAATAACTATCGTGTCACAAAGCTGTGTACAATCACATGACACAAGTATTATACTTTACTAAAAAGTAGTACAAAGAAAGAGTGCTTCCTGCTTTTTTCCACATTAATTTTTGCAGATAGATAGATAGATAGATAGATAGATAGATAGATAGATAGATAGATAGATAGATAGATAGATAGATAATAGTTACACATAATAATAGTAACACAGCAGTGGTGCATGAATAAAGAGCTTTGCTCATATTTTTTTGTAATCTGTTGTTATGACATATTCTCTCTTTTCTGTCTTGTAGGCTCTAATTACTCATCCAGAGATGCATGGTGGATTTCCACAGTTATATGGGCCAAATACAGAGTATCAACCTGAATTCAGCTCTATGACTGCAAACAGCCTCTCGTCAAACAGGACAAAATCAACTGATATTCATGATGTGCCCTAGCCTAAGTTTGTCTGGAGAAAAATAATTTGTAGTGTTGTGTAAGCATGGAAATTATTAAGTTGGCAGGTTTTAACAGGCTAGAAAGTCTTTTAGAACTGTTATTCAATTATTTATTTTGCACATAGGATCATGAAAATGGGTAATATGTATGTGTTTTATTAAATATTTTTCCACAAGTCAAGCTTACAGTAAGCATCATCACATTTATCTGCATACCGGAAGTGGCTTTCAGCTTCAGTACATTAATAGCTGCAAGATTTGTATTGGTATATTGGTGACCATGTCTGATGTCTGGAATTTGGTCATGATTTAGACCAAGTTTATTTGCAGAGCTTTGACCAATACTATGGCTTAGGTCATAACACACTTTTACTAGCTTGCAGGATTTAGGCATGTGGAGATAAACTGTTCTGGTTACCAGGGCTACACAATTCAAACAACAAAAGGAAGAGTAATGGAGCAGCAAAGGGAAGACGAATGAAAAGTGTTCATTAAAAACAAAATGCATTCCTGATGTTCAACAAGGGGACGAAGAAAGGAGTACAGGCAGAAGAGACAGGCAGGCCACCAGGGAGCAAATACAGTTGCAAAATAGCAGAGCCAGAAAACAAAGATTGGTCAGTGGAGAAAGTTTTATTGAAAAATCAGAGAATAAGGTGAGAGGGAAAGCAAAGGAGTCAGAGAGAGGCAGAAAGAGATTGGGGAGTGGGGTGGGGGGTGGGATTAAATGGACAGCTCATGAGAGGAGAGGAGGGCCTGAAGAAGACAGAGGGATTCCCCAATGGCATCTCATCTCTCTCCCTCTTTCTTGCTCTCCTTTTCTCTATTTCCCTCCTTTTTCTCCCAATAAATCATTCTGACTTCTCCTTAACCAACTCATTCCCAGCAGGCAGCAAAAAACTGTAACAATCTTACTCCTACCTACCATTTCTCTCTTTTTCTTTCTCCTTCTTTCTGTCTCTTCCCCTGTCTGGCTTCCCTCTCTCTCATACACACAGACACACACCCACGCACACCTAGATGCAAAGTCTGTGGAGATGATTGAGGTGGCAAATTACAGAATATTGTAACTGCAAGACAGAGCTGCTGCATTCATTTCTAACCAATCAGACACGTGTGATACATAGCAGTGCATGAGGAAAACTTGGAACCCCATTCTCAGATAATGTCCATCAGCTGGTGCAGCTTGCTGATTGAGGGGAAACAATGGAAAGTATTACATAATTCTTTCACATGACATACAACTTGGGGAAAAAAAATGCTGATTGTTCCCAATGAGCTGTTTCTTACATGCAGAGCAAATACAAACAAAATGGGTAGGCCCTAAAAGGTAAACAAATATGTAGACTAAGGAAGCCAAAGTGACAGGACAGAAAACTCATTGGAATATGTCTTGATAAAAACAAAAAGCACAACAAAAGAAATAGAAAACAAATGGGCAGAAACAGGAGCCATTATCTTTGACTGAACTCTAACTAAAAGAGAACTGTCTAAAGGAGTTTATATTCCATCCAGAAAGGTCATCATTAACATCGAAAAATAAAAAAAAATATGTGACAGAGAGAAAAGGGATCATGGACAGTGAATGACTGGATGAAAATTATATTCAATGATAAATCACTGGTTTGCAGTGGGCAGGTGGCGTGATGATACGGTTAAGAACCCGAGGAGACTGCATCAGAAAATGGCAGGGTCTACAAACTCAAGTTTGGACACTTTATTCAGTTCATAAATTAAAAGGAAGTTTAATGATGTTGAAGCAAAATTTTTAAAAGTATATTTTTTTTCAAAATTAAGATCTTGCTCCAGTCAAAAGAGCATCAAGACATGCAGACAATCTGGGTCTCAAGCCAAGTTAAAATCTATGGTGGAAATTGGCATTAATTCAGTCATTTTTATACTGCTTAGTCCAACTTAGGGTCATGGGTGGCTGGAGCCTATCCCAGCAATAGCAAGCAAGATGGAAATTAGCAATGAAAAGAAGAAGAAGAAGAAGAAGAAGAAGTCCATGAAACTGATCTGTTAACCAATACAACGCATCTTAACCTTACTGATGAAGACTATTGTTTTTTCAAGTCCATGCCTCAAAGAATTAAATCTGTCATAAAAGCCAAATGGGCTGAAAAAAGTATGTGATTTTTTTAATGCATTTTTCTATTTGAAATAAATTTTATTAATTAAAGCATGTTTTACAAAGCTTAAATGGCATTGATTTGTATCGTACCTTTGATTTTTTTTTCCTAGAAAATAAAAAGATTGAACAAAAGAGATGTGATTCCTTTATTTCTTTATTTATTGACAAGAGCTGCAATATCACTGCCAAAATAAAAAAAGTCTATAAAGGAATACAATTTAACGTTAAGTGCTCTAGGGTTTTTTATTTTCATTTTGTTATTTTTTTTTTTATTAAAATGCAGAAGTGTATACATGTAGCCACATGCATGTTTCACAACTGAGAGATGGGTTTACACGTTTAAGAACAGCGGGCTCTGAGATCTCTGGGAAAAAGCTGGATTCGGAGCTTTCTAGTTTCACGCCACCATTGGAGGTTTATTAGTTGAAGAGAAAAGTTAAAGTCGCAGTGATGCCTGATGTGCTGCGACGCGGCCACAATATTGGAGGAATGCGCTTGTGTCGCTCGCAGGGGGTGGAGTTAAAAAGTGAACGAGTGCTGCCTACCAAACAGAGAGAGGAGGAGAGAGAAGAGAGACGGGTGTGCAGGCTGCTCACCGTAAACGATGGTTGTCGGAAAGAGTCTTGAAAGCCTGATGAAACTGGCTGCTTGAACTGTTTGCAGCAGAGTCCAGAGCTCAGTGAGATCTCGGATCCTTGGAAGGACAGGGAAGCAGCTGCAGCAGCACGCAGATAAGAAGAAGAACACTTTCAAAGAAGAGGACTTGCTTAATATTTATTATTTACATTTTTTTAAAAAAATAATTGATTCTTCTTCAGTTATTCCCCCTTTTTTTCTTTCTGCGCATCGGACTGTTGTTTGCCAGAGGAACACCGAAGCTCCTGCTTGGACCCTTACTGGCCTGCCACACTCCAGTGGCGGTCCCAGAAGCAGCAGTTCCCGGTGAGAAGGGAGCAAGGAGGACCCGCTCAAACGGACCATAAACCCTTTTATTTGAAGCCCCGGATTCTGTTGGGGAGGGAGGGAGGAGGAGGTTCGCAGTGTCTGCTTTAAGCTTGATGGGGGTTGCTCCATCACCTCACATCACTATACTTTTGCAACAGCTATTAACTAACATCAGGTATAGTCTTTAAACCCATTGTATGCATGTATGCATGAAGCTTTTTGTTCTCCTCCTCTGTTAGGCATTTGCTGGGATGTTTGAGTCGCGTTGTTTGGTGGGGTGAAGGGGACCAAGAGAGTGGCCGGAGAGATCGAAGGGACCGAGGCTGGGAGAGGAGCTGAGAGCATGGCTCTGGCAGCGCTGTCTCTCTGGGTGCTAACGAGTCTCACCTGGGTGAGCGTGCTCCAGGTGTCAGCCAACAGGCATTCAGTTTACTGGAACAGCTCCAACATACAGTAAGACCCTGTCTCTTCTTGTGTTTAACAGTTTGTGTGTGTGTGTGTGTGTGTGTGTGGGCACTGTGCAATTTGATGTCCTCATTCATTTTCAGGGAAAATTCATGTCCTGGTAGGCTGTTAGAATCATATCACACTTCTGATTCATTCATGGCCTGACGATGTTGCGACTCTCCCTTTAGTGTGTTACCGCGATTATAGCTGTCCTCTCTGTATCCTTTCTGTATCCATTGTAATTGATGAAATACATTATATAAACCCACTGAAATTATTTAGGAAGGCCCTTCTCTGGTAACGCTATCTGAGCTGGAACTGCTGTGAGTCTCCAACTGTGCAGTCAAGGTGCCTTCAAATCATCTTTTTAACACCGTCTGTTGAACAACTGGTGAGACATGCTCAGTTTCTCTCCCTCGCTCCACCACCAATCTCTGCCTGTAATAGTTTACTCCATTACTTCCCTCTTATTCTTGCACCTCTCCTCATTCACGGTGGAGGACCAGAGAGAAAAGGAAGAGAATCACATGTGATTCTTCTGCCTTGGGTCGCCTCTCGCTGTCTTACTGTCTTCTCCTCTATCTGGTTCAATTAGGAGCACTTCTTCATCCTGACCCCATTGTGTTGAAGCTGTGTCACTATTCAATCTCTCCTTCCAACTCCCTCACCAACTTGCTCTCTTCTTCCATCCCTTCCTAACCCCCTTTCTTGTTTACACACAGTCCGTTGGCCTTTTTGTTATCCTCCTAATCCTTCTCTCCTCACTCCTATCTTTGAAAAAGCTCCCCCTACCCCCTTCTCTTTTCCTTTTTAAATACTGTCCTCATGAGTCCACAGTTCTGCCACTGGATTCTTAAGAATGTAGCATCAGCTTGCACAAACACACTGCAGGATTAGCTGTCTTGGCACACACAGTGAAATCCTGAATGTATCTGTACATTAATGGTTGACTAATTAAATTTCTAGGCAATTTTTCTTGCATCTTAGATGTATTTGCCAGCAAAAACGCAAATGTGACATGTAATATTAGCAGAGTTTTAAAATGTAGCCTGTGTGTAGCAGTAGTCACCCTCTATGTTCACTGGATAACACAATAATCAGCACAGATTAAATAAGCAAAGGCGCATGCCACAAATCTACACTTTTCATTCTCCATCCTGCAGTGAATTCTGTTTTTTGTAAACTTTCAGTTGGATGCAAGGTTTCACTCAGAAGATCTCAATTTGTGTTACTTACCTCGTCAACGGAATTTACTGCACCCTCATGAGGGGCATTCAGATAAATAGTGACTCCGTCTTATGGTCGTTCTTATTGAAGGCGTAAACAATATATACAAGCGTAAAAAATCTGCTGCTGTGTGTGCATAGGGAGGGTGAATGATTTTGTCTGCAAGCAATAACTCTAGGCCAATGACTTTAGCTTACAGCAAGAGATAAATCTATTAGAAGTAATGGAATTTGTGGCTCATAAAAAGAATTGCTTTAAGTATGGATAAAGTAATAGAAGTAAGGTTTTCGCTTGTGATAGGATACAGGAACAAGTGTTTGTTTATTTCATGCATGGACTGTTTCTACTAATGGATTTTAGCTAAAATTTTTGCAGCTCTATGTGGAGGGCTCTCATTTTCAATTTCTATTTTTCCCACTGTATAGTGTTTTGATAATATATGCTAATAAAATTCTACTTTAGCTTTTTTTCATCGGAGACTAAGTTGATTTTCATAAAATGTGGAAAAAATGCTCAGAGGCATAAAAGGAAGTTGTGAACCTCTGACCTTCACACAGTCAGCTAGACGTAACATGAACAGCGTTAACCTTGGTAAAGTGTTCACCTGATTAAGCCGTTTGTTAGCTCATTTTTCGCTGTGCATTCAGAGCGCGCAGATGTTTCATTTGAGGGAAAACAGAGAGACAACTATTGCAGTTAGATGCAGCTTAACCTTTAACCTGACTATCTAGGTGCTCAGAGCAGAGCCCACCAGTCATCCCTCCTCTCTCCGCCTGTCCACTATCAATACAGTTTTCATCCCAGAGGCAGAATTAGAGTCTTGGTGTGTGTGTCTTTTATAAAAAGACTGTAGTTAATTAAAGAACACTCTGATCTCGGTGGACCTGGCTCATCCCTGATCTCCCATCGCTGCCTCTTCTCTTTTTCTCACTACACACATACACAATGACAATGTCCTAACAGTGAGTGAGGATAACTTTTTCCAATTCAGCCTACTTTTAAAATTAGCAGACAAAGGGGCCATGGGCCGTGCCACATAAAAGACAGATAAACTACAAGAAAACATGTGTAATCTACTCTTTCATACACCACAAGCCATTTTTCACAAACACAGATCCCATTTCCAGCATTATATTAATCTCTGCACTCACAACATTTACAGGCTGGTGTGCCTCTAGCTATTGGCGGTCAGCCTCCATGGAGTTTCTCTAACTTGCAGTGTAGTGCGGAGGTTTAGAAGGCCAATAATAAGCTGTACTATAGCTGTCAGTTTGAGTGGTAAACACATTGTAAAGCCTCAGGACCTTGCAGTTTCTCAACCAGCTACTGACCATGAGCCACTCATCAACCACTAGAGACAGGCTGAGACTGCTACAGAGGATTAAAAACTTCGCACAAACATGGCCATGCATTTCAAATGTGCACACGTCAGCATGTGCATACACATAAACATACACAAATCTTTGCTACAACTTCTGCAATATGGAGAAAGTGAGTATGGAAAATGAAAGAATGAATAAGTAAGGGTGGGTAATTTTCCTCATTAATGTCCTGCACAAAGATTGCCGCCACCGCCTATGAGTCACTGATATCCCTGCACGGACATGAATGTGTGTAATAGTGTGTGTGTTTGCATGTGTGAGACCTAGAGTATGTGTGTGTTTGGACTGTTACAGATGTCTCTGCTCACTGATGGGTGACCGAAACAAAAACAAATCCATCAGTCCGTTAAATCACACATTATCTTCCCCCACCTGGCAATTAACCACCACTGTGAGTGTGAGTGGTGTGTACACCGGTGTACGCGTGTGTATACATGTGTATGAGTGTAATTTAATAACACAGCAGTTAACTTGATTTGCATAATAGATATCTGGTGATATCTCTTAATTTATCAATTGTATATTTTGCAAGCAATCAGGTTGCAGCTAAACAAGCACAGCTCTAGGCATCGTGTTTGTGAGCGTTTGTGTGTGTGTGTGTGTGTGTGTGTATATTCGTCCATGACGGCGTCACCTCAGCGCAGGTCACAGAAACGAAGCCAGCTGTCGCAAGCAGGATTTGCTCCTCATAATACTGCACATGCATATGCGTGGTAAGTGATACTGAGGTGGAGCTTGTTTTATATTCATGTAGCTTGTCAGTGTGCATAGAGACACGTCACGCAAGGCGGGAGAGAAATAATGCAAGTAAAATGGATACTGTGGGACTAGTGGGAGAAGAGAGGATATCCAGAAGAATACAGATGGATTTCGTTTTGAATTATAATAGAGCAGAGGGAGGTGGGTCAACATAATAGCGATAATAATGCTCGGCCAGTGCCCTGATCCACACACTGAGTTCTCCCACACAGCATTGTAACTCAGACACACAGACAGCAGGCCAATCATCAATCCCTTTGACAGCAACACAAAACTATCTATCTCCCAGACCCACTTATGACAACAATATTTACATTCATGAATATCTGCATCAAGAGAGTTCTACTAACAAACACAAAACATTGGTCCCGCCTGCATGTTTACGCTTGCATGTGTGTGTCTACCAACATGCATGAAACAAAGCCTCACACACACACACACTCACTTATAATTATGATCAGATTATTCATTAGTAACAAATAATAAGGCCATGTGGTGTACGGGTGAATGGAGTCTGGTTGTGGGTGTGAAAGTGTGTGTATGGCGTAGACACTTTCACACACTGCAGTGTCATTAATTAGGAGCAGTAGGAAACACCTGTGTGATGGATGACTACTGTTTGCATTGTCAGATCCAGTGCCGTTGGCTCGCCCATGCTGTGATGCTCTCTTTAAGTTAATTCACTTTTCTTTGATTGGACAGGTATTGTTGGGTAGTTAGACGTGTGGAAAAGGAGTAGCAGAAATGAATTATCTTATTGTTTTCTGTCTTTTCCTTCTGTTTGAGCTGGATTTTAGGGGTGTGCTTCTGTTTGTCTTTTTTTCTAAAGCGATAAGGGAACAAACTCTGGGAGGTTGTGTTTTGAGAGCTGTGTGGGCTAATGTCAAATCGACTTGGACTCAATCTTTCCAGTACTTGAAAACATGTTTCCTTGCTTTGAGATGTCGTTTTTCTTCACCTCACTCCCACTTTCATAATGTTTCTCTTTCTTTCTCTCCTCTTATACACTTTCAGAAATTGACCAAAGCTATTTCTCATGTATCAACCTCAAAACACGCCTTCTTGCAGATGTTGTGAATTTACATTCACCCATAAAAATAAAACACACATTGATCTCGATACAAAGACGAGCCTGAAGTATTGAGCCCACCCTGTTCTCTTTCATCTCGATTCGGTCTGTCATTTCCTCAAATGGTCTCTCGCTTACATGATCGTCTAATCGGAGGCATTGCTGTGAAAATGGAGTATTGATGTTGAAGAAATCGTGCTGGCTCGGTCTTGAGTCAAATGCTAACTAGTCACTGTAATGGTTTGGATCCAAAGAGCGCATGGTTCTTAGGGATTTTAAACATGTAATTCTACTAAGACCAAACTTAGATGAGAGGCACTGTGAATTGAGAGGTTCGGATCAAGCCTGACAGGAAGCAGGAATCTATTGCCTGGCCTTAGATTGGTATGAATTTAAGTGACTGCTTAGATCCCATGTTGGTGGTCTAGTAGTTAACACAGAGACTATGCTGACTGTATTTTTACCACCTCTCAGAGACTTTGGTAGAAACTGACAGGACTAGAAACACTCCTGCTTTGGAAAATCTTTTTTTTTTTTTTTAATTAAAATTTCATCAGAGAAAATATAACCCTAATAAGCACATACATTTCGGGACAATTTAGTTTTTAAAGCCAAATTAGTGATGATTGGGTTTCAGGAGTTTTGCTGTGAAGTCAGCATAAATACAACTGTGGACTGATCATCTTGATGCAGCTAGAAAAACTCAAATTTCCAGATATGAAAGCACCACTGCATGCTGCTGGCTGAGATTTATTTTTGGTAGTCAACTTCAAAAAAGCTGTCGGTTTAGCTTGGTGGGCTGCAGTCAGTGTCAAAAATAAATGCTAAACAAGTGTTGCTTTCATACAGATGTTTAGTTCTACATGTTATAAATGTAAAGATGCATACATTTTTTTCTCAGTCACATAAATTTAGTTTGTGGGAAATATTGACTTTTTTTTTTTTTTTCGCAATCTAAGGTCCCTCTAAAGATCAACGCACATATTAATGATGTAGGTGCTGGTGAGGTTATGACATGTGTGTAAAACATCTGGGATAATCTGTCTGTGTCAAAGCTCCAACCACTCATGATACTAATAAATCCTAGAGAGACACTTTCTTTGTTGGTTTTAATGAATCCTTTTAAATGGAGATGTACGTCTCAAACAAAATCAATATTAAATCATTTGGATAACGGAAAGCAGTCAGCACAGAAAACTGGCATTTCTGTATGTCTGATCTGAATTTAATATGACTACATCTGCTGCATGTTTGCGCAGAAAGCAGCTCCAACGCTCCAATAAATCCTGAGAAAACAAGTTGACTTTCCTTGGTTATAAATGCTGACATCTGTTTTATTTCTTTTTTCTTTTGTTTTTCCTCCTTCCTTTTTCAAATCACCTTTCTGTATCTAGTTAGAACTGATTCCTAATCAGAGAGCTCTAAATATGATTCCAGATGTGGTTTTTATGTGCAGCCTCCCAGAATATGTGTGGTTTCCTCGTTTTCTGCCGCTTTCCAACCACATGTCAACCGTTAAAGTGGAAAGTCTAAATTACTCAAAGGTGTCTCTGAGAATGTGAGTGATTGCTTTTCTTGCTGTGTTAGGGCAACTGTGTACTCTTTCAGAAGGGCTGTCTAGGCAGGATGAAGGTGATTAAACGCTATTCTCAGGTGTTGTCTCTGATGCTCAATCATGTAACTTTTCAAAATCATCAGTCCTACAGCTGCAGGTGTGGACAGATGTGAAAATGTGAATGTGTCCTTTCTGTTTCCATCAACAGTCCACAATCACTGCTACGCTGCACTGAAATATATTTGTAGAAGAGACAGCGAAGACTCTTTTTTTTTTATTAATATTTTACCTACACTTCATTTTTCAGAATAAAAAAAGCTGTGCTTCCATATGCTGAACAAATATGAAGCAACATTTTTAAATGCCACATTACTGAAATTGTATACAAAGCTCATTATCTGTTCATGTAATCTGTCATATGAGTCAGAAGTTCACTTTGACAGAACTTACCCATAAAATGTGTTCCCATCTCCCCTTAATTTGAATCAACTAATTTTCAAAAAGGTCAACAATTACCTCAAGCATGTGAAAACAGCACAAACTTGAATGCTTTCTATTAATCTTTTCTGTTGTGCATCTTCAGTGAACATTACAAATGCAGATATTGACTCTGCATCAACAGAAAAATAATATTTAAATCAGCAAACGAGCAAGTAGATAATTATTTATCTCATTTATGTTCATGTATTATTTACTTCAGGGATGTATATGTAGTTGAATAAATGGCAGACTTGATATAGCTTAGGAGGCAAGTGCTTTTGGGTAAGTTAATTGTCCAACTCACCCACCAGTGATATGGATACACATCTTAGACCAATGTGGCATATTAGCTCATAGCAGACAATTTTTAAAATGAATTGATCTGTTCTTACCATCACACGTCGTAGATCATTGTGTTGCACTGGTCTATGAGACGTGGGGGGGTTATCTCAGGACACTGTATATACAAGCACTGGCCAGGGATGAATGAGAACCTCACAGATTAAATAAAGAAGATAAAGAGACACTAAACTGATTTTTTAAAGGAAATTTTGATCTCTGTCTTCATTGGATCTTTATGCTATATCCTCAAAAATCAATAAGAGGAGCTGTGTCACAGTCTTGCAGTGTTGTAAGATAATATGATGCCTTCTGAGGAGCTCGAAATGTTGTTTTTATGCAGCCAAGTTACTGAATGACCATCTTCTCTCATAATCTGTATATTTTAGGCAATGCATGGGGCAAAACAAGAATTTATCTTCCCACCCATGTATTAATTTTGAATAAACTGTCCACAGAGAACAGATCACACAGCTGCAAGGCTGCACACAAACACACTCAAACACGATCAGAAGCACACACGATGTTGATATTAACATTATTCTATGAGCCGATGCCTAAGCTCCAGGAGTGTAATCAGGTGCTAATAACAAGGCTGTGATGTTTACAAGCTGTTTCAAAGAGCTTTATGTATCAGTGTGTATATGTGGTGTGTGTGAGCATTCTCTATGTGATGTCTACTCTATTCCCCCGCCAACACTCTTGGGGCCTTGTGGGGGGGGGGTACTAATAATGGTTGTCAGTGCTTGCACAGACACACAAATGCATGCACACACCAGATGCTCATGGTGTGTTTGTGACGTGGCTAATGATAGCAGTGTAGCGGCAGTCTGAGGCCATATGCTGAGCCTGATCACAACAGAGCAGAGTGGTGTAGCGTTAATAAACTCTACCGACACGACAATTAGTAATCTTCCACAAAAAGATGATGCAGCCCCACATGAAGATGCAGCTGTTTTCTTTAAACTTGGAGAAGCAGGATTAAACTGTGGCCAACCAGAGGACAGAGGAGCTGCATGAAGGAGAGCTGCTGCCTTTACAGGGAATCTGTCTATTGTGCCTGCTCACTAGAAGAAATCATGCTTATCAAACATCAACCCTGAACTGTTAGCATTTGTTTAGAATTTTGAAGGTTGTTTCTGAGCTGGTTTTCATAAGAAATAATTATTCTGAGAGTTGAGTGGTAAGTTTGAAAGTTTGATATGGCAGCCAAAAGGGAAAAGATACAAGACAGGTTCCTCACATCTCCAAACTGCACAGAATTATGCTTATTCCATCCACAGAGAGAGCGCAGCAGAGAGGGAGCGAATCTTTAATTGAGGTTTTATCCATTTAAGCTGTCACTAAGAGGCCAACTCTGAAACCTTTTAACCACTCTCTACTCGGTAATGACACAAATCAGAGAGGAAATGTGTTTGTGTCTGAGCTTTGGTTCAAATGTGTGCGTGTGTGTGTTCCTGTGTGTTAACATTCGCAAAGCGGGAGGGTAATTATGCGGAAATTGGGAAATGGCTAAGTGAATTATGACCTTGTTTCAGCAGAAGGTTTTAATCAGTCCCCGCCAGGCCAGAGAGGGAGGCAGAAATGTTCGCTGTACCAGCACTCTGCCACTGATGGCCACAGCAAGCATTCAGTAAAACTGACACTTGGCCGGCCTGATGTGTCAGTGGAAACCAGTCAGTCATCCAGCTGCTCACAGTCAAATCTGAAAACCACGAGTGGAAAATTTATGTTTGATGATGAGATTAAAGTTTTATTCCTTAGTACATGTCTGGGTGCGAAAGCTATGTTGTTTAATTTTTCAGTTTCATGCCATTTCCTTTGACAAGTAAACAGTCTTTTATTGGCACTTGCATTAGATTAGATAATATGATGGAATTTGTGAAAATACATTTTTACATGAAAATAAAAATAAAAATAATAATAATAAAAACATTCAGTTTGCAATGATGCAAAATAAAAACAAACTACAAAACGTAGAATTTTTCAAAATACTGGAAACAGAGTTATTGCTGTTGATGACGTACTTAAGTTATCATTTATTGCAATTGTTGCTGATTCATTTTCAGACTAATTGATTATTTTTTTTATGTCATATCTGCTGCTTTTTTATGAGATGCACCTGTTAAACATATAGGTAGAATAAAAAAGAAATAGAAATAGCCCAACCTTTTCATAAGGTTGTGTGTAATTTAATGTTCACTTACACTGAATATTTTATTTTAATCCAATATGTGACATCTTTCTAAGAACAATCCTGTCTTTAAGTATGACCTTGTGTTTAAACCCACTGACTCGCGTATTGCTTGTTTTTTAGTAAAGTGGAGAGGTCTGACTAAGTTAACAAAGAGATGGCCTCCAATGGGTAAAGTAGAAAATGAATGAAGCTTTCCTCACTTCCAGCTGTTTGTGTGCTTTAAAGTACTCGGATTCTCTGACAACTTTGAGTTTAACAAAATTGATTAATCGTGTTGTTCAGATGTCTGTGGGTTCAGCAGCTCAGCTGTGTGTCCGAATGAGAGCGTGTGTTGCTTCTGGCCTGGATGTCTGTTTCTGCCAAAGCTGGATCAATATAGCACCTACAGACACTGCACTTCTCTCCTGAATGTTTCAGCCTGTTCCTTTTCCCTCTTGCTGTGTATCTGCTGCTCAGCCTTCCCCGTTTGTTCTCAGTCTCTCCTGTTGGCCCAAAATCAGCATCCCTTCCTCTGTTTTGTCTCATTGTCCTCATCTGTCCTAACAAGTCTGTCTTCAGGTGAGACAATGATCTCTCACTGTGAATGTGTGAATGTGTGCATGTGTATATGTTTTCTGACTGCTTCACTTGTGTTTGAATCTTCAACAGTAAAAAAAATCAATTAAGATTTAAATCAAGTTAAATTAAATTAATCCAATTTCAATTCATAAAACTCAGAGATTTTTTTTATATGTTTCCTTTTCTGGTGACAACAGTGACTCTACTCTCAAGTGGCTTACTGATGCTGTATGCACAACTGAGGGGTTAACTGTGTTGCTTCCGTCCAAAATCAGCTTCCCCTGCAGAGATAATGCCAAATTTCTAATATAGTGCTTGTAATAATTTTGTTTCTGGACACCTGATGACAAAAAATCCAAATATAAGACTGGAAAACCACCAGAAACTTAATGAATAATATGGATAAATCGTTTATCGTGGATTACGTTCCTAGCTGTGACAAGGTAACTATATGCCGAAAAGTCCACTTCTTTCGCCAAGATGATGCAAAGTTTTTTTTCATTCACCACCGGATTCACCTGTAAACTATTTAGCAGCTTATTACCTCGCACATTAGCAGCTAACACTAACACCGTGTGAGCTTTGCCATGTTCAATGAACACAAAATGTTTTGAAATAAACAGTAAGTGACTTCACCATGCATGGACATACTCTGAAATAAATCCGATAATGGACTGGTAAATGTGGACAAGGATCTTTCAAATATCATATTTCAGAAGTTAAAGTAGACACATCATATCAGATTATTTCAGTTATCTGAGAATGTCTTTAATATTCAAGAAAAATTATTTTGTTACATAAATGTTTTTAACTAAATACAATTATTATTACATTATGATGGAGTTCAACACAGGGCTGCATGGTGGTGTGGTGGTTAGCACCGCTGCCTCACAGCAAGAAGGCGGCTGGTTCGAGGGCGGGTGGCCTTTCTGTGTGGAGTTTGCATGTTCTTCCCGTGTATGCGTGGGTTCTCTCCGGGTACTCCGGCTTCTTCCCACTGTCCAAAAACATGCATGTTAGGTTTCTTGGTCCCTCTAAATTCTCCCCTGAGGTAAGTGCATGTGTGAATGGTTGTTTCTTTCTATGTTAGCCCTGCAATGGACTGGTGACCTGTCCAGGGTGTGTCCTGCCTCTCACCTTTTAAAATGCTGGGATTCCCTACGACCCATAATGGAAAAAGGGTTACAGAGAATGAATGAATGAATAAAGCCCTTCACAGATTTTTAAGGGTTTTGTGTGGGTTTGTGAATACAGTTTGGTTTCACAAAAATTCGTCATAATCAAATTAGCATTCAAATGAAGTGCAAAAAACCAAATAAAATAAACTGTTCCTCTGTTTAACAATGTTGTCTGTTAAAATCACCATGTAAATAAATTCTATGTTCTGGTGTTATGCTTCTTGCTCCATATGTCATCTAGTTTCTTGGCCATCAGTATTTTGTATTTATTACTATAGAAAATACCAAAAAGATTAAAAAACCAAAAAAAAAAAAGGTTGATGACTGACCCCTCATGCAAATTTTCAGTGCAAATTTTGCATCCAATGACAAAATATTAGAAATCCATTTCTTTCTAATCCATGGGTTTGTGAACTCTTGTTTCTAGGCCTCGGGTTTGGTATTCACTCATCACCACTTTGGTCTTTTGAAAGCTAAGATGAATTGATGTGTCTTTGAGGCCAGATAAAGATTTATGTATTCAATGAATGTACGTTAAGATGACGGAGTGACTCAAGATATGATCACCACAGTGTCTGTGTGCCAGTTAATGACAAAAGCTGACAGATTTTTAGAGTCTATAGATGTTTTGGAGCCAAGACATTTTTCACTTTCATGCACCTCTTCCTCCGTTGTTCCATATTTGATACAACATGTCTAAGACTAAAGTGCTGATTTAAGAAAAGTTTGCTTGTATAAAAACACGTGCAAACTTGATGGCACATGCAAAAACATGTTGCAATTGATTTACTAACTGGGCACACCGAGGATTGCGTCTGTTAAATGGACAAAATAATGCGTGCAAATGATTTAGCCTTGATAAATATGCAATATGGGTGTCTCTGTCAGAAAGCGCTTAATATTGGGAGGGTGCAGATGCGAATAGATCCATTTTAACCTTTATATGATCAAAATGCCTTGAGCTGAAAGTTTTATTTCATCAATAAAAACAACTGTTATGTCACATACCTTGCTCTGTAATCAGCTCTAGTGCATCATACCTGGTATTCCAGTCGTTTGCTCCTCGTAGTGAGTTGTACCAGTTGCTAAATATTGGTCAGGCATCTCCTGCGCCAGCCCCCACTTGTATTATTTGCAGAGGTTTTATTATATTTAATTGTTTTGGAACTTTGCCTTATATCTTGTCACCTCCTCTTAACCCCATCTGGTGTTCCTGGGGTTTTGCCACCTGCATTCATTGTTTAGCAATATTTTTATTACTGGAAGGTTGCAATCGCAAATTTTATATTGTGTTTGCAACCTTCCTGCTCTGCTTCTAAACTCTCCATGACAAAATCATAACTCGCGATAAATCCTCATTTGAATGCTGCGGTTTGCACCTCATCAATTGCGCCAACATTCGTAGTTTATTGCCTGCAAATCATAAACAAACAACACATGCAATCTATTTGCTTGTGCATGCAATTTTACACTCTTTATCAGGGATCTTAGTAAATCCGGCCCTTAGTCTTTGATTTCAGCAGAGGCGATGCAGACAGTTGCAGTGTCTGGTCAGATGATTGCGCTGACCACACAAAAGAGACCAGACATTTAGATAGTGCCTTTTCAGGGAACATGCAAATATGGAGAGGCAAAAAGCAATTATAGCTCGCTCTTTCGTGTAAATTAAAAATATATAGGTTTATGAACAGAACAGGGCATTTAAAACAAATGTCACCTTTGGCTGGGGGACATTTTATATGGCAAAGGTTATGCACTTACACTTGTGCTTTTGTGCCTTTTAACCTTGCCTTGGTTCTACAAAGTGCTATACAAGTTTGTGTGAATGTCTCCCATTCACAAAAGCACTCATGCGTTATCTCATAGTTGTACATAGTTCACTTTATTTGCAGCGTGTAGCTGCCCTAAGATACTTCCAAATATGGATGTGCTGGGGATCAAACACCCAAACTTCCAGTTGGAGGATAATCACTATCTGCTGAGCCCTGACCACTCAGCGGCCATCAATTACTTTGTTACTGAACTTAATTAGGCATTTAAAATAACATACAGCATTAATAACAACAGATTAGTTGGAGCTTTAAATTGTGTTGAATTAGCAATGGGTGCACCATTCCTCTGTTGTATTTCATAGGATAAAAGACTATTTTTTGATTGGCTGGACTCACAAAACCCTATTTTAAGGCCTTACTTCAGGCTATAGGAAGCTATTGGGAACAGATGAATTATTGAGAAATGTTCCTTTAATGAGTGTCATGATTTGCAGCCTTAAAAAGTGTAATTTTATGGTAGTCATATTTTGTCTTGTATGATCAAAGTGTAAGACGCTTCCAGTGTTCATGATATTTCAATGCAATGAGGGTACATTTGTCTCTTCATCTCTGTAGTGTGCAGAACTTTGTATTCATTATAACCTGAAAAACCATCTATAGCCCCATTAACCATGTGTAAGAGTCTGTTTTTGCTAAAATCTTTAACTAATTCTACTACAGCTACACACATTAAATGCTGACATAAGGCAGATATTGATTTGCCACATCGCCTGCAATGGAAATGATTTCTGTTGACTGTCTGTAGATGTAGTCTGTTCTTCCAGCATATTGTGTGAGGTATGATAGGTGTACTGTCAGTGCGAGTGAATGCATAATTTCATGAATAATATCCTCATGTTTTTGACCTTTACCATGCAATTTAGGTTTTCCTTTACATTCACTTGCATTTACGTGATGTGTGTACGTGTGTGGACTGAACCGAGTTGGTGTTAGCCACTGGAGAGATTTAAAATAATGACGGATGAGAGTTAGCAGTGCTGGCTGGGCTCGGTGCTAACACCCACGCTGTCTGTAAGCTCTACGTTCTGCTACTGTGCTTTGAGGTAGGGGAATGTGCCATTGCTGCTGTAGTAAGACTGCACATGAATGAGTGTTTACTATCTTTTTCAGGCAAGTCTTCCGTCCAGTTCTACTATCTTGCTTTTAATGAAAATATAAAGTCCAGGACAGCTGCTGGAGGTGAATACACTGTCTTTATTTCACTGGTACGATAGGGAGAGAGAAAGAGAGTAGTGGAAGGGGGTGCGGACGGTGTGTGTGGAGGATGTGGGGGTTGCAGGGTGGTTGTAATGAATGTACTGCAGTTAAAAAGAATTCTGTGTCACTTCCCGGGAGAATGAGAAATAAAGGTGGTGGAGGGGAAGAGGGAGATGTGGGAGGAGATGTAGTGAAATAGGATGTGTTATGTTGATGGAGCAGAGTTCTTCACAGCCAGGCAAACTCTCCTCCCATTCCACAATGTGCATATATGAGTGTGTTTGTCTGTGTGTGAGTATTTCTGTGGTGTGGAAGGAAAGCGAGTAAGAAAGCATGCGACTGCCCCACAGCCTGCAAGCACGCCACCCACACACCCACATGTATTAGACCCATACATATGCATAATTCTCACTTTCCTCCTCCATTTACCTCCATTTCCATTCTCCCCTTAGTTTTCTTATCACCATACATGAACACAGCCTTTAACTAACACACACATACACACATATGTGGAGGAAACTCATTTCACAGGGACAATCTTTGTCATTACCTCCCACAGATTCCTCAAGGGAGTACATTGTTATTTTCTGCCAGCCACGATCAAATAAAATAGAGCAAAGAGAGAATACACTCCTCTACACACAAAAGTATAGAAAAACTCACACCATACGGTCCTATTTGCTAAATTGTGTGAATAAAACAGAATGATGCCAGCCATCCACCCACTCGCTGTGTTGTAAATTGCTACCCATAGTGCAGTTTCCCTAACTTTGTGCTGAAGAGTAAAGCTTGTGTGTTGCATCACATGTTGGTATTTTCTTCAGCATGAGTTCAGACAATCAAAACAAGTCTACATGCCATCCTCAGTCTGGATGCAGAGATTGGAAAAGATAGCCAAGGAGACCAATTTACTCTTGTATCAGCCATATCGACTAGCCTCTTCAAAAGGAGACGGAGAAATCACACAAGATCCGACAGTGGAAAAAATTTTCGATGAAGGGGGAGGGGTGGGTACCAGAGAATAGGGACAGGATGGCCCTGCAGAATAGTCCTGCCAAAGCTGAGGTCAATTGTAATGAAAATGGCTGTTCACATGACCACAATAGTAGCTGAGTGACAGCACTAAAGCAGCATGGAGGAGCTTATCCTGATCACTCAGAACCTTGACTGGGGGAATCACAATGCCCTGGAGATCTGTCCTTTTTGGGCTTGGAGGATCACAGAGCACCCACGGTCCCAAGCCCTGGCCATGAAACGTCTCTGACATTACCATATCAATGCTGCCCTGGCTACTCCGCCAAGGAGCGGGGCAGCAAGTGATAGTGTTTCTGGTAAGCATCGCCCTGCACCTTCACATGGCTATTCAATGGTGTCAGTGCTAAACCAATACTGTGTATGAATGAGAAGAAGTGTAAGCTCACTCATGTAGTGAGAACTTGTGTTTTCAGACCTTTTTTTCTGTCTATATGAGACTCAGTGTTTCTCTTTCAGGCTTTATCTCTGTGTCTTGGCTCTTTTTTTATAACCTCAGCCAAGGCTGAGGTTATGTTTTTGGCAGCATTGGTTTGTCTGTCTGTCTGTTAACAACATAACTCAAAAACTTACAGATGAATTTTGATAAAAATTTCAGCAAATCTCACAAATGGAATAAGGAAAAGTGATTAGATTTTGGTGTTTTGGGGGGTTGGGGGATCTAGATCTTTGCCTGGATCCATGAATTAAAAAATGTGAATTTCTTCAGTAACTTTGAGAGTATTACAGCCATTTGCTTCATCTTGGTATCTATTTCCAGGGTCAAGGATTCTAAATAAGATGTGGCATCTATTCTGATGATGGAAATAGTGATATTAGTGTGAAGTATGCATAAGAGTGTTGGCATTGGATTGGTAACTGGATTGGTAACTTTTGGGGCTTTTCTCAGGTGAGTGACCCTATGGCTTGGTGGAGGTCTGCACACTCTGAATGCTTCTAGTTGTTATTTTTTCACATTTCAACTTGTTTTTAGAAATAAGATAAAAGGAATGAGAGTTGAACTTCCGTATGTTTTTGTTGCTTGAATTGAAGTACATCCACAATATCAAGTATTGAATATTTAATGACCAAAGGTAGATGATATCCATCCACTTTCTTGTTTTCTAACTTGTATGATCATTTTACTAGTAGCAGACGTTGCTGCTGCAACGTTCTCATCAAACACTTTAGTTTGTGTGAAAAGTTTGTTTTTATTTTTCGATGAAAAGGTCGACCTGAAAGGTCCAGGACAGCAGCTAAATGTTGAGATTAACTCTCCAGTTGGTTTCAAGATGTATCATATTAATGGTTGCTTTGGCTCTTTGTGAAATCATCAATAAAATGGTTTAATAAGTCTTTTCTTAGACCTTAAGGTCTTGTGTTACCTTAAGGTATCACAAGCTGGAAAATGATGTCTGTATATAACAAATTGCAGGTTCAAGAGGTTAATCACTGTTCTAAATTTGATTGCCATTACTTAATAAATAAAAGTATGTCTTTCATTATTTATTATAATAACCGCTTGGATAGGGTTTGGACTTGGCTTTTCAAAAGGAACTTCAAGAATCTATTATCTACACTGGCTAAAACAAAGTTATTTAGAGACGTGTCTGTACATATCTTTGTTTATCTATAGCTGTCTATCTAGTTGTTTACATATCTATGTCTAAATGTATATATCACAATTATTATATCCTTATTATACAACACTGGAAAAAAAAAGAGAGACCACTGCTATTTATTCTTAAATCAGCATCTCTGAGTATTACTACCCAAAATTACATTCCTACACAAGCACATTTCATTCTGCTTTATGAGGACAACAAGGCTGCAGTCTTGCAGAGAACAAAAACAACTTTGAACTGAAAAGGATGAACACAAACTCATCATTCAAGAACCATAGGCTGACATCAAGTGATTATCAAACACAGTGGCAAACTGAGACTAGGGGGAAGTGCACGGCAAGAACAGTTGGAAACCGATTCCTACAGCCAAGACTGCAGTCATGCAAAACTCACCTTAATCTGTGAGAAGCAAAGACTTCAGGGTGAGTTTTGGAAAAGACCCCAGGAACTGGACAACAGAAGACTGGTGTAAGGTGATCTTCTGAGTCCAATTTTCAGCTTCACCTAACATCTAGTCGTTTTATGGTTAGATGGAAACCTGGGGAGGCTTACAAGCTACAGTGTCTCGCACTGATTGTTCAGTATAGAAGGAGGATCAGTGATGATCAGCAAGGCTGGAAGCAGACGGATGTGTCATTGTGAAGGATGCACTGATAGAGCCACATACAATATTATCCAAGAAAAACATTTACTTTCTTTTCCTATAGGCCCATTCATGTCCTCTTATGTCCGTAGATAGCGACGTCCGTTCCAAACATTCTTATGCGTCGCTGTCCTCATACTTATAATAATAATAATAATAATACATTTTATTTTAAAAAAGCGCCTTATCAAAGCACCCAAGGACACTGTACAAACATAAGACACTAAAAGTAAGCAAAACATTAAAAGCACAAAACAGAATAAGTGATAGAGGAAGGAAACACTGTGGAAAGATGTATATGGACTTAGGGGGGATAAGACTGTCTGAACAGATGAGTTTTGAGTCTGGATTTGAAGAGAAGGAAGGAGTCCACTGTACGGAGATCAGGAGGGAGGGAATTCCAGAGATGAGGAGCCGAGCGACTAAACGCCCTGCTCCCCATTGTTGCCAGACGTGCCGGGGGAACGGAAAGCTGATGGGTATGGGAGGAACGCAGTGTGCGGGAAGGGGTGTGTGGATGAAGGAGATCAGAGATGTAAGATGGAGCCATGTTATGGAGTGCCTTAAAAGTGATGATCAGTATTTTGTAGATGATCCTTTGTTTGATGGGGAGCCAGTGGAGTTGTTGCAAGATGGGAGTGATATGATGAGCAATGGGGGTCCGAGTGATAACACGTGCGGCAGAGTTTTGGAGGAGCTGCAGCTTCTGGAGGGACTTATTGGGGAGGCCAAAAAGAAGTGAATTGCAGTAGTCAATGCGGGATGTGATCAGGCTGTGAACTAGAATGGCAGTAGTTTGGGAAGTGAGGGAAGGACGGAGACGAGAAATATTACGTAGGTGGAAATAGGCGGACCGGGTGATGTTATTAATGTGAGACTGGAAGGACAATGTGCTGTCGAGGACGACACCCAAGCTCTTAACCTGAGGGGAGGGGAGGACAGTTGAGTTATCAAGAGTAATGAAACATTTATTGGCTTTGGATAGGGTGTGAGGTGTGCCTACCAAGAGGACTTCCGTTTTAGAGCTGTTTAGTTTTAGAAAGTTGGATGAGAACCAAGACTGGATTTCTTCAAGACAGAGGGTGAGGGCGGTTGGCGGGAGCGAGGCAGATGGTTGAGTTGAGAGGTAGAGCTGGGTGTCGTCCGCGTAGCAGTGGAAATTGATATTATATTTACGAAGGATGTGGCCGAGTGGGAGTATGTAGATGATAAAAAGGAGGGGGCCCAGTACGGAACCTTGGGGCACTCCAGCGGAAACGGGGTAGGAAATAGATTTATGAGATTTGAGTTGTATGAACTGTGTTCGATCAGAGAGATATGAAGTAAACCAGGCTATTGGGGTGTGAGTGATGCCAAGAAATGAGAGTCGACTTAGAAGAGTAGCGTGAGAAATGGTATCAAAGGCTGCTGTGAGGTCCAGGAGAATGAGGATGGAAAGCAGTCCAGAGTCGGAAGCCATGAGTAGGTCATCAGAAATTTTGATAAGTGCAGTCTCGGTGCTGTGGAGGGGACGGAAGCCAGATTGAAACTGCTCATAAATATTGTTGGACAGCAGATGATTATGAAGTTGAAAGGCAACAGATTTTTCTAAAATTTTGGAAATGAAGGGGAGATTGGATATGGGACGAAGGTTGATGAAGTTGGTTGGGTCCAGGCCAGGTTTCTTCAGAATGGGCGTGACTGAGGCAGATTTGAGTGAAGATGTTCAGAAGACCAAAGGTGGCGGTCGCGTGGCTGCTTTTGCAGGCAGAGTTACCTGCCCTTGGCAAGCTAGCCAGGGTGGCGCAGTTAGCATCCCGGCGAATGATCGGAGAGCGTCGGCGTGAGGTGAGTAAGGTCGGTATTGAGGACCCGGAGATGTTGTAAAGCTGCTTGCCACGCGATCCACGGTGGACGTACCTCCGGCAGGGCTGGAAGAAGATCTCCGGAGGAATGGGGAGACCAGAAGGAGGCTGGAAAACGTCGACATGGCGTCGGAGCTTCAGAAGTTCAGCAACTGAGTACTGGAACAGTGCGTCAGCTTGGAGTTGGACAAGTGACAGCAGGAGCCAGCCAGCTGCAAACCACAGCAACACACGGAGAATCCACATCATCCTTCTCGGGAGTGAGGCTGGAAAGCCAGGGATCCGCGGGTAAGCTGTAGATCAGTGGGCTGTTTGACAGGTCAGCAGTTTGACAGGTGGGCAGCTGACAATAGAACGCCGTCGCTGTCAAGAGAAAGCGTTGAGGCTACTGGCCAGGTATACAGCAGGTGATGTTTCAATTTTTTGTTTTTCTTTGCCGGTGAGCAGCGGCGACAGCTACGCCAGCGTTCACTCAGACCGGAACCCCGAAATCCCTTCAGTTCAGTACTTCCATGCATGTCTTCCATTACCATGGTTGTTAAGTCAATTCCTCCACTAGTGGGCAGTGCTGAGTTCAGAGTTCACTCTCACGAGCCGACTCCAATTTCAGACACTGTTTGGCAGCGGTAATGCTTCGGTATGAAGCTGTTTCCAACCACCCAACGCCCCCTTAACATTTGCATATATTCTTTCATCAGAAGCTTGCACAATTTCTACAATGCTTGTGTTCATTCTTCTGCTTTTTTGCTCCTTTCCTGATTCTTTTCTCTGGTTTGTTTCTTTCCTTGGCCACACGTCTGCTCAGCACTGCCCCCGCGACTTCTGGTGGTTTTGCTCCGTCTTCTGTGTCAAGCGACAGATAGCTAATCTCTCTGAAAATGGACGAAGTTACGTGCATAACCGATGGAGAAGACGGACAAAACTGTCTGTCTGTGTATCCATCTTCTGCATCAAACATAAGTGGGCCTTAAGACTGTGCTCCCCAACTTAAGCTGGATTTATACTCATGCCGCATCTGCGTATGGTAGGGTTGGTGCAGCTGACACCCTTGAAATGTGCTCTTGCACTTGACCATGTGGTTACGGTTTCTCTTCCACGGTAACCACACAAATTCAGCAAGAAGCTCCAGAAATCCAGAAAAACCTAATCACAAATCGACCAATCCCAAGGGAGTACTTCTACGTAACCCCGCTGTAAGCAGGGACGCATGTCAGGTCTGGAAGAGGTGTGCGTCGAGCCTCCGCGGACCTACGTGAAGCATATAGTGGTGACACCATAACCGACCACATAAGTATAAATCCAGCTTAAGAGGATAACAGCAGGGCAATCCTCCAGGCCACACAGCCAGGGGGAATCAAGGTCTGAGTGGAGGATCATCACATCAGTAGCCTGTCATGGCCAGCTAAATCTCCAGATCTGAACCCTGTTGAAAACCTCTGGAATGACATTAAAAGGAAGATGGATGGTTGCAAACCATTAAACAAAGCTGAGCAGTTTGATTGTTTGCAGAAAGAGTGGCAGAAAGTTACCCAACAGCAATTCTTAGCAGTTTGAGCTGTGGTCTCCTATTTTGTTTTCTGTTTTTTTTTTTCCCCCAAATCTTTCTATTATAGCACAATTATTTTAATAGTTTCAATAACCATAAATGACTTTAAAATTGTTCTTTTAAACCTCAAAATTTGGACTGAACTTAGGCCGGATTCACTATTAAATGTACTCGAGTTAAAAATAGGAAAGTAAATCTGAGGATTTTTGTTAACCTGCTTCTCTCTTTTTTTATTACTATAATCTCTATTTAACAAAGTGAGTGTTATTGAAATCTGTTTTTTTTTGTCTAAGTTTACTGTCCAAAACAACATTTAGAGGTCAACCATACACCATAATTTTAAAATGTTTGAGAACAATTATACAAAACTACTCATCAGCCACTCTCTACAGCAATCAGCTGCTTCTTTCCATGGTCCATAAAGGCTACCTGTAAGGATCAGTCCCTCCTCTGCCTCTGAGTGTAAGTTGCTCAGACTGAATTATAGTCAGATAATGATAGTTTGGACAACAGCACTAAAAACAATCACAGGCACAGTATAGATGAGTCTTTTCACTCCAAAAACAATATCAGAACTTTTTTCATTTTGAGCAACCGTCAAGCAGTGTGCCAAATGTGTCTGCATCAAATTACATGTTTAACTAGTTATTATTGGCAGGTCAGGCTCACAGCTCTATTACATGATTCAGTTAGTTTTGGCTGACAGTATTTGTACATTATTGGTAACAAAAAAACTGTACACACACTAGTTGTAAGCCCATTTTGTAATGACCCAGCCCAAGATTATAACCAAAAATATAGATCCACCACACCTGTGGGATGTTGAATGTCATCCTTTCCTGTGATAATCTATTAAACTAACTAAAGTGTGCATCCTCTTGGTACATATTCACTGAAGGTAACCACGTTACCTCTGCCAATGGGAAAAGAATCAGTTATCCTATTTTGTTATTTGGAAGACCTTCATAATTACTAAAATTTTTATGGAAGGAAATATTTTCTATATAAGAATCCCATCTATATAGAAACTGAGTTTTTCTGTGCTGTTTAGAGATGAGCACCCAGGTTTCACATTATGCCCTATCATCTATCCTCAAATGAGGTTTGCTTCAAATAGAAAATGAGTAAAAGAGCAATGTTGAGCAGGGTCTGCAAAAGTAGAGAGCATTACAGCCTCCCTGTGTTGTGAGGATATTGTATCATGGGGCTCTAGCAGTATATGGCCTTTTATATTGTTAAAATGTCATTAGAGATAATAGTCAGTAAGGATACAAGCCACTAAGTAGTCTTAACTTGATTATTACTCAACATGAAGGAAATGGATGATCTCAAGAAGAAGGGTAGAATTTTAAATTATGCAGAAGAGATGGAAAGTGAGAAAGAGAGATGGGAAGAAAGTAAGGAGAAGATTGATTATAGTTAAGGATGGAAGACTGAAAGAGCATTAAAGAGATGGAGATGAGGAAGACAGGTGAGATATTGGCAGTAAACCTCCTGCTTTGTCATTGGAAATCAGAGCCACAGGACAGAACACTGATTTGCTGTTCTTGTTTTAATCTGTCAATCTACACTTTTTCACTCACACACACACACACACACACACACACACACACACACACACACACACACACACACACACACACACACACACACACACACACACACACACACACACACACGGATAGCCTCTAGTCTGTCACTGAATATCGGCAAGGAGCTGAGAGGTTATCATGCGTTGTCAGGTGCCAGACCGACTCTTGGTAGCAGGTTTGTCATTTGTAATTAGAACGAAAAGGAGATGGGCTTGTTTTTTCCTCACATCTCCCCTGTTCTCTGGCTGAAGGCTGTCTCTGGGTATCGGCAGACGAGTGATGGGGCACACACACACACACACACGTATATTCACTGACACGCACTTGATGGGCCAAGTTTGATTCCATTAAGTGGAGTTTGTCAGTTAGTCAGTGAAGTCATGGGCGGAATGCTGATGGTCAGTCAGTGAATCCCTCACAGCTAAACAGGATCAGAGGCAACTTGTTCAGACACTAACAACACTGAGGGTGACTGAACAGTGGCAGGCCTAACTATGACTATTTTATGTCAGTCACACACACTGCCTATCTGGTGTTGTATGGCCATGTGGTCACGGTCCATGCAGCTCTGAGTTCTGGTCACGGTTAAAAAGGTTTCTTTCTTGAGAAGAGGGGGAGTGTGGTCTTAAGACGAAGAAGGAGTTAGGGGGAGGAGGGCAAAATAAGAAGAGCAGGAGATAATAGGAGAGGGCTAACAGTGGGGGTGGAGGGCTAAAGAAGGAGTGAAAAGGGGAAGATAGATGCAGAAGGTGGGTTCTCTGAGTATGAAAGCCTGCGTGCCTCCTTTCCTGTGCCATTGATGTATTCTAATGCTAAGTGTGTAATGCTGGGCCTCGACTGGTCTCTGGGAGAGGCGAGCCTTTGATACACACAGCCAAGCTCTGGGATGGATCCCTCACATGCCATTCATATGCATATCTTAGTGTGTGTACATGCAGACATGTGCATGTGTGTGTATGTACAAACAGTTATTTAAGTAACTGTTTTTAGCCATTTGTGCCAGTGGTCTAATTTCCATATCAATGTGAGCATGTTTTTGGCTGTTTTGAGCATCACACACGCACTAATCCTAAATTAACCCCTAGAACCATGGTGATGACTAGTGGATGTTTTCACAATTTATTCTCCAATGATTCTGGTTTGGTTGGTTGAATGTTACATGAAGGAACCATGCAGTACAACAGATCACATCTTTTTGTGCAATTAGTCATCTGCAGAGGAAGTTAAAGTGTCATTTTGGTATTGTCATTGTTGTCATTTCGTGATTCAAGAAACCACAAATCTAAATGCTTTTCAAGTTGCCACTTGAAGTTTTCTTAAAGCAGACACATTACAAATATCTAAGATTCCAAATTCACTTGATTAATTTTCCTTAAACAACATAATATTGTGTAAAGGAAGTACAGATGCGGAGGAAGAAATGTGGTCTCATATAAAAGTTCTGATCAGTGAAACGAGGATGTCGAAGTGGTGCCATAGCTGCCAGGATAATCTCTGGTGGAAATGTTAACATTCCGGTGGAAATGATAGAAAGAATATTTGGGTCTGTTTGATTAAAACCACCAGGTATAAATAAATCAGCTGGTTTTGCATGTTACTGTTAATGACCTCATACAGTCCCCCTTGTCCAAATTTTGAATTTGCATCTGTTGGAAGGCAAACAGCCCTGCGATGGACTTTAATGCTATCCGGGGTGTAGCCTGCGTCTTGCTACGTAGCAGCTGGGTTAGGCCCCACACAAACCAGCATTGTAGTAAGCAGGTATAGAAAATGGAACAATGGATCTGAAGAGTAGTAAAACATTTAAGAAAACACCAACCATCTACCTTGATTACATTTGCACACCAAACATCACTAATGTCAACAAAACCCACCTTCTTTCATCCCAATAATTACCACCTGAATTAACTGCAGCTTTTAATAGACAATTGCAGTTTTATTCATGGCACATTCACACCAGCCTTCTGATTCAAATCTTATTTTGTTTGCCTGCTTTTGTTCTTATTTTCGTGTGAATGTGCAATGGAAGTCTTATTGGTATCAAATAAGAAAACTCTGGTTTGCTCACAAATGCCCATTAAAAAAATTGCAGCTCCTCTTCTTCTAGGTTCTTTTTGTGGGTGGCATGCCATCTACACTGTTCAGCACTGCCCCCCATGGTTTCTGTTGGTACTACTCTGTTTGCTCTGTCAGGGTACACATCCGCAAGAGCCCCAAAAATATATAACAGATTACTCATGTAAAAGAAGCAGAAGACAGTCTAAAGGTCTTCTGTATCTGTCTTTAGCATAGAGCAGGTCTACTCAATTTGGGCCTACAAGGGCGCAGTACTGCAGGTTTTCAATGTATTCCTGCTCCAACACACCTTACTCAAATTAAATGGATCCAACAGCCTATGAAGTTCTGTACAATGACTCTATTTTGAGTGTGTGTTGGAGCAGGGATAAATTGAAAACCTGCAGGACTGCAGCTCTCATAGGACCAAACTGAATAGCCCTGGCACAGAGCATAAACAAGTCTTTAGTTTCAAACTAAATTTTGTGTTTACAGTCTTTGTTGGTTTCATGTTTTGCTTTCATTGTAGCCTTCTGCCTATTTCACAATTTATTGAGGATTAAGCACTAAATGGTTTAGCTCAAAATGCAGTCAATATTATTTGTAATTAGTTAGCATTGACAAGTTAAAAAACTGAGGATTGTTATCCATTATTTTTTCAGGGAAGCTTAATGTTAACATTCTTCTTTAGCATTTTCGTTACCAGGATGTATATGTGTGTGCAACAAGGTGTGTGTATGCCCCCATTAGTTCGAGATCGAGCACTGTTGTGTGGTTTCCTTTGTTTGCCATGTGTTCCGGTCCCCAACTGATTATAGCATGAAATTCCTCACACATTGTAGAGCAGTGGAGAGCCTCACATGTGGACAGACACACACAAACAAGCGCACACACTCATTAACAAACCAAAGTAAGAAGTCATAGAGGTCTGTTAATGACTGTCGGGGACAGAAAGGGAGTAGGACTGTCCTGGTGTCAGACTTTGTGACAGATGCTGGTTCTAAAATGCCTTGCTCACAGGTCCATTGTTATGAGGAAAAATAACGATCAGATTCAGAAAGATTGATGCCATTTCTTCTTTCTTTCTCTTTTTTACACCCACCCACACACAAACACTGGGTCTTAATCCCTTTCTGAGCACTCAATAGCCTCCCCCATAAGTGACCTTCTGTCCACTTGAGGACTTCAGCTTGTTTCTCTTCCTCTTTCTTGAGCTTTTTTTTTTCTTACTTCAACCTCTTATTTTTTTCATCTTACTTCACCTCTTCTCACCTGCAGACACCCTGTGCTGCTGTGTACATATCTGTGTGTAGGCTCCATGTGTAAGTGAGCATATATGTGTTTTTGCTACAGATAGAGGGTGGGGGTGTGTAAGAGTCTTCTCTTTTATACTTTTATTGCTACTTTCCTTGCTTCAGAATTTGATTGATGTTGCAAAACAGTAAAACCTGAATATCAGTGCAAGCCACTGATGCTGCTTTCGCTTCCAAGTGTGAGTGAGTGTGTGTGTGTGTGTGTGTGTGTGTGTGTGTGTGTGTGCATGTATGCTAGAGGCACTGGAGGTTATTTGATCTCATTGTGTTGTTGAGGAGGAGCATGCTCTCTTGCTTTATGGCCGGGCGCTGTAGGGAGATATTCAGCTTCACCTGTCTCTCCTCAACAATCCATCATTCCTCTCTCAGCAGACAAACTCACTCCACTCATCTTATTGCTTCCTCTTGCACAGAAACATTTAAGGCTTTCTCTCGCTCAGTTGCACTTACATGCACTGTAATGTATGCACATACTTTCAGGCTCCCTGCACAGTGTGGCTCATGCTGTGGCACATTGAGACATAGGCAGGAGATGAAATTCTCCATATTTTAAACTCTTTATTTCAGATAGAATATTATTTTATCGCATGTATTTTCACAAGATGAATTGAGGCTCAGATTAAAGCTGGAAATTAGATCTTTTTACACAAGTCGAAAAGTCATCTTCGGTCTCCATTACTCTTAACTACAGGTCAAGGTGACCCAAAACTCTCAACCATTATCTATTTATATGGCTTACCAGCTGCAAACCCTGACTCTGTTTTAAACTTATTTTTCATGATTTTTACATTCTTGGTTTCTTTCCCAGAAATTTTTTAGACAGAAAGTCAGGTTTGTAGATTATAATTATAAATTTCTTGATAGGGGATTATCCAGATTCCTGCCACAGACACAGTAGTGTAATACAAATGAAAGTGAATAAACATTGACATGATCAGATGATAAGTTCATATAATAAATGCTTATAAAACAGTAAGATTAAAACCATATTTTGGGAAAATCTGCCACCACCATGAATTATCTGTGCCGTCATAGCATATAATTAAGTTGCATTCTGATAGTGTTTCTACAAGTGATTATAAGCAGTTGCTGTGTGAAAGCAATGCAGCTCCTTCGTTAAGTTGTTAAATGTGTGGTAAACTGAACAGGGACGACGACTCAGCTAATGACTCTTTGCACACTTCATCACATTGCTCGCCTGCAATATTGCCTCATATCACTCTCTGGCACCACTGGCGCTTAATAGTGTGTGTACCTTTGATAGTGTTTGCACTTGTGTGTGTATGTCTGATCACAACATGTATTGCTTTGTAGAGCCATTACAGTTTAATAGGCTTAGTGGAATGTGCAGTGTGTTAATGCTCCAGCAACATAAAGTAATGACACAATAAAACAATTAAATATGGTGAAGGAAAATTACTTTTTGAACAAGAAGTACCTAGAGGCAATTTGGACTGTGACCGAATAAACAAAGTACAGATCAAGCTAATTTAAGGCTCTCTTCCTTTCTCTCTTACTTTCCTTTGGGTTAAAACTATGAGTGTGACAGTAAATGTGCTGATTCATAGAGGAGAAGAGGGTAAATTAAAAACAAACTCTTCACATTTTTTGCTTTAACGGTCAATTGTTTTTTAATTGTTAGTCTGTAAGATGTTAGAAAATTGTGAAAAAGGTTGCAGTTGTGCACAGCTGTGTGAAAGCATCCTGTCAATTTTCTTTAATGAATTTGTTGTATTTTGTTATTTTACTTATTAATTAAAAATCCTGCGATGGACCTGTCTAGGATGTACCCTGCCTCTCGCCTGTTAAAAAAAATGCTGGGATAGGCTCCAGATTACCCGTGACCCGTAATGGACTAAGCGGTAGATAATGAATGATGAATAAATTATTTAAAAATCAAGAAAATTTGAATTTACCATGATTTGTATTTATTTTTAAAAAGAAAAGGAAACAGCAAATATTTAGCAAATATTTGTTTGATAAATTACTTAAATGATTCGGTATAGGAATTCTGGACATTTATTTTAAGAAAAAGTTTAATATTTACCGTGGTCCTGTTATGTAAAGTTACATTATTTAGACATAGAATAAAGCAATCATCCTAGTTTGGATAAATGACTATTTTTATTTTCAGTATTTTAGATAATTTAAGTAAAAGTATATTTGCTTCATTTTTCCGCGATGAAGTAAATGTTAATTGCAGAGTAAAAGCTACGATAAAATGACACCATTGGTGTTAAGAACAAAACACAACAAAAGGACTAAATGACTGTATAAAGGAGTTTGTTTTTCCTCTAAATATTTGTATTTTATTTCTCATGCACAGCGTTGTCAACCCCGGCTGGTTCTTTGCAAGAAATACTTTATTATAACTCATTAATTCCAAATAAAATAACAAAAATATTATGATACCTTTTTTATAAGCTTTTTCTTTAGTGTTAAATTTTACGTAGATATTAAGGTAACTCTACTTTAAAACACCTGATTGAAATGAAGGGTTTGTTAACAGGCTTGCAAAGAACTTGGTGAGGAAGTTTAATAATCTGACTCTGGTGTGTTGGAGTAGGAACACATCTAAAACACGCAGGGCTCCAGAGGACCTGGGTTGAGAACCACTGACACAGATGGTAAAAAAATGCCACAAGTTTTAGCTTTATTTTCTCAAAACATTGTGCAAGAAGAAGACCAACTAGGTTGAGACCTCTATCTATAGAGTGTGGGCGGCAGTCGTCTGTGTTTATCTTGATTTTACAGTATATGTTGTTAAGTGTAGGAGTCAGTGTGGCTGTAAATCCTCTGACTCACTGAGCATACAAAGCAACCAGAAGGAAATTCTGAGGTGATTTGTCCATTTTTACGTGGGTGTTAGTTTACTTTCTCGTTTAATGTTTCCTTTTTGTCTTTTTTTCCTCTCATGTGTGTCTTTATGTAATCCTTTATGAGGATCTATTGAGAATTAGAGATCAAAAAACCATCTACAGAGGAAACCTGCGTATAATCAGCCTATTTGTCTGTTGAGAAATCAAAACTTTAGCCTTTGCCACGCTCTTCCCTCTGTCCCCCTTTCCCCGCAATCCTCACAAAACAACTCCCTTCAAACTCACTGTCTGGGGGTAGGGCGGATTGGGGGGGTCACATCTCCTCAATAGAGGAGCAAAAAGTGACGAGATAAGATGATAGGAAGAAAATGACTGAATTTAAAAAAGATAGAGGGGTGGCCAAAGAGGTCGTAACTGAGAAATAAAGAGGAGATGATATTATTGTGAAGCCACATGTCATAAAAGATGGCGAACAACAACGTCTAAAGCTTTTTTTTTTTTTTTTTTTTTTTTTAATAAATCATCCATAAAGCGTCTTTCAATGGGAAGTTGTGACACAAATGTTTCATATTGGAATCATGTTCATGAATCTCAGACTTGAAGTTAAGATTTGATACTTACTTTTGATAACCACTTTCAAAACCACCAGATGTAGCTGATATAAGGGATTAAGCTTTCAAATGTGTTACACTTTTATTAGTTTTCATAGGTTTGAATAAGGGTTTGCCCTTGTCAGCTTTGCATTTTGTAAAAATTTTGTAATTAGAAATTGTCATTGCTATTACTCTGATTTGGTACCAATTTATTGAATGCTTAATTACTATTTATTTAGGAGTCATTACTACCAACATTTGGCTGAGTTTTTAACCGAAACCTGAATGTTAGGAGTAATAAATGGATATAAAAAAAGAAGGGAACAATTTAGGATAAATCATAAGATGCAGTTGAATGAACTGGTCCAACTTGGACTGATTTAGTGCAGTGATTGATGCGATTGTGAAAACACAGCAGGAAATGGCACTATAATGACTTTCTTCTAATTGTTATGCATTATATAAAGCAGGTGGTTTTACTGATGTTTCTTTATATCCATGTTGTCAGACACTAGAAATAATGTTTTGAGTATTTAATTTTTTCTACTTTAACCCATCATCAAACTTTTAGAGAAGCATTTAAACTTTTAGTCAAATCCCTGCTTGGCAGTCTCAAAACATAAAAACCCAGCAGGCGTTTGAATTATTTTACACCCACAGGTTTTGAATGCCTTTCGAACATTTATGTCCACAGCATAAATTCCATAATTTGTGGTCCATGAAATAACCTGGCATTTACTCAGTCTGCCTGCATCATCGCTGTGCTTTTAACCTTTGTGATGCACTGCTGTTTTCTTTCACAAATGGAACCTCCTCCACATCCCCGCTCACCTTCCTTCTGTGTTACTTGTGCTTGAATTTTGAGTGTTTGTTGAAGTGTTGTATATCTCAGGCTCTAGGCTGAGTTTGTGAGTGCAGGTGCAATGTGTCTCAAGCTCACTCTGATTTGCATCTAATAAATGAAGTCATGCCACTGAAATATAATGCTGACAGATGAATATATTAAATAACACAATTTGTGCTGTTTTCTCATGTGAACTTTAGAGAATCCAGGGAATCTGATTTGGACACTGTCCACACATAAAAGATTGTCTGTGTCAGATGCATTCTCACTTCTGGAAATTGTTTGTTTGAGGTGACGGGTTTGTATTTTGTATTCTGGTCAGCAGCCGCATTGTGAAATTTGTCTGAATATGATATCAACAGTTACAGAGAAGTTCAAAAATCTTGTTGTCTCACTGGTTAGACTTGTCTTCGTGTAAATGACCTTCCTATCCGCCCTCAGATGCTTGTATTATTTTGTTTAGGTGTCAGTCACATAGAAAAGTCAATAGCACACCCACTTGCTGTGAATTCTGAATGATTAGATGCTCAGCTCAAACTGTTCGGTGTGGATTTTGTATCGGGGAGCTGGCAGGCTAAAGCCTGTTTACCACCTAATTTGAACATATGCTTTTATACACACAGCTGGATATGTTCAAAGCTGTTGTGCAGGTGTGAAAACATCCACAGATGAGGTAACAGAATAAATCTTTACTATAAAACCCACAGTGAATATATACCCTATTGATTTATTTTTAAAATAAATTATGCTTTCCTTAACAGATCATAATAATGAAGGATGTGATTGTTAATTTGAAATGTAGTTTTTATTTTCTTTTTTTTTTATTTCAATTTGACAAAATTTACTAAATGGGCTATTATTGTGTATGTGGATAAGCAAAACAACTACTTCCAAATACATCTAACATTAGCTTGGTCATGGCTAAAGTGAATTGTGCAGAGATAGGAAAGATTACTTGGAGTGGTGTGTGTTATTAAATAATGTGTAGTGACTAAAGGGGGTTTGAGGATTTATGGTGAGAAATAGCATGATGTGAGTGTGAGAAAAGAGAGGAGAGCATGGAATGATGGAAAACAGGATTAGATAGACAACGCCGCAGGGTGGTGGTTTGGGCCTGTAGTGAGGACAACACTGTGTGAGTTAAGTGACAGAGAGAACCAGTGGATGAAAGTGAAAGAGTGTGTGTGTGTGTGTGTGTGTGTGTGTGTGTGTGTGTGTGTGTGTGTGTGTGTGTGTGTGTGTGTGTGTGTGTGTGTGTGTGTGTGTGTGTGAAATAAAGAAAGGAGAGAAAAAAAGAGGAATAAATGAGTCAAAGGTAGGGGATAAACTTGAGCTTGGCAAAGCAGAAAGAGAAGAGGAGAAAGCAATGAAGGGAGAGAAAGGCAGAGGAGGGAGACCGATAGTCAGTGTATCTGTAACAGTTTGACACAAAGCTCTGACCCGAGCTAATAGCCTGTCTATTAATATCTACTGCTAATGACTGCCACTTCTTGTCACAGGATGGCAGAAAGCGTAATCCTTGTTCATCAGTTTTTTAACTCCTAGTCCCAAAATAATGATCCTAAGAAATTTTTTTGAGATATGGAGGGGACCAGAGTGACCTACTGTGGGATATTTTAAAATGACTAATCTGCATGGAGATTGGGTGGCTGGAAGGTCTTTTGCCCTGGTTGGGTAGAAAACATTTAGGAAGGGATAGGGATTAAAAAACCATCACTGTGGCTGAAAATGGGAATGTGTGTGACATTTTGGGGGAAAAAAATTGTACGATTATCAGAACTACTACTCCTCTCATGTTATGACGATTAGTTTTTGTGACAAACAAGATTAGCTGTTTGATGGCTGTAGACTAGTTTAAGTAGACTAGTTTAAGTTGTATTCCTATAAATATAAGTGTTATTTCCAAATAACTTATTTACATATCTATTTTGAAGTATAGAGGGAACCTTAAGTCTAAATGAGTTAAGACTACACAATAAACTCTAAGGACAAATCCTAGAATGTTCTTTAAACAACAATAATGTGTGAAATTGGCAGTGTATTCTAGCAAGGATATATACTTGTGGATGTTTTATTGGTCAAAGTAGTAAGATGGCAGGTGACATTGCGTGTAAAATAAACTGGAGCTATTCTAGGTTTCCTGATAGATGGAGCAGTGTTATTTTTGTGGATGTCTGCAGTTGCTTTTCTGCAAAATAAAGTAAATGAGGGGCGATAATACAAGCGCTCTAGACAGTCTAGAGGCTATATTATACTTGCTTGCAGACTTGAAAAAAAAATGCAGGCACCATAGATCTTAAGTTATTTTTGTTACAGTAGCTACTTGGAGTCTGCTTCCACACATACAGGAGATGGGTATCAACTGTGTATTATCAGTCACAATAAATACATACGTGTACAACTTCTGATGATTACATTTATCTCACAAAAAACCAAATGGATGGCAACCCAAGTAATGATCCTCTCACTTAACAATGTTTGATTCTCATCAGCCAAAGAAAAAAATATTCCCAAATGATTGCATTTTTCTATTCATGTTTTATACTCTAGATGTCTTCATTGTTAATTTAGTATTACTATGCATGATTAGAGATATTTTAAGTACTTCTTGCCTTACCTCTCAGGCTCATTAATTCCATTTAATTACAAACAGCACAGAAAACCTCAGAGACATCTCATTCAGTCAGTGAAGCTAATCAGTCAGTATGAATGAGAAGCTAATTATTGTTTTTTAAAGAGGTGCATCAGCACATTGGTAGCAATCTATGGAGCTCTGCAAACAAGTTCATCATCCCTTTTTATTAAATTGTAAAAATCAGAGAAGACGTAAAAAAAAAATAATCTTTATTTCTAACTTGTGATTCTCATTTTTTTTCTTCTGATTCCTGTTTTTCTCTAGACAACTTGATTTTCTACAGTTGATTTCTGAGTCACAGGCTCGAGGAAAGCTAGCAGTGATGATGAAGTGAATAGCATATCTAAATATATATCAATATTGGCTGCTCATATCAATATAAAACCAAGACAAGACATTACTACTCGCTGGCAGAAAATTACCAGGACATTTTACAGTTAATTGTAATTGTCCACATCATCTGCTGAAAAGGACCATCTACTTTTGGATTGTATTTGCATTGGAATATGACAAGATTTTTATGTAGCAAAGAGAGTTTATGACTTTAAATTTATTCATTTTGTGACTTTTCTTTCCACATTATGCACAGATTGGGGAAAAAAGCATGAAGTCAAAGTGTACAATTGCTTAAATTCCATCAATGTTACAGCTGCATGAGAAAACCATTAACATCTGTGAAATATAGGAACAGGCTGAGAGCAAGCAGAAGTTTGAACAAAAGGTGGCAGCTTCATTCATAATGTTTCTCGATGCTCGACGGTAGACTCCTTTTGTGAAGTTCAGAACCCAGATGTCATTTGATTTCCTGAATAGGAACATGTCACTCGGACCAGATCCATGCTGTCGCATAAAATTTGAAAGCTTCATCTAAACAGTAGATAAGGCAGAATTATGTAGTCTTAAGGGCAAATTGTGACATCCTACATGGCTCACAGAATGATTGCTTATTAAATTAGCTCTATTTAACTTTTTGACCTAAAAAATATGCTTTTCTGACTTATTTTGTTGGCACAGTGAGATTTATTATGTAAAGTTATGTTTTGTGATATGCCACCTTTGCTGAGGTGGCAAGTCCCAATTACCTCGTCTCTGCCAACATTGACAACAGCATGGATATCTGGACTGACAACATTAGATGGTGGTCTACAGTTATTAATATGAGTATATTATCTGGAGATCTGAAAGTTATTGTTTCTCATTAGACATCAGTGCTTTAATGTAAACTATGATTCATCTGACAGATGAATACCTGACAATCTACACTAGAATTTTAAATGCAAATCTTGTTATAAATGATCAAAAGTTGGTAAATGAATATTTTCAAACTTTTGCAAAGGCTGTTAATTTTCTATTTTTCTTTTGATATTAATCCGTTAGCATTAACTAGCATAACAAACATTATCTGTCATGTCACGTTCAGCTGGACTGCAACATGGATACATACCTGTTCACCAACATATACATGTTTTGTTGTTGGGAATAAAATCCTCTGTCATGACAGCATGTCATTTCTCCTCTGCTTTCTGTATATCTTGTGTTCCACCCAGATGAAAAAACACACTGCCTTCAGCGGACTAACATTGCCAACCACTGTTCCCCTCAGTGTTACACAGATGGACAGCAGCAATTTTCATGAAGTAAATGTCCATGATCTCCGCATTCACTTTTTACCACAATTAAAGTTTCCAATTGCTGTTCTGACAGCCAAGAAATGCACAAGTCCTTCCAGATTCCATTGACATTCAGAAAATGGTTAGATTCTCATCTATTCTGCTCTGACATGCACATAAAGGCCACCTCAGCAATGGCGGAGGGTCTACTTCTGGTGTTTGCCCGTATTAGTCTTCCTGGAATCGTTGTTTCCTAGCAGCATCCCAAGGCTGAAAAAACGCACTTTACAACGCTTACTTCTGGGATGCTGCATCACATTAAAGCTGAGTTTTGCTTTATGCACTGTGTCACATGCCAGCAGCTGGATATCAACGCTCTTGCTGTTTTGAATGCACACTGTGGCTGATTCATCAAAGAAACACAAGACAGTATTAACGGAAGAAGAGATGAAAAGAATAGAAAGGGACAGAGCAAGAGATAAGACAAGAGTCAACATCAGACTGACTTTTACTCGCTGAAGAGAGTTCAGAAAACAGGTATGCTGAACGCATCCTACCTGTCATTAGGGGACGTTCAGCAGAGCTTCTTCAATGCATGAGAATAACACATAATAACCAGTAAAGATTTCTATAAATCTGCACTATATCCATTAACTTTTCTCCCTCTGTGGCAACTGTAGCATATTTTAATACATGTAAACAAAATGTGCAGAAAGAACATGTATGCTGTACATTATACCAATAGCATAGACACACATTAACATAAGGATAGACATACATGTGCTGTAAAATGTACAGATACAGTTGTTAAGTGTAGGTATGTAAGAACAAAATGGTGTTCAGTTCAGTCGATACACCTGTTGGGAACACCTAAAAGAATCTGTAGCTCTTGACATGAGACCTAATTGTGTTATTCATCCTATTCCAACTGCATGCTTTTCTCTCTGATTCACAAATTTGCCTCAAAATACTCACTTTCATCCTTTTTTTTTGCACCTCCTGCCCACTCACTGGGCCAGCAAGCCATGATACTACAAAAGGACAGACAAGTTAAGAGGGAAGTCTTTGCTCAGCAGCTTTATTCATGTCACACATTCCATTCAAAGACATTCACATCCTGGAGAGTGTCTCCCTTTTGAAAACTGGTGGAAATATGCTTAATATATTTTCTGCACACAAACAAGAGAATAAAGTGTCTCAGACATGAAGAACTACAGCTTTGCTTCTTCTATCTCCTCGTTCAGACCAGACTATCTACCTGTCTCCCTACATTTATCCATCTTTTCCCTCCCGAAAACATCTTTTTGACACTTGGCACACCTGCATGACACACTTAAGTAGCATGCAAAAGCTAAAACACACAGCAACGTATTGCTGGCTTTCTGGCTTGCTTAATTTTTAGTTATATTCATTTAATTAAACTTTATTTATACACACAGTCATTTACAAGGGAGACCTTTTCACCTAACGTGCATGTCTTTGGATGAAAAGAATATAGTGCTCTCTCACTTAAAGGTCCCATATTATGCAAAATTCACTTTTTAATGGTTTTGGAACAGTCATACTGGTCCCCCCGCATGTGTAGGAGACCCGTAAGTGTGAAACTCTTTCAGGCGCTCTCTCTCCCCCCTGCTCCACCTCTAGGGAAGTAAGCGCTGAATTGAGCGAGTTTGAAAGCCTGTACGTTAAGACGTCATAAGGGACAATAACCACTCCCCACAGAGCGATGGACCCGCTTACCGGCTCTCAAAGCCCGCCCTCTAAAAATCACCTAGCGCCCAGTGTTTATCCTTTTCGGCAACCCTCGTTAGCGGACATGGCTAAGCGACAGAAGCACTGTTCTGTTTGTGGCTGCATAAATGAACACGAAAACGTTTTTTTACTTCCATCCACTGAACCCACGAGGACTGAGTGGATTAATTTTATTTTTGGAGGAAATGTACCCGGAAAACTTCCAAAGGTTTTGCATGTCTGTGGCCAGCATTTCAAAGAGGACTGTTTCCACAACATGGGGGCATGGAAAGCAGGCTTCGCCAACCGTTTGAAGCTGAAGCCAGGTTCAATACCAACTGTCCGTGACACAGCTGGAGAGGTAAGAGCTGGCAGTTATTTTATCGTTTCGGCCTTATTAGTCTGATAGCTTGAAAATATATTAGCACTGTTGTAAATGTAGCCAAGTCACTGTTTCTACTGTTTGTATCCGGTGCCATTGTGCATCAGATTGATGAGCGTAGCTAGCTGTGTTCTCCGTGCGTCACGGTTTGGGTCGGTAATGGGGGCTTCAGGAATGGGTTCCGGTGTTCCGGCGTTTGTTTATCCTTCACAACGCTGTAATCAGCGTCTAGTAACCGCTAAGGCCTAACCTGTCAATCACCTCATGACGGGCGATGCGATGGGCGGAGCCAACAGCTGAGCTGCTCCACCAGGGTTCCGCCCACCATAAACGGCACATTTCTGAAGCTGCTAAAAAGAGGGAGGTGAAGAGAAGCCGCTGCACTCAAACTGAGGGTCGATTTGTCCATACCATGGCGGAAATATTTCATTTAGATATTAATGAATGGTCTCAGATTGGGAATAAAGTGTATAATATGGGACCTTTAACACACACACACAAATTGATATTTTACTTGAAATAACATTATTATGCCATTATTAAGTGGTGTTTAACCCTCTAGTGGACAGACATTGTTAAGATGCAGTTTAGCCAGAGTGGGACATGACATGATGTTTCGACTTGTTCTCTCCCGTAATGACTGTACAGAGAAGGATGCAAATAACCGGAAAGGAAAACAAACAAGATGGGGAAAAAGAGAGCTGAGAGACAAGGGGCTAATAAAGAGAGAGGTATGAAGGCTGACACAGCATATTCAGGCTCAGTGGGAGGTCCAGGGTGTTGTGTTTGTTTCAAACACCTCTGAGGTGTCTTTGTCTTATTTAGTCTTTCAAAACACACAGTTGATGTGTCTGTGTGTTTGTGCATAAGATGTATGTGGACTGTCTGTCGGTATATTAATAGTTAGAGTCAAACAAGTATTTTGCTAGGCAGCATTCTCAGCAGATGATGCTCTGCAGCAGATATCTCACATAGTTGTTTATTTGTTGTCTGATTAAACTTTTTATTTCTTTAGAGAACATCATAAAAAAACACAAAACAAATGAGCATGCCTCTGTTATGCCTCATTTTGTGGCATTCATCTATTATTAACGTTGGTAGCATAAATGTAACCCTGTCAACAGTGCACAAGTCTAAACAGCTGCAGTGACATTAATGGAGAGATGCATACAGCAGCACATTTTATTGTTAATTTGGCTTCTGATCAGATGTTCAGAAGAATTCCTACTGATGGTGTTAAATGAATTACAATGCTGCTCATATGCATCCACTGTAGCTTTATTGGCAATAATTTTCTGCAGCACAGTCATTAGTTTTTTTCAGCATCTGAGCCAGGAAAAGAAAGAAAACTGAGAACTTTTGTGCTGAAGTTCCAGTTGTCTAACAACTACCATCCACTGCTGTTGTGTTTAATCCTATGCTGTGTGTTTGGTTTCATCGACAAACTTTTAGTGAAGGACATGTGGAAGCTGATGATGCTGAAAAAATAACCAATCAGGTGAAGTTAAAAATTTCAAAGTCTGTTCGGTCTTCTGTTGTGCCTCTGGTGGTTTACTTAGGTAAGGGATGTCCAAATCCCATCCTTATGGGCCACTATCCTGCAGGTTTTCACAGCATAGATAGTTCCCTGCTTGTTCAAATTGTTGAACCCATTTTCCAGTTTTGATTGCGTGTTATGATTTGTATTGATACTGTCATATTGAATTGCATTTTCATTTATTACTATTTTACTTCCTAAAAATCTTTAACACAATTAAGTACAAACCCTGAATTTGCTGGTATTTGAAAGAGAGATACTTACTAGAATGGTCTAACATACGCACATGCTCCAATAAAATGAACTTAACCTATTGTAATGCAGACTTACCTCAGAGGGTGGCACACACACAAATGCATACACACATGACAAATCAACCGTAAATGTTATGCCTCTGTAAGCATCCACACAGTCTTCACCCTCTCCTTCATTTTCTTGCTGACTTTTCTGGCCTCTTGCTGTGTCTTTTTTCTTCTCTCTGACCACTCTCACCTCATTCCACCATCTCTCGCTCCTTTGTTTCCTGTCACTCATTCTTATTCCTTTTCACCACAAGGGTCTTCCATCTCTCTCATCCTGGAGTGCACAAAAAATAAGCTTAAGGTCTGCTTTTGCAGTCCACACACAAGCATACATCAGTGCACACAGACACACAACCTAAACAACAATTTAATTTCTATGTTTATGCAAAGCCAGCATTTACTATTCAAACCAACAGACCACAACCAATTACATCCAATCCAATTACCTTCCACATGCAACACTTGATATGAAGTAAAGTCTGCTTAGACCTCAGAGAGCAATGCTGTGATTTAAACAAGCACATGCTGATGATTGTGGGTGCATGTGAGTGCGTGTGCATAACTGTGTGTTTGCTGACCTGCAGGTTATTCCCTGGTTGGCTCTCCGTCATGTCTGATTGGCTGCCTGCCGGTTTCATCACATTGCACCAGAGACAGAAACGGACCTCGTGGCCTCTCACCCACGGGTCTCGCTTTTTCTCTTTCTTCCTCTCTCCTTCTCTCTTGGTTTGTCTTGCTGTCCGATTGAGCCGAGCTTTGAGCCCGGTGTTGGCTGACTTTGGTTTTGTCTGGCAGACCGAGCTGTGGGGGAGCAATTTGATTGAAGAGAGAACAAAGCTCACGCTGCCATCTTTGAAGCAGCTGTCCTGCCTGAGACGGTCTCACAGATGAAACACACACGGCAAACAAATCCATGTGAATACACTGAGTTACACACACACCCACACACAAAACCATATTTTAGAAGGCAGCTGTGACACCTGCAAATGTGTGTCCAACCTGTTTTCTGATCACATATACACACAAACAGCCACTCTATTCTCTTAATCCCTTCACCAAGACATGCACACACATACACACACTCTTACACACTGCTTATTAAATTATCTGTTTTACATTACTTTCTGTGTTAAAGGTTAAATTTATTCTAATCTACCTACAGTACTTTAACTCCGGACATGATGTTTCAGGCAGTTCAGCAGCACTCAAGGAAAACTCTGTACAATAGGGCCGAATGTATTGTAAACATGTAAAGGGTTTTTCCATTTTAACTTTTTACATCAGTTTGACCTGCATCACATCTTGATAATAAGAGCTCATCTCAAAACTAAACACATCTGGAGTCCTGTGTTCTGGAGTAAACTGAGATTAGTTTTCTACTCTATAGTATAACAGGGTAATTAAGTTTACATATCTTTAGTATCCTAATGAAATACACTTTTCTCCAGAGACACAGATCCTGAGGTAGCACGTATTCACAGACTGCAAAGGCTCATGGGAAATGCATAGTTATCAGGAATTTAACCTTTTCTGATTGTTACCCTATAAATTTGAGTTATGTTCTTTACTTCATGTGTTATTACCTCCACCAAGGCAGAGGTTATGTTTTCGTCGGCATACGTTTGTTTGTTTGTCTGTTAGCAACATAACTTAAAAAGTAATGGACAGATTTTGATCAAATTTTCAGGAAATGTCAGAAAGGGAAAACTGATTAGATTTTGGGGGTGATCTGGATCACTGCCTGGATCTAGGAATTTTTTTTAACTCTAGAACCGCCAACATTCCAAAACCCCCTAAACCACCAGAGAGGTCATTTTGATACCCTAAAAATGATAAAGGTGGTGTTTACAGAGGCCAGTTTTTCCCCATATTATATTTTCCCCATATAATATTTTTTATTATTTGGATGTAGAATGATTAAAAGCTTCAGTAAATAAATAATTCATTGATTAGTATGTGGAATTACTTCGGGCTTATAATTCACATAGAAAATGTAGAATAATTACTAGCTTACGACATTCACTTATCAGCTAACATAAAACTAAATTAACTCATTTTTTAAATGTATTTTTATTTCTCATCCATTATTTGAGGGGAAACAATTAGAAAAAAAGCATCATATAATGCTAAAGTCGAAACAGAGCGCTGGTTGTCAGCTGATGTAAATTAATTTATTGTGTCGCACGTCGACAGCTCAATAATGAACGCTCGTCAGGTCATTCTGGCATGGATGCAGCTCCGGTAGAGGATGCATGCATTCAGTGAAGCCATTTCCAAAACATTATAAAACACCACAACAGGCAACCTTCTAGTTGCAGCTCTAGGTGAATACTGCAATGACATCTTGTGAAGGATGTCTAAACTTGGTTCTTTTGTAGTAAGAGGAGCTGATTATTTCTCCCCGATCTAGGTCTTCCTCGTTCCCTTGTTGGAGCAAAGCCAAAGATTGTTCTGCATTCATTCTTCTGCTTCTGTTCATTTTTTCTGTTTTGTTATGGGGCATTGGTTGGCCTTTCTGTCGGTTAGCGACATAACTCAAATAATTATTTTGATTACATTTTCAGGAATAAAGGAATAAGGAACAAGTCATTTTATTTTGGGGGTGATCCGGCTCACCATTTTACTGCTCATCTGACTTGGATAAAGAGAAAACAATTTGATGAGGACATCTGAATAGGAAATGAAAGCGAAAGGCAGAAACACAGGGAGAAGTTTAGCTCCTAATGTGCCAGAGAGATGAACTTGGTTCACAGTTTAGAGGAAAAAAGGGAATTCTGGCTGCTGGTGATGTTAGCTCAGTGGTAATGATAAGCATTACAGCAAACTAAAGGATGGATGACTCTGTCGCCACGGCCTCTGTTGCTTCTTTATCTTCTCTCTTAACTCCCAACACCAGATTGCTCCAAACCTCCATGGCCCCGGAAAGGTTTGTGTGCTAAGCAAATCATTGACCGCACGAGTCGCCGGCAAAGCTATGGTTTGAATTTCAATCAGGAAGGATGGAAAGATGGAGGCAGGCAAGCAGAAGGAGGGTGCTGATGAGAGGAAGAGAGATAGAGGGAAGGAGAGGAAAGATGAAGGGGTCGGCCCAATGTGATAAGGAAGGGTACGGAATGAGAAATGGAGTTTGAAAGGGAAAGCAGATGGAGATATTTTACATAGAGGCAGATAGATGGATGACAGGGGGTACAACAAGGGGACAGGGTGGAGAGATAATTACTAAGATAGAGGAGGAAGTAAACTACAGGAGAGAAAGGGATTACAACTTTACACTACAGTGGATAGATTGGCAGAGAGAAGGAAAGGTAGGACAGAGGTGTAAAAGATGAGGAACAGGTGAAGTCAAACAGTCAGAAAAAAATGGAAAAGAAAACGTTTGAAAGGCAGTAAGGACAGTAAGTGAGGGAGAAAGTCCTTGCCAGAGGGGATGAAAATGTCAAATTGCTGTTCCTCGCTGTTGATTCATTTCTATTGAGTTTAGCTTTTGTGTGTATGTGTTTGCTTGTGTGATGTCAGGTGTGTATGTTTCTGTTCTCACACAGGTGTATTTGCCCACAAGCATCAACTCACACAGCACTGATCCTTAACCAGCCGCACACATACACACTACCGTCCATACAGGCTTGATGGTCTCCCAAGACAAAACCGCATCTTATCATATTCCTGAAATTGGCTGAATCAAAGTGCTGTTAACAAGACAGGTCGTCAGTTTATCAAAAAAAAAACTCCACAGCAGCTGTGGTGAGCAGGCAGAACATGTGCTTTCAAAAGAGATATTTTTAAAATTTAAATCAGAAGCCTGCAGTGCACCAATGACAGTCCCTAACTATTACTGCATTTACATTTGGCAGTGTTCAGTACTCTGGAGAGGCAGTGTATCCCCGGAGGAGAGTTAGAGAAACAGAGTTTTGAAGTTGGTGGAAGTATTTTGGGCTTCTCCACTAGTTAAAGTCCCTTTTAGTTTGTAAACGATGAGTGCTAGTTATTGGTTGTCCTGTTCGTGCTTGCGATCATCTCTAATATTTGATCAGTCTGGATCTAAATCTGTCTTAGGTGGATTCAGCCCTTGTAGGACTTAAAACTATCCACTTGTGATTGGAAGATGTGTGTTAATACCAGATCTACACAGGGCCTTTGAGTTAGAATGTGTAAAAGACACAAGCCTGTGTATGTAAAAATGGCAAGAGAGATTTAAGTTTCCAATAGCTTGTCAACATGCCTTGCTATAGGTGTCTGGAAACTAATAATTCATTTCTTCAGACAGAATATGAAACCAGTTTTAAAGATTTTTCATTTTTTCAAACACTAACAGCAAGGTTACATTGAAAATCAATGTGTAGATGTGATCAGAGTTGAATTCAAATAAGGACAAATTCTGAGCTGAGCTCAAAGACAGACATTCAATCTGATGCAGGTTGGCATTTAATACTGTAGATAGCTTGATATTTTGGGGGTGAATAAGCACTTTAAAGACACCTCTCAATCAGGAAGTTTGGATAGTTCACTGGCCTAGGTATCCATGATGCGATGAAGTAGGGACACACAGGAAAATAACAAAAAACATGAATATATAAGTAGCTCTACTGTAATATTAACTCTTCTATTTAATTGCACATACTGTATAATGTTTTATTTCCTTTTGTTTAATTTATCTTTTAAATCACTTGGCGGGTACCATGGCAACGCACCTCCAACTAGCATCATAGATCTCAGGTGACAGGATGAAGTAGAGTGATAGAAACAATACATCCTACTGTTTCTTTACATGAAGGTATAAACAGTGACAGTACATATGTTGACTGTGTACAGCGTGGTATGGAACAACGACTGCAACACATATCTGCTTTCTGTAAAAACAGCAGCCGAGGATTATGGTTACTGAGCGCTAACTGCCAAATAACATATTAAATGACATATTATTTAATGAGAATGCAAATTAAAATCACGATTTCCTCAAAAGTTTTACCACATACACCATACACAGAAGCATTTTTTTCAGGCAAAGTTTGACAACAGTAACAAAGTTCTGTTGAAAAATTCAGCAAAGACCAAACACACACATACACATATATCTTATTCATCTCATAGCCTTGCCTCATTCTTGCACATTAAACGAAATTGGCTTTAAAGGCTGCCATGTGAAGTTACATGGGTGCAACGCCCATTAACAGATTGATGTGGGATGCACCTGAGCTGACAACTTTTAGGGAAAGTGAGATGGAGTGAAGAATGAAGGAATGGCTGCAAGAGCAAAGAGATTAGATAAAAAACGGAGCCCGTCTCGTAGCTGTCCTGTTTGCGTGCGCTTCCATCTCTGCCTGCATGGATGATAGAATATGACGCTGACTTAGTGTCAGGCTCCTTGCTGACACATACTGTAGTGAGAGATTAGGGAGATGTGTGAGAAAAAGAGAAGAGATGAAAGAGGACAGATGGGTACATTTAGATACAGTGGTGCTCACACAGTGGTAGTTTTCTGTTGTCATGTCTGTAAAATCTGAGTGAATGAGAATTTACTCTCCTCCTGAGTATTTCTGATTTCCCTTATCTCCACCATTTTCCTCTTCTGTTGCCCTCATCCCTCCCTCTTTTCTTCTTCTGGCTGTGGCTTTAACTTTTCCTTTTATTTGTCAAAGTATTCTACTTGTTTATGTGTATCTCCTCCTTATTAAAATTTAACTCCCTGCCGTGGACGGCCACAAAGCCCGATGTTGACAAAGCCTGACAGAGGTGTGGCAAAGACAATATAGACAGTGACAGTTTAGAGTGGTGGCACATGTACGGGAATGTGTGTTTGTGTGTGAAACACAGACAGAAAGAAAAACAGACACATGTTCATGTTTCTTTATTTGAAGATTATTTTGCAGTGTTGCCACATTGACAGCTGTTTGTGATTCTTTAGATTAAGATTGCAAATTCAAAGTGAGCAAATCCACTAAAAACCAATGTCACATCTTGTCCTCTTAAATGTGTGTTTGGCGTGTGTGTGCGTGCGTGCATGTCTTTGCCTTTAACTGCATGCGCACTGTCAGCAAAAGTTGGCACTAAAACTGATAAACCATTATGCACAACGTTGGAGTGCATGTTTATGTGCCATTTTGTGTGTACGTGTGTGTGCACAAGGATGTGTGTGTGTGTTAGGTTTAATGATCTTTCTGATGGTTTGCTTGAGCGGATATTGAGATGGATGGTCCATATGCTCTTTATGGTCCATGCATATTTCATATTCCAGCAGCAAAGCAGAGCAGGCAATGCTTATATGGCCGAGATGTTGCACCGGGACGTGGGCAGATTTTTATGAGAGCTCATATTCACATCCCAAAGCTTTGTCCCCTTTGAATAAATGTCCAAGTACAAATGGATACAGCAGAATTCTGAAAGACACCTTGATATCCATAAACCTTAATGCTGGGCTAAGATATCATTTCTAAAATGGACCCATGTGTCCACATGCTGTGTGATTCTCAGCTGGGTGTATGTTTGCAGGATACTTTTTATAATTAACTGCTTTGGTTTAAGTAAAAACCTGCAGAATCTCCATCTGTATAAATGCCACATTTGGTACTTTCCATCTTAAATGTACAATAGTGATTCAGCTGGTCCTTTTTTTTTCATTTCCAGTTCCTTCTTGAAAAGTACTTCTGGGTAGAAAGAAAGTCATATACTATATGGCCTAACTAGGTGAAGCATTCAGCTGTTAGAATGATAGAAAAAGATTAAACCTCCAGAAACTCAATCCTCATCAAAGGAGATCCTTATTTCAGACACATATTCCTACTGGAAGTGATGATTAGTCCTTGCAGGAGATGTTAAAGTGATATTTGTTTTTAAGCAGGGTTGTGTGAAGTACTGATGAGTAGTCAGTGTCTTACCTGCAGTAGACAGCAGTACTTTTTCAGTTTGAAGAAGTCAGCAGGAGCCGATGTAATGTCATTACAGTTTGAGCAAGCTTTATTGTGTAGATTTTTACATTACAGTTGTTATTTTTGTCACTGTTTTTTCAACCAAAGCATGTCTGTTATTACATGCATGTTAGTTTATCCTGCTGATGATAAGCTGTGACTTACAGTTCTGCCATTCTAAGCCTAAAATACACACTACAGGACAGTAAAAATGAGTGAAAAGCCTGGTACGCAAAAATATTTTCCATCTTTTAAATCTTTGCAAAGTTGTGCCTATCATCAAACTACCTAAAAAGTCTGAAACAACTCCCCAAGGACTCTGAAGCAACGGGGATGTTCCTCACTTGATTAAATAGTGACAAAGCAAATAGCTGAGCAAAAGTGATGAGATGTAAAAATCTCCTTAAAAGCATTTTTCTTTTCTTGCCAAAAGTCACCCACCATAAATCCTACCTGATTCACAAATCTGAGGACACGCAGACTGCTGCTACAGCACACAACCCCTCTTTATAAAAGCCAACAAACAAAAAATCTGTTTATCTTTTTTATCATGTTGAGGTACAGAGGCCAACCAGTTTTTCCTTGTCCCCTGACAAAGTTAGCTTACTTCACATGTAAAGAGCAGCTTCTTATAGATATTTTAACCTTCATGAGCAACTTTAACATATAAAATAAAACCAAAAGCAGAACATGTATCACCTGTAATGTACACGCATCTTGATAGACAGAGATATATATTGTTGTGCTTTTGGACCTCTGACGGGAGCTATACTCCTCCTTCTGAGCACCGTTTTACATCCAACTAGAAAAACTAAAAAAACTACTTCCGTGAGGGAACCTCACTAACTCATGCGTATGAATGCTGCTCCTGCTAACCAATCCAAACGCTATACTGGATAACGCACAGAACAGGGGAGGGTCAAACTTAGCTATGATCTGCCTTACAATATTTTATTTACAAATTACCAGTGTTGGGCATGTTACTTTAAAAAGTAATTAATTATAATTACTAGTTACTTCTTGCAAAAAAGTAACAGTAACAGAGCTACAGCAGTATAGAGAGTAATTAATTACTTGGAAAAGTACTTATTCTGTTATTTCTAAAACATATGTTCTCTTTAACATACCTTAAAAGTAATCTGCATGTTTGATAATTCATAATAAAACTGAATATTAAATGGGAACCTACTAACAAAAGTACTAAGAAAAATTATCACTAATCTCAGGCTGCTTGAATGTTGTGTCTCCGTTTCCTTAGGTCGTCCATGTGATTGTAGCGGCTTATAGCCAACATGAAGACACTCTTTGTTCTTGGTCATAATGAACCTTTCTCAACAATTGTTGCAACAATGGAAAAAGTGATTAGTTAGTTTACCTGTTGCTGGAAAAAGTAATGCTATTCATTTCAAAGCCGTTACTCCCATAACTGCTAAACACATTCCCATATGCACTTTGACGTGCTCTTTCCAGCAATCACCATGTCCACATGAATGCACAATTTGCTGACTGTCATGTGATGGTCAACATGTCTCAAACACAAGTAGGGGCATATTGGCTTCACAAAGAAGTGAGAAAGAAGGGAGGGCAACACCGACAGATTGACAGGCAGGTAGAGGAAGACAGGAGAGGAGGAAGAAGTGTCGTTTGAGTGGGTGTGAGAGGAACGTCAAAAAGATTGGACCTGAAATGAAAAATTGAACGCAAGACGGATGGAAAGAAGCAGATAAGGGTAGAGAGACAGAGGGAGGAGAGCAGGGTGAGAATGAGTGATGCTGGGGGGTGGACATGAGAGAGAGGGATGCTCTCCTGATAGACTGTCAAGTCTGACAGTCTGCTCATGTTCAGTTGAGAGAGTCAGCCATATCATCAGGCAATAACAACACACCTCAAACATGCAAACGAATGAAGGTGCACCAGCTTTTAAAACAAATTAGATCTAGAAGGTTCTCTTTGTAATTCTCTCAAACTCCTCCTCAGTTTATCTCCATTATAATAGATCCTGTTTTACTTTTTTTTTTTTTTGCTCTGTTTATTGTTTGTGTTGAACCTTGCCCCCTGAAGCGGTACACTCTGACAGACAATATACTGGCGTGTCAGGGAGCCTTCTAGCAGCAGGCCAGGCTGCTGTGCTGGCTTACTCTCTGGCCTGGCTAGGAGCAATGATTGAGGATAATGAAGCATCTTATACGTTTGTAAAAGCTGCCTCATCCCACATACATACACATGCACACACACACACAGACACATACACACAAAACTATTGAGTGATTATACTTTATAACCTCAAAGTTTGTTTAATTTGTCAGCCTTTGCAGACTTAAACTCTGGCACTGATAGTTTTTTTTAGGCTTGCCAGCCAACAAAGTGTTTTTCTTTCTGTAATCATTTTGGCCTGTGTGCTCTCAAGGGTCTCAGCACTGAAACATCTGTGAGCTGTGCTGGTCTTTTAAGTTCCTTTTTTATGATGATTAATAATAGAATACTCAAAATCAAGTGAATTTAGACTTTTTTTTTCATTTATTTCCCCTTTTATCATTTTACTCCATTAATTTAATTTTACCTAGGTGGGTAACTGAGCACTTTGTTTAGAATAGCAGTGTTCCTAAATCTGCATGTTTTAATTTCAGGTCTTGGTGAATGACTTTGTATGAATACATTTAATTAAAAGTAGAAAAGGAGCTTCTGTTTGCCCCAAAAACTAGGAGTGCTCCAATCAGGATTTTCTAAATTGATCACCATTTTCTACAAGCTACAGGGTCTGATTGAAGTCTTTATGTAAGTGGTGAGAAAAGATTAAAAACTGAAAGTGATTAAGTTATTACTTGGCAACATGAGTTTAATTTTCCATTATTTACCAAAGAAAACCACAGGAGCCTACACACGAGGCTGGTGGTTTGGTACATGACCAGGCCAGATTTAGTTACACTGCTCTCTTTGCTTTCAGTCTGTAGTTTTGGCCATTTTGGTACAAGAATCTGAAATGACTGTGAAACAGTGTTTGGTACAGTAATATCAGATGATTTATGATAATGTAGAATGGTAATAAGTGGTCTCTAATTGGCCATTAGAGAGAGAAAAAAAAAAGAGCAATGTTGGTGAGAGAGGTTTTGGTACAAAGAAATAACCCCCTGAAGTCCATGCCCTTCCCCTTCTTTTTTTTTCTACAATAGCTCCATAGCTGGGGCTTCTTCTGTCGCCATGGCAACTAATGTTGAAAGCCAGCTGTGGTTTTGTCTTGGAAGCCCATTAGGCTTTAACTGGTTGGCACCTCTTTCTGGCTCGCTTTTCTTTCTGGCTTTGCCTCCTTCAGAGAAACAATGACAAAAATATTCTCTCAGTGTTTAACTTGACTCTGTAATTTCAAGCAAGGGTCAAATAAGGGTACCAGTTTCATCTGAGCTTTTGTTTTACCTTGTTTGAAATGTTTGATAGTTTTTTTTTTTTTGTTGTTTGTGCTTTCTCCCCTTATATTGGCCAAGTTGGCCTTGCACAGCCACACAGTTGGACACTGCACAGAAGGCAAGCTTAAATAGTTTAGTAGCTGTTATCTTTTATGTGGCAGACCCCACCTACCTTGCAGTTGAACTGGGTTAAAACAAGACAAGCTTGCCTATTTGCAAATACTACATGACCCTGGTCTGCTTGATGAATGGCAGTACTTCTCATTCCACATTGTTTCTCTACCCCAGACCTGTTTCTTGCCCAGGATCCTTTATCAAGCATGGCTCAGGAGAGGGATCTGAGTATGGTCTCTGTTGTCGAGAGCGGTTTATCCTTGCGCTGAAGCTCTTTCTCCCGCAGTCCTGATATTCAAGCTTCCAGACCCTGACCCAAACCCATCAGTCACTGGGACACTGGTGCCATGAGACTGGACCAGGAAGTGGGCTGTGGCAGGCTGGGAGAACGATTGTTATGCAGCAGATTGATCAGGTTTCACAGGACACAGCCAAACTATCAATCTGTAGGACTGTACACACAGGCAAGTGTGTGTATGTGTTAGTTATTTTGTACAGGCAGGGTCAGGGTTAGTGTTGTGTGTTTGGGGCAGTGAATGCAAGAATCAATAGCTGGGTCAGAGGGTAATGTCTCACTGAGTGCTGAGTCTATACACAAGCATCAGACAGGATCACCATCAATCATGAGAGAGCTTAGGGAACATACATTTTCTTTCTTTTCTGTAAGTCTCTTTGCCTCTGCTAGTCCGCGTGTCTGAGGGGATCATTGTTGCTCATGTAAGGGCTTTGGGAACAGAAACAGAAAGGAGATGTAAGGAAGCAGAAGGATATAGTGGCCCAGGAAGGATTGATGGGAGCAAAGTGACAGAATAAAAAGGAAAGATGGGTTTAAATTGGAACATTCTTGGTGAAAACTTGGCGTACTTGGGATTTAAGAGACAAAAAAAAAAAAAAAAAAAACACAAGGAAGCTCTTTGGAGCGTAAAATAGGCTGTGTGGGCAGAATGGACAATGAATTAAAGTTGAAGACACAATCAATAAACACGCAAATTAAGGTAAGGACCACAAGTCTTGGTCTTATTCACAGGTTAAACAACATTTTTCTTAACTGAAGTCTTCTGTCTTTTCTCCTTCTTGCTCTTGTCAGTCATCCTTTCATCTGCTCACATCTCTGATCTCCTCTGCCTTTTTTCTTCTTGTCTTGTTCTGCATGTGCTTTTTTCTTTTTTTTTTCTTGTTCAGCCTTGGCTTTTGTCATCTGTCATTCTGTGCCGTTGTTCATTTTAATTTCCTCACATCCATCCATCTGTGTCGTGTATGTTAGGACGAAACCTGCAGAAAAGCACGAATGATTGATTGCAACAACACGCATGTGCAGGAGAACATGTGCATAATAGCGTAGGAGTGTGTGTTTGCCGAATGCCGCGCTGTGTGAGAGCGGGACAGCTCGGTTCAAAGGGTTAATAACGGCTGACATTTGGTTTTGTACTACTGGAACACTCTGTCACACTGTAAAGACAATATCCACAGGCTAGTGGGAGGAGGGTCTGAAGAAAGAGAGGAGTTTTCAAAAGCAAGCAAAGAGTGAGGCAAGAACAAAAAAAAATGAAGCAAACAAGGGAGCAGATGAAAAAAAAAAATTTTGAAGAGATGGGAATAGAAAAAGCTGCTCATATTACAGGATCATGTGTGGGGTGGGTGTGAGGCTGCGAGGCAACGATCCCCGTTAGCTGTAATGCTTTGATCAATTACCAATGATGAAGGAGCACTCCACATGCCTGGACTACTGTATATGTGTCAGGGATAGTGTGTGTGTTTATATAGCGGCCTTGGCAGAAGGCAGCATATTCTAGTGTGTTGGACACACTCTAGACAGGTATTGATTTTAATGGGGAGAATTTAGAACCAACTCGGCCACTACATCCCATCAGCAGATATATACACACAACTTCTTTATCAAAACCACATGCTCTCCCCTTTGGGCAGTACCGAACATGAGAAAAACAGACAGAACAAGTGATATTACAAAGACAGAGGAGAGGAGAGGGGAGAAAGCCAAGAAAGACAGAGAGGAGGGAGGAGGATGAGGAGGATACAGTGGGAAGGACCCTGTCTGCGTTTGATGAGAGCCTCATTGATGCTACAGATCTCTGGGAGTCTCCATTCAGCGGGGGAGCTATTCAATTATACCTACTGCTCTGCTGGTTGATTGGAGTCCACCAGCAACAATGTTAGCATCTCTGTACCAAACTAAGATGGGATTAAGATTTCTGGCCTCAGGAGGCAGGGTGGCTTTTTAAGTCCTGATTGGCAATCATTTGTAACACTACAGGACAGGTTTTAATCCAGCCTGACCTTATGCCCATCACCAGCCTCTTCTTTGATTTCTTTAACCTTGTTTTATCTTGCTATATATGTTTTCTTTTGGCAGTTTGCTGATTCTCAAACAGCCATGAACACTCACAGCAGCCCAATCAGCCACCCGTGGTCTTCTACTTTTGATCGCAGAGTTCTTAGCAGATAGAAATAGCAAACAGAATAACTTAGACACCTCAATCATCCGTGTCCATATGATTTTACCCTTTTGGAACTTTTACCTCCAGTAGTGTGTTAAACTGAACATCGATATATTTATGAACTTATTAAAGAACAGCTCTCACGTTGTCCAGATGCAGTTTTGATTGTAGTGGTGTCAGAATGGTTACTTCAACTCTGTACAGTCTTTCTTTTCAGATGAGAAGCAGGATGGGAAGGTGTGGATAGAAAGCAACATTAGGCAGGTATCCCATCTTATCCTATCTTTCCTATCCTAAAGTGTTACTAAAACTCCCTTTAAATGACACAAACTGACATCTAATACTCATTCACAACATTGGAGCAAGTCATTGCTTCAGTACCTCTCGCAGTAATGTTTCCAGATATGTTTATTAGCAGAGTTAATTGTAGCTGCAGTTAGTCACCTATTAGCCAACTCTTGTACTGCCTTTCCTTATGCTTTTCTTTTGGTTTCTATGGCAATATTCAAAGCTGCTGAGGTTTTATAAAAAAAATGCTAATAAAGTGTCTTTCTCCTACATTTGCTGACCTGTCATGGGTTTGTTTAATAAGCCATGTGAAAATGTGCCCTAATGAGTAATATTTCCCACCTCAGCTGGAGCAAATACGAACAATCACACCCTCCTCTGTTTGAAATTTCTTGCGTCGGAACAGTTGTTACAATGCATTTTCTTTATATAATCACAGACCGGTGAGACAAAGTGGGAAATAATGAATGGTGAAAAATATACAGAGGGAACATGCAGTTTCATTGTGGCTAAGTGGCATAATGTGATGTGCTATCGCCACAAAAAATGCTGTATTTTCAGTGTAATTTCACTATGTAGCTTTGTCATGACAGAAGAAGAAACCACACTCACTTGCTTCGATAATTGAGCTTCCAGTCCCCCAAGGTGCCTTCCTTTCCCCACAAAGTCTCTAACCAGCAGAGAACAGCAGAAATAAGCCAGTTCTCCAAGCTCTCCTTACAAAACAGAGTGATTGCTCTCTCTGTCAAAGTGTTTTATTGATGCATGATGCTCCAACAGGCCAGGCAGATAATAGGCAGGCAGGGGGTAACTCTGTGGCATTATGTTGCCTATGACTGATTTATATAGGCAACATACTCTCACTGTGTCTCTCTCTCTCACTCTCTCTGATGTGATTTTACAGTAGTGACATTGATCCAGGCCCACTTTGATCTTGCTCTTAGCTGTTGCTCCTCGCTCCCACTCGCTATCTCTCTGCTCCCTGGTGGCCACACTCGGCTGCTTTTAACCCCAACTACCCCTCGTCTCATCCTATAAATCCTCCCATCTTTCCCTCTATCCTTCCATCTCTCTATCTTGCCGGTGGATCTGTATACATAAGTGTTCATTAGCTCTTGGAAGCCTCTGCTTGGCTCCTTAGGAGTTGTAATGCTGAAGAGATGTCTTTAGCTCCATCTCTCTACAGGCTTTCATCAGCCTTGGCTAACTGGGTATTGCTTATAGGAGAGAGAATTAGTGTTGATTCAACACAAAGGGAATGGGAGGCATCAGGCGTGATCATCAGCGAGCAACGTATCATCACTTTTCATAACCTGCTGTGTTGTATGTCTGTGTTTCACCAATATTTTCTATGTGAAATTTTCTGTGAGCGTCACCATTTAATAAACTGGATAGAGAGGAATAAAGAACGATCCAAAATAGGACTGTATATTAGGAAAAACATTAGTCAGTGAGCATAACCTAAAAATCACTTTAAAATCACTATTAGTCATTATGTTTTTAATAAATGTTATTTTATAATTTCTCCACACACATGCACGCAGTATTTTGTCTACAATCTCAAAGAATATAAACATTTTGTTCTCTTTTTTTGAGCTGATTAATGTGTTTAACATGAAAGTTTAATCTCAATGATTCTTAATTATAAATAAATAAATGAATATTTGTTGTACTAATAATAATATTATTAAAGGCTCCAACACTGTGTTGTTGCTGTTCTTTTAACTAACAAACTGTATGGTGCACAGGTCACAACTGTGTGCTAAAGTCCGCACTGCAGCCAGTCATTAGTGGGCAAACTGATTTTTGTCAGCTTCACATACTGGGTTAATGTATTAGATGAGATTGCATTATATCGTTTTGCATTTAGTAACATGTTATGATTAAAATCACAGCTCAGATGACTCCTATTTTTATGTTTCTTGTCCACATTTTACAGCCAGTTTTTGCTTTAAATGGTTTGTTCACATAAGACTGATTTTGTGTAGCACAGTAGGTCTCTCTGCTTATCCAAGGTCAGCAGGGTTGATGTCACGTTCAGGTAAAACTGCAGGTACGATATTAAATATTAGGGCCTGAATGCATTTTTCATGCAGTTCCCCTCTACACGCTCTCCACGATCTAATCTCTGTCTGAAATTGGCCACGTCTGATTTCCTGATTATCCATGACATGAAACTAAAGTACATTGTGCTCTTCAAGGATTCTGATGCCATTTTTACAAGATGTTTCATTTGCTGTCAAGACGCTGATGTTAAATCGCACTGTATGCATATTTTGTTTTAGCATATGTGTGTTTTTCAGAGATGTAGCCCCTACAGATGTCATGCTGTGAAATAAGTTGAAACAGTGCAATACACATTGCTGATGTCACTTAGAAATGCTCGTTTGCACACAGAACTAAGCACATGGACATGCACAGTGGGAATCCTGAAGCCAGCTTTTATCTTAGAGAAGTGATTTACTTTCAGATTACTTATGATGCCCTGAGCTGCCCTCCTACTTGTTTTTTCTCATATTATGTTCCCTCATTATCCCTTCATCTAAGAAAACTTACCTTTGTTTGGTTGTGTAAAACTCCCCTACCACCTTTCTTTTTTTTTTTTTGTCTGCTTTGTTTTGCTTCTTTTACTCAATTTGCATTCACACCTTCCTGATGAAGCCAAACTCATCCCTTACTCTTCTTCATACTTTCTTATCTTCCTGTAAATATGAAAGGCCAAAGTTTGTATTGTTTTGTGTTTTTCTTCTTGTAAAGCCACAATGAAGTAAATCCCCTCTTAAGGCTGTTAAATAATGTAATGAGGAAGAGTGAAAGGAGAAGAGAAGGGAGAAGAGCAGAGGATGAATTCTAACAACTGATCTTCCCTTTCTGTTACTCTCAGTGAAAGGGGTGAGATAAATGGGGAGTTTTAAGAGAAAGACAAATTCAGAAAGGATTTTAAGAGTGGTGAGAGGTAATGGAGAGAGGGAAGACATTGGGAACAGAGTTTCGATCTTCATTCAATAATTGAATAATAATCTCCCTGGAGACATGACCTAGAACTGGGAAAGAGGGAGAGAGGCAGCGTCAGGCTGAAGATGACACACTGCTGCCCCCTTGTGATGTTATCGCGTCACCACTATAGCTTTGCAAGTGGGTGTGTGCGCACGTGTTCATAGGTGTGTGTATGATTTACAACTACAACCTGTCTGTGTCACACAGATACGGTCCTGTGTCTGTGATGAGGAGAAAAAGAGGGCTTTTGGATGTCAGAAAAAAATCTATTTCACTTTGTCACACATGCTACACACACACCCACACACACACATACTAACACACATCCACTCTCAGTCACAGAATCAGACCTTATCTTCCTGTCAAGCTGAGTCTTTTTCAGGGTTGACGCTGATATATGAGCTTTGCAGGGGGGAGGGGAGGAACGTTGCCAGGATTTTGACGGCTGACGTGAGTGCAACGTTGCGCTCAGGTTGATGTACGAGCTCTGGGGTTAGGGGACAACGCTGCGCTGACACCAGGAGAAGGAGCTTGTGGCCCTGGGGCCTTGACTCCAAATTCTTTGCAAGCAGCAGCCCTGCAGCCTCAAATACACACATCAAACACCTGTTGTGTGTTATTAATAACTTGATAACACTCAAGATTTGTTTGCCATAGAGTGAACATTCCAGGAGAAAACATCCAAATAGTAACACACAATGCAGAGCTCTGAGCTGTTGTGTTGGCTTTGCAGTGATGACAGTGGCAGTGTGTGTCTAAAAATGTTGCATGATCGGAGTGTGAGCACATTTGGATACCGACAGAACCAAAGCAACAGATTGAGTTTCATGTTTTTGTTTTTAGTCGATGATACTAAAACAGTTTTGAAGTGAAATATTCTATCCTGTTTTAGTGTATTTGCCTTTTTTCATTCTCCGCATGTGTGTTAATCCCTGTGAGCGTGAATCGTACAGTATAAATAACACTTCTTTCTCTCAGTTTATAAAGCACAGGAATAGATTTAGTCTGAAATGGGACTGGCTGCCAAAAGCAGCTGCAAACGTTTTTTCCAAAAAACTGTACGAGATGTGTTCATTTGAAATTATCTGTAGAATATGATTGAATATGGACGTAATTTAAATTTAAAATAACTTTGATTGAAGGAAAATTTCTATTCTAACACTTCACGTGGATTTCTAACAGTTTCCATTGTCTGTTTGTCCCAGTCTGCGTAGGGAAGGATATACAATGCAGGTGAACGTCAACGACTACCTGGACATCTACTGCCCTCATTACAACGACAGCCAGCGCATGGTGGGCACCGGAGAGCAGTATGTCCTCTATATGGTCAGTTACCGTGGTTACAGAAACTGTGACCCCCACCTGGGCTTCAAGAGGTGGGAATGCAACCGGCCTCACGCCCCGCACGCACCCATCAAGTTCTCGGAAAAGTTCCAGCGCTACAGCGCCTTCTCTCTGGGCTACGAGTTCCACGTCGGCCAGGAGTATTACTACATCTGTGAGTCAGATCAATCCAGTAGCCACAACCATGTTAATGTGTCAGTGAAACTGTAATAAATTCATGTTTTGCAAATCAGCGAGGCCACAGCAGGTAACAGACCTTCGTGGTTAGATTAAACATGTTATGTTTCTTTAGAGTCGCATGGTTTTTGATGAATACTCAGCTCAGAATAGCCGGAGTCTGTCCTCGTGTATTTTCAGGATAACAAATTGCTGCTTCACATCTAATCACATCATTCTGCAGGCAAGCAGCCTCATCCATTTTGTTGACTGCTAATCAAATTAACTCATAACACCTTGTGCCAAAATGACACTGTATGAGTAATGAAATTTTAGCCTGTCATAAAACAATTCAACAACAAATATTACAGGGAGCAAACTGCATAATGAGTGCAGCCTCATTTGGCCTAGATCACTGGATGGGAGATGAGAAAACTGCAGAGAGCTGTCACAACAAACGATGTCTCAGTGTTTGCTTGGTTCCCTACCGGCTCCTGTTTGCAAAACCACAAAAAAATGCTTTTAATTATCTGATTAAAGTGATTTTAGTTAGGAAAGTTTGGTGCAACTGTTTGGTTTGATTGCTGAAATTAAACAATCCTCAAGTTCTAAGAGAAAGTTTGACCTATTTTTGCAATTTTCTTCAAATCTTGTATAGTTTTAATCTATAATTTTAACAGCAGCCATTTTTACACGGCACAGCAGGAGAGGTGCAGGTGTTTCTCTTAATAATGGCTCTGCTCTGTTTAGGCATCCCAGTAAGCCGAGATACAAGTGAACTGCATACAATACCACAGATAGGGAAGAAAACAGCAAAATGGAATTCAAGTACAATTCATTTGATCACTTGTGTATGTGCTGTTTCTAGTTTTGATGCTAGTTTTATGTATTTTCTCATTGGATACATGTTAACATAAAAAAAAGACATAGACATAATCACTGTCAAATGTAAAAACACTAGACAAAGCACACAACTGACAAAATAACAGTGCAGACCTTGTTTTTAAGTAAAGATTCATAGACAAAATCTCCATTATGCACACATTTACAGTGCTTCACTAAAGAGTAGAAGGACTGCAGACCGTTTTATGTCTGTAAGTGTAAGGCTTCAGCGCAAATGACCCAAAAGCAAGTATGCATAAAAGTACATGCATGTCAGCAGAGGCCTAATCAGCTGACCCGTGCATATGTGGCTACTGACCTTTGAAATTTCCAGAATTGTATAATAACTGTAAATTAAGTGTGTGAAATGTGGAACAGTCACATTGTGCTGATATCTGTTTAATAAGGTCAGTGTGAGCATTGATACTGATCCAGCTCTTTGCTTTGGTGTATAATGTGTGATATATTATTCTGAATTAGTAGTAATCTCTGTAATAAATGTCCCATTAGCAGATAGACAGCTGAGACAAATTTTAGTAAAACCTGACTTTAGTGAGTAGCATTGTGTTGATAGTGTATGTTGTGTATTTTTTTGTTTCACAGCCACACCCACTCATCACCATGGACGCAGCTGTCTTAGGCTACGAGTGTACGTCTGCTGCTCCACCGGCGGTAAGTCGCCCACTATGTGTATTTGTGTTTGTGATATTTGACCTGCAACACAGTGCTTGGACCTCTTTGCAGACTACTTGCACCCATATGGCCACTCAGTCCACCTGGAAGCCACCAGGCTCCCTTCACACTTGCTGCAGACAGCAATACATGCACAGTCTCAATACAATCTAAAACAAGTACAGCTATTAATACTCCTGCTGAGCTTCCCCTGCAGCATTTTTACTTTTAGCATTCGCCCTCTTTGCACCTTATTCTCTTGTCTTCTTTCTTTTTTTGTCTTTTTCTTTTTAATCTTCCTCCTTTTCCTTCTGCAGCACCAAAAAGGAGCAGCCTCAGCTTTGAAGGCCCTCACCTCCGCCTCCTTCCTGTCCTCTTTCCCTCTCTTTTTCCTCCTGTTTCACCCCTCCTCCATCGTTCCCTGTCAGAATCCATTTATTGCTGTGTGCGGTCAGTGGGTGGCTATGTATATGTAGTGTTATGCTCTCTCACTATCCTGCCACCCTTCAGTCTCTCAGCCCACTCACACACACAGTCACACACTCTCACACTCACATACACACGTCCTTTGATCTCTGGCCTGTCCGGTCCTTTTAACTTCCACAGCCCTGTAGTATTAACCTCTCTTCCCTCTTTCAACCCTCCATCTCCATCGCTCTCTTCACACACTGACTCTCTTCAGTTTGATCTGCCTCCTCTCACCAGCCTTCTTTCTCTTTTCTCACTCTTTGTCAAGACTGCTGGTGATGTTATGGCTTGTCAGTCTGTCTGCTCTGGGGTTTTTTAACCTCTACACCCTTGTCTTGCTACTCTCTTGCAAGTTCCTCTCAAGATGTCAAGTTGGATGTAATTAAAAAGCTTAAGGTTGGCGCACTGGTTTAACCCCAACTCCCTGCCCTCCCGCTTTTCACACAATTTCTTTTCTTTCTCTCAGCTTCTGGTGTGGATGATGAACCAGAGCCGACAGAACCAGATTACACACTTAGACCAGACCTAAAAATCGATGATATTGGTGAGTCATATGCACTTAAATATACAAATGGATCTCAAGTTTGTCTGAAAAACATCTATCTGTCCCATCTGTATCTGTGAAAACAGACTGGACTCCATTTCCTCCATATTCAAATAATGGAAAGCACATCATATATGCTTGTTCAGTGATAGTAATCATTTTTTTAATTCAGAAAACATCATTGTATAGTCCTTCTCTGAATACTCTTCACGTTTACTAATTAATTAAAATATAAATAGCTAAAAAAAAGCATGTGGCCTCATTAAATGGTTCAGCAGTGTCATAATTTGCTCCATATTGTAGCTTATTGCTTTCATTTAAAGAAATTGTGTTGTGCTTTTTGGGTTTTCCATTACTTTTGGTGTGTAAAAAGTTTTAAATGCATATAAAAGGTCTTCAGTTGCAAAGCTCAAGGAAATAAGTCCTCTACTCTTTAACTATATGTAGTTAAAGTGTTTATTCATTCCTTTACAGATCCACATCATCATATAACATTTTTGCAAAGCGACTTCCTCATGGTTAGTTTGGCCCACTGAAAAGAAAAGTTAGGCTGCTCTACACTTCCTTAAAGAAATGGGAGCAAAACTTGAGCACTTAAGCCAAGAGAGACTAGAGATGCTGCTGCAGTGTACAGGATAAAAAATGTGTATTTTTTTGTGTATCCGATTAGGTAAGAATATTTTTGTATTCATTAACTTTAATTAGGCATCATACTGAGTCTTTCTTACTATTGTTTAAAAGCACAATACAAATTTGTAGCTCTAGTGGTTGTTAAGAGTGTGGATTTGTTCTTATGAGAGAATCGACTTTATAGAAAATTACCTATTTCAATTTCCCTCATTACAGACATTTCAATGAACTGTAAAAATTACATTTGACATATTATAAGATGGTTTTAAATGAGGATAACAAATCATAAATTAACTGATTTTATCTGAAAAAAATAGTCTTTACTGTCAAATAACTGCCTGATGTTCAACTTTAACATTTTATCAGGAGTAGTTTCATCCTTCTGGGTATTTGGCTTTGCAAAGCTTCCTGTCATGTTGAATTTAATCTTGACGATCTTCAGCCAGATTGATGGGACAGCCTGCGTAATGCCTGGGATGTGATGTCAAATGTCCATTGCGTAAAACTGTTAAATTTCATGACTGAAACTGTGTAGACAGAAAAGTGTTTATGCATCTGTTTCTCCATGTTTTCTGCTGTGTGTATGTATCTGTCTCTGAGACCACAGACAGATGCGTGAGTCAGATTTCCACTCCCATTTTCCTCAAGCTTAGTGAAAGCACTACTTTAATTAACAATTTTCATGTACAAAGTTGTTCCTGGTGTAGCATGTTCCTGCACAAAGTGGTGTGGTTCTATGACCTAAGCTCTGAGCAGGTCTTCTCATTTGTATTTTTTATAGCAGGACAGTCGGATGACACTAAAGTGATAAGTTGTAGTGAGCTGCTCTATCCCTGTTTCCTTGTTTTTTATTTAAACTTCAAATGTGTCAGCAAATCCATCATTGATATGAGATGGCAGAATGACCATGAAGAATCAGAAGCGGCCAGCCAGAGTGGAACGTGCTTTTTCAGAAAATTATATTCAGCGCAGTTTAACTTCACAGCACCAGCTGGCTTGGCAAGCTGCTGATCCTGCTAAACAAGCCCATGAATATTCATTTCACACATTTTCTTCCACTTTGACTCAGATTAGCAAAGAACACAGTTTTATAATGGTTCACCACAAAAAGTGGAAAAATTCATTCAGAAAAGGGAGGCTCCTTCAAATGTCCTGTAGTTCTCTGCTACGTCTTTGTTAGGTCTTCCTGTTTTTCTTAATGTTGCTCTGATTGGGGTGTTACGATGAAAACTGTGGCAATCATGTGAACTGTTAATACTGAAACTCCACTGTAATAATTCTGGCAGTGATTTAAGGGTGCAGAAGCAGAGCAGTAAACCAGTACAAGAGAACATTTTTGATTATCCCTCATATGGATCATCGAGATATGGCTGATTGATATTGTTATGGCAACAGCACAACAACAGAAAAACAACATGTACACCAAGCTTTGCTTAACAACATGCCAACTATTTCACAACCAATAATGCTCATATCAATCATAAACCTGTCCAGCTTTCATTCTCTCCTCTAAAGGTAGCTTATAGAATATGGTGCTACATTGTTGTTAATCCTCCTGTGCATGTGCATATGTGTGCGTGTGTGCATGCGTGCTTTAATACGTGTAATAAATCAGTTGCTCTAATTGCCTTCAAGCAAACTCTTCACAAGCTACAGCAAATAGCTGCAGATTATGCCATCCTGTTGAATTTCTCCCCCCTCTTTCCCCCCTTTTTCCTCACATCATTCTTTAATCATTCTCCCCCATCTTCTTCTCCCTGCCCTCCTCATCCTCCTGCCCTCTAATTCCCATCTTACATTTTTCTTTCCAGAGTAAAAGTAGCAAAGCAGTGGAGGGGAAAGCTGCCTAAACTCAGTTTATTCACCTTTTGATGTGTGAAATTGAGTTTTACCCTAATACACACACACACACACACATATTTATATATATATATGTATATATATATATATATATCCCTCCCTCTTTTTGCTTCTGACAAACAGTTAACTGTACTGTATATTCTCATCATGGTTCTTTAGGTGTCCTCGTCTTTTATGCTGAAATTGTATTTACGAATCCAGTAAATACATTGTGCTCGCTTTAAACAAAAAAAAGCTTTATTTGTAAAGTATATTCCAAATAATGCACAGAGACGTGCACTTTTTTATCTAAAAAATGTAAAATGCAAAAATACAGCTGATATTTATTAAATAATTTACAGAGCACAGCTTACCCAACCTCCAAAGGGTCATTCTTACCTCTAGTGTTGTGTTGCCAATTAAATTAATAAAATAGGCCCCATTGTTGCAAGAGAAAGTGAGGAAATCAGCAGGGAGTTGTGAAATAAGCTAAAAACAAAAATGCAGTGTGGCTTCCTGTTCCCCTCACTCGTTTGCATCCTCCCTGACTAGCAATTAGGCTAATCACATCATAGTCCTAATTACTGTTATTCAAGTTAATATCAGCACATTCACACAAGGCAACAGACTGCACAGTTCAAATCAGTGTGATTATTGTGTGAAAAGGTTTAACTGTGCTGGATGTTGCAGGATCACAGTATGTAGCGCTCGTCTCTTTATCCCCTCTACTGCTCACAGTTTATATCCTGGGTGCTGCCCCTTTCAATCAATGTCTACAGCTCAACAGAGGTTCCCTCCTGAATACGTCCCGTAGTATTAAATTGAATTTAGATCTCATTTACAACGCAGATGGAATGGTGCTAGCATCTCCCCATGCAGCCATGTAATTACCGATGGCTTTAAGTGGGAGGATACCTATTTATCCAGGTGTTGGTGGAGATTACTGAATCTGGTGATCAGGCTCTGCCATTAGTGGAGAAATCTGAATCGTTTTCTTCAGTATTGTTTATTGTAGCAATTTCCACTCATCTGAGTGATTGTATGTCTGAGCTATTTCCACAGCAACAGGATAAAAGTAGCAGAACACAATCTGTTACAGACTCACTACCTTTATTTAAACTTTTGTTAAAATCACAAATTTATATATTTGAACAATTTTCTAGTATCTGGAAACAACAATGCCCGACCAAAGAAAAAAAGAGTCACCAAATAATCAGTCAGTTAAATAATCTTGATTGGCGATCACTTTAACTTTTGGTTAAATCCAATCATAAAAACAAAGTAGAACTCACAGCCATGTTTAACAGTGAAAGTAAGAGCATTTCCAATTTCTGTTCCATTTCCAATGTTTTTTAATTTCTTCCTTGATGGCATAGTCATATTCCAAGATGACAATCCAGGATTCATTGACATCAAACTATGAACGAGGGGTTCAGGAAGCAGGAGACATCATTTTCACACATGGATTGGCCACCACAGACTCCAGACCTGAACCCCACTGGGAATCTTTGGGATGTGCTGGAGAAGGTTTTGTGCAGTGGTCGGACTCTCCCATCATCAATACCAGATCTTGGTGACAAATTAATGCAACACTGGAGGGAACTAACTGTTGTGACATCGCAGAAGCTTATTGAAACAATGCAACTGCGAATAAATGTCATAATCAAAGATAAAGGCGGTCCAATGAAATGTTAAAGTATGTGACAAGAGGTGTTTTGCTTAAAAAAAATTAAACCACTAAAATGCACAATATAATTTGACTTAAAGGTTAGTTCTAGAAGATTATGACTCTGATGTAAAGCACTTTGAGTACCTTTTGGTTATTGTAAAGTGCTATAGAAATAAAATTTGATTGATTGATTGATGTTAATATAACACACTCAAAAAGAAACTAATAACTGAGAGGAAAAAATATAAAGTTAAAAAATTATCATATGGTTTATTGCAGCTTCAAGCTTTAAAATGATTAACAGGAAGACAGTAAGCATTAGCCGATTAATACCAGTTGTCATTAGAGCATGTCACAACCCTACAATACTACTTAGAATAAACACTTATCGGCATTCAGCTTTACTTTTGTAACATGTCATTTTATATAGTTTAAATACATTCAGAAGCAGATTTTGTATTTTATTTGGACATAGAGCAGCTTTTTCAAGACTTGCCCATCAGTTTCTAGAAATATAACAGAACATCACGTTGGTTGTAGGAAAATCCAGAACCACAGAGTCAATTTCAATTCACAGATCCAAAAATAAAATAGCTGCAGGAAAGTGTAATAAGCTGCATACATGTTCACTCAAGAACATTCTGACATTGAAGCTGATGCTGAAAATGCATTTATTCTAAACCTCATTTAAAAATTTAAATACCAGATTAAATGTAGTTGTTCTTGACTGGATATTTTCTTTTCATCTCATGCTGCTTTGCCTGCTGATCTTATACGTGAAACTCACGTACAACAAAGTGTGTGTATATTGACTTTTATTGCTTTGTGGGATGTTTACGTGCTGCATTGGAGTAAATCAGTATGAAGCAGGACAGCAGGGTTTAATATTTGATGCTGTTGTAAAAATTGTGATCATTCTTCTTTTGTCCCGGGCCTTTCAACTGTTGTAATCAACCACAACATTAAAGCACCTTTAAAGTAGCATTGTATAGATTTGTTGTTTGCGCACATGTCTCCAAAGTGGTTGAAAGGTTTTTGAAATAACTTTTGTTAAAACAAAGGCTCTCCAAGAAAGGTAAGCAATAAACAAAACTTCTTTGTAATAGAATAATATAAGATATGATTGGCTGCAAATTTAGATTTTTTTTCTGACATTACACCAAATTTCCCTCTAATCTTTTCAGTTTTCCGTGAGAATTACCTGGATGCTGACAGTTATACCCGTGTAGGCCTTTAAAAACAATTAAAATAAAGTTATTGTCAAGACTAGGTTTTTTAAAACCAATTTAACCACCACATTATTTCCACTTGTCTAATATTGTGTAGATTGAACATCCGTTGGCAAAACAAACCTGCTGTCATGTTTAGAATTGAGATATAAAAAAGCAAAACACTACATTATTGGATTTAATCCTTAATGAAAATATTCTAATGCAAGAACACCACAGATTTTAACTATTTAAAAGTCTGCCAAATAGTGCACCCACATCTTAGATCACTCAAAATCATAAAATGCATTATATGGGGTGTTAAAGTCCTATATTAAACATAATGTAGCATTAAATTAAAGCTGGCATTAAAGAGCAGGTCAAAGTAACTTACAAACACTGTTTTCAATAACAGTGCAGTATATTTTTAGAAACATTCACAAATACTGCATACAAATTCAAATCCAGTCTCAAAAACAGTCAGTGTTTCTTTTTTTTGTCAAAGTGATATTCATTTTTATAGAAATCTGTAATAATGAAACCATTATAATTATCCAGTCGGTGCAGCCTGTTGTTTGTGCACTGAAATGTGACATCACATGCTCACACACACTTATGCACACAGTCACATTAACGGTTGCTTGGCTTGGCATGCCAGAAGGTCATACCGTGCGTCACATGGCCCCTGCACAAACATCCCACCAAGTTTGTGTGCCAGTAATTATGTGTTACCTGTGACAGTTCGTGACAGACACTGGGTGTGTGTGTGTTTGTGTGTGTAGACGTGTAATGAGGCATAGATGGCACACGTTTTAGAACCAGTTGTGCGAGATTCTCTTCACGGTCTGCTGTTTGTGTCTTTAAAACCACATTCCTCTCTGTCAGTCAGCAGCAAAGAAACACAGTGAAGTAACATGGTGTCCCGACTTCTCAGCTGCATGCCCGGTTACGGAGCGGTCAAAGCATTTAACCTGCAAGCCACGGCTGCATAGACCTCATTAGACTGGCCAGCGGAGCATACCAGAAGAGGCTGGTTCTAAAACCAGGTGTCTGCCAGTCATTATTCTGCTGTCTGACCTACAGAGCAGCTGGAAATATTCTGAAGATAGATACAGCGCAGAGTGGAAACACTGACAATATCCTCACTTTATTTCAATGCTGTTGGACCATAAACAGAGGTGTTAATCAGCCTCAGCTGACATCAGTACAGACAGAAAATTGTTCCTCTGTCTCGTCTCCAGTCTCATTAATCAAGTGACTGCAGAGGGTGTGTTTAGCTGCACGTGTGTCTCAAAGGCGCAGGCGTGCAGGGAGTTGTCTGGTGGTGTTTTTGTACAATGACTAGACATCAACAATTCATGTGTAGACCTCAACAAAAGACCGCAAACTATTTTTAGAATATTACCAGGTGTACATGCCGGGAGATTGGAGAGGATTACAGTACAATGTGTTTCTGTCTAAAGTGTGCAAGTGTGTGTAAATGGAAATGTGTCACTTTATTAGAACAATAAGGCCTGTCTCATAGCAGCTGCAGTCTCCTTGGTGCTGCTGATATTGTCTTTGGTGTACTGTAGAGTAGCTATGCTTCCATCGGTGTGGGAGTGAAGCTGCCTGATTTTTCAGTCAGAGCTTGTCTTTTTTTTTTTTTTTTTCATGTTTAAATAAAATATTGCACCATATGTAGAAGCTCAAATAAAAGTTCTATCAAAAGGTGTAAGAATACAAAAGAATTATATGCAAGTGTTGTATTAAATTGACATTAACACATTATTTCTTCCGTGTGTGTGTTTCCTTTTTCCAGATGAATTTAACCCTTTCGTTCCCAAGCTGGAGAAAAGTGTCAGCGGAAGCAGCCCATCCAGGGATCGCCTTCTCCTCACCGTGACGATGCTCTTCCTGGCCGCTCTCTTCATCTCCTAGCAACGGCCATCCCATCAGCGTCACCATGCCAACTAGCCTTGGGAAGGTGTACGCTGCCAGTGGGCGGAAGAGTGGGGAAGTGGGTCAGGAGGATAGAAGCAGTAGATAGAGCAGTAGAGAAGAGGAGCAAAATTTTGAAATTTGCATTTTGAAGTATCACCGTGTGAATGTGTGTTTGTACATCTGTGTGATTGAGGGAGTGTTAAAAGACCTTTAGCTTGCGGTGACACAGACTGAACTGTGTGCCACATTGGAGTCAGCCTGTGCAGGTGCTGTAGCCTGGGTATGACTGTGTTTTTTTGTGCGCCTGCTTGTGTGTGTGTCTGGTGTGTGTCTGAGCAGGCCAAGGGTTGAGCTTGTTGAATCACGCTCACCACCCAAAGCATTTATACAACAACAGAAGTGGCGCTGAAATAATAAAAAGAGGAAGTTCAACCTCCCAACTGAAACCATTTGAAGACTTTCCCTTGGATTTGATTGGTCGTAAGACTTCTTTAGGGCTTGTTGCCATAGTTTCTTGCACCAAGACTTAAACTGAACTCAAATGAACTGAATCAAATAGATTTCAGCTGAATTGAACTGATATTGCCTTTTTGTTGATCTTGATGCTGGGAACTTGTCTCAGTCCACGGAGGAAAAAAATAAATAAAAAAAAAGAACCCAGCAAATGAGCTTACGCTGGGTCTGAGTAGGAGACTAGTCAAAGTAGCTGATAGTTCATACACAAAAACACCCCAGGACTCAAGACACCAGTGTTTTAGTTGCCATCTTCACTTTGCAGCGTCATCCTATGTTTACCATCAGTCTGCAGAAAGCAACAGGCCTGGATGGGGTCAGGGGGAGAAATATAGAGCATTTAAATGGTGACTGATTCACTAAAATGTCTTTTTGTGAAAGAAAAAAAACAACAAAAAAACAAAAATGCAGTGGAGTAGGAGTTTATATGTGCCATTGACAGAAACTGCAAAGGTTTGTTAATGTTATGAGTTGCTGCATCACTTGTCTGTCTTGTCCATTTAAGTACTCGGTCGGTCGCCTGTCATCTCCGAGGGTTAACAAAGCACATGCCGGCTACAGAGCAGCCATGGATACACTCAGCAATACTACCCTCCTCACAGCAGACTGTTCAGATGAGAGGAGAAGGAGCATGGAGGAGGGATGCATAAGAGGGGACAGTCACTGACACAATCATCTATGAATAGGTCCAATAACAAGTTCCCCACCAGTCTGTGTTGGTTTAGCAGCGTGCTCTACCAGCCCCATTCTCTGTAAACCCATATGTCAGATGCCACTTGTAAAAGTTTTTTGTTACTGTTTGAGTGTTTGTGTGTGCCTGAGTGTTAAATGATGTCCGAGTGTGTCGCTTCTGTGTGATCCAGAGTGAGAGGAAACATGCTAAATAGTACTAACAGTCTGAAAATACATCCACATACTGTACGTCTCATAAGTATGAAAATGCAAAATTAAAAAAAATTAAAAAAGGGGGAAAAAATACACAGCTTAAGAAACAAGTTCTACATATAAGTAAGTGCTTTGGTGGGGAGGCCCAGCAATTCAAAATGCAAACAAATGTACCAGTCAGTTGCTTCAGAATAGCATTTCCATAGCAACTAGCACCTTATTCACCATGGTTACCCCACCCTGCCAGTAATGGATTCCAGTAGGGCATGGCTTACCATAGTAGCTAATAACAATGATGAAGGTGATTTTGATTAAAATAATGAGGAAGATGGACAACGATTGGCTGAAAAGATCACTCAACGCCTCACCAACCAGCATGTGAGACGTTCAAGCACTCGTGTAAATGTCACGACAGACAGAGAATGGTATTGCAATTTCTTGAAATCTGCCGAGATGAAATGTCATGTAAGCATTTTTATAAACTTGAAGCTCAGTTTGTTTTTGTTTATTGTGAACGTTTTCTTTATTTTCTCGTTTTATTGCTATTATGCTGATTTTGCTATGGAATATAATTGTTATCTTGAGGGGGGAGACAGGTTTGAAAGGTAGGAAAGAGGGGCAGGTTGAGCCCTATATAAACCTGGGCTGCACTCAGTTTCTATAACCTATTCTACTTTTAAGTTATCTTGTAGAGAATGGTTTATTGATTGAAAATGACTTTTGGATCATTTCTTTATCTGCATAAATGGAGACTCCAACAGTTATACTGCATAACAATTAATGTGGCTTTTTATAAAATGTCTACTGTCTAAAACACTAGTGATGTCACCAGGAAAACTCAGATTGAACATGACCCATGGAATTTTTTAACAGATACTTTGTGTAATGAAATTAACTGATCACTTGCACTAATCAGCTACACCATTTAAACCACCAAATAACACTTATCTCCTCATTGAAAAGCATTGTCCTGCATGGAAACTGTGGATTTTGGTATTAATATTGATTCTACACTGATGTATGATGATGACAGTAGCTGCCTAGCCCTGCAGAATAACACATTCTGACACACCTCAAAAACCAAGGAGAGCATCTGCTGGATGGACAACATCAATCTGATCTATAAAAGCTCAACCCAGCAACCTACAGGTCCCAAAGTGTTCAGCAACATCCATGGGCCAATTACATCCCATGCTCCAAGGCATTAGTGCTATTTCCCCATGAGGGACACCTGCAAAGTATTATGTGGTTTTCAATCTTGTGGCTGATCAGTGTACTGGCAATTATCTTAACTTGACAGTTTTTTTAAAGAACCACGTAGTTTAAGTTCTCTCCAGTCAAGTAAATTTTAAAGTAAATTGCATATTGTACAACAGATTTAGTGAGGATTTTGTTTTAACAGCTTGGAGCCACTGAGAAAAAAGATATTATTCTAACCTAAAGAAGTATTTTTTTACATAATTGTGTGCATGAAGTTTGGGAGTGTTTTTATCCAAAGGTCTTTTACAGAACCTTGCAAGCACTTTTGAAAGCCTCTGTGTTAATCTATCAAAATCTCTAAAAATGTAAAATTGTCACCCAGACAAGAAATTGTGCCTGTAGAAACAAATGCAACACAGTGTGCGATCCAGCCCAGGTGTATATATGGCTCTTGTTGGGCGTAGGAAAAGTTTGGGTTGAGTTTTGGAGTTGACTAGAGGAGCAATGCAAATGGGTAAATCACTCTTCAAGAAGATGCACTTAAAAACTTAGACACGAGAGCAAGAGTGCGTGAGTGTGCGTGAGAGAAAGAAAGAACTCATTCCTGTTAATCACTTCATGGTTGTGTGCATAAGCTCCTGTGATTGTGAGTATGTGTGTGTGTGTGTGTGTGTGTGTATGAATGAGCAGGTTGGGGAGCAAGAGAGCATCAGTCTCTGGTTTTGTTCTTTCCATGTATGCATGTGTGTGAAAGTGTGACCGATTGTTGTCTGGTAAAGCAACAAAAGCATTTATTAGTGTTGGAAACAACAATTGCAATCATGTTTACCTTCGACTGGAATGATTTTACCTGAACTTGAAAATAAAACTGTAAACTGAACAAACCATAACAGAGGTTATAACAATGATCATGATAACAAAATAATAAGCTTACAAATGTTAATTTTAACAACCTGTGTGTTTGCCTCTTTATTTGCCTAATCCCCCATCAGCTTCCCTGCTCTTTCAATCTTTGAGGATATGAAAAATGGGAATAAACATGGAGCTAATCCAAGACAACAGATAGAGGTTGCAGGAAAGGTTTTGCCTGGTAAAGTCAGTCCCCTGTAGATAATGTTGTTTTGGAATGCAGAGATGTGTTTTTACATATCAAAGTTAGTGTGGCAAGGCTCTCCCTCAGCAGTAATAGCTTACACGCTCCGATTAGGAATGATAAGCACTGTATTCACCAGCCTAACATTTGAATGACAATGGGACAAGCCAGCAGCGTATACCTGTATGTCTGGACTGGCTGATGGAGGGATAAAGCTGCTTCTGATGTCAGAGTGCAGCATGGTTGACTGTGATCTTATGCAACAGGTCTTTTTCATACAGGTGGAGATAATCTCCTCTGAAGATTTAACGGCATGGAGCAGAAGATGGACAGATAGAGGGCAGCAGCTGGAGATGAGGTGCAAAATACAGGGCGAGATTAAGGAAGCTGTAATGTATACTACTTTCTGACAGTCTGATAAACCAATAAACAGCATTGTTAATCATTAAAGTAATACTCATAAATATTTCTGTTACTGAGTAACAGATGCATACCTCCAGTCTCTGGGTCTAAGACATGAAGTACCAACCTGCTTATTATCAGGCCATAAGCCAGCATCTGTAATGAAGGGAATATTACTGCACGTATATCTTTGAAGGTACCATTATTGCTGGACAACATATTCATGAACCTATTGCAACTTTAAAAATAATATTTTCTTGTCATCAAACACTGTGTGATTAGCTTCTATAAGAAAGAAAAGGGATCCAAAGAAGAGGTCAAACTATGTGTTTAAAATTGCAATGAAGTCATAAAATATAAGTAATTATCTTCATAATCCAGCTGAGCTTATGTCTATAAACATGTATCATTTTTTCCCATTTTTCAACCCTCTTATAATGAATATCAATATTGAAAATGAAAGGATTACAAAGAAAGATAATTAAAAACAGTTAAAGAAAAAAATAATCTGTTAATCTCTGCGAAAATTCCACCCAGTCTGGTCCTCTAGTTTTAACCAGTATTACAAAAGTATCAACCTTCATGATTAAAAAAAAAAAAGAAAAAAGTATGTGTGGGGAGATAAAGTATATGCAGCTTATTACAAAGGAGTTCGCTCTTATAAAGCCATGCTGCAGTAGCCAATGCTGACCACATGGTGTCACTGTTCAGTCGTAGTTTCGGTATGACTGAACAGCAGAAGTGCAGCTCCCTAATGCCATGAACTTGTAATCCTTCCACCAGAATACATAAATCCAAATAAAGCCACAATGGCCATTGTGTAACCAGAGTTGTTAGATTAAATGTGCACATTTATACAATTCTTATGATATAACTGTTTATTTCTGCACATGTTGACGAAGGCACATTCGTGGAGATAGCTTTGCATTAGTTCCTGAAAGGTATGCAGTAGTGGAGGCCAACAGATTTTATTTTTGCATATTGAAAAGGGAAAATCTGTAAAAGGACTACCCATCTGATGTTTCAACAAACGACTGTGTAAACTCAAGGTACTCCAGTCATGAAAGCAGCTCTTCTTGCTGCATCCCTTTATCACAAGAAGTCAGGCTGAGGAGAAAAAGCGTGCACTTGTTCTGATTGTGTTTGTATCAGGAAACGTTGTCCAGATCTGTAAATATATGAAGCTGCTGGCTGTTAATTTGTTATGATGATGTTTAAACACACTCACAGAATATTTTACTCTGCTTTGAGAACCCCAGACATCACAATTCTTTCACACAATAAAAGTAGCCTACTCTAAATAACAACAATAACAACAGAAAGAATAGTCTTTTTTTCTTTTATAATGTCTTGGTTGGCCAAAACCTAATCTAAGATAATCTAAAGAACAACAACGTAATCTAAGAACATTGTTAGAAGAAAGTTAAATTTAAATTAAATTAAATCAAATCCAATTCAATGAACCAAAGTATAATTTAAAGGTCCCATATTATGCAAAATTCACTTTTTAATGTATTTGGAACAGTCATACTGGTCCCCCCGCATGTGTAGGAGACCCGTAAGTGTGAAACTCTTTCAGGCGCTCTCTCTCCCCCCTGCTCCACCTCTAGGGAAGTAAGCGCTGAATTGAGCGAGTTTGAAAGCCTGTACGTTAAGACGTCATAAGGGACAATAACCACTCCCCACAGAGCGATGGACCCGCTTACCGGCTCTCAAAGCCCGCCCTCTAAAAATCACCTAGCGCCCAGTGTTTATCCTTTTCGGCAACCCTCGTTAGCGGACATGGCTAAGCGACAGAAGCACTGTTCTGTTTGTGGCTGCATAAATGAACACGAAAACGTTTTTTTACTTCCATCCACTGAACCCACGAGGACTGAGTGGATTAATTTTATTTTTGGAGGAAATGTACCCGGAAAACTTCCAAAGGTTTTGCATGTCTGTGGCCAGCATTTCAAAGAGGACTGTTTCCACAACATGGGGGCATGGAAAGCAGGCTTCGCCAACCGTTTGAAGCTGAAGCCAGGTTCAATACCAACTGTCCGTGACACAGCTGGAGAGGTAAGAGCTGGCAGTTATTTTATCGTTTCGGCCTTATTAGTCTGATAGCTTGAAAATATATTAGCACTGTTGTAAATGTAGCCAAGTCACTGTTTCTACTGTTTGTATCCGGTGCCATTGTGCATCAGATTGATGAGCGTAGCTAGCTGTGTTCTCCGTGCGTCACGGTTTGGGTCGGTAATGGGGGCTTCAGGAATGGGTTCCGGTGTTCCGGCGTTTGTTTATCCTTCACAACGCTGTAATCAGCGTCTAGTAACCGCTAAGGCCTAACCTGTCAATCACCTCATGACGGGCGATGCGATGGGCGGAGCCAACAGCTGAGCTGCTCCACCAGGGTTCCGCCCACCATAAACGGCACATTTCTGAAGCTGCTAAAAAGAGGGAGGTGAAGAGAAGCCGCTGCACTCAAACTGAGGGTCGATTTGTCCATACCATGGCGGAAATATTTCATTTAGATATTAATGAATGGTCTCAGATTGGGAATAAAGTGTATAATATGGGACCTTTAAGACATTCAATATAACTGTGTACATAAAATTCCAATTTGTAAATAGTTGTTTAGTTAAGGAACCCAGCAGATCGCAGTTTATTGTACTGTATGTTACACTGATATTTGCATGCCTATCATACAAACCAGCAGTAAGTTTTGAAAGTTCAGTGGCCACTTTATGCTGTATGCACAAGTACATGTCAGTCACATTAAGCCAGTTTGAAGGTTAGATTATTTCTATGATCATCTATCAGGTCATGTTTTTAAACACTTAATTTTAGAAGTGTTGTATGTCAGTGATAATCTGAGTGCAGTCTTCAGGAAACAAGTTAAACGTCTACAGTAAAAAGTACTATTTGCATAAAAATGTGGTCTATCCACCTTCGACTACCCAAATAAAGCTTTCAACACATCAGAAACAAATGATCCCCTGCTGACACACTCTACTCCCCATGTTCCGACAGTCACTTTTGTCAAGGATTGAGCCCTGTGACTGCACAGACACGAGGCCGGGTGAGCCATCCTTCTCAAGCCTGTGTTTTGCTGTATGAACGTGCCCTGCTGTCTGATAAATGTGCGCTTCATTTCAAGGCGTTGCACAGAACATATGGGTGGATGCGTCAACATGCATGATGGGCATCCTGCATGTGATGTGTGCCCCCAGTAAACGTGTGTCTTTGAATCCAGAAGGCAAAGCTTGCTGAGTCACTGATGTCACGTTGGGGAATCTGAAACCAGTGTCGCCTACTTCATCAGGGCAACGTGCTGATGAGACTCAGGTGTTGTTGACGTTAATAGAGATTAAGTCTCCCTTCATTTTGCCAACGTAAGACGAAAACTCCTCAACAGTCTTCATAAGTATTCATCACTTATTTATCTTATAAAATCAAATGAAGCAACATCTGAAAGCCCCATGGGATATTATAGACCAAGCAAAGTGTAGTAAAAATAAGATTTTCTTTCTTTAAAAAGAACTTAATGCAAAAATAAATTTGAGGAAAAAAAACAAACAAAAAAGCAGAGGTAATTCTATCTACTTTAACTTACAAGTAGTTTTTTTTTTTGGCAGATTCAGTTAAAGGAATTATTTAATTGGCCTGTTATTTCACAGTGCTGCTTGTGTGCACTGCTACGATGAATCTGAAATTAAACAACCAATGGTAATTTTGACTAAAGTTTAGATTCAAGTTCGTCAGACTGCTGCCTTAACCATGTAAGAAGTGCAAAAATTCTGTCCCTTCAATTTCACAGCCTCACATGAACAATTCAATTATATAACTGACTGAATATGTGTTTTCTAGTCAGGTGTGGCCAGTTCACATGTTGCTTTGTGGGTCTGGATTTGTGGGTTGATACCATGAGTTGAATTTGTATTTAATAGCTTTTAACGGAGACTTTCAAGCTATGGTTCATAGAGATGTTGATGCAACTCTATGAGGCAATGATTAGACTAGAAAATTAAGTGAAACTGAAAGACCAATAAGTGCTTTGGTTTTTTTTTTTTTAATGATCAGGAATGGGTTGTTGTACTTGGTTTAATTATAGGGGAATGCATGTGTGTATAAATGAACACACCAATCAATTTATATCGGTTTTATTGCAGATCTATTGGGGTCATGTAGTGAACAGAGGCAAATTTACAAATGTCCACATGTTCATTAACTTGACTGAATGTTCTACATATTTATAAAGAAAAGCATTCAGTAGACATTTTACTCTTTTATAATCGCATTTCAAGCTTCACCTCTGAGTGCTTGTGGTCTATTTACCCTTAGTAATGTAAAGAAAATCAGCTTTTGTGCCTTCATCTTCAACAACTTGTGTGTCTCCATCTGTCAACCATAAAATATATGAACATTATGATCAATAAGACATTATGTCAACACAGATTTCTTTATGAAACAAAAAGAAAAAACTTTCATCACCCAACCTCCCATCTAACATGGGTGGCTGTTCATCTCAAGCTTGGGTTCCACTACCAGAGTCCTGGGAGCTTGTGGGTCCTATGCAGTATTTTCATAAGGACTGCACTCTTCTGGATGGAGACGTCGGATGTTTCTTCATTTAATTTTCTCATTGCTGTTTATATTTCCTTCCATAGACTGAATAAATATAACCAACTGTACTTAAAGCTTTGTAACAGTTAGACAGAGCTGAATGCTACAAGTATTCATTTGTTTATCTTCCAGTCTTCCATGTTTTTACATTTTCCTCCCCCTGGTTCATCTTTCCAAACACATTTTTCTGTCTTTCCATTTTCTCTCATCCTCCCTCCAAACGGCTGCTCTGATGCTGTCTGTTGCCCCGTTGCCTGGCCACACATACCCTCCTCTCTAAGTTTAGCACTAATCTTGTGTTTCTCAGACAGCATCTGCACAGCCCCAGCAGGTGGGATGGTTATATTTATGTCCTCTCACTGTCTGACATGCACATCCATAGAATACACATGTACTGCAATTTACCACAAGCAAACATTCACATATGCACCAAAGGGAAAAAGAAATACTTTAGGACTTCTGAGTGAATGTGTCCAATCCTTCAGCTCCTCCTGGTGTGGTCTCTTGTTGTTGTTTACTGAACTATATATTTGACAGTATTTTTTTTGTTGTTGTTTTCTTTTTTAAGTTTTTATTATTATAATTATTATTTTACATGTGCCTGTGTAACTAAAGTGTGTCCATCATTGTTGGTGAACTTGGATGAACTTGGCTGGTTCGCATGCCTTGCAGTTTGTGTTTGGGGTCAGGCAAGGTATTGGATTGACTTAATAGATTTAGAGCTAATTGATTATTTAGAGCAGTAGGGCTTAAATTGTACCACTTAATCGCCTTGCTGTCTTTTCATATCCTCTAATCACCAGATTATCTGCTCTAAGACTTCCGGAGTGATGGCATCTAGTCTTAACCCATTATCTGGCACTCATTGAAGTACTTGAACCATAGAAAAGACTGGAGGAAATTACAAAACTTTAAATCTTGGACACTTTTTTTCTAAAATACCAAATGTTATACATTAATAAATAGTCAGTACTAACAGGTTTTTCTATTTTTTATGCCGAAAGCTGATCTCAAAGAAGTAGCTGGGACGTAGCCTGGTCTTTGGTGGTCGGTGTGGAAACTCAGTGTGGTTCTATGATTTCAAGGCCTAGCATTCAGAGGCATTTTGTATGCCCAGTGAAGTGTAGAAATATGACCATTGGCCCAGTAAATAGTTAATAGTTAACTAGTTTTTGTCTTCCTGATGATGACAGTAACTTGTTAGGCCAGTTCTAAGGCATCAACATAAAGCTGTAAGTGTCAGCACATTTTACAAGATTGAGATTGATTCCTAGTTGATACCAAACAGCAGAAAATACCTCTCAGCTCCATAAAGTCCCATCATTTCCTGTATAAACAAAACTTATATTGCTTAATTACTGAAACTTCTTAAAAAAATAAATAAAAAGCACAAAATAAAATCTAAATTCAGAATCAACTCTACAATCTTTGATCAACCTTATATTATTATATAAGTTTACAGCATAGTCATCATTTAAAAAACGGGGGTTCAACGGGGTTGAAAAATAACTGTAAGCTAGCATGAATGAACCAGTCATTCTGCCAAGACCATTTTCATGTTCTCATATTAAACAAATGGATTAATTGACACCTTTAGCATATGTGCACTCATACCAAGCAAATACCTACAGCACATAGTTTAACCGCCAATCTATAAATCATGTATTTATTCATGTCCCACATGAAAATAAAAATGCACATGTATCTTTACTTTGTAAAGGTCAGAATAAAATGATAGAAATCACTGAGACATTTAGGTTAGGTACTCATCAGCCTTTTTAGTTAAATGGGACAATTTCCACCCAGATTTATTTTATTCTGTCAAAATAGTTTTATCCTAATATTACACATGACTAGTTAAAGTGGTTTTACACTACTAAATTAATTATCTAAATGTCAAAAATGACTCCTCTACATGCTTTGAAGTTAGATTTGTTGTGATTAAAATTCCCTCATTTGAAAAGAACAGCAGCTGTTTGGACTTGAATTCATAAAACACTATGTGAGTGTAAGCTGCCCCAAAGATGTAGTCTGAAAGTATGTACATGGATGTTTTGGACAGTTATACATTAAAACTTTTGTATATTACCAAGTTATAAGAGTAGTACATTTATCTAGACAGTACATATAGTTTAATATTATATGCATCAATGCATTATGTGTATGAGGACCAAATTACTGAAACAAACAAAACAGGACAATAAAGAGCTATTTAACTTTTTTATTTTTTGTGGCTGTGTTTGCTTGTTTTGTAGGTATGTCATGCTTAATGTAATTTAAGGAATAAAGTAGTAACAAATGTAGTAACATTCAAATATTTAGTTACTTTTTAAAAAGATCTGTAGCAAACTTTGTGTCTGTTAAATCTTCCTAATTTCTCTGCCACAATTGCACTACAAACATGTACAAATTTTGAGCTAAAGTACAGCAGATCCAAAAGATAAATTTCTGCTTAAAAAGTATTCTTTGAGACCTGTAACACCGCTTCTGTGTTAATATCCACAGTCAGCCATCGTCAGTCAGTACAAGGACAGAAAACCAACAGTGCTCGCAGTTTTGTGTCTGGATTCACAAGGAGCTAAGTAAGCTTTGAACATAAATGAAAAATACTTTATTTATCCAGAGGTAAACTGCAAGCTACATTCCTCTCAAGCTGATAAGCTTTCGGTTCCTTTTCCAATCCACTTGCCAACAGCTTGCTAGCCACTTCATTTGCCACTCCGTTCAAATCAATTCAGCTTTATTTGTATAGCGCCAATTCACAGCGTCATCTCAGGGCACTTTACAGACAAATCACTTTGAGCCAATTCGTTTTAATCCAATTAGTATTCATACAAGCCAATGCAAACAAAAATAATACATATAAACCTCTGGCAGTACCCGGCTCAGGTTCTGCCTTGACCAGTTGGGGTGGAAAAAAAGACCAACAGGCACTGCAGCTTTTAGTCAGGGAGACCTGCTGCGAGAGAAGAGGAGAAATACAAGTTCATGATGCCAATGCTGTCATAAGTTTGTACATAGAAAATAAAGAGCAGAGAGATGAATCATGAAGGAAGTCTTCAGCGCATCATATCACACACCACTCAGCAGTTTAAGCCTATGGCAGCATTACTAAAGGGATGGCCAACTACACCTAACTATAAGATTTATCAAAAAGGAAGGTTTAAGCCTCCAGTCTGTAAATACACTGTGATGCAGCACTAAGTCACTTCTGTTTGATATGGATGTATTTCCAAAGAAGTGGTGGCTTTATAAGGGTGCATTTTATTTGCTACAATAAGGGACAAATAATATGTGAAAAGGGTTTAAGCCTCACCAACACCAAAAGCTAAATTTGCTCAACAGCCCTGGTTTTCAGTCTTTTGAATGCCCTACTTTCTGCTCTTAATCCCAGTATTCCACTTGCTTTTCCTGGAAGTCTCACATTTGAAGATCTCTGTTCACAGATTTCTTTTCTGAGAAACAGTCACTAGGTTTACCAGTATTTAAGTAGACACATTTTGTTGTGCAAGTACTCTGTTTTAAAGAGGCATGATGGAATTTTGGCAGGTTTTATCAGTGAAGCACCATCTATCGATGGTTAATTCAGCACCCGTCTTCCATCCTATCTGCACTGTGAAGTCAGTCCAGCGTTGACAGCATCTTATTTTTTGCTCTGTCTCTTTCTCTATTTCTTTGGCTCTTCTTCTCCAATAATGGCCGCTTACATTTCTGTATATATTCAAAAAGGCCAGTGTGTTGGTATCGGCTTGCTAGCATGCAACAGCTGTAATGTCATACGGCATCCTAGAAAGTAAGTTTGTGAAGTGCAGTTTCTCAGCTTTGGGCAGCTGCTGGGCAGTGATGGCTCCAGAAATGTATAAAATAAATACCACTATGCCGTTAACTGAGTCAGGAAAGTGGAATTTTAACCCACAAGAGCCCCATGTGATATATTTGTCACATACAGTTTCTGAGACATTTTGCTTCAATTTATGGAATAAATTTGCTCAAAATCCTGTTGAACACAATCTGATACTTGTCCTCTGTCCCCTAATAGATACCCAGAAGCAGAAAACCATATTATACTATTTTTAAACTATCACATGGTAATAAATGATGGATATCCCACCCCAAAAAATGTAAATTTTTTGTTACATTTTGTTACAGGGCCAAATAAAGACCTCATATTTTAAAAAACTGGACTTTTCTTATCATTCTTTCATTGGTCGGGCCTTAACGGGTTAAGATTGGAAAATTATAAAGTGCAGCTTTAACTCATTTTAAACAAGACAACTGAGACATTTGCTATTGGAATAGTTAGTAAATTAGTTTCCTCTGACTCATTAGCTTATATTTGTCTTCTGAATATAAATTTTACTCTCAAACTATATACTCCGCACCTTTTAGATACCAGATAGTTTCACTATGTTATCTGCACTGTAGCTCACTCTTGCGCTTGCCCTACTTAACTTTGAAATGTTGGATTCTGCCTGCTCCCTTTGTTTTGTTCTCCCAACTGTTTTAGTAATCCTGCACTGTTTATTTATCAGCCTAGGTGTCATACATTTGTGTCTACATTTTTAAACAGTGGACAAATTAACTGAGAGCTTCTCTTCAATGAAAACTTCCTCTTTCAAAATCTGAATTTGACAAGAGAAAGATGAGCAACAGTTAGCGTTTGAATCTTAAAGATTCACCAGCTAAATGTATTTTGTTTGAAAGTAAGTTTTGTGATTTAGACATTTGGTATGTTTGCTGATAAATTACAAAAAGTGTACTGGAAAAGCAGTTTCAGACCAGACCCAGTCTGGTTAGTTTTATTCTTTTCTGTCTTCTTACTAAGCTCATCTCACTAACTGAACTTTGTTGTGGTTTCCAAAATATCACACAATTCCTGAAACAATAAAAATATGCTTTAATCCCTGAGATTAATGTTTAAAAATGAAAAGTACTTTTGTGGGTGAAATAATTTTTTTCTTTGAATTCACATGTGGCGTGCTTCCAAAGAAAAATACACTCATTCACATCACCAGTAATTTATCCGAAAATGAGAAGGGAGGGAAAAAGGCTTAATGCTCTACTTTATTTGTTGCTTTGCTAAGATGAGCTCTGAAAACCCATGGAGTGCATCCTGTGCAAAAGCAAGCTACACTGAAGTGTTGGGTAATGGGCTATGGGGCATATGGTGTGCTGTGTAGCTGCTTGTTTTGCCCCTAGATTTCACTAAATCTCCCTTGTGCCTCATTTTGACCCAGTCTGCTTTTTCTATTACACATAAATGACAGGATTTTTTTTTCTCCCCTAAGAGAAAGTCTCGTCTCCACTTTTATCCACAAAAATCTCTCTCACACCCAACAAGTTTGAAACAAACAGCTGAGTTGTCTGGCCCACATACATAGACACACATACATGATTAGGAGCATGACTGAAGCCGTGAGCATGCTGCAACTTGCTAAGGCTGTCCTTGTGGGACACTGTGGTGATATGTGTGTGTGTGTGTGTGTCACAGTGCATAACAAAAATCGGATCTCACTACACTGAGCAATGTGGACTATGGCCTGGCATACACATGTAATGCATCTTTAAGACCTCAGACCTCTACTGCATCCAGATTTAGTTTTTTTCCCCCAGTAACTAAGTTTCAAATGTTTCTGTTCCACTGAACTATATTGGATAATTTGAGAAATTTGATAGTTTGGGTGGTCACATTTGTGATGCTGGCATGATACTGCATGTCTACATACTCATGATACTACATGTCTGGACACCTGCATCCATGAATGCATTTTATTATGCCACAAAACTGACAATATCTCAGTTTTCTTGAGGAACTTTCATTGTAATAAAGATGAGCCCCATATCTTCCGAGTAGATTAAAAATCCTTATGAGTTTCCTCACCAAGCAAAATGGACAAAGATCTGCTATGTCTTCAACTGGTCACAGTAACTTTATTAATTCCTAATTCAAACAAAGATGATCATTCAGGTGTTTGTTGAATGAATAATGTTGACTTTCCAAAAGTCTCTGCAGCAATAACACTTGAAAGTCATAGGAACTTGTCTTTGCCATGACCTGGATTACTGAAAACAATACCTGAAATCCAAAGAAAAGCATCTTCTGACAGTGCATTTCTGTTTCAGACACTCATACACTGCTCACCAAACATCTCCCAAAATGTGACTTTCATCTTGACAATGTAGGTTGCTGTGCATTTAAGTGGCAAAAGGCAACTGAAGGGCAAAAATAACACAGTCAAAACGCCATTACATGTGGATGACAGCATGCATTTGAGTGTATTTCTGTGTTTCTTTACACATGTCTTCGTCAGAACATCCGTGGCCCCAATGCCCTGAGCAGCTAGCGCGGCAACGTGAGTTCATATAATGAGTGTATCATCCCGTCACCCCCTGGAACTCAAATGAACTTTCCCATTTAGGCAAGACATGCACTAAACCTCCACTCATCTTCTTATCTCATGCAATTACATTTCAGCATTGGCTCAATGTTGCAGGAGGTTCATGTTCAACTTCTCAGCGCTGCTCTTCTTATATCACAGACCGCCCGTTCATTTTGTTCAGGTATGTTACCTCAAATAAACCATCAAAATCTAAATTTAAAATCCCAGAAGGATTGTAGGGTTAATCTTTAACTGTATCACTCATAATCTATACAAACTGTACAGTATATTCTAAAATAAAGTTGTGGTATCAGGACCAAGATTTTACCAGTTGAGGATAAAAAAAATAAAACAATAACAAACTAAAGACTTAAAAATTGAGATGTAATGTTTTTCTGGTGATGATTATTTCTAAAACTAAAAATCTGCATACATTTTCATCCATTTTCTTCATTTCTTTGCCCACATCTGCTGATGCAAGTTGTCTATTTATAATGAGATTTCATTCAAGCTTTTAGCTTATAATTTGCCATGGTTTTATAGCTGAGCCTTTGGGCTTTTTCACTGCTCTAGCCTGTTTTGTTCCAACTGCTGACCTCCACTTCCATCAAATGCTAGAAACACACCAACTGTTCTGATAATGACAATGAGAACTTGGGTATTATGATGACAATTGTATAACACAGTTTTTGCTATTACTGTGATAAATCTCAGTAGATATAAGCTCTGTAGCGAGGGCACTCAGGTCGCTCAGGTCAGAGAGTTTTATAATACAGATTGAGACATCCCTTTTATGCTCAGTACTGTCCCACTTAGACAGTGTGCAGGAAAATATCACCACTAACCCATACTAACTGTATAAAATAAATTTTCATGAAAAAGAATGTAAGTAATGAACTCCACATCCTAATTGCGTGTTATCTAATTCATGTTTACGTTATATAATGCTTTGTAATCTGTGAGATAACCATTACATAGATGCTCTGTATCCTGACAAGGTTTCAGCTCCCTTCTCTTGCTCAGCTGGTTTTATGGCACAATTTTGCATGTGTGAAGAAGAAGAATATACATTTTTTACATTCTTTTTTTTTTATTTTTTATTTTTTTGATGGGGGGACTTATGACAATTCTTTTTCCTTCCTTCCTTAATCTTCTTTTAAAAAGATGTTTACTTACAACACTCACAATAACTTTGGAGGATTCAGGGACTTCTTATGCTGGTCATAAATTAAATACAGATGCCTTTCACAACAGTAAGTGGAAAGTAAAAAGCCAAACGTTTTCCTGCCTGTATGAACACCATACAGTATCATCAATGCTTAAATCAAGATGACAAAATTAAACCTCTTAAAGAGATGGTTTGTTTCTCCTTGTTTCCAAGGATGGTGGACACTGATGCTGTGCTGCACACATCTTTCTTATATACAACAGCTGACATTTAAATCAGGTCAAACCCTCTTACATCTGTCCAAAAGGCAAGAGCTGGAGGAATAACAATTACCTCTAATCAGCATCCTCTGATTTGTTTTACATCCATAGAAAACTTTGCAAGACAAACACAAAAGACACAAAAGTTGTTTTTTTTTTTGTTTTTTTGTAGTCGTTGATCATTCCAACCTTTCCTAACTTCATCAATGTTCAGTTTTCTTTGGTTTTTCAGGGGCTCAGATGGAGATATTAAAAGCTCCACATGTTATAGCATTTTGCTAAAAGGTGAAAGTACGCTCCAAATATCTGAAGTTTGGGCTTTTGGCTGCATTGGTGCTATTTTTGGTCTTTTAGCTTGACTCTGTTGCTGAAAAGATCTGCTTTGTGGTTGAGTGACACAAAATGTTACATAATGCAGATTGTCCAGTGTGGTTTGGGATTTTCACCTGCGATTCTTTGTTATTAGATCTTTTTGGGGCATAGTTATAAAATCATGTTTTGTTGGCCGCTTAAGCTAACTTTCAACCAATCAGAAATTGATTAATATGAAGCATCATTTGCATCATCTACTCCTCATTTCTAGAACCTTAGCATTGCTTGCATTTTGGGGAACTACAAATGAATCCATGTGCATTGAAAAATGGTCATCTACAGGCCTAAGAGTGACACAGATGGATACATCTGTGAAGGTATTAAACAATCCTTTCGGATGTTAATTTGGATGTTAATTATTTACTTAATATATGACAACTTTAAATTAATAGCAAATCATATCATAAAAAAATTAATAATATAAAAAAAAACATCACAGAGCCACAGAAACGGTCAAGGCATAACCAAGGTTAAGAAGGTTTAGACCTCAAACTAGCTGTTTTTGAAATATTAGTCTGGATTTACTGAACAAATATATGTCATTGTCTCTAGAATCACGCCATCTTTTATGCCACTTATGCAAACAGGTTGATTATGTTGAATTACTGGTTTCTGCTGTCATTTTAATCAGCTTATTTCCTCGGTTGTGTTAGCAGCCACATGTACATTTATGTAAACACAGGTGCATTAGCTAATTACATCAGTAAGTGTTTACAACCAAAAGGCTTTTTGTTTGTGCCATTATGTAAAGAAAACATTATTATTGATGCTGCTTTATTTTCACATATAATTTCAGGGCATGAATTTTCATTTGAGAGTATGTATATTCATGTTTTTGATTCTATGTCTATCTTTTTAAGGTGAAGTGTCACACACAGTTATTGAATTATTAGGTACACCCACACAGGCAGTGCAATGTAACTGACCTGGTTAAGATCAGATGTTTATGATGCTACTGTGTTGATGTTGCAACAGACTGGTGGTTTTTAAACCATTGCTTTTCTGAGCCAGTCAAAGGTAATATCAGTATATATATATATATATATATATGTGTATATATATATATATATATATATATATATATATATATATATATATATATATTAGGGGTGGGCACTTAAATATGGCAAGCCAAGAGGGCCAGAAATGCACCGCTCCTATGCATTTGTATTTGCATTTGCACTGAAATGTCAAAAAACAATGTTAATTGGGACACTGTTGATTGACTCTGCCTCAATGTAATGGATAGGTTGGCGCTCAGACAATAATGCATGTATGTCGACATGTGTGAACAAAGACTTCTTATGCAATTTTTCTTTACGAAATTAAATAATCATTTATGTCTATATCTGAATATGTATCCTGGCAGTGCATTTTACTTTGGTTGGAGATGTAAGCACACAAGCAGACAGAAAAGACTTACTGGAAGAATGCGGACTAAACTTCAGCAAAGAAGATCAGTGATAAACTGGAGTGGACTGCTCTTATATTTTACTGACTGGATGATCACAATTTAGTTTTAGTGGCTGATCAATAAAGGGGCTAGATTATTTAAAAGGCAACAAAACACTGCTTTTTACACGGGTTGTACTTGCACATTTCGCTGTTTTTACCATAAAAGGGCATTTGCTTTTTGGTTTTGTTTATTTTTTTCCATTTTAAATGTGCCATTAGAGTGGCAAATTTTGGCCCTCTTGGCTTGCCATTCATTAGCATTTTATTATCGGTAATGCATTAATTAATTAACACCATTATCGCAGCTTTTTTTGGTTTTTTTTAGTTTTTTTTCCAAAGTTCTTGCTCACTGGTTCTAAACACAGACAAACCACATGCAGAGGCTTGCGGTCCATGTTGCTTCCTTCATTTCTCATCCTGCTGCAGCGGTGAGTCTGATCAGGAGACAGAAGGTTTATTAAAATCAATAGATATTTTGTCTGGCACTTGAGAAGAACCAACATTTCTCTTTGTCTGTCATTACCCATGCAAATTGGCAGATTATTGTGATCTTTGGACAGGAAACTACTCCCAAAAGACAATGAGAAACTTTCCTTTTGGGTTTAAACTAAATGAGGTTTTACCCTAATAGATTTAAGTTTTGAGGCAAGACAGCAAAGGTAAGGCATTTTATGACTCTGTTTTACAAACGTGAAGCATAAATTCAGCCTTCTTTTACCTCTGATTCGGTAAATGTTGGTTACAGTGAGATAAACTTACAGTTTTGAAATCAGTGAGATGTGTGCTTTCAGTAGAGGTGTCATTTGTCCATGTTTATGCCGTCGGGTGGTCACAGGGAGCCATAATTTGTGTTTACATATTTTCTTGGACTTTGTGTTCCAGGTCTTTAAATTGTTGTCTTAATTTTGGTTGGCAGTCATAGAAATGGTTTTACTAAGCTGTTAGCGGAGATTCTGGACTTTCTGTGGATACCACACATGTTTATATTTACATTTACAGGCCTGACATTACACCAGTAAAACCGGATGTTAACCCCTTAACTCCTGGTAGCAGAGGGTGCAGGTGCAAGAGTTGAAGCTAAACAGTCAAGCTAAGAATGCAAAGTTAGAGAATTTAGAAACAAGAAATCTGGATAATGAACTACTAAAGGTGCATAGATGGAAGTTATTGTGCATATTGTGAATATTTATCTCTCCTTACAATCTATAAGCTGTGAGATTATAATCCTGCTTTCTGTCTGGTCACCTGATGGCTGAAACTAGATGTTCTGTGTTTAGAAGGAAGCAGCTTCACACAGTTTTAAATTCTTTCTGCTGACTTTGTACCTTTTAGTTAGTAAGTCCTAATATTTTTATCAAGAAAAATTTCAACTGTTTAAAGATAAAACTGCTGTTTTATTTTTTTTTGTTGTTGTTTTTTTTTTGTTTGTTTGTTTGTTTGTTTGTTTTTTTTCAGTGCATGGGTCTCCAACTTCTACAGTCCAAAAAGCCATTTCTCCCTCAGCCCAGCCAAATAAAACCTGTTTAGAAATGTTATGAGACCATTTGAAAAAAGACAACTTATATTTTTCATAAGTAGGCTATCTACTATAGGAAATTTGTTGACATTTTTGAAGAACCACATTTTAAATTCTATTTTACTTAAGACTCAAGATAATTGTCTGTCCATGGTCAGGAAGGGGCAAAATCAGGACAAAAACAGCCCGATAATCTTTATGTGTGTACCTAGTTGAGACAAGAAACCAAAACACAGAAGACTTAATGACAACACAAACTAAGGAACAGAAACAACACTGAAGCAAAACCCATCAACCATGACAGCATTAAGAGCCATTGTAGGGTCCAGACAGCCACATGCGGCTCCAGACCCCTGATTTAGTGTTTGTAAACCAAAATTTACTGCATTTTCTTCATAGCAGTAGGCCTTCCTTTAAACATTTTGCATGTAACATTTCAAGCGACTTATTGCTATGAAAAATTTAAGCAATAATACATATATACATATACATATACATAGTGCTGGGCAGCTTTTGCTTAAGCTGTAAAAATTACCTGAAAGTTTTACAGCGCATCTAAGGAAGCAAAAAAACGAGTGCACATCTTTAAAACAGATTTAACATCATTGCTGTTAGTTTTCCCTTCAGATGAAAACATCTTTTTAATTTGGAGAATTTGGTCTTTTTTGCTTCTTTAACATCTCCTCTTAAGAATTATTGAAAAGATAAATACACATTTATATATATATATATATATATATATATATATATATATATATATATATATATATATATATATATAAACTTGTTTATTTATGCCTATTTTTATTTATGCCTTAGTTATGGATAAAGCGACAGAGGATATGAAGTTAGTTGGTGTAGTAGAAGAGGATGCAAATGTTAGGGTTTGAAAGAAGCAGATGAGTTGCAGTGGTGACCTCTGAAAAGAACAGACAAAAAGGAAAAGAAGAAGAAAATGTTTGTTAAAGACATCTATCTGCAAAGCCTTTTCTAATACAGATGTAAAGAATTCAACCATCCATTTCTTTAAAGGCCGTGCACAGTAAAGTTTATATAGTTAATTTTATAACCTAATTTAAAAAAAAAAAAGAAATAAAAAATAAAGGAGGTTCTCTTAAGTTTCCACAGCTTCCTCCCACCATCCAAAGACATGCATATTAGGTTAAATGGTTACTCTAAATTCTCCCTAGGAGTGAGTGCATGAGTCAGTGGTTGTTTGTCCCTGTTTTGGCCCTGTGATGGACTGGTGACCTGTCCAGGGTGAACTCTGCCTCTCACCTGCTAAAAACTGCCTGGCTATATCTATATCTATATATATATATATATATATATATATATATATATATGTGTGTGTGTGTGTGTGTGTGTGTGTGTGTGTGTGTGTGTGTGTGTGTGTGTGTTATAAAAAATTATGAAAATGCTTCATATTTCATAAAAATTGACTTAACTGAGCTAAAAACAATTAGAGAAGAAAAGATAATCATGCAAATTATGTGTTACTACAGAGCATTTAATCAACATAGAGAAGTTTACCAGTGATCTCTGAATTAAAACTCTTACATCTGTAGTTTCTTTCAATAAGCCTTTAATCTTAGTCTTCTGTGGAACAGGATATGGTTGTTTGATACTATTGAATCTAAGCTATCTTGACTTGAATTGAAAACAATCTACTTCTACAATCTTTGCTTATGAAAGCATTGTAATATAAAACAAAGTGAATACAATTTGATATAAGCAAACAGCAGATGAAACAACACAGTAGCAACAAACACTTACACACAGTACAGTAAGCTATTATTAATCTAAAAACCTCATTAACACACATCCTGCAGGCTTTTTCTGAATCACTCACTGGCTTCAACATCATATAAACATGAGGATGTTAGCCCACAATTCTAGTTTACAAGCAAGAAATATGCTTACGCCTACCACATAAGTTATATAAGACAACTCCAAAAATAGCACTAGAATTGGAGAAGAGATTAAATGGGAAAGATGATGAACAAATACAAAATAATGACATGGCTGTGCGAGAGGGAAAAAGGAGATGAAAGGAGGGGATTACACATATCAACGGCAGTAAGTCAGAGGGCCGGAACATAAAGGGAGGATGATGCATGACATAGAAAAAATCTGTCTCAGAGGTGGTGTCTTATTCTGATAATGTGCACTCAAAGGCATTGTCCCTGATGTCGTAATCATATAGAGAATCAATAATATGATTAAAAAAATCTAGTTTATCTCCTTTTGTAGGACACTACTGTACTGTATATTGTTCCCATTATTGTTTTGCACAGATTATAAGACTGGGACTTTTTACTGCCCCACCAAAGTGGTTTCTACATTGTTGGTACATATTACATGTCTGATCAGACAAGAAGTCTACAGCCTTGTATTCTGAGAGTGACACACAAATGTACATAACCATATTACTTAGGGATTATAATACCTGAATGTTAGTTGAATTTCCATCAGTAAAATCAGACACATCATAACCAAATCTGATTAAATTGATCACATTTTAAACTGATGATTTACTCAACTACCAAATAAGAAAATTAGTTAATTCATTTCATGCCACAACTTTACCAAATATGTGAGCACAACAACTCATAAACATCATAAATAAAACATCAGCTTTGATAGCTATGTTATCATTTTTAGGTTATTTGTTTACTGTGCACCAAAGAATTTTATTTAACGGAATTAATTTACTCCTTTGTTTTTATTAGAATTTTAATCTAATGTGATGCAGACTCTGAAAAAGGAGCTGAGCCAAAATGCAAAGCTCTCGATTTACCTGGTGATCTGCGTTCCAACCCTCACCTATGGTCACAAGCTGTGGGTAGTGACAGAAAAAAACAAGGTCACAAATACATGCGGCCGAATTAAATTTTCTCTGCAGGGTGACCGGGCTCTTCCTTAGAGACAGGGTGAGAAGCTCGCTGCTTCCCCGCGTTGAGAGGAGCCAGGCGAGGTGGCTCGGGCACCTGATCAGGATGCCTCCTGGATGCCTCCTTGGTGTGGTTGGCACATCCCACAGGGAGAAAACCCAAGACTCACTGGAGGGACTACATCCCTCGGCTGGCCTAGGAACTCCTCGGGATACCCCTGGACAAGCTGGCAAATGTGGCCAGGGAGAGGGAAGTCTGGGCTTAGGCAGCTACCCCTGCAACCCAACCATGGATAAGAAGTAGAAAATGGATGGATTTAATTCTCACTAATTATTTGCTGTTTGTTTTTTCTATCAGTCAGTTTTACCCAGTCTGAGATAGATTGTCTTTTACAGCTTTGATCGTTTGTAAAAGACATGCCTTGGAAATGTTCATTTTGCTGTTAATTGCTACATAAAGCACGCATCTTCCTCCGAACTCACTGCATGCCAAGCCTAGTCACTAATTTCCTACATTTCCCAGAACCACTTTCACCATCCCTTAGCAAACATGCCTGGACTTATCCAGATAGCCACTGTTTCCATGTAGGTGCAGACCTCAACGGTGATAGCAAAGCTAATTATGACAGCAGCAAGAGCAGAGGTCCCCAATGGATAAAAGTGAGTTGTGCATTTTGCTGAAAACACAACATGCCATTAGACTGTTGTCTCATGATCTGCTGAAACTTTTGCCTGTGGAAAATAACGTGTTTATCTCTTCAACTTTGAAGAGGATTCCTTTACTTTTGGCAGCGTTGAATGTCAGTGAAAGAGGGTGACTGGGTTCAGTCTTCAGTTCTGAAAAGGTAATAAAGTCTCTTTGTGCTGTTTTGGTATTGTTCCACATGTGATCGGTTTGTTGGTATGACAGATTTATAGCAAACATACTGCAAGTGCCCTGGCTTTTAAGCACACCTTTAGCTTAGTGCGTTTTTAAGGCAGAGATGTTGACTTGCCATGGTAAGAAAGCACAGTTGTTGGTAAAAGCATTAACAAGGGTTTGCTTCTATTCAATTTGTAAACTGTAACAGCATGGCTATGCGCCAGCATGCACAATGACCAAACCCTGACATTGAACTCAGCCACCACTGATTTTTTTATCTACTCCTTTCATACGCTGTTTCTAAAGATGTTTCACACAAGGTCATTATTAATGTAGTCATTGTATGTGTTCCAGGTAGGAAAAGTGAAAGTGTCCTCTCAGAATTTTGTTGTGCAAGTTCTTTTGAAATAAAATAACTTTTATTTCTTTATAACATATAAGAGGTGTGTGGACTCAAATACAGTATATAACGTAATAACCATAGAGAAATGAACACATATACCTTCTGATAGCAAATAAAACCGGAAAAGCTGGGATTAAGGTGTTAGTTGACGTTTGGCTACTAGTAATTTAATCAAAGCACAAGGCATTTTTCATGGCTTGCGCCTTAATACTAAAGGTGCCCAGAGATTTAAAAAATTTTGTTAAACATTTTTTGTTCAAAATATTTTAAATACTCTGCACTTTTGCATTTTTTTTAGCTAAAGTAGGCAACATTTATCAGTCTCATGTCACTGTCAGGTGAAGCTGAAGAATGAAACGTTTTGATAACAGCAGCCTGTTTCAATTAGATATTGTTTGCCTTCAGTTCATATAACTTTTCAGTACTAATGCGATTTGCTAGTAACACAGATGTAAAATCTAAGACAGCCAAGCACATGACTATGAAGATAGATGGATTTATACTTCAGCTATGCAGGGGCGGTCTAGAATAGTTTTGATGGGGGCCAGGTGTGGGGACTGACCAGAGAAAGGGTGGCAAATGAGATATTTTAAGGTCTTGATTTTAATAAAGATTGAACTGATTGTTACGACTAAAGTGATCATCTAAAGTAAAAATGGGAAGAAAAACCCAAGCGAGCATTGGTTCTTTCTGTTGATACAACAGAGTTAAAACAGGCAGATTTCAGGCATGGTCGTGAATGGTGATTAATAATTAATTAATTTGTAAGCTGTGATCAATCTGATTAAAAATTTTAATAATTTGACAGCCCTACTTTTTCCTTTTGTGTGTTTCTTCACACCTGTGCACTGTTAATTGATTACTTCTCACCTGTTTACTATTAGCTGATCGCACTAGTCTCCATGTACACCTTTGTGTTCTGTATCATTTGCCAGATTGTCTTTTCGCCTTTTTTTTTACCTTTTCCAGCTGTCTTGGGTCTCATAATTTCTATTGGTTTTGAGCTTTATTTAATTTCTGACTGTCTTATTTATTTTCCTGGAAACCTTGAACATCTGGACTGATCCTCCCTCCCTCTCTCTCTCTCTCTCTCTCTCTCTCTCTCTCTCTCTCTCTCTCTCTCTCTCTCTCTGTTTGTGTGTGTGTCTTTCCTGCTCTTCATCAGTGGTTTTATTACCTGTTTTTTGTGAAAGCTTTAGGCACATTTTGACTTATACCACCGAGAACTTATAAACACCGGGGGGCTTTCTTTTAAGGTACAGGTTACTTTAAGCAAATTGAGTCCGTGAAAGGGTGAAACTTCTCTTCTCACTAGACTGTCCCAGTACTTCGCTGGTTCCAGTAGTCCACAGAAGAATCAAACCAGGAAGAACACTTTATCTGTAATAAACAAAATCTGTTAACATTAGATAATTCTATAGCCTGTAGGTCTTTTTATGTCTGCCTGAAAGTGTAAATGCTATGAAACAGAGTTTAACACTTTAGAGCCTAGATTCTGCTAAAGCAACTCCTAAGATAGTGTATGTGTGTGTATGTATGTGTGTGTGTGTGTGTGTGTGTGTGTGTGCGTGCGTGTGTGTGTGTGTTTCAGCACTGATTAAGTTAGATGACTCAAAACAAAATCATTTTCAGACTGACCAAACTTCTTAGCAAATGTTTCATAACCATAAACACCAAACAAACATTCCCAGTCCTTCTATTTTGAATTTAGATTTTTTTTTCTCCTCCTACCTCATTAATTTTCTCTAATTTCTTCTTTTCTTTATGTCTTGTTTGGTCCTGTCTCAGGCCTGACAAATGGTCAGTTAACAAGTTTGTTCAGAGACAGCCTTGAATGCCTGCTCTTCCCACGTCAATACATACACCCTCTAACCCAGGCACACACTGCCCTAATTGTTTCCCCTTGGACAAAAGCCGAATTCTTCTTAGATCCATCACTGAGCAGAAACAAACAGATTTTTGACAGCCACATGGAGCTCTGTGGTACAAGCAGACCTAACAGAGATTGTGTAATTGATGAGAGCATGAAATGATTTGGACAAGAAAAACGAGTAGAGCAAATTCTTTGATCTCCCCAAACCATAACAGAAAATTGGGCCACACTGGTTCCTGTAGACTGAAATCTATGGCAGTTTGATGTAGTGGAGCTGGTGTAAAGAGAGCCTACTCAGTAGAAAAACAAATTAGCAAAATGAAATAGATATATTTTATGTGTTTAAATGAATAATTTAACATTATAGGAGAGAAAAGTGTTGGAAGGAGATGCAGATTTTAAGGCTCAAAACAATTACAAGGAACTGGTTTAAAACTGTCCAAAGGTTATAAAATCCAAACCACAGCACATCTAAAGGTCAATAATTAACATACTACGTGTTTTTGGAATCTGTTTTTGCATTTAAGAATGAAAACACCTTGCACAAATACTGTACTGCAACTTTTACAATGACCCATTTCATGGCTTGAAAAACTGGAATTAAAGTTTCTGACACAATGACGGATTTCAGTCAGTTGGATTCCAGAGAGGCCATGTATGCTATCAGCATGGATGGAAAAGAGAGGAAAAAAACAGAGGACAGGGGTGTTTTTGGAGAGTTGGTTTAGGTTAGCTATAGTCGAGCAGCTTTTACTGAGTAAATAAGGTTTGAGTTTATCAGAGATTGACAAAACTTTAAAAAAATACATTGAAATGAATACATGAAAAAGGGGAGAAAATCAGTCACTTCAATTTTTAGAGCAAAACAAACGTCAAACAACAAGGTTTTATTACATGGGATGCCACAGGAAAACTCAACAGGGCAGTGACCACACACTGGAAGAAATTGGCCTATGAAAAGGCAACTCTGCACCTGCCTTTTCTCTTAGAAAAAAAAAATTGTAAGGACCTTCTCTGCCTCAGTCTCTCTACAATGAAGATGATATATTGACTTAAAAATTTCATTTACTGTCAAAGATTTTTTTTCATCAAACCTTGAAATACCTTGTATAAAACACTTTAAATCCTTTAATAATGGTCATGAAGAGAAATTCTATACTGGAAAAAAACACTTAAGAACATACTGTGGCCTTGGGTACTTTGACAAAAAGATAAATAAAATTCCCACTTCTCAAGTTTGTCATTTGAAATTGTTTTACAGATTTACTCAGTTTAACTGTTTGCTCTTCTCAGTCTGCTTGTCTACTGAAACCAAATTAAACCTACAGTAACAACGTTTAAGCAAACAAGAAGAGAAAAGCTACAATTAGATATACTGGAGTGGAAATACTAAACTGGTATCATGGACAGTAATGCAGGAGGTTTTAGATTTCAGAGTCTGAAATAATCTGGGATCACTGTCCTATTACACAGAAGTACAACGTAGCACATTAATGGCTGAGTCAGATGAGGGAATACAGAGCAGGTGATGAGGTAAACAGGAGTAGTGTTTCTGGTGATGTAAATAGTGTAGTATCAGCGGTATGCCTTACTGGAAGGCATGATGTCACCTTCTTTAGTGTGTGATAACACAGAGCACTGGGAGTGAGTTTCTTTAGTTCCTTTTGGTCTATCAGTACCAAAAGTCTATATATTTCCACCCCTAAAACATAGCTACATGCCATAATGCATGCATGCAAAATCTCAAAGGCTTACATACACTCATGGATACCTTTCACACCCTGATGCACCAGACAATATGCACATGCAAGCAGAAAACTGAGACAATGGTAGCCTGATGAAGCCACAATAGTGCCTGTGTAAGCCTTGTGGGCAGTGCTGTGCCTGTCTCTGTGGGAGTTTGATATATTCCACGCTCGCAGTGAAAGCAACGTTTCAGAGCTAAGTTTATAATTCACATTTTTCAATCAAAACTATTCAACTTTCAAAGTCTGTTCCTCAGAAACAGAGGTGAACTTTGCTCATACATGTAGGTAATAAAACTTTATTTGAGTTATGATAACAATTGCTATGGTCCAAACTCTCCTCCTCTTGTTTTATATCTCATCCTCTATTACCTTTTTATGAGCTCTGGAGCATAGTTAACACTTGCACACCTTTGTAATGTCCTCACACTCTGCATAGCTTGTCATGACCTAACGCACGTACGCTTATGCATGTGATTCAGCATGCCAACACCACATGCATCACATATCATTAGTGCACAGCGAGAAATTTGTCATGTCAGGCTTTGACCGCATTTTCATGAATAGTAGTATACTGGTAAGTTATGCTATTAGAATTATTCATTATACATCCCATAATACCATCCAGCTGGGTCTGTTGTTGCCAAGGTAACCCAAACTGCCTGACCAGTAGAGTGGGGACCTAATTGCAGCCTGCCACCCATCACTCTTCCCATTTTTCCCTTCCTAAAGCCTTCCTCATCTTTCTGCATAATCCCCTCCCATATATATATTTTTTTTCTTTCAATCTTCAGCTTGACAGAAATGTGGAAATGTTTCATGGATATGTGGGGCAGTACTTACTGTCCGCTCTTTCTGACTCCCAGACATATGTCAATTAAATTCAGTCTGTCTGAATCCGTCTGATCCTCTTGACCTCAAGGGACTATCCGGCCTTTTCCAGGTTTGACTGTGATGACCAGGCCTTTTTTGTTGAGACTCCAGTATACTGGACCCTTCATTAAAGACATGAGGATCAAGGCTGAATGTCTGGTAAAAATGCCCTAAATACCATTTGTGCTCTGACCATCCTTCTGCTTAATTCACAAAGCAAATGTGTAGCCTTCATTTTTCCAGCAGCTGTATTAACCACGATCCTCTAAGCTGCTGTAGGTGCTTGTAATGATATGCATAAGTACAGCTTAGCCTACTGTTAGCTGTCTGAATCTATGGACAGTAAGATGTAGGTCAAAGCAGTCTCTTTGGATGAACACTAAAAAGTTGGACATGTATGAGTACATCCATCAATGTCTTTTAATCAAGTCTATTCTTTATTATGTCAGACAGACAATTTGGGTGAGGCTGTACTTCTGGAAACTGTTACACGTGCATTTAAGAAAAGTCAACAGTGCTGGTAATAAAACCTTGAGAGTGCCAACAAACACAGTGATGTAGCTCAGTCCCAAAGCACATGAGCTCCACCTAAACACTCATAAACACACCACCCAGGCCCTGAAGACTAACAACATCTGTCTTTATGTATGCAGTGGGTGTATGCCTCAAGAAAATTGGGATTTCATTTGCTTGACATTTTGAACTGACATCCCCAAGGTTTAAATGTAGCTGTGATTTCTCTTTTCATTAGCTGTCATTGACTCCAGCTTTCTAAATAGTAGCTGCTCGTGGTTTTCAGAGTCAATCACAGTGAGTTATGTCCTACAGCAAAAGCTGGTTTTACCAGCTTTGACCTCTCCATACAACACAGCAAGCTATCTTAGTCCTGCATACATTTAACATATTCTTGAAACTTTTTACTGCTGTAATCAAGACACTTTTCATTTCCCATTCATTATCTTGCATCTGTTTATCTCCTGAACCAGGGGAAACTACTAAATCCTCACTACTGGACTTGGTAGTTTCTCTGTAAGTCTGCATAGTGACACGAAGCTGTTTCTGTTCCCCTCTAAAATATATTTGGCTTTATCAGTAAAGGGATCAGGTTACTCTCCTAACCCTTTCACACTGTCCTGCTCTCTTTTTTTCTTCGTCGTTCTCTCTGCCTGTCCACTTCTCTTACTTTTTTAACCTCTCCTGTTTCTTGTATCTCTGCAAACATTTCCTTTTATTTATTTTTTTTTTTTTACTTGCTTCCAACATTTTATTTCTTTTTTAAATGTCCCACTTGTGCTCATTTCTTGTGCTCTCTGGTTCTCTGGTGGACTGGCGCACAGTAAAATGGATGAAATAATTAGACTCATGCACTCCTAATTGGCTTTTTCCAGCTCCATTCATAATAGCTCCATTTAAAATCACAACCCTCTTTAGGGTAAAGGCACGTGTGTGTCACAGGAGGCAAAAGTGTGAAATTAAGCTTGCCAGGGTGCAGCAAAGGCACTGTGAACTCCAAACATGATGTGAATGTGTTTCACTGTGTTTCCAGTCTATGTGTGTGTGGTGCACTCATAAGCCCATGTCCTCTAATGAGAGCCACGGGTGGTTTAACACCTCAGCTTTATTGACGAGGCCTGGGCATGCCAGGCTGAGTCCAGCCTGATTGTAATTATAGTAGTCAACCAGAACAGACAATGCATTTAAGCCTTCTCTTTACTGTCTCCTGTTATGTAATTAAAAATGTCAGAGCTAACCTATTGTGTATCTTGGATGTTTCTCTGCCCTGCTTCTACTGAGACATACAAGACAAACAGCTGGTGGGACTTGAAGTGGCAACCCTGTTGGCAGTCATGTATAATGAGGGAATCTGGTGTGGTCATGATGAAATATAGGCCAGTAAAGAGGGGATGATAAACTACAGGGAGTCATCCCATGACCTTGAGTATGTGTGTCTGAGTCAGTGCATGAATGTAGCTCTGAACCACTTTCAGCTTACCACAATGAAGGACTGCAATTAAGATTTTTCTGAGAATAGTGAGAAAACAGCAGAGAACTAAAAGAGGTTTTGTACTGACCATATGAGGTATATAACACAATATTATGTGATGGTAGGTCAAACTGTCCTGCTTACTTCTTTCACAAAATTATAGTGTCAGATCAAACATTAAAAAAAGGAAAATCAGCTAATTGCAAAGTCAGTTTACACCTTGAGCTGAGTTCAGCAACACAAATCAGTTTCAAAAGTTGGCATTTCATTGTAGCTGGTATTGTAGTTGTTTTGCGGATCATATAAATGCTAAATGCACCTGTGACTTAAAATGATTTCAAAATCCTTTTAAAGGTGCATTATGTAACTCTCCGACCTTAAAACACTATGTTCCAGACTTCTTTGATGGCACAGTGACATCTATTATGTGCATTTGAAAGAAAGAAAGAAATGTGCAGAACAAGAGATAAGACAAGAGTCAACATAAGACTGTCTTTTACTGGCTGGAAAGAGCTCACAGTACAGGCAGGATTCAAGATGGAGTCTGAATTAGCTGTTGATAGGCAGCACATCACTGAGAAAATTGCAAAAGTTCTGCAGTGCATCTTTCAGTCAAGCACGGTGACCTAATAAATAATTGGAATGTTTTGCCATGAAGAGTGAAACTTCTCTACAATAATACACAAAGAATAATGAACAGAAAGATACATCAGAAAGAAACCTTACTGTAGAGGTAGGTTCTTCAACTTCAGTCCTTGTGGGGCTGCAGGTTTTAGTTGGTTTTTTCTGCTTCAACACACCTGGTTTACATGATTCAAATGATCTCGTCAACATCTTGTTCTCAGATTCCTCACAAACAAGCTTCTAAAATCAGTTACACAAAAAGGAATGGAAAACACACTCTTTACATACTTTGCATTAGGTTGATTACAAAACCAGCAGAAAAACTCAGTTCACACAAAATGTTCAAATATGACAGCTGTTTGTGTACCAAAGTGACCCATATTGCTGCAGCCAGATTTTAATACACCACACAGTGCAACTCGATCATATCATTAATAGAAGACCTTATTAGAAGATGCCAGGTTGATCAGTCCCTTATTTGTAATTTGTCAGGGTGCCGTCTTCTGCTATACATTTGGGAACAGGTATTTCTACAATAGTGCCCTAAACTACATAGGTAAGCTTTACCAAATGTATCCATTAAAGGCCATTAGTGGCCTAGTAGAAGCTAGCTGTTGCCTTCCTCTGTTAAAAAAATTAAATACTTGTACTAGTGAAGGTAAAACCAATTAACAGGTAGAAGTTCTCAATGCTGACTGGAAATTAAATGGATGGGGATACACTTACACATACGCTAAACACTGTGTTGTGTTCTTCTTTGTTATAATTCAAGGAAGGCATTGCACCATGATATTATGTCGCTGATGCATCTGTCGCTTTCTGGCTCATACCTCGCTTACTTGGTGAGGGTACTGTTGGCTATGGAAACCCAACAGGAATTGGGGTTTATTGAACCAAAGCGTCCTGTCTCAAGCCAGACCCTTTGGTGGAAATGGGGCTTAATGTAACCACTTGTTTGACTGGGATATTGAATATTACTGTAATGTCTGGCCTGAGCGTGGTGGTTATGAGGGTATCTGGAAACTCCGATATGCAGCTAGGTTGAGCAGGACCTGCTTGTTTCTCACTCCTGCAAGCATTTTAGCTTGAAACTTTGGCTTTCCTGACCTTTTTGTTTGTTTGTTTGTTTGTTTTTTTGGAATGGGTGGTGCAGTTTTTACTTTTTGTAGTGAATAATGGTGTATGTTATGTTTATGAAGCCATCAGTACTATCCATCTTCCATGGCCTTGCACAACAGCTGAATAAATGCTCCAAGGATCCTTGCTAGAAAGGAAGTAGGTGAGTCCTCCAAGCTTTGAGTGAACAAGTTTAAAGGGGTTCAAAAAGCATCATTACTTGACCAAGAAATTATGAAAATTAAAAATTAAAACTAAAACTTGATGCTATTTGCACATTTATTGTGAGCTTTGTCCACCTCTGTGTATACATCTAGATTATCCTTCTCCTTAGCAGAACAGAGGAGATTAAATGCTCACTAAATTTTGTGTCAGAAGAAATTGGTAAAATTTCTAAACAATAAACAAAACTGCTCAAATTAATGGGGGAATAGTGTGAACTTAAAAAACTTGTCTTGGAAAAGTAAAAAAAAAAGAAGAAAGAAATATATATACACATACACCACCATTCAAAAGTTTGGGGTCACTTTGCCATGGGATTCAATAGGGAAGTGACCCCAAACTTTTAAAAGGTAGTGTATATACGTATATAAAATTTTTTGTGTATGTGTGTGTGTAACTTTGATTTTCCTTATGTGATTTTTTTCAGTTCTTAAAAGGGTTAGGTGACATATAAGCTTTTGCTTCAGCGTACACCCCTTTTGGTTAATTTGGTTAATTTAGTTAGTTTATAATTTTCTGATATGTTTTGTACTTGCCTCCTTTGGAGGAACAATCAAACCAACCAATAAAAAAGAATAAACTATTTTTCTTCTCCTTATTCTTTTCCTTCTTTTTCTCCTCCTCCTCCTCCTCCTCTTTGTATTTGCCATAGTAAGCCTTATACTGCTTAGATTTGTTGGGTTACACATATATTGTGTAGCTCTGGACTGGGGTGTCAGTCAGCATTAGTTTCTCTTGTCTCTTTGTTTGAAACGCACCATTTGACAGCATTTGTAGAACTCGTTCAGCATTTTAGATTGGAGTATGGTTTTTCCAAGTGTTACATGTTTTGCAGTGCTGGTGACCTCATGTTGCTTTTCTCCTCAGATGAACCTGATCAGAGCTGATTAGGAAAATGAGTGAAGAGGCAGAGCAGTGCTTGGTTCTTGCTCTGCCTCATGTTTTCAGCCTCCTGCGCCTGCAGTCTTTTTGATTCCTGATTTAGTTATTTGAATTACTCTTTTTTTGCTTTTCGTTTTCTACTGAAGGGTCCAGTAGTCCTGTTTTTGTGGTTTTGTGCTTTGTAGTTTATGTCGGCTTAGGGATAAGTCTCCCAGACCCAAGGGCACTGGTCTGCAGATCTAAGTGAACTCTATTCTTTTTAAGTTTTCTGGTCCATCATTTTTCTATTTTAGATATTTTCAAACTATGGTTTTATTCTTTGTTTTTACTTCTTCTTTTGTTTACTAATTAACAAAACATCCCTGCTTTAATAATTGGCCTTTACTGTTGGTCGTCTTCTGGTTTGCCCTTGACGTGCAGCAGGCTCTTAAAAAGAAACTGAAGAAAGTTGTCTCTTTCTGAAGGATCTTCTGGGAAACCTGAAAGGTGTAAAATGTTTCAGTTAACTGAGTTTAGATAATTATTAGCTGTTGTGCAATTAAAAGTAAATTAATAAAGGGTTTAAACAATGTCTTATTTTCCATCATAAACATCTTTAAAGCTCTTTAAAACAATAAAATGTGCACAATATCTGAAGACATACAACCACTGTAGTTTTTTATGCAATGATGCTGATAAGGATATAAGTGGACATTTTTTTCCCATTATAATCATCTCCGAACCTGTTATCATTCTTTGACTGATTTAGGCCAATACACTGACATATTCCACAGTATTGTTATACTAAAACACAATACAGAATGAGCTAAATGTACAAACACATTGCAAAGACACACACAAACTCCTATGACAGGCATAGCCAATAACATTAACCCACTTACATGTAATATCCAATAATGGGATTATTCTTTTATTCCACTGACAGAAAGCAGTGGGGTAGGGAGTGATGGGTCCTACATGTACTGAGACAACTATAAAAGTAGACTTCAGGAGTATTGCGGGACTCATTCTGATACTCTGGTTAAACCAAAACCAATAAGCTAAAAGGTGTGAGAGTTTAAAAGTGTTAGATTCTACACAGATTAAAGGATAAATACTAAGAGTAACAATCCATGGGCATTTGTAGCTCATAGTCTCTAATCTTAAGCCTGTTGTGACTGGATTTACAACACCTTCTCTCCACACATTATCTTCCTTTCACAGACGTTGCCACAGTAATGTCATTGGGTTTAAATGCCTAATAATACAGACTTCTAGGAACGTCATAATCCCACTTAGTACTGTTCTTTGACTGTTTGTTATACTCTAATGTTGTGGACTGACCTGACCTCAGGCATGTTAGGTATATTAGATAACATTGCTCCACTCTAAAGACAGTGCTGCTTATAAAGAAGAGGCTTCAGAAAATGCTTTATTAGGTAAAATGTCTTTTCTCAAGCAATAAATCAGAAGGGTGAACTCTAAAGGTGTGTAGTATTTCTGAATGATCCATTCACTATCTCATATCCAGTGAAAATCCAGTCCAAATCTGAGACTCTGGGACTCCTTGTATGATAATTATTCCATCATTTCAGCATGTTTGGCCACCAAGCCTGTGCAGATGGCAGTCATCAAAGCCAAATATGAAAAAAAAAAAAATCTTCATTATGCCTGAACACACCCATCCAGTTTGGATTAAGTTTAAAGTTAATTTCCAGCTTTAATGTCTTTTTCATAATCAGATCTGATTGCACGACATGTTTTCTGCTAATTTTATAACAAGGCTTCACAATCAGTTTTGAGGCTGTGCTGATTGTGTGTAATCTCAGTGACTGAAAGGTCTTTGTGCCCTTTGTGGCAGTTCTTTAAGAGCCCGTGTTAGAAAAAACATTTTATTTCCATGTGTTGAGTCCCTGATGAAAATACTTCTCCAAAAAGAACCACCCTTTTTCTCAAAAGTGAATGATCTCAAAAACATCTTTTAGATCCCCATGAGCCTCATCACTCGCAGGATCAATGTGTCAGTGCATGTTTATTACTAAATCATGGTATTTTTATTCTATTAGTTCACTCTGGTAGAGGACACCATCTGTTAGCTGTTAAGAGATTGGAAGAAGACCACCACCTTTTCCCTCACTGCCTGTTTTTACTCTCTATGACCTCCAAAGTATGACCTGACCTTTCCTCAACCCTATGTTATGAAAAAGCTGGACGTACACTCTATCCAGACGTTGAGATTTGGATCAATTCAGTGCCTGCATATCAATAAATCACTCAAGTGAAGCTTGCTTGTCTTTGTGTATGGATGACCCTTTGCTGGTCAGGTTTGGCAGCTCTCTGGAAAATCCCACAGGAACATGTTGTGCATATATCCATCTGCCAAGGATAAACCATCAGACCTCCTTGTATAAGTGTGTGTGTGTGTGTGTGTGTGTGTGTGTGTGTGTGTGTGTGTGTGTGTGTGTGTGTGTGTGTGTGTGTGTGTGTGTGTGTGAGCGAGCGAGAGAGAGAGAGAGAGAGTGGTCTGATTAAGCTCATGCACACTTGTGTAGACTGACCAGAGTGCACTGATCTAATGAGGATATTTCTGTTTGTGAGCCCACATTTGGATTTTAGGTTGTGTGCAGGAGAGTTAAGGGCTTAGAAAAGGATTGTAATGGGGGCCAGATTCAGCAGTTTAGCTTGGTTATATTTCAGTTTCTTTGTGAGAATTCTTAACTCTCAAATTTAATTATTTGTCTATGTAGTCAGTCTGCAATTTTAAAGTATTGCAGTATCAAAATACCACAATCAGCCTCATAAAACTTAGTTTGTGTTTTATGTAAGAGGCAAAATGCTCTGTATTCCTTACAGAATCAACAGTATTTAAAAACCCTTGAGAAAACTGTTATACTAAAATACACAAACAGTGCAAAGTCCTTGCTAGAATGGAGAAGTCTGTGTCTCTACGTGAGCGAATACCAGTTTGGACAAGACTTTTCCACCCACCTGTCTCATTTAAATATCCTGGTTTAAGAAATCAAAATAGTGACCACTCTTTACCCAGAGCTGCAAACACACATTGCCTGTTTGAAGGAGTGCATCAATTATTAATGAGAATCACTCTCTCTAAATTGATTTCCAGTCTTACTTTAGACAATTTCCTCAATAATCACATCTGTGTTCTCATTCTCAGTCATTTCTCTTTGTACCTTTTTTTACTATCATTGTTTGTGCAAGTTTGATTGTTGGAGCTCTTTGAAAAGCTGTGCAAATATAAAAAGCTGCAACAAAAAGCTGCCTATAAAACCCATCGCATAGAAGAACATAACTGCTGGTGTGTGAATGAGTGCCTGAATGGGGATGGATCTGGCTGTGTTTTGTTGAACAACACTTTCTGTAATTTCATCTACAGGTGTTCATGCAGCAGCACATTAGTTTTATGCCTCACTTCTTCTCAACAGGACAAAAATAACAGCTGCAGAGATGATTATTTAAATTAGGACAGTGATCATTTTGTGTGTCTGTGTGCATGAGTGTCTGTGCTGTGTGTGTTAGAAGGAAATCAGGACAGACCTCTTGTATGGCAAGTGCTAGACAGAAAGTTCTCGATAATTAAGCAACTGTGCAATTATGCAACAATCGTGACCATGCCAGTGATGGACAAAGAAAGAACAGAGAGACAGAACAGGAGGCAGAGTGGACAGCATGACAGTGTTGCAAAACTTCATGAGGAAAAAAAAAAACAAGCTGAAACACCACTGAGGAAAGATCAAGTTGTACTGCAGAGAAAGATTTAAATATAAAGTTGTTTGCTATGTTTTGCTGTTGGACTGAAGTTGAATGGAAATTTGTTTTTATAGTACACACACACACACACACCATGATTTATGCTACCAGTGAGAAAGTAGTAAACTAAATTTGGAAGGGGGTCAGGCAATGTGTGTGTGCATTTAAAGAATGTCAGCGTATCCATGACATATATGCACTTTGGCCTTGCACCTGTAACATTGTAACCTTAGGAGACAGTGCATGTGTGTGTTTGTGTCCATATGTTTGCAAGTGTGCAAGTGCACCAGTTGCACCTAAACTTGGTTAGCAGCAGGGTTTTAAAACCTGTCGTCTCTAACTTGATGATCTTCTTGGACATGTCAGAGACACTTTGAGCATAGCGTGCATATTTAAGAGCAAAAGCGTTATACTGCAGAGAAGGATTTAAATATTAAATTAAATCCTTTCTGTCACAAATATATGATCTTAAGAGTGACCTTGTGAAACAATCATTAATGTCGGATATGATATGTGTGTTTTACAGCTTAAGATACAAGACCAAAAACATGGGGATACGCAAGTCAAGTTAAATAGGACTATTAGAGTATCACTTTCCAAAAGATTTTGAAAACATGGCCTCAGAGATTTGCACCTATTCAGCCACAGTCACATTATAGTGAAATCCAGCTCTGGTGTCGGGTGACAAAGCCTGGCTCAAAGTCATCACTCTTGTCTGTCTTGATAGTGGTGAATGAAGTTGAGATCAAAGCACACCGAGCTCTTACATAACAAAACCTGTTAAAACATTACAAAATGGACTTTGTCCTTCCATGCTTTTCTTTGGGTATGGGACCATATTCACATGAACAACAACTTCAAACGTTCACAAATTTGGAAAAACACTAAGTATCACTCTGTAGCATCTGAGCAGATGGGTCCTTGTCAAGCTTAAAGCTGCTGTAACTGTTGAACATTTTGAGAAATTTGCTCATCTGCCTTCTTCTTCAGAGTTGGGTGAGAGGTCTGGCTTCTGTCCTATGTTTGTTACCTACATTAAACACAAGAATACCAAAAGCAGCTGGTTAGCTTACTATAACTTTAACTCAGGAAATTTGGAAGCAGTTTGTTTAGTTCTGTCTAAGTTATCCAGATCTGCTTCAGTCTCTTAACTTAATAGATTAATATCTCTAATTTATTTGTTTAATCTGCACTAAAGTGTCAAAATTTGTCATTATGTGAGAGGGGAAATGCTTGCAAAAATTTGACCACATGTAAACCTATCTATGCTGTATTTATACACATTTTTTACACCGATTACATGTGATTCCCAATATTATTATTTAATATTATTTTATATTTTATTTTTTTGTCTCTTATTTATTAGTTTTCATCATAACAAAGAGCCAAGGAACCAAGAAAAACTTTAATGCTAACATTTGCATTTTCAAATCGGAGGAACTTCTACTACTGACAAAAGTGCTTCTTGTTTTTGTATCCAATCACAAGTAAGAAGATTTTCTTGAATCTTAAATCTTAATTTGAGGATTTACCTACGTTCCTGTTGTGTATCTGCATATGCAGCAGGATCTGTGCCAGGATTCGCTCTTGCTGGTATAATGTGAAAAAAACAAGGGAAAAAAGTAAGTGCACTTTTTTATTCATTGAGACCATTTCCTGCAGCTCATCTCTTTTTACTTCTGCAGCAACAGGGAAGAAAACATCTGTGAGTGCAATGCTAAATCTTTTGTACATGCTGCAGATTATGGGGGTCATGCTCTGAGTTTGTAAGAGCACAACATATGTCTGCTCTTCATAATTGCAACTGCAACAACAAAGCAGCGTATTGGTGAAAATGAATCGGCATTTTCAGATTGTTTCACAGCAGATAAGCTTCTATAAAACTTGTAGGGGGAAAAACATGCCCTCATTGCCAGATTTTATGTGAATGCAGCTTCATTCTGCAGTTCAACCTTATCCATCACAAGCTAGGTCTCCATGCAAAAACAAACTGAAATTGAATAAAAAAAGATTTAAAACATCAATCCACAGGAAACACACACCAGACTTGCTTCTATTAACAAGTGTATAAATGAGGCTGCTCATTTTCCATCAATCTTTTCAGATGCACAACTTGAAAATGCCCACTGAAAAATTGTGTAGAAAGCCCAACCACAGACACCCTTAATGTTAGTGAAAAGATCAGGACCTCAAACTTTGTTTGTCATGCTTCCACTGACTGATCTGGCAAATTCATATGCTTCTTAAGGTAAAATCATAGTCACAGAACCCTGGAGGGGAGGGAAGTACATCATATAGTAGTTTGGATGAGAATTAACAACTGTTTTTATCTATGTCCACTGCACTTGTTCGACTTAGAGAGAGAAGATGCACCAAATCATTTTGAAATAAGAGGAAAGGGAACTGCCAAGTCTTGAATGAGCAAGGGTGTAATTATATCAGTCAGTAAGCAATGTTTCTGTCAGTCAGTCAAATTTACAAGTTATAGGCAGTTCCACCTGGCCCAGCCAAAAAAAGGAAAAGAAGAAGAAGAAGAAGAAAAAACTCTTGAAAATGTGGATCTCTCAGAAAAGAGAGTGGATAGTTACCTTCAAGGAGTCCCCAGTTTCATGTGAAAGGGCTCGAGTTAGAGTTACAACACAAAATTCATCCATACATCCATTTTCTATTCCAGATTATTCCAGTGCAGGGTTGTGGGGAGCTGGAGCCTATTCCAGCAGCTACTATGCAGGAGACAGGATACACCCTGGACAGGCCACCAGTCTCTCACAGGGCCAATAATGAGAATGGACATGTGACATCACTGCGACTTTTCTGTCATTTTGGGGGCATCTGACTACTGAAAAGAAATGTCCTCACTGCGATAAGCTCACAAAAGAAGTGAAGAGCTGTTACTTTGCAGAAACAATTATTAATAATTTAGATTATTACAGTCTGATGAACAATGAATAAGGGTTTAGATGCATTGCCACTTTCATTCTCAGATGTTGGTGTTTACCTGGTGTTTGGTGGAAGTTTTTACACTTGTCATGAATTTCAAAACATCCGATTATTAAATGTTCATCCAGAAAAAGTAGTAAAAATATGACTAAAAAATTAGGAAGCATATTTATTTATTACAAGAACGATAAAAAAATACAAAAAAAAACTTTATTGGATCTAATGGCAGATCTACCCAGAAACATCATAAAAGAGTCAACAGTCCTGAATGTCTAACAGAACAACACTGGGACTAATCTGAGAACAACAAATTATCACAATCTGGTGGAGGAAAGTGATGATCTCATCTGTATATGGATGTTTTATCCAGATCAGTACTGCTGCATTTAAAATCACATACTTATTGCCTCTGTAGCCAGTAACCCTTTCTACATGAATTCTCAGGTGTCCCACCACACCTGTTCTTTCATCATTCCCGTTCATAGTTGACACGTTGTAAATGCAGCCATCTTTACTTCTGCTCATATAAAGCCCAAACTGTCCTTTTTATCCATGGTCAAATAAAACCACATCACCTGGAAATGTTTCTGCAGAAGTCTACAGTTCTCTGGGATGTGTTTATCCATCATATTCACTGCACTGCACCAAGATGGAAACGGAGGATGATAATCTGCTAGTTAATTTCCTTTTGGTGTGCTGATCATGAAACTACTGCTTCAGACAAAGACAGAGATTAAAAAAAGTCCAGAGCCTCTGCTGAAAGGATGTAAACAGACTGTGGGTACAACCAAAAGGGCAAACTCTGTGCAATGATGATGTCATCAACGCACAGAATGGTGGGAGGCAATCTATAAAGAGATTATCGACCAGTCACACTCACTTCTAGATTCACTTAAATACCACAACAACAATCTGTTTTCATCTTTGCAGTGGGTAAAATGTCAAATCTTGAAGGGAAATCTTTAGCCCTGATCTTTTTAAAGCAAATAAATATTTTTTAATGTCTTTGCAAACATTTTAATTAGACCTTTGTCAAACCACAGGAGTATCAATATCACCAGTTTTTCTTCTTCTATCAAAATGCAGAACAGATGCCTCATGAACCCACATCCTTATTTTGTTGTCATCTAAAAGCAGGACATGAGAGGTTCATAACATAGCAATCTGTAGCCAGGAGAAAAATAAGCATTTCTTACTGAAATGTTTGTATGAACTCATGTGCCCACACGCATGCACACATGTAAACACACATGTAGACATGATTATGCACAGACATACCCAACAGCCTTGCATGCCTACACACACAAATGCAACCACCCACGCACACCCTTGGTAGAAGGCACTCACACTTCGCCCCCGTAGAGTACATGTCAGTCCATCTGGGATCATTAACACTATGTTAATGAATATAGGGTTGGGGCCGGCAGCATGTGAGGAAACAAGAAGGAGAGCTGGAGAGAGTTGTATAAAAAAAAATAAAAGAGGGCGAGAGGAAAATGGTTTTTCTACAAACAAATGCACTGTTTGAGGCACTTATGGGGAAAAGGATTGGGATAAGAAATGACTGAATGTGAAGGAAGGTTACAAGCAACAGGAAGAAAGGAGGACCCCATGAAGACTGAGGCAGAGAAAACTGAAATGGAGCAAAAGAGCATAAAAAAGGAGGAAGGAAAGCGTAGAGCAGAGATGCTTACAAGGCAATGAGCAGATAAAACAAGAGAAAGGAAAGTAATCAAAGAGAGGTGTACACAGTATGTTCTGGTCAGGGACAGATGAAAGCTTTATGGACATAACTGAACAGATGAACAGAAGAAAGAGAAGGAAAGAAAGAACAGAGACAACAGATGAGCAGAGAGAACAGACGTGGAAACAGACAAGGAGATACTGGGTAACAAATGATGGCAGAGGCTATGCAAGCTGAGTGGTATGGTTAAATATTTCACTGGGGCTGGCTTGTTTGTTCCTTTGTGTGCTGCTGCTGCTTCTGCTGTGTGTGTTTCATATGAGGGCATGTGTGTGAGTCCCTCAGAGACAGAAAGGGGGACGGAGAAAGCGAACAAGTGGAGTGTGCCTGTTGACTGGGAGAGTTAATGATTCCTGTGGTCTGAATAGTGAGACGGTGTTAGTCCAGGAGGGAGGGAGGTGGCTCATTTACCCCCTGCTGACGCACACATGCAACATTGTGTTTGGGTTTGTTTGTGTATGTGTTTGTGGGTATCTGTTGCTTGTTTTGATTGCATGTGAGCTGTACATCTGAAAACAGCTCAGCCTCTATGGTAACTTTCCAGAAGATGCTCAGAGCAGAAATGCCATGTTATCATAAGTATGCTACCATAAGTGTGTGTTTTTTTCCCAGCTACCGAGCTGAAGCTAGAATGCATTAAAGCACAAGTGTGGCTGCATGGGTCTGAATGGACGACCACCTGTATGTAGATGAATGGGAATGAATGGAGGCCAGACGCATGTCTTTGTGTCTCCCCAGAGAAGGAGCAGCTTGTTGAAGTGTGCCGCTATGAACCAGAGGGACGAGGCTCCGCAGGAGGTCGGGGGTAAAGGGACAGAGGGCAGCAGGGTGACAAGCTGTCCCAGTGTAGCTGAAACAATACCAAATGTTAACAAGCCTAAGCAAGCAGTAATAACAGAGGATGAATGAACAGAAGTAAGCAATTTGAAATACAATCCGTGATCAGCTAGAGTCAATAAGGGGCTCATTATGGTGATGTAGCCCCTTAAAGTCCTTTATTCTCCATCCTTTGAGTTAAATGTTAATCTTCCATATGACCTTTTTACCGACGTTTGTTATGTTTCCGTGTTGCTTACACCCACTGTTTTATGTCTATTCTTTTAGTAGTATTAGTAACACCTGTGTTCTTTTCAGAGTTTCACTCCACCTCATTTTGATTGATTCTCTCTTTTCCATTCAGCCCTTCTTTGTCATATTTCTGTTTCTGAGGGAACCCCTCCAAATCTTTAGAGAGAGCTCCCTGGCCGAGTCTGATCCGTGCCTGGGGCTGACAGGATGTGAGACGAGAGGAACTGAGAAGATTGGAAGAGAGAGGGGAAGACTGAAAATTGAATAGACTGGGAAGAAAGAGGGGAAGACTGAAAATTGAATGGACTGGGAAGAAAACTTTTTTCCTTTTCTTTTTTTTCTTTTCTGTTTTGTGTGTGCATGTGCGTGTGTGTGTGTGTGTGTGTGTGTGTGTGTGTGTGTGTGTGTGTGTGTGTGTGTGTGTGTGTGTGTGTGATAATCTCCAAATTACCTGGTGTTTCTTCCTCTGACAACATGTGCTTTTATTTTAAAGATCTCCTCACACTCCCACAACTCTGCTTTGTGTTCCCCTCCAATGAAAATGATTATCATCTGATATTCTTGACAGAAAAGAAAGTCAGGCGTCACCAGGCACAGGTAGCACCACAAGCCCTCCGTCTTTATCAAGCAAGTTATGCAATTATGGAATTTCCACATCATACCAAACAGCTTGTGGCAGATACTGTGATGCCTGGAGACAAGTTTCTTGAAAATAAACAAGCCGGTTTCAGAAAGTTGAATGGTTTGTATTGCTGTCAGGTCTTCCCACAACTTCTTATACTTCTCTTTTAGAAATGTGATGTTTCCCATCTCTTTCAACACTTTTTTCATTTGTTTTCTCTGCTCTGAGTCTCGATCTACCCAGTCTATGAGTATCTCTATGGCGTGTGGGAGGATTGGTTCTCACTCTGAGTGTCATCTGTGGTCTCTCCTGGCAACAACACTGTTAAATGAGCCTTTAGACAAGACTTACATGCTTGTGTACTACCATAGAATGCATGTAATGCACGTGTATGGGTGGGATAGGAGATACCAGCCATCTGACTGTTGGCTACAGCAGCAGAGAGAAGGTGTATTTGTGGGTTGAGAATTTCTAAATTGGTCATTGGTTTCTATCTTGCTACATGAGTTAGGTGAATGCATCATGAGGAGATCCCAAGTATGAGCAGCGGAAGTCTGCTGGCACTCAGCAGACACTCCAAGTGTTGGTATGAGTGAGAAGTAGAATCCTGTTGCTGGTAGTTTAGGGTCAGTGAATCACAGGCTAGTTTTGGTGCTGCTGGGACAGTATTTGCATTTTTGTCATTCCAGAGGAAATCAATAGTCTGGAAGTAGTTTCTAATGTCACAAGAGCTAACTGAAAGATATAGAAATGTGTGTAAAAGACATATTCAATAAGAAATTGAAAACACTATAATGCATCATCTGATGCCTTTCCCCCCTCTTTCTTCACTGTTGCCTTTCCTGTTGGGAGACAGAGTGGAAAAGCCCTCTGAGCTGTGATTAACCACCCACTGCCTACAGCACCTACAGTCCTGTGTCTGTGTACGTGTGTGTGTGTGTGTGTCCATGGATCAGAGTGCCAGAGCATGTGTGTTCTTGCCCAACCAAGCCTTGGGACTAGATTGCTTTACATAAAACACACAAACACACACGCATACACACTCAAAAACAATTCCCCCTCCCTTCTCCTTAAAGCTCTGGCGTTCTGAACCAGATCGTCCCAGCATGCATCCATCTCTGCCCGAGGGAAGCCCTCTCCTGCTGAGGCCACAATCCAGCAGACACTCCATGGTCTGAACTTTATCCTCTCCATCTGCGAGGTTGTTGTCTGCAGTTACCTGTCTGGTGACAGCAAAGTGGAGACTACAAGATTAGACTTACTGATAGGAGGCTAATAATTCCTGAGTATCTGACAATATGCAATCAGTATATCAGTGTACATGAACAACAACAACCTGCATGAACACAATGTAGCCTGCATACCTGTCTGCAAAAGGTTCTCCAATGACTGAACAAGCAGTGGGACAACCGGAGCCAAAGTTTGTTTGATCCCATAAAGCAAAAAACAAAAACAAAACAAAGCAAAAAACAAACAGAAAAAATCTGGTTAACTATTTGCATTAGAAGTACACAGGTATAAGCAATTCAGTGAATTGCAACATGATGTACGTCATAAAGACTTGCAATACAACCCTAGAGCAACCTATAATACTGTTACAACACAGCATCACACATGCTCACAAAACATATTAACTACAGAGATCAACACAATGCATTAAGGAATACACTAGAAAATGTTTGCTGGTTTTTTCTGTGACTGAGAGTAAATAAGTTTTCATTATTTAGTCAAGTAAAGCATTGTACTTATACAGCATCATTCAAGTACTTGTCTTAAATGATTCCATTTATTGTCCCGCCATAAACTCTAAGCTACGTGTAGTTAAAGTTGGTTTCAATTTGTCTTTCACAAGATTTTATAGAAGAACTACTAAATAAAACGTGATTAGTTTATAGTATTGCAGATAAGAAGTTCAAATAACAAATATTACAAATATACAAATATATGGGAGTATTTTGTTATTACAAATAAAAGTACTGAACACTTGTTTTGTCAGAGGTCATGATCCACTAGATAGATAGATAGATAGATAGATAGATAGATAGATAGATAGATAGATAGATAGATAGACTTCAGTGTATCTTAAAGTCCTGCTGTTATCTTCAAAGTAGATGTTTTGGTGGGTTTTTTTATGGTTCTAGTCTCAAGTGGAAGCAGCCTGAGGGCACGTCTCTAGGCGCAGCGGTGGGCGGGGACCTTCAGACTAGTGCGTTGCTATTGGTTGGCGGGACTTTAGGGGTGGAGCCTTCTGCAGACAAAACCGACAAGTTGCGCTCATGTGAGACAGTCAACAACTAGAAAACTGAATATCGTATATGGGACTTGTTAGATTTTTGGAGCGAACAGCGGTGTTGTTTATTTTGCTCTAATTTCACGCACTTTTTAAATTTCGCCAAGGAAGAGTTTAAATCACCGCGTTCCAGATTAAGCTGCTGAAGTACAGGTGGAGAAGAGAAACTATGGATGTGGCGTATCTGCTGTGTTTGGCGTTGACCGTGGGTGCGTGGCTTGCCTCCGCAGAGAGACACAGCGTGTATTGGAACAGCTCGAACCCAAAGTAAGTGTTGATTTGTTAAACTTAGATTTCCACCTGGTTGTGGTTGGTCATTCATGCTCAACTTTCTACTTGCTTAACTTTTACAGTTGAAAACAGTCACCGTGTCATTAGTGCTGCTTTTACTCAGGTATTTGTACATGTATTTGATTGTGCTTGACATTTTTCTTCATGTGACAGTTAATGGACCATCTGGCGTTTAAACTTAGGGTTATGCGACGTCTCTTTAAATACGGCAGATTTGACTTTAGATCATGGAGCAGCAGTCGGATGTATAAGCAGAAGATTGCCAGCGGATGCCTGACAGATGGACGGATTCACCACTATATTTAACCGCAACACAGACTCAGACATACTCTGATAGTAGAAAATAGACTGACGGGTATGAACTTGGCCAGTTCTATCTGCAGAGTCTGCACCTGTGTGTGTGTGTGTGTGGGTGTGTGTGTGTGTGTGTGTGTGTGTGTACGTACAGTGCGAGTGTGTTTGTCATGGAGAGAAAAGTCTATTCATCAACAAAAATGAATAAAAGGAGTTGATTGCTTGATGATTGATGACTAAGGTGCCACATATACTCTGTGAAAGTGTTTTCCTTTTTGCACTGGAGAGGAGAGATAGCCTGCGGAGAGTGTGAGGTGCACTATAGTGCTGATTATTTTATTTTGAGGTCAGAAATGTAATGCTATCCTTCCACTCTGTGGGATCGATTGAGCTTGACATAGACTTATCGCATTGAGCTTTTAGCTTAGGGCAAGTGATCCCAACGCATGTTAATTTAAAATCAGATGAAACAGAAGCAGTGTTTTTTTTTTTTTTTGCTGTCCAGAGAGCTGTGTTATAACTCACCACTGAGAATCAACAAGGGCAAAAGCTATTATGGACTTTTAGTCTTGTCTTGATTGCATTACGGGCTCTCTAATTGCACTTTAACAATAACAATTGACAGGGGATTCAGAAAGAGTCCCGTAACAAGGAAAGCAGTTTCTCTGATAATTGGATGGGGAGTCTAATGGAAAATCCTAACATCATGATTAGTGCTTGTGTCATTAGTTAGTTTGTGTGTGACTCAACAGCCCAGGTTTGACCCACCTGAGTTTTACACCTGAGTCACCACAAACAGATGGGGAGATTTTGCTGCAGGTGACACAAAGGGGGGAAAAGTTAACCTTACAGAGGAAGAAATGCCTAACCAGTCTGCTTGGTCAGTTCTGCGTACAAAGAGCTGGAAACAAGCTTCAAGAAATAAGTTTAAACAAGCCAGGCTGATAAAGAGGAGGGGGGGTGGGGGGGCTTAGCAGCAGATAAAGAGAATGACGTGGTCTAATACAAAATCAGATCTTCTGTGCCGCCTCTAATCCGACCCTGGACTATTTTTGCTGTCAAATGGGAGTTGCGTAACCAGAAGAGAAAAATCATAAAATAACATTAATCCCTCCTGCTGCAAGGCTAAACATAGGCTTTGACACAGATACACAGACAAACATTAACTTAACACATCATTAACTTTTCATGAGCAAATAATACCAAGAGGATGCTCATACCTCCATTGCAACTTTATATTGCTGACTATCACGTTAACACTTAATTATACTTTTCGAACACATCATTCTAATTTTCATTTTTTTCTAATACCTCTCTTTTCTCCAACTTCTCGGCTCGACTTTTAACCTGCCCTGAATTATCCCCATGTGGTCAATCAGTCACCTGCTCCCTGGATTGAATAGATCTATCAGTAAACTCAGACAGAAGCAGGCCACACATAATTGATGCTAATTGAATGTTGGTGTGATTGTGAGCAGCAGTGATTTGTCCTACAGGAGGAGGACAGTAGCCAGATGGCAGCAGTCTGTTCATTCATGCTAGGGTGTATAGTGATATGAAGCACTGGCAGCAATTTGCTGTAGGCTGTGTTTTTAAGCATAATCTGCTTCATGTTTGTTCTTTATCAGGATGATTTGATGATTATGGCTTAATCCTGTACTTGGAGTCTTTAAGAAATTTGATAAACTGATTTTGTTTGTGTTCTTTTTTCTTACATGATAGTCTTGTCTCTGCTTGTGTCAACTTTAAAAGCGTGTATAAAGGAGAGGTTGATCTTGTGCTGCCTAAACTGGCTTTTAACTGGCAGCAGTCTTATTTTTGTTGTGGACTGTCAGCGCATGACTGTGTCTTTGAGTGTGTGTCTCAACATTTGAGTAGAACAGGGAGTGGCCGTTACCGTAGACAGCCTCACCGAGAAATGATAAATGTGTGACTCACACTTACACACACTGGGGGGCTAGAGGGAGGACCAGGATGTTAATATTAGCTACAGCCAGCATTCCACCCTACTCTTACTATACTCAATTCTGTCAGCTGTGCGTGCAAGTGTGTTTGCGTGTGTGTTATTTTTTGTTTGTTTTTTTTCTTCAGTGACCTGGGTGTCTCTAATCAGGAGTTTGGTGTAATGAAATATTCTATTTATCTCAGCTGGGTTTTGGGTCCCCTTCTTTTTGCTGCTGTTGAAGCAGCCGGGGCTCTTTTTGCATCTTATCCCAGGGATACATTTGAGGAGCAGGTGCTCAATATGACTCCCACTTGCCTTTTACCTTAATACATTTAGTACTTTTTGTACCCTCTCTTTACTGTTTTTGTTTTTACTCATCACTCCCCCGCCCCCTCCCAAGCCCACGTCCCGTCTGGTTGTTGACCTCTAATCTTAGCCAAATGAGAACACACACACACACACACTAACAGAGATTATAGACAGCTTGTAATCTGACCACCTGACCCACAGACACAAAACCATCATCCTGCTGGCCTTGTGGTGTATTGGTATATGATTCTTTGATCCTGTGATGTAACCACTGTTCTGTCAACAGCAGCATAATCTCGCTGATGGAATCCATCAGAACAATCAATTACAAGCAGCGTCTCCACTTTGCTTAGCCATTCATTATCAGAGGGTTTTACTAGTACCCACTGCTGATATAACTGTCCTCACACCAAATTAATTCCTGACTGGCTGCATGTACCTTAACACATGTCCATGCAGACTTTCAACTGGGAGTTTTAGTGGCTGTAAAGTACAGCATATACTGTATTTTCATTTCCCGTGTGTAGACATAATCCCCCCTACTTCAGGGTATCCATGCACTTCTGTTTTCACTTTGCTCTTCCTCTCTCTTCCTTATCTGTGGTCCAGACTTCCTTCCCACTACCCTTACCATCAGCCCCCCCACCTCTTTCTCACAGACCTTCCTCTGTTTTTGCCCCAGTAGGAGGACAGAGCAGCACTCAGCCATGGCTTTGCTAACGTTAGAGAGGCCTCCTTTCGCCCACTGTTATCAGGCTAAGTGTGGGCAAGCATGCATATGTGTGTGTGTACACTGCTCATTCATAGCATTACAGGCATACCTTGACATTGCTGGCCACTTGAAGCTCATTATCGCCTCCTAAAGGCTGAACTGGGAACAAATGGATATCATACATTTGAAAATGTTGTATTTTGCGTCCATTAATTCAAAATGTATTCCAATTTTTAAAAGTTGCACATTTTAAAAAAAAAATTCTTAGCTCCATCTCCGCTACACTAGAAAACAGATTAACTTGCCATGACCACCCCCTCATATTAAACCAAGCTTGATACCATTTGGCCTTTTTCTATTCATCACAGACAGAAAGGGAGGCTACAAAAAGAGGGGTGGGTGAAAAGATTTTGGGGGGCAAAAAGGAGGAGGATAGGGAATGGAGGCCTGGGTGCAGAGCAAGAGAAGGCTGAGGTGTTGAAAAGGATTTGTGTTGAGAAATTAGCCTGAATGAAGAGCTTTGGTTCATTATGTCAGCATTCGGAGACGGGACAAAACAGGAGATATAGTGGGGGGTGGGCTGGTTGTTGAAGAATGAAAGGGAGGCAGACAGAGGGAGGAGAGAGTGGACAGTGATAGATGAAGGGAGTGGAGAAGTTTGGAATTGAATAAGTGAGAAACACTATTGTTGACAGTTGTTAAGGTTCTCATCCTGCAGAAGATAGTTGGGTGTCTTAACTATGTCATGCTGGATATATAAATATGCACTCAACTGCAAACATTTGCAGATGTAAAGTTCTGGATATGAATTAAAACAATATAGGCAGCAATTAGTGAACTGTGGAGGGAGAATTCCTTCTTGTTTGACTACACTACGATCTAATAAAGAGAGTTCTCATTGTGTATTATATTGGCTCCAATATAGAAACTGACTGAAACCATTAAAACTTCTGACAGCCCCTCAGCCCGTGTGAAAGGAGGTGTAAATCTGCTATACCACAGCAAATTAACCGGTATTAAGTGTACACCTCAAACTAAAAAGCGTGTGAGAGTGGGATAAGAAATTTGATGAGTGTGCCTTGTGAGAACCGTCCAAACCGCAGCCCCCTGTTGTGACATTCCAGTTTGTGCACACTTACTACTGATTACCTGCGCAGCAACTGGAGGAGGAGGCGGGGTGGTGGATGCATCTGTTTGGTGTTTCACTGGTGCTGACTCGCTCCTTGAATGTGTTCTGTGTGTGGAGCATATATCATCAGCGCTGACTCAGACTTTAGTGTCTGTGAGCAGTTGTGACTGTGAACTCTAACCCTTTGACCCGGCTGCCAGTTTGAAACTCTCCCTGGAGAGACAGTGAAAGACAGAAGCTCCTGTGTCAGTTGTTTTATCAAAAACCAACCTAAGCATGGGGGTATGGTGTTGGAGGGGATGGAGAGGTAGAAAGATGAGGAAAAGGAAGAGGAAAGAGGATGACAGGAAAAAGTAAAGAACAAGAACAGTGCAAGGACAATGGGAAAGACTTCAAAGCTTCAGTAAAGAGAGGCAAGTGTTGAAAAAGCCACCTGGTGTAATAACCACCAGCGCTGGAGCTATTTACCATCTTCTAACCTCACAACACACACACCTTACCCACTGACGCAAAATCTAGAGTAGCTCCATAGTGAGAAATGACCTACAAAGACTTCAACCTTTGCTGTTTACCCACACCTCAGGCACATGTTACACAAACACACAAGAGACTCCACTAGGCCTTTACAAACAGATGTGTTCATGAGCCTGGGGCACAAGACGTCCTGAATAAGTGTCTTCAGAGAATCTCATATGTGCGTACACACAGAAACCAGCACATAAGATGTGGAAGCTATGTGGAAAAGAGGTTTGCAACAGCTCATGCACCCAATTCTCCATCATACAAAGGACGTAGCTATCATGTTCATGTGACTGCCACCCTCCTGAGAAATGTCAGTCGGAGAATAGCACATATGCGGAGAGAGCTTTGATGAGCAGAGATGTAAAGCGTCATGAGGATGGAGGAAGAGGGATGGGGTTATCAGTGTTTTCTGATTTGTGGTCCCATATAACACGATCACATTGAAAATCACTCAGGCATAAACAAATTTGGACAACTGAAATGATGCTGTTAATTTAGTAAAAGCACATTCAGCCATATGGACACTTGCATTATAAACACACACATTAGTTAGGGTAGTGAAAGCTCCGCAGGGGTTTAGATAGAGGGGTTGAAGGGGCCCTGTAGCCTTCAGGCATTCTGTCTTTGGGGAGGCAAAGGGTATAATTACAGACTATTCATTCTACCTCCCCTCCTTTTCTGCAGAACACATTGGCCCCAGACCCCTAACAGCTTTTAATTAGCCAGGGCAATGAAGGAGAGGAGGAGGGGCAATGAGGAGGTGAAGAGAAGGATAAAAGGACAGTTTTCCTAAAAGTGTGAGACGTGAATGAAATTAGCAACAAAATCTTTCTGTTTTGCTGGCTTTTGACAAGCCTGTGTTTTCATGTGGCGATATCCCAGACCACTTAAAAGGACGCAGTGTGAGAAAAAGGTGTATCCCATCCAATTTAAAACTCTTTGTTACTTCAGAGGGAACCACTTGAGACCTCCAAACGTCTTGCATAGTTCAACCCTGTTGGTTTGACTGAAGAAAACATCAGAGAAGAACATGATGAGATGGGAAATTATTTGCACAATTATGCTGCTACAGATGTGCCCCTTTTCTTTTTACTCAAGCACTTACCCTGGAACCCACAACTATGTTTACACACACCTACGTGGAATTGTGTTCATTTACAAAGACCCCTCTTTTGGAGAAAGGAGTGCTTTACACATAGAGGGTAGTGATCTGCCTATTAGCCTTGGATAACAAGTTTGGAGCTGTGCTCTACTAACAAAGCATGTTTTGACAGGTATGTTACATTACATGCACACACATATGGAGGAGAAGGAAGGAAGGAGGGGTTAGAGGCCCTCATTTGGAGCCAGTGTGTCTGTGACTCAGCCTGGGGGTCCTAACAGGAGCCACAACAACAGGACGGGAACAAGGTGGAGGCAGAGCTACTACGTCTCAAGCTTTGATGATGGGGGGGGGGGGGGGGGGGGGGGGGGGGGGGGCACACAGACATTAAGGCACACATAAACAGTGGCAGACACACAAGAGCTGTTTTCTTGTCACTTTTGCTTTCTACAACATGTCGAACACGAGTATCGAGAAGCAGCCACTCGGTTCAAGCCCTGATTGGATTTACGGATTAGAGCCTGTTGCCCCTGAGGATGTAATGGGAGTAACTCGCAAATAAAAATCTTTCTTCAACTCCTGGCTTTTGGCGGATCTCGCAGCAAGAATAACACTGCGGCCAGCTGCGCATCACACCACATCATGTTTACTGTACAGGGAAAAACATGATATGTGAACCTGAACATTGCACCAGTTCATAAAATTTTTACACATAAACTATCTTTCCCTTTTGCTTCAGTAAATCTCTTCCTAACCTGTTAGTAGCTATTCATTAACTGAAAGTAAAAGCTCTACTGGGGTGAAAATTTAACACAGCTGTCTAATTTTTAGTTTGTATTCTCCCTAAACACCACCAGCTTGGCTCTGCCGTGGGACTACACAGGATTTATGCTCAGTTTTCAACAATCCCCATACTTTATAGAACATACGAAGCCTAAGAAGTCAGCAAAGAGGAGACAGGAATACTAGAAAAGAGCCGTAAAACTAAATGAAGGGTAAAGATGAAAAGAGGGAAAAGGGGGGCTGACCGTCTCCCGTCATCCCCCTTTCTGTCTCGGAATCAGCACAGATGGACAAACATCTAAGTGGAAAAAACTAATGAGACAACAACTGGGAAACAGCTTAAAAAGACTTGACACAAAGACTCTCTGGGTTTGTAAGACACATTGGTGATTCTGTCTGTTTGTATTTGGCATGGGGATGAACTGTCATTTACAATCTCATCTACTTGTTAGCAGGTGAGAAGTGAGACTGTCCTGAAGGGAAAGTGGAAAAAAAGGTGTGCCGGTGTGATGGTTGTAGCGCTTTATAAGATTCTGGGTGTGTTTTTCTGTTGGAAAAACAAAATGAACTAGTCCAGCTTGATCAGGCTCTTTCTAATTTTGTTGCACAGATTAGTTTGCACAGCCACACCAAAACACAAACATTCTCACACACTTGCTTTATCAGTGTGCCAGTGCATGTATTTTCTGTTGCTCCACATGAGACAAAACAATAATATTCAGTTAATAACAAACTTTCCTTGCTGGTTTGGAGCAGTTGTCACTAACCGTCTTTTTCTGTCTGTCTCCCTGCAGCTTCCTGTGGGATGATTATACTGTGGAAGTGCACATCAATGACTATCTGGACATCATCTGCCCCCACTACACCCACGAAGAAGTGTCACCGCATGCAGCTGAACGTTATGTGCTGTACATGGTAGAGAAGGAGGACTATGAGGTGTGTAAGCCTCACTCTTTCGATCAGCTCCGCTGGGAGTGCTCGCGGCCCTTCGCTCCCCATGCTCCAGAAAAATTCTCTGAGAAGTTCCAGCGCTTTACACCCTTCACACTTGGCAAAGAGTTCAGGCAGGGGGAGAGCTATTACTATATCTGTAAGTATCACAGTTAAGCCAAGCTTCTTTTAAATAAAAACAAACAAAAGCCCACAATCTTCTGTGATTTTGTTTCTTCTATTGAAACCTTTCCCATCTTTTTTGACAGCCAAGCCAATGCATCATCATGGCAAAGATTGTCTGAAACTGAGGGTGGATGTAATCGGGCATAAAGACTCCAGAAAGAATCACCTAGACAAATCCAAGGCAGAGGAGACAGGAAAGGGTTTAGATGGAGAGAAAATGAAGTTCCTTGCTGCTGGAGGAGTTCACAACCCCTCAAACAGGCTTCCAGCAGGTGAGGAGTCTTAAAACAAATGCTGGGTGTGTTTTCCATTCCTGAGTTTCGAAATCCTGTACTAATGATTCATCCTGTCTCTTCTCTCAGATGACCCTGATGTGATGCAGCCAAACGTCCAGAGAAGCATAGGCAGCTCTGCAGCACAGCTGGTGTCTCTGTCGCTCTCCTTTACCATGATTCCAGTCTTATTCACCCTGATGCTACACTGAGGCCCATCATGACACCAAGAAACAGAGACAGTTTTTACCTGATGCTGGTCATTAGGACATGATCACTCAAGATTCTTTTTTTTTTTTTCTAACAAGAACTTGTTTTATACGAACATGGATGTGTGTGTGTGTTGGTCAGTGTGTTTTTTTGATGTGTTTGTGTGAATGTGGAGCGTGGATCACTCCAAAGAAGAGGACCTCAAAGACTGTTTTTTCTTACTTTATGAATGAGGATGGAAATTCTCAGTTTTGACCATTTACGATGCACTCTTCTTTTCAGACGTAACGAACAAGAAATTTAAGCAAAATGATCAAAATATAAGTTAAAAATTATGGTAACATTACATTACCGTCACCATCGTGTTTCAGGGGTTCATATCATTGGTACAGCTGTTTGTTATTTTACCGAAGGTTCACTTGTTTTTCTTCCTCTACATGTAGAGAAATAATTGCTTTTGTGTATTGTTATTGGCTACTGCCAAAGTGGTATATATAATGTAGGATATTTGTCATGTTGTGTAGCACTCAGCTCCTGGTTATAATTCTTAATGAGAAACAGTAGTCAAAATTCAAGCCAGAAGTCTTTATTCATTTATTTTTGGCAATTAAATCCTGTTTTTTTTTTCTTACTGTGTTTAAGAAGGAAAATGATCATTTAAACCTATCAGAAGTATTAGGATTCTTTAAAAGGTCTTATTTCATGTCAGCCAATTAGATGCGCTTACAAGATTTAGAGTCAAATATCCAAAACGTACAGGAGTTTTAAGAGCTGAGCTTCATCAGTGCTGCATCTTGTTCACTCATTTCTACTGTGTTGATGGTATCATGGTACACTGGTTGATGTTAGCAGATGTCATCCCTCTTACATGTCATCAAACCTCAAACTGAAGGGGCTTCCCCAGAATAATTTGTTTTGTTTTTTTTTGTTAAATGTATTTGCATCCATTTTTTTGTGTTTATATGTAAATTTGTACAGAAAAAAAATAGCGAAAACTATAAAAAAGTGTTTTAAGATGTGAAAAATCTTTAGTGAAATAAAAGAAATGTGTTGTAATGAAAAGGACGTCTGGTTTTTATGAGTTAGGGTGAAATTTCTTTTTTGCAATAACTTACCTTGGATCCTGAGAATCCACTGAGATCATAAAGATTTCGATGGGTGACACAATATTTTGGCAACACCATACATCACCCACCCTATGAAGTCTCTCCAGTTCCTTCCAAGTTTCCACTATTACATCCTTTCCCAACCCCATTTTTCTCGTCTCCTCTTCTCTGCCCTCCCTTTCATCCCCGGTGTACAGCATGACCTGGCTTAAATTTCGCAGTCTTAAAACCAACAGAAGAACCAAGAGGTTTCTCAAAAAGAAACAAGAGCCCAGTGGAAGAGAGGCCCACAAGCAAACTGACAACTGGGTGTGAAGGTGTCACTTTTGCGTCCTTACTGCCTCTTTCACTTTTCCCCCCAGTTTTTCCCTTTCTTTCACTTCTCTGAACAGCTTCTTCTGAGGTGAGACCGAAAATATATCTACACAGCTGTATGTTGGAATGAGGAGGCACATAGTGCATAGACCTGAAAACCTCTGAGATGACTGAAAACTGTCAAAACTCACCAATGCTTGTAAAGCCACACAGCACACACACTCAAAATCAGAACATAAAGCAGCACTGTTTGTTTTTCCATGATAACGTCATAGCTTAAATTCACTGCAGATGATCATGCAGTCTCAGAAATCTTGTGTTGTGTAGCAGCGGAGTCTTCATTTATGCCAGATGTCTGAAAAAACCAGGAATGGATATATTTTTAATGCTATAGACTACGTCAAGCGTTATGCCGTAACAAATATGCAATGAACTCAATACAAGGCTAAAAGTTAATAAGTTCTCCAGTCCTGGATAACATATTGAAATCAATTAAATGTGTAAATATTGTAAACCAAAAGCAAACGATGAAATTAAAATTCCCTTACTGAAATTTTCCTGTAGTCCATCTGTGAGAGCTAAAAGTTTAATATGATTTCAGATCAGCTGCAGGTTAATGTTCTCATACAGAATAACAATTTCCAAACTATTTAGCAGATGTTTGGTTTTATACCGGTGTTGTGCTTAAATTCTTATAACTCTACACTAGATTAGTTATGGATAAAGGACAAGATTTTCCTCAGAAGTGAAGAGAAATATTAAGGATAAATTAAAAGAACCTATTAACAGGCTTTAGAGCAAGTCCACACCTCTAATCACCAGGTGAGCCTTCATACGCCTACTTCACCCACGCAGCACTATTTATCTCCTTCTGTTTATCCCACCCTTCTTTTCTCTGCCCTCATTCAGTCTTTCTTATCCATTTAATCCCCCTTTTCCATCCATCCATTCATCTATCCTTCCCTCCTTTGTCTATTCATCCACCCCCAGTCTCCAACGTTCTTTAATCTTTCCCCTTTCTCTTACTTATCCATCCTTCTTTACCTCAACCAACCTCACCCATTCATCTTTCCATCCTTTTTACCCTCACTCAGCCATTCATCCTTCCATCCTTCCAACCAACCATCCACCCATCCCTTGTTCCCTCCCTCATCTTTCTTCTGTTCCCATCCTTCCCTTCTTTGTCCATTAATCTATCCTCATCCCTCAACTTTTCACCCTTCCAAACTTCTTCCCTCATATGTTCTTTTTTTGCCTCTTTCATTCATCATCCTCATGATTAAAGGATCATTATCTCTTCATCTCTCATCTTTTACTCCATCTCAACTTTTCTCCTCTCTCTTTGGACTTTGAGTAAAAGAAAGAAAGAAAGAAAGAAAGTGTAAGGTTTAGCTCCCGCCAAAACCTTTAAAAATGCAGAATGGCGACGTCCACTGAGTTGCACATCCAAAAATAGACCACATGGGACTCCAGAGTTGACAGAGCTCTGTTTCTTTTTAATCCTTTCTTCGGTGCATTTACATAGTTCATACATTCATCCTCTCCTCGACTCACATTTCTCACAAGGTATATAAAGACTATGGCCACCACCAAGACTCAACAAGCAGAGGTGTATTTACATGGGTGGCCCATTAAAACCCTTCAATACAAAACTAATGCTTAACACCATCCAAAAAAGGCTAAATTACATTACACCATAACCATTACTTAAATTAACCTAATAACTAAAACTAGTAAAGTAAAGAAAAACTAACTACTCCTTCCCCAACTCCCCCCTCCTCTCCTCAGGCCACTTGGAGTGTGCCAATCAAGCACACCAGGTTCTTGTCAGCTACACTCATGGGCGCGCCTCCATGACTGTGCTGAACTCCAAAATCACCTCAGAGAGATAGAGAGAGGTTCGAAATAAATCAAAACATACTGAAAACAGGGTGCGAACCACAGGGGAGCTGGGGGAGCTATAGCTCCCCTTAATGAAACATGAGCTCCCCTAGAAACAGGATTTATGAAATGCTGGGGGAGCTATATAATACTGACAATAAAATGTATGCTGATTGCTCACAAATTCACTGTAGCCTAAAGTATGACTATGGATGCTATAATTATTGTGACCACTGAAGCGTGGCGGCGCTCCAAGTTAAACTTCCTGTAGATCTACGTTAAATACAAAATAAAAGAAGTAAATGCGTAAAAGGTAAGGTAAGACCTGCTTTAACTATTTACAATATGGGAAACTATCATTGCTCATTATATTGTGTATAGCAAGCATCGCTGTGTACGTGTGTGATATGTGGGGAATATTAACTATGTAAGTTGATCTTCACAAAAAGAGTGGTAAAATTTTTTTTGCAAGGGACATTTGCACCTGTTCTGTATTATTGTTGCATAAGAGTTGTTAACCATTATGTATTGGTACTCTTATGTTCTGTGGGGCAAGCTGTAATATCAGCTGGCATCATGTTCTTACTTGCCGAAAAAAGATAGGAAATGCAAAAAAGCGGCTCCCCCTAAGCCCACGTTATGGTTCGCACTCTGACTGAAAATAAGCCCAAATCAATGCATCAATACACCAAATAGGATCCATCTTTAGTGAACTGAGACATCAACAAAAACAACAAATAAATGGTATCAATGTGTACGTATTACCATAAAGCACCTGCTTAGCGAGGGAGTGTCCGGACCTCCCTCACAGAAAGAAAGAAAGAAAGAAAGAAAGAAAGGGATGGATGGATGGATGGATGGATGGATGGATGGATGGATGGATGGATGGATGGATGGATGGAATGCATTGATATATTTGATGTGCAAGTGAAATACTCATTTCATAAAAAGATGTCATTTCATTTTACTTCAAGGCTGAAACCCACTGAAATGCACAGACATGACTCTGGGTCTTCTTTTTGACCCCAGCTAATAATAAAATAGTTACCTGATCAGTTTATTCCACTAGGCTCTTCATTCTTGTGTTAATTCTTATTTTTAAGCCTGCAAGTTTGATTGGGTAGTTATTATTTATGTGCGTATTTAAAACTTCGTTGAATTTTGGATGAGTTTAATTAAACCAGTCTGAGCTCTCAGTTTTAGCTAAATGAGCTATGAACTGTACTGATGGCCAACTGTGAGGAGGAACTCAATGCACACAAGAAATCCACCTCCATCCACTTGCTGCCTGGCCCTTGACAAATATTTTGCAACGTGGTGACATCACTGTACGTTTATGATCGTTTCAATACCCCATTGGTTAAAACCGCCCCTCCGGCTTAATCCCATAGCCAATCAGACGGCAGTGATGCCGAACACTCTGATTGCAAATACGGAAATACAGTGAGAGCATCCTGGTAGTTATTTTTCAATCGTTATTTTACATTATTTTAAGAATCGGTGGTTAAAAACAGATTTACAGAATATAAGCAACACGCGTATTACACGTTTTTCTCCTGCTCTATGGATTTATTGCAGCTTTTATCATGGGCCTGCATCGTGTTCACAATCGGGATGTTCTCGACTGGACTGTAAGTTGAGTTTTTCGTTAATGCCATTCACCATGGTGGTCAATCGCTTCATGGTGTAACTTATCAGTATACATAAAAAATAAATAAAACGTCAAAAAGATTAGTTTTAATAATTTACTATTCCAATTTACTGTTTAATTCAGATGAGCCATACTAATTATAACTTTCTCAAAAAAATGCATTATATTAGATGCAGATATTTTGAGTGCAATCTATATTTGTATTTGAGTGTCTCTCCTTTTATTTGTTGGTCTTATTTATGTACTTTTAGGAACGACCTAAAGAAGATGCGAGAATCCAAAAGTGCAGACAACATCCAGTTTCTCCCCTTCTTGACCACGTGTCTAAAGTGACTTTTGTGTTTTTGTTTATTTCTTAATCATTCAATATCACCAGTTCTCTTAATAAACTTGTTTGGCTCTGCTCAGTGCATTTAACACTCCATATATTTCTATAGTAACCTAGGTTGGTTGTCTTATGGGTTGCTGAAGAAAGATCAGACAATTGTCCTGGTCAACATCATTGGAGCACTTCTCCAGATCCTCTACATTGTCATGTACTTCCACTACACAAAAGAAAAGGTAAACATGGTGTCAGATGTTGCCTTGCAGAAAACACAACCCTTGCTTTATCTGGATTACACCTGACATCCTTTGTCCTACTTTTTTTTTCTTATCAGAGGCTGGTGATGTTCCAGACTCTTGCTGCAGGAATAGTCCTGGTCTGCGTCTGGCTTTACTTCACCACCTTTCTCACTGATGGAGAAGCTCGGCTCAGTCAGCTCGGTCTTATCTGCAGCGTGGTTACTGTCAGCATGTATATGTCACCACTTACCGATCTGGTACCGTGCATTACAGGCACACACAACACACAGGCATCATGTAGAAAGTCAGCTTTACAAACAAAAATTTCATGTCCTACAACCTTTTTACAACCCCTGATCAGAATGAATTAAGACTTCTATGAAGTTAAAAAAAGAAGCATTTTTTTTAAACAAGTGATACCACCAGGTAGTTGTAGTTATGATGTGTACATGCAAAAGCAGTTCATAGTATCGTTATTTATCCCAATGGGTACTTTGGTTGACAGGGACCATTAATACATATATATGTCTTGATAAATGTAATCAACTCACCCACATACAGTTTACGGTCATTTACAAGGCTAATGACCTTCAGGACTAGGTATCCATGAAAGGCTGTGAGGAGTGTAAGAAATGTGTTAGAAAATATTAAAAGTAATGCTCATAAAAGAAAGATTGGAAGGTTTTTGCATATTTCTTCCTCTATATTACTTAATAAAATTTAATTATTGAAGGAATTGTAGTGAGTAACGGGCAAGGGTCGAAGCCTGATGGTCTGCTGGGATCTCTGATCCCTCTAATGGCAGTGTGCCAAGAACCGTCTTTCATCGCTGGCTGATATAACCACATGGACTTTACCTTTGAAAAGCCTTGTGTTTGTTAACATGTTAAGATGTGGTGTTTACTTTTCTGGGCTCTGAGGTATCTGGGATGGACCATCACACAGTGGAAATCTGTATTGCAGTCAGACCAGTCACTGTTCCAGATCTGTTTTGGGAAAAAAAATAGCATCTTCTGTTCCATACCAGAGAGAAAAAAAGGGAGGACCTAACTGTTATCAATAACAAGTCCAGAAGCCAAGCCCTGTCATGCTATGGGGTTGTATCAGTGCCTATAGAAAACTTGTTAGTTTTGTGATGGCAACGTTAATGCAGAAAAATTTATTGAAATTTTAGAGCCTTCAAGATAAGATCTTTTTTTGTGGGAGGCCCATACCAAACAAACAAACAACAAAAGACAATACAAAACCACATTGTACAGACATAATAGACAGCTGCAGAAAAAGAGGTTACAGATACTGGACTGGTTGGCCTGCTGCAGCCCTGAGCTGTCCCCAACAGAGAACGTCTGAAGAATTTACTACAATGACAACTGCTACACATAGATGTGTTTCTGAATATCTGAACATCTTTTTAATATCATGAGAAGGAATAGCAACATGACAAAGTGGTAAAAGTTTTGCTATTCCAACTGTTTATTTAAATGTGTTGCAGGCCTGAAATGCAAAAATGGATGTTTATTGACAAATGAAATGATCTTGATGAGAAAAGACACAACAAAATCTCAGGGTTATACTGTCTGGAATGAACTAAAAATCCAATTACATGTTAAAATTTATGCATTTTGCGCCAATCCATCTTTTTCTGATTTGTGGCTGTAGCATAGCAATTGTTATTTTTTACCAGAAATGCCAAGCTGTTCATAAAAGTGAAGTAACTGTGACGAAAATCCTGCGAGGTCAGATTAACTTGTGCTGAAAGAATTCTCGGTAGGCATCAGTGCCTTAAGCAGTGAGGTCAAACGCAGATTTTCTGCTATGGGACCAGCTTAAAGAGATATTGACGAGCTTGTCTTGCTTTTCCAGATTAGTTAGAATCTTGTCTTGGGGACACTGTGACTCACTCATACAGGTACTTCACAGAATGGCAGTCTGGAGTCCTTTTTTTCTCTCTATATTTATGGCATTCTTACTTGATTAAAAAAGACATTATTTAACGTTATTTATAAGTATGGAGATAATCAAGTTGAAATTCACAGCAGACAGCACAAAGTGTGGCTGGGGAGAGCAAAGTCTGGGTTTCTATGCTTAAGCTGCTGCCCCACGACCTAACCTTGGATAAGCGGCATACGATGGGTGCTTGTTTCTTTTGTGTGTGTGTGTGTGTAAAAATGGCTGAAAGTCACTGGATTCAGCTTTTTAAAATGTGGATTAGAAAATAATGTTACAAGCACATTACTGAAAAAATAGGTGATATTTCTCTGTATCTTTCAGTCAGTTGTGGGATTAAACCTGGATTACTTATTTTTATTTATTTTTTGTCATTATGCAGACTGATTTGTTGAAGGGACAGTTCAGTTCTTTGAAGTGGATTTGTATGGCCTACTTATTCATACTCAGAAATATGCTGAATACAGTCTACTTATAAATACATTTAAATTTTTTTCTCTTTGCGCACTTTTTGTGGTGGCTAGAATATGTTTACTGCTGCTTTTCATTTATAGTGGGTCTTATACAGTACGTTATAAACTAAGTAACTAATGCAATGCAACTTCAAATAAATAAATCTTTCTTAATACTTTAGTTGGAAATTCTAGAAATTGCTTTTAATAATTTAATAATATGAGGGTTTTGATTTAGAACATCTTCCATAGCTTCTAATATTTCTGCATTTTGTGAGGCCATTTAAACCGGAAGTTGCTTTTTCATCACAATAATAATATCAGTAAATTATCTTGCAATCATTCTTTTGAAAAGAAAAAGGAAAACCGCTGTGGTTACTGAGATGTTGCTCTGTCTTGATTGCAGGTGACCATTTGTAGTAATTAGTTTGTGAATGCTTTTCTATCCGTTAAAGCGCTGAAAAGCAGTCAAATTATGCATAGTTTTATTTAAAAGTGCAACATTATCACTGTACATTCATTCATCACTCAGCATTAGGAAGCTAGTCATTATGCTCGGTAGTATTCAAGATTGTATGGGAAATATGCATAAAAGAGTCATTTTATTAATCTAAAAGATAGAAAAGATAAAGAATTCAAGGGTTTACATTCTTAACAGATTAGGTTCAGTTAAAACAGATTCTGATGTGACTGCTCGGTACGTGTTGTTCATTTGAAGGAGTGTAAACATCGGCCTCATTCACCGACCGTTCTAATGAGCAAATCTGAAAAAGTCCTACTTTTTAACGAAGATTGTGGCATTCCCCCGCATTTCAGCATCCAGGAGCATTCAGGTGTATTCTTACACACATTTGAGTGCAGACATGTTTGACCTAAATCCGTGTTTATTTAGTCTTCTGTTGTCCAGTTCATTAAAATCCACTAATAAAAGTATAGTAATGTTTTTATTTGATTTTTGTAAATAACTGCATGGTCATTTATAAAGCATATTGTACATATTTATAATAAATGTCAATATTGCAGATCGTACAATAAACATGATCAATTCCCTCAGGGGGAAGAAGTCATAGGATTTACTTTGATTGCTGTTCTGCCCAAAACCATCGGCCCGTTTAAGCACCCCTCATCAGATCCGTAACTTCAACCGCAACCACTGTCACTCCATAGATGTCCAAGTCACCTGAGACTCCCAGAGCCAATGACTAAATGTGGTCTTCCTCTTCCTCGCCAGAGCACACAACTCCTTTATTTTACAGAGCAACTCGGTGGGCATGTTCCTCCAAGAAGGAGCAGCTGGTGATGCATAGATCATTGGTACAAATCCTTTAATCATTGATATTTTGCACAGCTGTGGCTTTGTATTTAATGATTAGTTTTATTTGGAGATTGATATTTTCCCCTGGCCCCCTGGTTTATAACACCACTGACCAACCTTCAGAATCAGATGCATGAACTTACTCCATCAACTGCATTACTGGCACCTTAAAAGGATGCCGGATGCGTTTGGACATGGTAGGTGGCAATTTCCTTTACAAACCATAGAAGGTACGTAAAGAGAGATGAAAATGTAACTCTTCCCCCTTTAGCCACTACGCTACAAGATCGTGCATCCTGACATGTTCGCTGGGTTTTTAAGCGTTTACTTGTGCGGATTAGAACCAACTGGCGAAAGTTTTCAGCTAAGGAGGGGATTGGCATTTAGTGGTTAAGGAACATCTTTGTAAATTTGGCATAGAGTTTTCTTCAGAACAACTTCAGAGAGAATTTAAAAAAGATTCTTAAGACAATATTGGTGAATGAGGCCCAATAGGATCTGATTCGTGGTGTGTACCTAACAGTAACGGAGTAAACTTTAAAAAAGTGCAAATCAATCTGCTTCTATACAAAATCTGATGGACTTTGATTGATTTGATCATAGACATCCAAATGTTAATACTCAATGTTGAGTTTTTCTTGTTCTTTTAATGGTAGAAGCTGTGTTACTTTTTTTTTAAGTTTTGTCAACAAAATAAACATCAGAGAAACTGTTCAGTCAAACAATTTTATCTACAAGTCTTTTTATTGAGCACAAGTAAAAAAAAAAACACGTTGCTTAGGTTGAATTAACTGGAAAGTGACTGGAAAACACGTGAAACCTCTTTTAATATCAGCTCTAAAAGTAAGAAACAGTCCATTAGAATTCAAGCTCTGCAACCTGAAAGTCAAGTTTGTGTTGTTGCTTGATAATGAGGGTTCTGTTAAAGTTATGCTGAAGTTTAAAGGAACTTAAAAGTATTCACTAAAACACACAAATTAGATTCAGTGAAAACAAACAGCAGCTGCACATTTTCACTCCTTTACTGTGATGAACTTAATTTCTTTATGGGCACCAGTTCTGTTTGTCTCCAGTTTTTAACATCATATCTTCCCTTCTGTCTCTTTCCGTTTGTTGCTTCATGTCATCTTGGTGTTATATCTTCTGTCCTGTTTGTCTTCTTCTCTCCATCTGCCTCGCAGCTCTCAATGACCCTTAGTCAGTTTCCTGTCTTTCTTTCCCTGATCTGTCTTCCTGTTATTCTGAATCTTTGTTTTTGCCTCATCCCCTTGGTGACATTTTGTTTTCACTTCACAGTTTACATTATATGAAGTTGCCACAGCATAGGTTTTGTAAAGTGTCTTTCATTTTCTTTTTCATTGCACAAGAAAATTCTTACCAAACCAGATACTGAGATTTGGAACATTTCTGAAAGAAAATTAGATGGAAATTAATCAGATGGAACACAATCACAGAAGCCATTTAAAAAAAGAGAGAATATTGTTAGTATTTCCCAAACTTAATCTGAGACGCTGATCAGAGTCAGAGGTCTTTATGTTTTTAGTTGTGAGCTGTTGTGTTGTGTGATCAAAGCTAGTTCTGCCAGCTCATCCGGGGGGATCCTGAGACATTCCCAGGCCAGCCAAGAGACAGAGCCTCTCCAGCAGTTCCTGGGTCTGCCCCACAGCCATCCAGGAGGCATCCTAACCAGATGTCCGAGCCTTTGCTCGATGTGGAGGAGCAGCAGCTCTGCTCCTCCTTTTTACTTCTGAACAAATTCATTAGAAATGAACAGGATTATTGTTGCTAACATCAGTGCACTTAATGAACTGAACATCAAAATTTCTTATTCACTTTTAAATCGGATGTTATTTTAATGTTTCTTACTGTCTCTCTCTTTTTTTTTTTAGGTAAAAATTGTGCGTAGTGGTAATGCACAGTGCTTGTCCTTCCCCCTGACCGTAGCTACCTTTTTCACTTCAACCTCCTGGGTCTTGTATGGCCTCCAGTTGAATGACTATTATGTTATGGTATGAATCAGAGTTAAAACACACAGCTTTAATTTTGTTTTAGGATTATTATAAATCTCATTTGTGTGTGTTTATTCCAGGTCCCTAACACACCAGGAATCTTCACCAGCCTGATCAGATTTTATCTGTTTTGGAAATTTGCATCCGTCGATCAAAGCTCACCTTCTTATAAGTCTTTGCAGATATGAAGATCAAAGTGTGAGAGTCATAAAAATTGAACACAATTTTAAATCTTTTGATCCCATGGAGGCATGTCTTTGTAATAGACAGTCACATGTAAGGAAAAAAACTGACACCACTTGCAAAGTGGGTGATAATGACAACTATGATGTCATGAATAGAGTTCAAATGTTATTTTTCTGCAGCCGTATGTTAAACATGGGACATATTCAGTCTCCTTTCTGCATCTTTAAGTGCCTTTTGTCAGGTCATGGTTGCCATTAGATTTCAGTGGCATTAACTGATCATGTCAAGAAATGATCTCTATACAATCCAGCCAGCTGGATCGAGCCAAAGATTTTGTGGAGTTATTTGTCAGCTGCTATTGTAATTGCATGCATATATATTTTCTGTTCCCTGGTACTCATTTATAAGACATTAGAGTGTATTGCTCGATATTTTTCTGCACAAGTGAGTCATATCTCTTTAAAGTTGTTACTCAAACCTTTGTGTAACCCTGTACACAGAATATATGTCATATAAGTGGCAGTAATATCTGTTCAGGATTTTTCTAAATATTTTCACCTGAACTTTTTATATGGGATGTGCTTGTTACGATTATGTTCAACATTTACTTATTTTGTCAAACTATTTTTATAACATGACGAACTAAATATGGGTCTTGCAATTGTATATTATAATAAATGGCTTATTCTTTCATTTTCAAGGATAAATTTTAAGATGACTTTTCAATAAAACAATGATCATAATGATCAGTTGTCTTTTTTAACATATTGTCATGTTATGAATATGGTGATGTGTTTTTGTTTCCCCCCCTTCTTGAGAAAGTTGCACTTGACCTTTGAAGAATGTGTGCGTATAAGTTTGGAGGTTTTGTTTTGGTTGCAGTAATGAGCTTACATGCAGATATGTGGAGATAAGTGTGTGTATGTGTGTGACTGGGATGGTTGTACAAGAGAGACAAAAGGGCGTTTGATGGTGCAGCTCCACAAGCAGGCTTGTTTTTGTGAGTATGTTGATATAGAGAGGGCATTGGTGGGAAAGGCCACGCCAGAGGTTCTCATCCTATGTGTGTGTGTGCACTGTGCAGGCCTCTCTTCCTGAGCTCAAAGAGCCTGCCCCTGACAGAGAACACACACTGATAATACAATGTGTTGGGATTGAGTGTTATGTAGATTCTGTGGAGGTGGAGGATACAGAAGCTGTAGTTGAAAGACAAAAAAAGAAAACAAAAGATATAAAGCTTGAAGGAAAAGATGTGTATGTGAAACAGGTGGAAAACGGTAAAACCTGGAACAATAATGAGAACTCCAAGGACAAATTTACATGTGGCTTTTATTGCTGAGCTTTAGTTAAATACAATGTACAACTGAGGAACACCAGCAATGATTCCTTGTATAAATCTCAGATTAACTTTACTTAGACTCTGATTTAGCACACTATTTATTAATCAACTCATTAACATTAAAAAGATGGTTTGTTACAGCAGCCAGATACAATAAAACACCTCACATTTATAGAAATTGATATATGTTTTCATGAAGGTTGCTAGATTATGATAGGGCATATAAGATTCTTCATAAGCTTCCTGGTTTGGCGCACCATTGAGCATGGTCATTGTCCTATGTTTTAATATTTCAACAGTCTGCAATAAACCTTAGGATCCAACTGTACTTTTGAATTCTAAACAGGCACACTTCAATAGGACTTACTGCTTTTGTACTGAAGCTCAACTCAAGGACTGAACGAATAACTACATCTGGTACAAACTGATTCTTGCCATTACTGACTTTTAAAAACTGTTATTGACAGAGATATTTCTTCTATGTGCTAACTAATAATAAGATTCTAGAGGAGTGGTCAAATCCTATAAACATACTCTCAAACTATGTGGAAAGCCATCCCTTACATATATATATATATATATATAGATATATATATATATATCTATATATATATATGGGAAGCAAAGTTTCCTGGGAGACACAACTCATAAAATTCATAATATACAGATATTTTTAAAAATAGTAAGAATGTTTTACTTGGATCATAAATAGAAGAACGATAACAGTAAATATTTTTTTACTCTTTGTTTTTTACTTGTTTTTGTTTAGGTTTATATGAAACCATCTTTGTGCATTCAATTCTATTTATTTAATAAAACATAATATTTACATGTTTACTTTGCACTATAATTACACAATAGACTAGATCTCATTTATTAAAATTATTTTAGTATATAATTTAGTCTTTTTGCCCCATGTTTGATTATATCATTTAATATTTTCCTTCTCAGAAATTTTTACGCACCACTTTCTGCCAGAGTAAACTACTTAGACATTGAAAAAATGCGGAACAAGTCAACGAGTACAATTGAAATTTATTTTTATGATTGTTAATTGGTCCTGAAATTTTATTAATTAACCTGAATATGAGGTTTCGATAATTAGTTGGGCTTAATCCTCCGAGAATCATTGATTCATGGAAACTACTAGTTTAAGACCATACATGATAGTCAAAGGATTTCCTAAGTGAATTAATTTTATCATCTGGATAAATATATATTCAACATGATAGAAAAAGATTACATATATATATATATACATACATACATCCCAAATTTCCCTGAGGGCTCTCTGAAGGGATTAATGAAGTATTTCTATTCTATTCTATTCTATTCTACATGCATACACAAAAAATAAATAAATTGGATATCAGTACATTGTTGGCAATTTGTGTACATAATGTTGAAATTTTGGTCATTATTCTGATTGAACAAGACACTAAGTTATGACACATTCAAAAGCTGGCTTAAGTAAGAAAATCTGAGCAGAATGATGCAGACAGGTGAGTCAGATTTGAACATGAAATGTCAATCTTATGAATGGAAATGAGTCATTTAGTAGGAAATAGACGATGAATGCAGCTGTAAGAGATTAGTAAATGATGAGTCCCGGAAAAGATAAGGGAGTGTTTACATTTGCTCCTTCTTCTATTGAAAAGTGATAGACATCACTACGGCTGGAAGGACAATGCCTGGAGTCAGATCGACTGGTCAGACACACCCCTCATTAGAGCCCCTGGCTTTATTGTGAGGAGACAACATGCTAAGTGTGTGTCAGGAAATCAAAGCACGGTCCTTAGACTGATCAGTACACGTCTTTGTTTCAGCAGCCAAATAGTAACATGAGATTTGTGTTTTGTATATTAGTGTGTAAGTGTGTGTGTGGTGAAGCTGCACTTATGAGGGGGAGCAAACAGCTGAACAATGAGTACAATTCACAAACAGGATCCCTCTGTTTCCTGAGGCTGAGACGGTCTTCTTAAACAACACACAAGCTGACTCTTGTACTTTTGTACACATCCTTTTAAATACACTCGCACACACATTGTGTACAGTATGTTGTGTCTCAGACACTCCCAAAGGCTTCCCCCACAAACACCATGTGTGCTTTTCATATGTCTATTCCAGTCCTTATGGGCAAATTCTGAGCTATGGGTTTTGTTTCCTCCATAATTACACACAACAAAGTCTCAGCCAACATGCAGTCTGCAGACAGTGCGCAAACTCAGCATATAAACACACACACAGCACACAGGGAGGCAGCAGCTTGTGCACATACCATCAGTAAAAGCACACCTGTCTCAGCTGCCAGTTTAAAGTGAAACAGGGATTAAAGGAATGTGTTTCCTCTGGTTTTTCTGTCAGCCCCTAACCCTCTTCTGTAGTCTCTGTCGTCCTCGACCCTTAACTTATCTTATCGTTCCCATGGTCCGATATGCTTCCTCCTCTTCCTGCAGCATATTGTCTCTCTTTCTCTTCTATGCTTTCCTTAGTTTTTTCCTTAAATCATATTTTTTCTTATCTATGGTGGCTTGAGGGTGCAAACACAAAAAACAAACAAACAAAAAAAATACCAGTAACTACAACTAATGACGCTTCATGTCGCCATTTTTATTAGTTTACATGTATTTGCATGCACTCCTTGTTTATAAATGCAGTTGGTACTGAAGGTATTTATGGTGAAGACTTTTAACTGGCTTTCTATTCCCAGTTTTACCAGCTTCTCAAGTTTTGTTTTGATTTTATAATCAGCATTTTCTCTCCAGAGCCGGCAGGTTGCACAGCTGAGGGGCTCACACAAGAACTTAATGCATGCATCACAGGTTGCACACAAAGCCCCCTTTTTTTTACTTACACACACAGACACACACACACACACACATAAAATAACATACAAAAATGTGGCTCTTCAGCTCTTTCACTTTTAGCAGCTGCTGCTGGAAGACCTTTGCTCTGCAGCCTGCTGCTGCCAAAGAAAAAGATTAGCAGGCAGAACCTCCGGTGCATCTAAAGGTTTGGTCTGTGGTTCAGTATGTCCTGTCAGTCTTCCAGATTGTTTTGCTTCCTCCTGCTTCCTCCCCGTCTTGCCTCCGCCGCCCTTCACAAGTGAGTAGTGAGTAGAGTGATATGTGGACAGCTAGTCATTAAGCTGTCAGAAGAGAGCCCATGGACCAAAACTTAGTCGGCAAGGATGAACGTACATATTTCACTTTTGATATAAATCACCTGTCAGGCATCCCTGACAGTTGTACATATTTGAGATACACAGACTGTGCTTGACACCAGAGCCAAAAGCTACAATGTACTTGTGTCAAATACAGCATCATTGTGTTTGTTTGTTTTTAAATCTTTTTATTTTCAGTAAAAAAAAAGAAAGAAAGAAAGAAAAGAGAGAGAAAAAAGGTTACATCTTAGGAGCAGACAGAGCCACCAAACAATCTGTAAACTGTGTAGAACATGGTACAGTTAATAACTTTGATGTAATAATGTTTTTCCAGTCTAGAAATGACACACAATGAGACATAAACACCCACATAACCTGGGGAGCACAGTCCTGTCTGAGCATGCCTTCTTGCTGTTGGCATACATCCAGAACACACACATATCTGATGGCGTGTGGGATGAGTGTGTGTTTTTGTCACAGTAGTTTTGAATACTCTTTTGAATGGAAACCTAACCAGATGAAACTGTTGTGCGTCTAGTGTTCAGCACAGCAAGAAACAAATACAGTATGCAGATCAGTGGCAGAGATCCATTTGGTTGAACAGTTTTACAAACTTTCATTAGATGGTGTGGCGAGCAGTTGTAACTTGTAAAGTTGCTAAGGGGTTGTTAAGAGAGTGTGTGTTTTTAGGGCTTACACATCCACTGCTGTTCAGAGGTGTTGAGGACAGACAGAAGACACAGCTGTTTGGGGGACTTTAAGCTTGTATTTGCATTATCAAACACTCCTGTGGCTTCTTGCATTGTATGCACAGTTCACCATATCTCATCTCAACCTAGTGGGCATGACTTAAGCCAGTTCTAAACATAAAACTGCTTTACTGGCTATATTAATACAGCCTATTAATGCTGTTGGATTGCAACCACAGAGAAGTTACACCTTAGATTCTGTTATGAGATAATATATGTTGGAGAAAACCTTAAAACTGATTAGTTTCCATCAATCCGAGAATAAATTTATTAACATATGAAATATTTAAAGAGAAACAAAGTAATTTTCTTTCATTTCCTGTGTCAAATTATTCAGAAATTCTATGACTTCCTTATTTACCTTTGTATCGTCATCATGATTCACTCCACTATCTGTCACATGATGAAAGTTAAACTGTTTTGGAAATTCATGTGACTTAATTCCATGCTTGCGTGCAAACACACAAGCAAACACCATTGTTAATTTGTGGGAGGAGTCTCGTCTGGTGCGTAAACTACACAGCAGTTACTAAGAAATTAAACATCCACACTAAAGTCAAACAGGTGTGGTGTTTAGACAAAATCTAAAACATTTCAGCACAACATTTCAGTGTTTCTAATATAGATTTTTTTCCATCTGCTCTTCTATTTTCTGTTGCATTATATAGCATTATATATGTATTATATAATAACACATGAAGATTGGTGAGTGTGTATGCCTATTTGTGCACTACTTACACATTCTGGCAGTCTGCTACACTCTGCCATCCTTTCTCTTTTTGTTTTATAACTGTGGCATGTTTTTTTATTTGGTTCTTGACTTAGGCTTCTAGGAGAATTTTCTGAGAGAAGTATGGCGTTGTCGTTGCCATGGTAGTGATTCCGCGTAAGATCGCGAGGGTTTATTTGAGGAAGCCATGAGCGCATACTCACCTGGCTTGATGAATACGTGTCTGCTCATCCTGGTTTGTCCTTGGTACAACCAATTAGGCCTGGACGCTCTTGTTCTGGATTCGATGAACCCAGCTTAGTTGTTTATAAAAAGGATATTTATATCCTGGTTATTATATCTGAATCCTACTTTTATGCAGTAGGCCTCCGTTGACACAGGATGCACCTGTTGTCTTTACATCCATCAACACAAACAATGTTGCCTCCTAGTGGAAGTTTTTTTTTTTGTCCTTATATTGCAAGCTAGTGCTATAGAAAAGCCTCAACTCTGGTATGAATGCAACACCCCCTTTCGTGTCTATAAAAGCATTCTCGTGTTACATAATATCCACTTATTTCTTTTACAGTTTTAGAACATACCTTTATGTCACTGTCTGGGTAACTGCAGCCTGTTAGAGCAGCTGTTGAAGCCACAAGCAACAGGCTCATGTCATCTTGTCTAGTGCTCACACACTGTAAAATACATCTGTTCACCTCTTTGGTGACCTTTCTCAGGCACCACAAGGTGAGTCCTGCCAGCATACAAAATAGGCTGATTATATTTAATCCCTGCAGCACTTTATCTATGTAGCCACCTCTGGCACAGTTAAATGATTAAGAGCTCACTTGCCTGTACATGCACACTGGCACAACATTCTCTTTAAGACATCAGTTTTTTCCATGACAGCATACAAAGAGAGTTTGTTGTTACAATCCCAGTAAGAGCACTGTTCTGCTGTTAACAGACAACCCTCATGTGAACGTTTTCTATAGCAGGCAACAATTCAACCAACAGTAGTGCTGACCACAAAAAACTTTATACTTTTGTTCTTGGTTTTATATTTGACAACAAAAGAAGGCTCCAACTTAGAGAGTAACCTGAGATACAACTATATAAGACATCAACAACACAACACCAACATAAAAGATAGTGAAAGAGAGCCGTGTCAATCCTAAAAGCGGGGCTAATTGACCTGTTTTTTCTTTATTTCTAAAGATGTATCACCACACATAAAGAAACTGCTTCAGTTTAAACTTCTTTAAGAACCAAGGAAGTGCAGTAGTCTCCAACATGGGCTCTTTAAGGTTCTGAATATTTTGTATTTGTTATTGCTGTTTTGATCCTCAAGACTGATACTGATCCTGCCATAAATCCATGTATGTTGCAATGAACTGAATGAATTACACACAGTGATCCCACATTGCAGTTGTCAGTCTTTTATTGTTTTTCTCATGATGGAAACATTCTACCAGCAAGACAAAGTCAAAATGAAGAAATTAAGAAATTTTGTAGTGCTACAGTTTGAGTTCATTTGTGTGCTGTGGTGGCACACAAGTAGAGGGAAATCATTCAAGATGAGCACATATTAACAGATTATTGAGCAGGTTCACAGACTAAAGGAGGTTTTATCCCCCAGACGTTTGTGTACAAGGAAGAGAGGCACAAAAACCCCAAAAGTGAGACACAATAAGAGATGAAACCTGATGTGTGAGATGACTTTAAAAGGCATACTCAACAAACAAAATGAGACAAAAGTGTTTGTATATGATCAAAATGAGAATGAGATGATCACGCTGGTAAAAAAAAATGTCTTTAATTAGATGTAATGATTACAAGAAGAAATAAAATGGCAAAAACCTGTGACAATAAGTAACCACATTTAGAGCAAAAGAACAGGGGAAAAAGTGTCCAATGACACATGAAACAGTCATAAAGACTGTGAAAGATAAAACGTGGGGGGGGGGACCAACACGTTCCACCGAAAATATAAAGTCAGAGCCAAAGCTCGCCACCCCATACTCACAAGAAAACAATATTACCCATCAAAAGTAGAGCCTGAGACTGTCGGGTTGAGAATTTAACCATATACACTCTTGCGTTGCACCAATATACAATCGGGCCCTTATATTCCCCAAACAAAACAATAAATTACCATAGTACATAAATACTGTAGAATAGATAATGTTAGTTGGCATTGGAAAAAACAAAAATAAAACTAAAGTCAACAAAAGTCTGGAAAACAAAAGTCATCTATACAGGTGATCACCTTCTCCATAACATGCCTGCTTAAACTGATCATTAATATTTTTTATCACCCAAATATCACAATCCCACTAAATTGTCGAAATGCGTAACACTGAAATATCTTCACGTTTTACTGAGTTAACCTGTATAAATATATCATAAATATCATTCATTCAGAACATTTTCACACCAGTTTGAGTTGTAATCTGAAAACATAAAGGCAACTGTGCGCATGTTTCTGAAGCTCCACAAGTCCTTTTGAAAACAGCCATTCTTAAAAATACCAAACGTGCTTTTTAGAGACTGTTACATGTGACTCTGACAGAGGGAGCTGAACTTTACCACTGACAACCAAAGAATATTGACATTCTCTATTTTTGTGGTATATTTTCATAAACACTTCTTAAGCTACATAAAAAGTGAAGATATAAAATTAGACATACAGTACGTCTGAGGTGTTTCCACAAGGTGACAGTCATTTATCTGCATATATGTAAGTTATGAATCCTTGTTACACTCGCATGCAGCTTTAAATGTCCTGTCACTGTGAGGCAAAATAAGACCAGTGTAAAGGGAGCAGATTATTCTCATACAGCAATCTGACTCTTAAAGATTCTAACCTGCTATGAAAGAGGTTGACTCACCTTGTGGACATAATTCTGCATAGTCTAAAATCACTTTAGCCACAATGTCCCTAGGAGCATAGCAAATAAACCAAGCCAAAATAAAGATTTCACATTTTCAGGCCAAGTGCAAATAAAGAACAATGTCAGATATTTATTGTCAGTTCTTAAAATTCACACAGGAAAAAAAAACTATTGTGACAGCTCAGTCAAATGTTAATGTTTGGTCAAGATTAACTATCACCCCACCTTTAACTCAACACCTCAGGCAAACTTTGATCTGTGAGTAAACCATGTGCATAAACTCTTTATTTACTTCGATTTGTAGCACGTGTCTGGATGGTTACCCTCCTTGGTGGTGGCTCATCGATGCTCCGATTGGCCACAAGGTCCTGCAGCTGTAGTGCTCCACCACCAATGAAACAAAAGGCGGGACACACTGGAGCAGAGCAATCCATATGTCCCTCCCACAGGATACGCAAGGAGTGGGCATCATAGAAGGTGACTCGTCCTTTGTCACAGTCCAGACACACTCCCAATCGGGGTGGAAGAGGAGCCGTGTGCGGGTGAGGCATGTTACCGTGGCTGCTGCTGTGGGAGTGCAACCCTCCATGGCTCTGGCTGTCAGCCTGACTCTTACTGTGACCGTGACCTTGAGGGAGCAGGATCTTGCCCATGCCCACAGTGAGGAAGCAGAGGGGAGGGGAGTCTTGGCCATCCTCTGCTCCACTGTCATGGCCACTGTCTGGATCACAGCTGGAAGGAGAAAGAGGGGAGAATGACATAGATACAACAGGAGAAAAACAAAGAAAAGGCAGAAAATGAATCTATAACACAGTTGAACATAGTATGATTTGAAGAGGTGAAACAGTTTTAATGCTGGTTTTCCACAAGTCACAATCTCAATTCTGCCATGATTTTGTGTCAGCTGGTTCCAGTATTTTAGCAGTACAAAGGTTTGGTTTTACAGACAGCATCTGCACAATACTCTTCATTACTATCAACTTGTCTATGCATTTTACTGACGGGGTGAAAAACAGTAACACCTTATCATAATGCTTTCATAAATCTACGAAAATCCTCCAGCTGATCCAAAACACAACAACTTGCAAGAACGATATCTTCAGTTCTAGCTTCTCTTCACTGACTGTGAATCTAGAACAGATACTGAAGCCCTTTTCCTCTCATTCAATACCCTTCATGACCGATCTTCATTACATCTACAAGACTTCTTGGTGCTATATTGTCCCAACAAAGCATTTCACTCAGAGTGCAGGCTTGAGGTTCCCCAGAGTTTCCAAAGGAAATGTGGGAGTAGAATGGGAGGCAGATCCTTTAACTATTGTACTCCGGTGGAACCAGCTCCAAGTTTTGGTTCAGGAAGTGGACACACCACGTTTTTAAGACTAGGCTAAACTTTTTTCACCGATAAAGCTTATAGTTAGTGCTGGCTCAGGCGTCTTAGTTTCACTGTTATAAGTCAAATTTTCCCATTATTCACTGCATACCTTTTGTTTATCAATTTTCTCTCACTAATAATGCATCTATCTGGTATGTTTTCTGTAATTGGAGCTTTTCCTCTCTCTAAATATTCCCTCAGGTATCTGTGGCTCCAAAACCAGGATTTTCTAATCTGCAGCTACCAGCCTGGCCTACCAGGCCAACCATTTTTTTTCATGGCCTCTCTTCTTATGTCTTGCTGACCTCTGATCCAAACTAGACACATGGCCACCCAAAATTATTTTCCGTTTAAAAGGAGTTTTCTTTCTTTGTAGTTCAAATGCAGTTGTTAGACTTCTATCTATTTAAAGTGCCCTAAGACTACTTTTTGTTCTAAGTGGCCACTATATAAATAAAAGTGAAAGTTATATTCTGCCTGCTTCTCAGCAGCAGGCAATGATAACTCAAGGCTGTGTGAACACAGTGATATGCTTCCCCCTAGTGGCCAAAAATATAATTTCACACTAAACAAATGCCTATGTTTTCATATGAAATGGCAGTTCTGAAATGATACCAAACCATTCTGCACAACAAACATGACAACTGATCCTACAAAAATGAGAGATCCACCAGTCAATATGGAAGATGTTAATCTAAACGTCTTAACTTGACGTCTTGTAACTTCTGGTTATTTTAGAGATAATATGAGTAAGATTGTTACCGAGGGCTTGCCATGTCCTGAGGGATATGAAACCACTCTTGTAATTTAGCCTCCTGCCCAACTCCCACCTGAAAATGAGATGATCAAATTGACAAAAAAAAGGAAAACTTTGGTCAGATTCCACACATTCAGCCTTTTGTCATATCAAAACAAAAACTTCTGATAAGGTCAAATATAAATATATACATATAAAAGCCCACCTATAGTCTTTTCCTAAGCACCCTTTAACTGATCTCATTGGAAAATGTCATGCAATCAAAGAATACAACAAGCTCTTATCGTGGCTGTCACTTAGATGCATCTGGGTCATTTCACATAGCTTTGAAGCAAAAACAGCTATTCAACCAGACTCCTACCTTCACCAAATAAGACCCAGGTTCTATAGAGCATGCCCAATAGTGTCTGCCTTGAGTGACTGCCAAGTCCGCAACCAGCAGGTCAGAAGTCAAATGACAGGAGGTGAGTGCTCTGTCCGCAGCCTGCAGAAGGGAGATGCCTGGTACGCTGCGAGCATAGGTCTGACCTTTACCCAGTGCCAAACGATCAGCATGCAAACCCCAGCGAGAGTCCAAGGAGAAACTCAAGACTGAGGGGGCAGGAAAAGGAGGAGAACCAAGAGGAAAAGAAATGTTAAAAAGAAGGGGGAAATGAAAGGAAAACAGAGTACAGGTTAGCTCCTGAAGTTTGGAAAGAGTGACACTAAGGCATGTTTTCTAGTACACTTTATAACAGACAAATCAAAAGTTAATGTTGTTTTTAAAGGAAAAGTTGGAAAAAGTGACTATAAGAAGAAAGCCATGAAAAACATAAAGATAACATGCACTCTATGTTTGTAATGTTTTAAGAGATCAGATAAATTTGTGGAAGGGATGATTATGCCGAAAATTTTCTGTACTAAACAATAAAGAACATTTGAATATGTGAAAGACAGACCTGTAGCAAGAAAGACAGAAGCAGAGATAATATGACTGGGATGACACTGGAATGCAGAGCAAAAAAGGAAGGCTTTGTGCACAAACTAAAAAAAAAAGGGAATGAGGAAATCAAGGGATGGAGAGAAAAGAAATATAAAGGTTAGTCAATCAATTGAAAAATTACGTTAAAAATTCCACCTTCAAATATTTCCTTATCAAACATATTGAAATTTGATAGAAAACAAAACTCTGATCTTTAAACTGATACTTTTGTAAAGATGGAGTCAGAAGAAGAATTGTCCAAACCTGTTTTTAGAAGAGTTTTTGCTGAAAAACACATGTCAGCATTAAATAAGTGATCATGTGTGCATGTCTTACCTGGTGCAGGTGGAGTGTGGAGGTAAACCTCTTCACTGTATTCTCCAAACCCAGCCTTGTTGCAACCTCTCACCCTGAGCACATACACGCTGTCCATCTGCAGCCGATCAATCACTGCACTGGTCCCCTTCACTTCATTCATTCGCTGCCATGGTGTCGAGGAGTTAGGGGAGCTGGTGCCACCCCACGTGGCTCCAGCTCTCCCAGCTCGTCGCTGGTATTCGACAGAAAAGTGCCAAGCTGGAGCTGAGTCCTGAGGGAGGCGCCAGCACAAAAACAACTGGTCATAAGCCAATGTCTTCTGAGTGTCAATCACTGGAGCCAATGGTGCTATGAAGCAGAAAAAAAATAAAAATAAAACAGAGATATGCAGGTCAATCTACTGATCTCTAAAAAGTATGATTTCATTGTCACATGGTTCTTATTGAAACAGGAGCAGAGACCCCACCTTGTATAAACTGCATGCTGTTAATGAGCTTGATCTCCTTGGAAGCATCTAGATGAAAGTGTCTGAAGGAGGGATCGGCAGCAAGAGAGAAACACTGCACACTTTCTATGGCCTTAACCAGCCTGCAAAAAGGAACAAAGCGCCAAAAAATTTAAAAAGATATCAAAATCTAAGAACGAGCATCTAGGAATAAGAATCTAAGAAAAGTCAACTTTACTTTTGTTTCCTCTAATTGCTGAGTTGAAAAAGCATGTGTTACCTGCTGTGTGTTACTCTCGCAGCCTGTACAAAGCAGGGGGCATCTGTCTCTTTGAGCAGCTCCTGTGTGTACGCCATCAGACCTGCCTGGTCCAGCAGGCCTTGTTTCTCAAAGGCCTGGGTGGACAGGGCTTCCTCTCTCCTGCTTCGGGATCCCTCCAGGGCCAGGGCTAAAGTTCCCTGACGCTCAGCAACAGACGCCCCCAGCTCTCGGATAGAGTGAGTCAGCTGCAGTAGAGCCACTGCACTGTTAGCCTGCATAAAAGCGGAGGAAGTACCAAAGAGTGGGAAAGATCCACGGAGAATTGAGAAACATTTGTTGCCAATACACTCTGAATGCATCCCTAAATGACCCCTACCTCCATCCTTTGTAAAACTTTAGTTTCAACTTCAGAATAGATCTAAGGCAGACTGTAAGGTGGAGTATCCATTTTTCTCATTCTGTGAACACCTAAACCAACTTAAACATAAATGGATAAATTCCAGATGCAGTCATGTAGAAAACATTTAAAGGACTTTTATTCATTTTCCACATGTTAACAAAAATGGCTGCTTTTTTTGTACATTGACTTTGTTAGTTTGAAGTTAAGCAATCCAAAGATAAAGATGGAGAAGTAACCAATGTCCTGCACCTCACTACAGGTGTTCTGGATTTGTCCAAAGTTGTGTCATTTCTGGCTGACGTTTCTCAGCACTTGATCCTAATTAGAAGGGAAACAACTGATTTATATTTTAATGTACTTGAGACTGGGACTATAAACAACCATAAGTTTAATGTGATGACCTTTATTAGCCAGACAGCTCAAACTGTAAAAAATTGAAAGATTATCTGCTCTTCATAGATTCTAACTGGATCAGTGGATCAAAGAGTTATGATGAGGGGGTCCAGCTAGGCTAAATAAAAGTTACCATTTTTGTGCTACTAGTAAAATGTGGACAAATTTGTAAAAGTACCAATGTGCAAACAGCAAGGATTTAACAACAGAAATTTCAACAACCCAAACAAAAGACTTTTTATTGAATTCATTCTTTCCTCTACTGAAATGTCCTCTGAGGCAGTAGTTGCATTAAAAGCACATTTTTGATCGATCTAGCGCTTATTCAACTCTGCACCCTTTTTGCTCCAAACATATCCTTGCAAGCAGGAAAGAACACAGTGAATGTTTTCTTTTGATTATATTGATGCAGCTGCACAGTCTCACCACTCCAAAGCGTGCTAAACCTTCCTTACAGCTTTTGCTGTCGAACAGGAGATCAGATTTATCTTCAGCTGTATAAGCAGTTATCTTGGAAGAATTTTTCTTGTACTGCTGACCTTCGCTTGATCTCAGCTGTTTCCGATTTTCCCATTTTTTAAAAAATTCATTACAGACCAAAGGAAGAGCTGCTGGCAACAAATCTTCTTACAGTATTGTCCTTCTTTGCCAGTATCAATTCATTTTATTTCCAGGATGCAACTGTTTAGAAGATTAATGGTTGTTGGGGCAGTTTGAGGATTCAGAGCATTTAGAAACTTTAAATTATACATTATCTGGCCCTTCCTAACCATGACTGTGAATGAATGACAATAGTCCCAAAATGTGGCAAAATGGAAAAAAAAACATGAGAGCTCAATCTCTTAACAGGTCTCTCATTTTCTGCATTTAGCTTAATCCCTTTGTGTGACGCCCGCCGGCTTATCAGCCAGCCAGGAGAGAATTGCAGGACGTGCTGGAGACGCTGACAGTGGAGGATGCCCAGCACCCGCCTCCCCTGATCCCTGATTGGCCGCCTTACCACTCACTCCCCAAACAAGCTGTCCAATCCGGAGAAGAGGCCTCCTTTAAGACAGAGTCATCACCATCATTCGGGGCAGCTGTGGATTGTGGGACACATGCCTGCCAGTTTGAGAAAGATTGTGGATTGTGTGGTTTAAGAGACTTTTCTGTGCGAGTTAGCGATTTGGTTTAGTGATAAATACCTTTTTGTGTTCTGAGCTTTAGTGCCGTCCCTGCCTGAAAGAAGGAGGTTTTTGTGTTTAGTTTATTAGGAGTTTGGTTTTGTTTTGATAGAAGTCCGCCTGAGAGCGTGTGTTTATTTTGTTTGTTAATTAGTCCGCCTGTGTGCGTGTAGCCCGTTTTGGGGACATTTTTGGTTTGTTTGTTTGTTTTGTTACTAAGTAGAGTTAAGACTAATTGTTAAATACCCGACAGGGACACTTTGAGTTGTTTATTTTGTATTATTTGCCGGTTAAGGGTTGTTTGTGTTTTGGAACCCATTTTTGTTAATAAACATTATTGTATTTCATTTACCCTTGGTCCGGCCATTCCTGTGTTACAGTCCTTTTGACCCCTGGACGTAAAGGGGGACGTAACACTTTGTTAATAAAAATATATATATACTTTGATTAAAATGTTGAAAGGATGTTTATCATTTACCTTTTGTCATGTGAACATCAATTTATTCCCACCTTTCTTAACCCTTTTAATGCTGTGTGTATCATATTTGATCCACAGAGTTTTTGCATCACTTGTGGTAGAAACTTTGCTCCAAATTTGTTGTATATAATCTGATACATGTCTTCTGCCCTATGGTGGAAGTCCTTTGCACTAAAACAATTCTAGCATAGTACACAGTAATTCACCATACACAATTGCTAATTATGTTTGTTTATCTATTTATTCTTACATTTTGTTAGAGGTCCAAATAAAGACTTCAGAATAAAATAATAATAATAATAATAATTGTCTGCCTCATATTTCTAGGGTTATGCCGTAACGGTTTAATTATTCAGAGCACGAGAAATTTTAGAAGGTGTGCCCAAAACTTTGAATGCTATAGTTTCCAAAGAGACCTAGATTGACAGGTTAAGTACTGTCAGCACATAATGTGCCAATACATTAGATCTCCCCATACCACCAGATTACTAGGCAGAATTATTGCAGACTATGGGGGACAATTAGCGCAAGTGAACCAACAAAACAATGCAGAAGATCCACTTAGAAATGCCATTACACGTGGCCATATTTAAACCAAGAAAGACTGTTCACCTCCATCTGTTTGATGGCAGCTTCTAGTTGAGTGATCTGACTCTGTATTGTCTCCTGATTGGCCAGAATAAAGCTGACTTCGTTGGCAAGCTTTTCCTGTAAAACCAAACATAAGGATGCTGTTGCAAAGCTGTTATCATGAGGATTTTAACACAGCTGAAACAGACTGCATTGACGCTCACCTTGAGGGCTTGGTAGGCTTGTGCTATAGGCAAAACTTTGTGTCCATGGTGGGCACGCCGGACTTTACAAAGTGGGCACAGCAGCTTCTGGCAGTTACGGCAATACCACTGCAGCCTCTCCTGCTCGTGGTCTGTGCATGTAAGGACCTAGAGAGCAAAGTGAGATTTAAGTGCAACACAAAAGAAGCTACTGTATACCATGTACTCAAGACATAAAAAACAAACAAACCTTTGGCCTGAAGTTGTTTGTGGGAAGAATGTGTTCGTGCTGAGCTCGAGGGGTTCCCCAGGGGTGGTACAGTTTGAAACATTCATTGCAGAAGTTTGATTTGCAGTCAGCACAGCCTTTAGTGGCCTCCAGAGACTGAGGAGGTTTACAGAAGCCACACATAATAGCCACACTGCCAAGACTTATTGTGTGCCTGTACCTGAAGGGGAGACATGTAAAGAAGGAGATATGAGCAATTCTATAGCAATGAAGAAAGACAGCAAAAAAAATAAAATAAAAAAATAAAAAATAAAAAACAATAAAGAAATATAAAACAAAACATAAATTGTCTATTTTAGAAAGGTAATACTGAACTGTTGCTGTGCCCTGCTCTCTTTTCAGTGGTAAGAAGTCTGACTCTTAACTGCCTAACCTGGATACACCTCCAGCAGCTGCCTTGATAGTGCATCTTGTACAGTAAAACATGCAGCATCACACTTTCTTCACCATCACAGGAGCAGCTGCAAGCTCCTTGTGAAGCTACGCACCCCCATAACCCAATCTTAGCTCACGTTTTTAAAAGCAGATAATCTCACTTTGAGCTTCTCTGTTTGAACTAATAGGATAACAGGCTGAGAATAAATTACTTCAGTTGTGCTTACACAACTTAGGTAAAAAGATGACTAAAATAAATTAAACTAATTATTTTACCACTGCTGATGTCTCGCAGTGTGTTGCAGTTTTTAAGCTCTCCCTCCAAACTTCTCTTAGGCTTAGTCTTTGATCAGGAGTAAAAGAGAGATTCATTATTGAAACCCCTTTCAGCAATTGATTTCCTGTCTCATTTATAAAGTAGTATTGACTAAACTCCTGGCCGTCTTCACTGAGTTATGTTTTTTTCTTCTTCTTCTTCAGTACAGAAATGTCAGCATAAGAAGAAATAAAAACACACCATGACTGAAGTTTGAGAGAGAAATATTTACTCCAACTACCCCTAATATGAGATTAACTCTGCTACAGCCCTGCCCTATATTTATGGTGTTTTTGTGTATGCAAAATGCAAACCTCTCAACAATGCGCTCCAGAGTGAGGTTGCGGAAACAGTCTGTCAGGCCTTTCTCCCCAAGCTCCACGTCCTGCTGACAGGAAGGACAGGGGAACAGCATGGGAGGAGGGGCTGCATCCTTCCGTCTTCGCCCTGGGTACGTCCCACATACTGGGGAAAGGATACAGGTGCAAAGGAAGGGAAGGAGAAAGGAAAATTGATGGAGAAAGAAGAGAAAATGTGAGTTATAAGTTATGGTTTGGAAAGAAAAGCCCCTAGTTGAATTTTAAACTGGTTATTTAACAGTGAAGGAAATGCTATTTGCTTACATACACAATCTGAAAAAACACAATCTCGACAGATGCTCAGTGCCTTTTTTAGTCTCTGACTGATTCAGCTTTTATGGCCTTTTCTCTGTACATGTACTCAAAAAAGCCATGAGCTATATGCATAAAGCTCTAGATATACAACAGGACACTGATGTGTCAGCTAAGAGAGCAGTTACATCACACACACTATTTTCTCCACCTGTTCTGAGAACCCGCTCGAACCGATCAGGCGTCCTAGGAACAGGTCTACGTGCCTGTCGAGGGGAGCGAGTGTTGGGTGTGGAGGCTGGCGAGTTAGGCTCTGGAGGGAGATCCGGAGGAGGATAGCCTCTTTGTACCAACACATCAGCTGCACACAGCAAACACACACTGTGCTGGCATGGGAGAAGGATGGGTTGCTTCACTATCTCATCACACACTGGGCAATGCAGCTCCTGTTCCATATTCTTCATACTGGACTAGGGAAAAGGAGGGGTTTAAGAAGATGTCCAAGAGAGGAGGCAGATTAAACAAAAGCTGAGTCACTAAAATAAATGTAGAATCTAAGAATCTCAACATTCTGCATCTCTTGTCAACTTAATATATATATATATATATACATAATAAAAACATACAGACTTCATAGTCAAGAGGGAGAGGGGGAGACAAACATTACTTATGGAGGCTGGTAAAAGGCAAATGTAGAGGAAAACCCTTTTTTCTCACTTGGTTGGTGTTTGTCATGTTGATTCACCTTTCCATGGTAAAATACAGAACTAGCACAATGAAGCAGACACCAAAGAATGATTTTGTTTGTTTTTTATTCCGACTAACCTACTTACTCGTTTTACTGGTGGTAGTGGCGCCTTTCCATTGCTGCAGCTACAAAGCGCAGCATCCGGTTTCTATGACAACACGGATCTATGCCTTCTCATCGTCTGCGGCCTGTAACCCTTAACGCTATTTGCCAACATATTTAGTTGGTTAAAATCATCGAACACCGAGTCCATCTGCTGCAACTTTCGGATTTTGTGATCATTGTGACGGTGCATTTCTATCTCCCCCCACAGCACCCAAAAGCAGATCTTTGTTATTCAATAGACGTCAACAACGTATTTCAAAAAAGATAAATGCTTTTTATCTCTTCATTGTGTTCAGTCAAATTAGTCAAAATGTAATATTTCTATTGGCAAATGTACAGATGGATACAAAATGTGTGCATTTTATATTGTTAAAACAAAAACACGTGATAAAAATGGCTATTAAAATAAGCGTCACACTTACACTGATGCGAACCAGTTCGTCCATGATAGAGGTAAAGGTTTGTAACTCCGCTTCTGCCATTCTCTCTCAGTTTCTTTGCGTTTGAATAAAACAAAACAAAACAAAAAACAGGCAGGTTATTTCAGCCACCTCGCTGGAGAACAGGCCTTAACTGGTGGAGCGTGACCATAGATTCGCTGCGCTTGACGTGTGCTGGTGCACACACGCCGACTCTGCCTGTCTGGAGGATAGTAGACTGGTTGTAGAAATGAGATGGGAGGGGGGTTGGAAATGCCTGGTTTAATCTGCCACAGCCGCATTGCTTAGGGAAGGACAGATAAAAAGAACTGTGAGATTATTATATTAAAAGTGTGATTTTTTTTTAATGCATTTGTTTTATTTTTTATTCTATTGCATTTTATAACGTTTGAGGAACGGAATTTTGAAAAGAAGTACAATGTTTGTAAATGTATATTTGTGAATGTATTACTTCAATATAGTGACTACAGTCCAACAGCGTAATTATAAACAAAATCAGTTTCTCTAAATAAACCTCCACATTGATGTTTGTCGGGTTTTTGTAGAAACTGCCAATATCTGGCCCAGTTTCATATTACCTGCAGATGGCAGTATTGGGCAATTAAAATAAAACTAAATGCTAAACTAATAATATCTCAACTATTAGACATGTTAATATATCATATAATACTATATTTAGATATGTTTAACTAATATCCAAATATAAAATAATATATAAATATTTCAAATAGCTCAACTGTATGACTGTGTGTCCGGAACCTTAGAGTGTTGGTTCCTCGTTTATCCGGTCAGTTATACGTAATGTACCGTCAGGGTGATTGTTGTAGCAACTGTTTGTTGTATCGAAATTGATACTAGCACAGTACGCAGTTCGCTCCATTTCTAGATAGGGTATATTAACGTAATTAGAAGTGTCGCAGTGTGTAGCTTAACAGCAGTTCGTGTTATTTTTGGCCAAATAAGAGTTAGTTAGCTTTGAAAGTGATTTATTAGCTTATTTATTAGTCTTTAGCTAAGTGCTAAATTGGCACTTCACTTTGACTTAACACCGTGCTAACTAAAAGGCACATAAAAGTTTTAATAAATATCATATTTTTCCTCTAGCAATAGCTACGTATTAGTTGCATTATTATCATTATTTTCACGCTGTGACTGACTCGACATTAACAGTCCCAGCAACAGAATGCCGGCTGTCAACAGTCTTGTCCCTGCACGTTTTCTCACCATCTTAGCTCATCTTGTCATCGTTATCACCATCTTTTGGTCGAGGGTAAGTAAGAAAGCCGGACATTTTACAAATTCGTAACTTAGAATAGTCATAAATGGAATAAGTAAACAATCTTTAAAATACATACCTAGAATAAAAGTTAGCTGTATATATATATATATATATATATATATATATCACTCCACTAATAAATCAAGTCAAGGTGAAAAAAAATTGCTGTTTATCAAAGAGCAAATGAGGACCAATGAAAGACCCAACTCATGGTCAACCAGTACTTAATAATTATCAAATTTCTTATAAATATAAAAAATGAAACTATGCAATGCAGAAAAATATCTTGTGTCAGTGTTGTATGTGTTTAATGATTAATATATGTATGTATGTGATTAATATAGATAATGTATGTGATTAATACTTATACCACATTTATATGTACATTAATCCACATTAATAAAACATTTCAAGCTGCACAATACAGAACATTTTTCAAATAAACTAAATGGTACCCTTTGTGCTGAAGTATGGTACTTAAATTATTGCCTTTTTCCATGTCTTGGGAAATGATATCCTTGATGTGTAATGTTTGTTTTAAAGGAAAATAATGTGAAGGCAAGTTTACCTTTGGATTTCACAAAAGAGCAGTTTGACGCTGAAGACAGACAGTAAGTAAATCTTTGATGAACATAAATGACACACACTTGTATACACACTTCACTAATATATTTCCTTTATTTCAGGTTGGTGGTGGCATTGGCGGTCACTCTCGGTCTGTTTGGTATAGAGCTGGCTGGTTTCTTTTCTGGGGTTTCTATGTTTAACTGCAGCCAAGGACTCCTGTGTATCCTTTACAATGACTATGGTCCACCAATGACAATGACCACTAATATTAATAGTAGGCGCCATTAATGAGAAATTTATTTTTGGCTACAGGGGTGTCACATTGATTGTTTCAGTTGCTACTTGGTCATTGAGCATGCTGCTCAACTACAACATCAGGGGTTTCATTTCAGCTGGGGGACATTTGGTGTTTGCAGAGCCCTTTCTCCACCTTAGTTTCTATCCATGCAATTGCAAATATGGTAGTAGGTACTGGTCTGGTACTAATAACAGTCTACAAAACATTGAAAATGAGGCACATCTTTATAATCAAGCTACAAGAAGAAATAAAGATTTAAACAAAACAAAAAAAAGTAATTTATCAGTTACAGTTCCATGACTACAAACTTTTATATTTGATGGCTCGTCTACTATAGCAACAGGAGTCCATGCCAGTGCCTCAGTAGCTCTGCTTTTCTTTCTCTTTGAGCAGTGGGAGTGTGTCATCTACTGGTGGATCCTTGCCATTTGCAGGTTAGTTTATATTTAATAATGTGTGTGCATGTGTATTTTTCCTGAGAAGTTTTTCCCTGACAGATGTTTACCCCAGCTTTAGCTGTCCACTGCAGCGCATCAGTGTCCTTGTCTTTCTTTGTGTTTGAGAAGTGGGAATGCTGGACTTACTGGGTGATATTTGGCACTTGCAGGTTGGTGTCTGTTGTTTTGAATAAATTAGTTTTCAGAGAGGCAGCTAACTAGGGGCCTTATAAACAGTGAAAATGTGTAATTGTGAATGTGTGTAAGGAATATGTCTTTACCCAGGGGTTTGCTCTACATTTCTGTCTCTCTCTTCCTCCAGTGTCCTACCTGCTTTTGTGGAGATTCTTCTGTTTATCGCAGTTTTTGGACTGAAGAAGAAGCCATTATGAAAACAAAAATTATAAGAGGAAGATTCAGATAAGTGTGGACATGGATGCCTGTTAGTGTATCTACAGATGCAGTGACCAGAAGATCTTTTGAGTCAGTGATGACCTCACGAAATTGGTTGAAGTTGTTTGTTAAAGCACAGCACAAACAAATGTAAATGGTCTCAAGAAGCCAGTTTAATACTTTTTTATATATATATTTTTGATACATGTTGAATAAAATAGATGCAGAAAAATTATTTTCTGTATTTTGTTTACTTTTAGTATCCTGGAGCCTTTAGTTTGCAAAGGATTGACCCTTTTAAGTTTCTATTAACTTTGTCTAGAGAAGTAAACACTGAAATAACACTGATGTTATTTTTCTGTTGTAGTTATTCTGTACACCTTATGAAAAATCTTAAAATATTTATTTTGTGATCATGCCCTTTGTATTAATTTAATCTTTTTTTTTTACATACCTATATCACAGCATGTAAACTAATTTTATCTACTTTAATTTGATTATTTACCACAGCCGTGAATCTAGTACTATTTGTGATGTCCCAGAAAATTCCTTAGACTTGGATAACAAATATTTGCAGAATGTCACAATTCTAATCTGTTGGAGAAACAAGGAAGAAGTAAAGGTATTGCTTTCTTTTGGTGCAGGACTGAAAAATATCTCCTTTTTTTCTTGTACAAAACAGACATATGTGCTATGAGTAAAAATGTTGATGTTTACATAAAACAAAAATACTATTAAATTGATTTTTGAAAATTTGAAGCTATCCGTAAAGTTACATTCTGCTAATGTTTTGGGTCATTATCCTGATGTGCGAGTAATGCGAACAAAAGTGATCCATAGTTCAAAGTTTTAAGTAATGAGATAATTATGTTCTCAAGGGTGTTTTTAAGTTAAGGGATTAGTAGAAAGTTGGATTTTTGAGTAAAACTGCTGATTCTGATTACAACAGCAAACTGGAATGAATGATAATAATAATAATAAAAAACACATTTAATCAATATGCTACAGAAAGCAATCAAATCTTAAGTCTGTTTTACCAGAGAAATGCAAAGACATTGCACGGATGTTGGTAGAAACATGTTCATGTGCGTGAAGAATCATTTGGCCACCTCTCGGATCACGGCTCCGCCCACTGGTCCCTTCTGACATTTAGACCGGGTGGCGAGACTTTTGTTCCTAGAGCCGGTGCTGTTATCGTGCTCGTCGAAGTTAAACCTGCTTGCCTGTATTTCATTTCTTTTTCAGAAGGACTTTCATTTAATATAACGTTATGGGTATGTATTTCTTAAATGCGCTGTATTTAAATGTAAAAGCGTAGATTTATAAGATGCTGGAAAACTGTCATTAAGCTAGCAAACGCGTAGGCATGAACGGCACCAAATTAAAGTGTAATTAAATAGTCGTTCAGCACGTTTCTTTAATGCACACAATTTCTTGTCAAACACTGATTTTAAAATTTCATTCTTTTATTTTACTTGGTGCGCAGTGAGTTATGTAAGTATGTATTATTGCCGCTAACGTATGTGTTGTTCAGCGTGAAGCTAACAGCTAGGTCGGAAACTATTATGTGCGTACACTGACGTGGCGTAAGGTTAATGTCCCCTTTTTTAAACCAGGCTTGATATTTAAAATGACTTCTTCGTTGTTGATTATATTAATATAAATTGGTATGATTTATACAGTTCTGGCTAGTTTGACCAAATTAAGGGCTGCACTCTTTTATAAAGTTTTTTTTCCCTACATAATACCTGCTGTTAGGTGTAATATTGCTTGCATAAATAGCTTCTAACTCGGTCAGTTTCCATGGCGTATGGCATATCATGCCTTCATTGCTTGACGCCTTTTCTCAGTAGTATTACTGCTAATGTACCAGTCTGTTTATCTTGACCTGTGTCTCTGGCCTTTGTAGCGGTGAACACAGGCACTTCTCTGGTGCTCTCCAGCTTGCTGTCAGTGCTGGTTTTTGCTGGGATGCAGATGTTCAGTAAACAGCTGGGATCAACTGAGTGGCTTACCATCCTGGGGGGCTTCCTGGGCTCAGTCCTCTTCATCTGTTCCCTTACTGTATCCTTTTGATTGATTTATGAATTGTTTAGCCCACACTGTTAATTATGTACTTATACTATTGTTACTTTAACAGTTTAGTGTACTTACTCATTCAAACAGAATTTTCTTGTAACCCAATTTTCTCTGAGTAATTTTTGGTTCCTTATGGATACACAATAGAAAGCATGCTACCAATGTAGAACATTTCCCTTAATTTATTTCTAGGCTTTCAATAATCTGGAAAACCTGGTGTTTGGAAAGGGCTTCCAAGCCAAGATATTCCCAGAGAGTAAGTGATGATACTACTGAAATTAATTTTCAGGCCACAGTGACAATATACACTACTCACAAAAAGTAATGGGTATTCAACTTTCAAATACACATTTCCTAATAGTTTTAATTTGCCTATTTATCGGAGTGTGTCTATATTAACAATTTAAAGTTCATCATTGGCTATTGGTTCTCTAATTTTTTAACTTCCTACAAATTTCAGTTCTGTTGTGCCTGTGCCTGTCATTGTTTGCCTCTGGTCTGGTGCACAGAGTTTGTGTCACTACCTGGTAAGTGACATTTTTGTGACTCGTGTTACACAGCAAAGAGATGCATTCTAACATTTCAGTTCTAATATTATTTTGTCTTTCCTTCTCTTTTAATCCAGCCTGATATTTTCCCTCTTCGCCCTGTACTACATCAACAAAATATCTGCAGTCCTCTACCAAGCAGCTGTGCCTGTAGTAACACCAGCCAAGGCTACCAGCAAGAGCAAAAGGAAGAATTGATGAAGTCAAGTCACACTTACTTTATGTGAAGCAGTAAATACAGGAAAGATGCTGATGACCACTGTAAAACAGCTGTAACAGATTTTTGTAATAATTCTTAAATTCATTAATGAAACTTGATTCGATCTACCTGAGATTTGGTCATTTACACCCAAATAGATTATTATTATTATTATTATTATTTTTTGTCTTTATGGACTTGAATTGTGAAGTGTCCCTGATCAAAATGAGGCTTTAAAAAATCTAAACAGACATTCCATTTACCCCATTTTTCTCTGCACTGATGGCTGCAAAGAGATTCATACATTTTATGTTTACTGTACATTTATCAGCACATTTTTTTTTTGTTCTATTCATTTTATAATTAAACTTTTGTGAAAAACGTTTTGTGTTGTTTCTCTTTAAAATGACATTCATTTAGGAAAGTATCGTTCTGACCAGCAGTGGTGATTGAAAACAATATGAGCTGTCTTGTTCTTTGTTCTTTCCACTCATGTGTTGATTAAGAGGGAATATTATATTTTCAAGTTTATTTTGCTCTGGAAATATTTTAAGGGGAGGGAAATTAATAGAGAAGGCACAAAACATTATTTTAATCTCTTAATCAAAATAGAACTCTGAGATGCAGGAAAACATTAGTTTATAACAGATTTAACATTTTTTATAATATTAGGAAAAAAAATATTAGAGAAAAGGCTTGTGACTAGCGTTCTGCACAATACCTCAATATTAGAAGTTGCATTCTAAATCATGAGTAATAACCATCACTGAGCTGGTTGGTGGACTGATGAGCTTTTTCACACTACTGTCGGAGTCAGTAATACTTTTTTATTAAGTCTATGACCAAATTGACCGTATGAAGGGCAAACAAATGTAAGACTGGATCGGAATAAACCGCCAAACCTTTTAACAGAGAAGCTTGTTCTAGAAATGTAAAAGTTTAAGACATGTGAAACTTTAAAAGATCATTTAATTAGTAATATTTCAGCAACTTTGTGAGGAGATTTGACGTTATTGTGTGAAGCAGGAAGGGATGGTGCTTTCTTATTTCCTCCTTTTGCCTCGCTGTAGCCCACCTCCCTTTCTGTTGTGCTGGGCGTGTCCTGCATGACTATAAATCCCTGAATAAACTTTTAGTCAGTCCCAGCATTCTTCACTGAAGCTCAGTTTCTCCTCATCCTTACTTGGTAAGGTTTTTCTGATTATAGAACATCAAATTCTTTGTTTTCAATCTTTCCTTTCTTGTAATAGTATTTATAACTTGAAGGCACACAGCAGCAACTGTTCATTGTTTTAAAAGTTTTTCTTCCCCTAGACTATTTAACTTGTTTAATGCCTTGTTTGGGGGAGAGATGAGATGTAAACCTTATGTGGAAAGAAGAGGGAGAAACAGGGAAAAGATTTTAGTTTGTGTGCCAAAAATGATGTCTGTCCTAAAGAATTTGCTCCAAGTGCCAGTAAAACCAACACCCACATCCTCACTAAACCATTTGTTAGTTTTGGAGAAAGTGCTGGAACTACTTGTCTGCAACCTTAAACAGATCTGATCAGTGTTTTAGTGTAAATTAATATTAACTTTAGGAATATTTAGGAATACCACATGGCTTCAGAGTTGTATAAGTGGTCTTTTTGTAGCTGTTACAGAGCATCAGTTTTTATGTTCATCTGGCTGTTGAATTATTTTCTCCAACATATAACCAGTGTCTGATAAGTGCAGAGGATGAATGAAATTTATTCCCAGCTCTGCACTTCCCACTTTCAGCACTTACATTTGTAGCAATGACTGAGTTGGAGAAATCCATGGAGTCCATGATCGTGGTGTTTCACCGCTATGCTAAAGAAGGTGGAGATAAAAACACCTTAAGCAAGAAGGAACTGAAAAAATTAATTGAGAACGAATTACCCAACTTCTTGAAGGTAAGCTAGTTTATCTCCAGTACTGAGCTCTGTTCTAATTGCTCTTGTTTAAACGTTAATATAAGCTTATGCTCTTCACCCTGTTTCAGAGCCAGAAAAACCAGGACACTCTGGATCGCATCATGAAAGATCTGGACCAAAACAAGGATGATGAGCTGGATTTTGAGGAATTCATTCCATTTGTCACCGGCCTCTCTATTGCCTGTGAAAAGCATTTCCCTTTGCTCCATGAAAAGAAGGGCAAGAAGTGAAGTGCAAACATAAAATAAAACTATGTTGACGTGTTTTTAGATGGAGCACATGTAGCACAACTGTGCATCAGATTCAAATTAAAAGCGACCCTTGACATGACTCACTCTTTTTATTTACACTTGCTGTCATTTCTTCTAAAAAAATAAGTTAGAATTTTTTAGATTGCTGACTTCAGTTTCATTACCCGTTGATGTGGTGTTATACTCTGAGTCAAAACTGATTTCTTGAACACATGCAATAGTTTTAGTCCAGAGGGCTGCCAATGCCAGCAAATGCCTCTGAAAGAACTTGGAGTATTGACAAGTTCACATCTGATTCACATAATTTGACTTATGAAGCTTTGCTGAATCTTGAGATGAGGCAGCTGTTTTTTTTTTTTTTTTGTTTTTGTTTTTTTCTGTTTTGTTTTAGGTGCAAGTAAAAGCTGTAAAGGAACGTTCTGGTTACCAGAAGTGATTGTGCCAAGGTCTTAGCATGTGTTCATAGGGTCTGGTCAAAAAAAAAAAAAAAAAAAAAGACTTGCTGGGAATTAAACGATTATTATTTTTAGAAGTGTTTTTCTTTTAGATCTTCTTCCGTTTTGATGCCAAACCTTTTGCTCTCTTATGCTCTGAGTTCATTGCAGATTCCTTTGTTTTCTGTTAGGTACCAGTTTTATTCCAAGTTGGACCAGTTCTAAATAATTTAACTCTAAATGCACCAGTCACTATGGAAATTGACAGAAGAAGGTGCTACCTTTAAAATAGCAAATGAACTACAAATATTGATAAAGTACAGCCTAAATATGTCAACATGCAGTATAAGGTAGCAGAGCAATGATTAATGAAATCAAGTTATGCACCCTGTGTGATATGCCAAATATGCCTGGTTATTGGTATAGTATTTAATAGTGAAATACTCTAAATACAATTTAAATACAAACATTCTAATGTAACAGTGAGAAAAAAATTGGTATAAAACATGTAAAAAAAAAAAGAAAAAAAGCTTACTGGATATTATTCTTGAGTTTGAATATATTTTCTTTGCAGTTTTACATTTTGACCACAAGATGGAGCTACAAGATTTAGAGAGCAGATATCTTGACGATGATGAAATGCATGCTGTTAATCTTTTCTTGGACATGCGGTGGAAGAAAAGGTTAGGAAAGAAAATTAAAAAACATTTTGGAGGAGCTGAGCCAGACTTTGGACCTTACAGGTTTGAAGAGGGTAGAAGAAGCGATGAGAAGGAAACCATCTAACAAAAGATAAGATTTTATGATCTGTTTGCACATAAACTTGCGTTACAATACATTGTTAGAAACAATAAAAGACATTACACTGAAAATTCATCACAACCAGCTTTACCATGAAATCCAATAAAACATCCAATTATAAGTGTATACTTATCAAGCCAATAGCTTGAACAAGAGCTTGCAAATAAAGAGTGCAATGCTTCTGGTTGAACAGTGCAATGGAGTGTTAAATAAATGAGTGTTCATATTTATTTCTCCTGCAGAAGGACATCTTCAAGTGTCTTCCTGATGGTAGGCACTGTTACTCCTCATCAAGGACATGATGGGTCTGTACTTAGCTCTTAAGAACATGTGTACGTCATATGTAAAGCAAACAGATTGGCTCATTGTACCTTGAAGCAAATGTGCAGGACTTCAGCTTAACAGCCATCAGGACCCGGCCGGGCCACCGTGATATAGAATATATTGTATGGAAACATCTGTGGAGGATTCTGAACTGACATTCTTAGTTCTGATGGCATTCAAGAACATGCTGTAGATGTTTTTAAATGATTGGCAGTGTTTTTTCCAGCACAATGCTTACATGCTCCATGAAAGCACATTTACCTACAAGGTAATGCTGATAACAACCTGCACACATACACACTGGAGGTGTACTGGTTAAAATTATTATTTAATTGTATTGCAGTAAAATTATAGTCTCCTTAATAAGTGGACAATATTTGGAGAAAAGCATCTGCTAAATAACAATAGAATAGAATAGAATAGAATAGAATATGGAATGTACTTTCTTGGCCACTGTATATAAAAAATAACACTGTAAAATGTCAAACTATATGTATAAGAACACACATTGAGTGTAGATAAAAATTTATTGTTCTAAGGTATCAAAATCCAGCTTGCTTTTATTTTTATTTGATCCTTCGGCAACATGTAGTACATTTAATTTTGGATTGCTAATTAAAAAAAAGAAAATATTAGTAAATTCATGATGAATACTTGCCACTGAAGAGGCACAGTAGGTCCTCTCCAGCTGAGAAACTGTAATGCATATCCTCACCAACAGTGTGTGGCAAGATAAACTTTTTTTTTTGTAAGTAACACCACATGATACACAGTCTCCATTTCCCTTCCCTCTCCTGCAAAGGAAACTTGATATTTTTCAATAAGTGAAAGTAATATGGCCTGATTGAAGAGAGTGATCTGCCCCACAGAGGGAACTTGGCAGGAGTTAGAGAGAAGAGAAAAATGCTTCCTAACCACAGCCCTGGAACAGATGAGTGGAAAATGGAAAATGAGTGGGCCTATTCAAGCGGCATGAAATGTAATGACCTGAGTTAGAATCAAACATGTTTAGAGCTTCACAGTCAGGGTATCGGCTGAGCTTTACAGACAAAATTTAACTGCTGTAGATTCCTTAAAGTAAAGTTAACATAGGGAATTCACAACTGGTCACTTCTTAAAGCATTTTTTTGAGTGATTCCAGCCTTTAATATTATAATGGTAAATTTATTGAAGCATTGTTTTCATAGGAACCAAATTAGCAAGCATGGTTGCAAAAATGATTCAAAGTGGAGCAAATGCAAAAGTAAATACAGCTATGAATGTATCAAGCTTTAGGAAAACCTCAATTCAAAACCAGATACAAAAATACAAATCACACACAAAGGACAGGAGACAAATAAGTGTCCTATTTATATAGAAATGAGCTGCTCAGCTGGAAGACAGGGCTTGTAAAGTTGGTATGGGTGGAGTCGAGCTCATTTCATGAGAATGAGTCACCACTGGTGTGTGTGTGTGTGTGTGTGTGCTTTGTATACATGTCCAAGTGTGTCAGACACAGTCCGTCTAGTGTTTAAGAGGACAGCTTCTCCTGAGTCTGACAGCAGTCTCAACTGGAACCAAGACACAATCTCTCTTCACCTGGTGAACAGGACCTAAGGTGAGTACTCAGGGAGAGAAATCTGAGTGGGGAGTGGTTTTTTTGTAGAAAAAAAATGTAGCGTGTAACCAGGAGCTGATCATAAAAGGTGCATAACTGCTTGAATGAAGCAATAAAAGCAACAGAATGTCTGCAGACTTTCTGCTGTTTTACAAACTCAGTGTTTCCTGCAATTTTCTACAATTTTAGTAATGTAACAGACAGCATTTTCAGTCAGAACACTGTTGATAAAGACACTTGACTTTTACTTCTCATCATGTGTAGGCATGTTGAACGTCAGATTATGTCTGAAATGGCAAGTTTTACCAGTGTCTGTAAAATGTGCATCCTTCATACCTCCTTTCTGTTTCCTCTAAATCTAAAACATTTTTTTTTCCAGTTTTAACCATGGCCCGTCTGGATCAGGTCATTACAAACATTGTGGACATATTCATGGACTATTCTGAAGATGGAGGCAAAAAACGGCAGTTAAACAAAGAGGAGCTCAAGAAGGTGTTTGAGCAAGAGATGCAAAGCCCAGAGTTAAAGGTATTTTCAGGAGAGCACCATTAGATCAATATGTGTTCATGAAACCATAAACTATATAGCTGCACCATCCATGTCTACCTTTTCTCGTTTAATCCTATAATCTAACCATAAAAATGTTTTCTCCAGGGTAATATCAATGCAGATGACATTGAAGAAGCCATGGAGATGCTGGACAAAAACCATGATGGTGAGGTGAACTTCCGCGAGTTTTGTCGGTGTGTTTCCGTCCTTGCCAAATGCTATTACCACAAGAAAACAGGCAGAGGGGGCAAGAAAGGCAAGGGCAAAGGACAAGAGGGTGAACAAGAAGGATGAAAAAGCTGAAACATGTCTTACACATGTGACACGTAAAGTATATGCTATTTCTGACACTGCTGACTGTGGAAACAGATGCTGCTAGAAAATAGAAAAACTTCTCTGTAAACTTGTTTTCAATGAAGTGTAAACTGACTCAGAAAAATTAAAACATATTAAGTCTTCATGGCTGCTTTTTATTTATTTTTTTTTTTGTCTGTTTGTAGCAATCACTGCATGTGTGGCTTCAGGTGTGCGGTGTCATGTTAGGAAACAAGGATGGGCTCATCAAACATTCAGCAGTTCTCTGGTGCACATAAAGCTGTCAGTCAGTTCTGGAAATGTTTGGTCTGTTGTGTATACGCTACCTTAAAATCCCTGAGGCTTATTTGCTTAAAGTCTTTAAAATATGAGGATAAATGTTTGTTTTTTTTTTTTTTCTTTCTCTGTTTATATTAGTTTACCTGCAAACCACATGTGTAAATCAATGAATGAATGTTTCATAGATATAAAAATTACACTCCACTACAAAATAACCGAAAAAGGAACACAGAGAAATTTCCCATCAGAACAGAACAGGTTGTGCTGCTTTGCCTCATCCAAAAGCCTGAAGCAATGCAGATGGCAATAGAATCAGCCTTAAACAGGTTTTAAGGACTGTTTTCAATTTTCATTACATAAATGTTTCTCTTTCATTATTCATTCGTGCATTTGAAATGCTGAATGCTTGCAAGCATAATGTTTTACTGCATTCTCCATAGCTGCCATGTGAAGGCAGTGTAACATCCATCTTTAGATCTGCTTACAAACTTGGTAAGGCCAGCACTTAAAACTTTTGGTCCAAACTGGGCTGTTTCTTTGCTTAACTAAATCCAGACTGGTCCAATCACATTTTCAAACACCACAGATGTTTGTTTTGCTCTCTGTGCCTGCCTAATTCATTCATCAAGGAAAAAAAAGTCAGCACAGATCTTTCCTTCATGAAACAGGATAATCTGCAAACCCATCTGACACAAGGGGTGGGGCTGGGGGGGGGGGGGCTGACCCTGTCAGATCTTTCTTGTTCTTTTCGGGTGGATGCAGATCTCTGTGAAAATCAAAACAGAAAGAAAACAGAGTGGAGGCATTGAAAAACTGTATAGCACCAACTGAACTGCTTTCACAATACTGAGGCTCAGCTCTGAATAAATTAACTCAATAAATCTTTGGTAATTCAAATCCATACAAGACAGTCAGTGGTAAACAAATTAATTTGTCTCGTTCTATTTATGAGCACATGTGAAATTATTTAGCAATGACTCATGTTTACGACAGAAGAACGATTGTTTCACACGAGTTAAAACAGTAGACCTTCAAGTTTTTTTATGTCTTCCCGATAAATTATCTCACTGAAAGTGAGAACATGATGTTCTTTTTTACCATCATTCATCAACATTAACACTGAATCAGCAGGCAGCTTTCTGATTTTGTATATTCATTGTTGGTTCTGGGGTAAAAGTGTTAGAGATAGTTTTTGTGTAGGTGTTTGTGGACTATAGCCTATACAGAAATTAAACTCTTTGTAGAATTATTTATTTATCAAAATCATTTTTCTGTTATTTCTGGACCTGAACAAAAACAAAAACAACAACAACAACAACAACAAAATAGACATTCACACTTTACATTAAACTTCCTTCTGAACTTGTGTTGCTTAGATTCTGGCTTAAATTCAGCCAGCTTAAATTACAAAATGATTTACTATCAATTGCCATAAGTATTGCAATTGCCCTCTGGGACAAATAAAATATTTTTCCATTTCTTTCATTCATTTAATTTAATTCTTCTGTTTGTTAAGGTAGAATGTTGCAGCTGAATATGACATTATCACTTGTGATGATGTCATATTTAGGTGTAATATATTTTTTCTTGTTTTTCCATTATTTCTTTTTGTGTATAGTTTTTCTTTTAGTTGGTTTAAAGTAAATTCATGAATGCATTCATACCTTTTGATTATCATAGAGAATGAACTACTTCCTCTTAAATCATAACATGCCAAAACATGATCAAAGAAAAATATTTGTTATTGCAGATCACCATACAACTCCACAGATAAGTCCTGGGTGGAGAATTTAGTAGGCTACACAACATCTTACAACATCACACAAAGAATGAACAGAGAACCAGGGGTTCAAGAAATATTCCAGGAACGTTAAAACCTACCTTAAAAACTTGTGATACTTTATAAAAACTGCTCTTAAACCTAAACAGTGTTTAAAAGCTTACAGTCAAATGAATGAATGAATTAATTAATTAATCAATGAATGAATGAATGAATGAATGGTGTAAAATGACAGCATCATAATATAAGTTTGGTAATGTGTGTGGTTTGGCTTAGTTGGTGGCGGTGGTTCTGGGGGCAGCGGCCAGTTGAATTTGACTCAGCTGTGACCGTTGCCTTGAGCCCCAGAGGAGAAACTATCAGTATATCAGATTATGTGTTACTGATGAAGAATAAATGAAGGTGGCATATAGCACCAATGAAAAAAGTTTCAGGCTTGCCTTAAAAATAAGAACAAAAAGACCCTTTCAGGATGAATATGGTTATCAGTTTGGAATGATGCAGCTGTAGCTCTAAAATTCTATCAAATCATAGTACAGTATGTGAACATTACCTTTGCAAAGGCCTACTCTGATAAAGTGAAGCAGAATGAGGGGTTTTATAGCAGATTATTCAGGAATGTTCTTCAAAATTGTCTGTTTGGAAAAGTTTGGCCTCATCTTTTCTCAAAGATTCCCAGCTGGGGCACTTCATGCTTTAAAAGGTTAAACATTAAATATGACATTTCAGTACTTGACCAAAATTATTTCAGATTTTAAGCATCAGGTCAAAACTGCATTACAATAACATTTTATTATTTGCATAAATTTAATGTCTTGTAAGTGTGTGCAGTTGTGTGTCTACATGTTTTTGGGTTTGTCCTGTCATGGATTTGTAGCCTCTAAGTGAGACTAGAGGTTGATTGTGTCAAATAATAAATTGGAGGTACAACCTCCAAGTACAACCTTCAGTTAATTAAAGATTTAGATAAACTTTTTTTTTGCATTGTGAAAAGGAAAATTAAGTAGATACAGTGTGCTGTATATACAGAGCCTACATACAGAGGATTTTATAACAGAGATGAGGTGGTTCTGTACAGCTACCCAAAGTTCTTCAGTTATGCAGTTGTTTCCTAAAATCACAACATATTTCAAAGACACTGAAAGACTACATTTCCCACCGTGTCCAATGTCCTTGCTCGTCAGTTTAAAGAAAATATTGGATTGGTGCCAGACATTTGTTTCTTTGTTACCCCTTAGGTTGTTTTGGAGTAATTCTGCTGTTAGAAAAACAAACTGCCACCTCAGCTCCACCTTATCAGAGGAATTAAGTAAATTACAACCTGCCCAAGCCACATACTAGTTCAACCACATACTAGTTCAAACTTGTAAAAAGACGTTTTACTTTCGTTGTGCTATCACAAAACATATAGCTTACACGCAAGTCTTTAAATGAGAACACTGATGCTGACTAAAATGAGAAATTATAAATGTCATACAGATGTAAACTGAAGTGTCAGTCTTGTAACCTGTCAACAAAAATAACTGTGTCTCTTTGTTGAGTGTGAGGTGCGTCAGGCTGTAGTTCAAGATGATCCTGCATAGGATTCAGGACCTGGTGCTGATGGATAAAAAAAAGAAACTTTCTTTCTGAACTTGAAGATATGTAATCCCAGTGAAGAAAGCACAGACACAACACACAAACACTGACACATTGATGTGACCTTTGCTTAGCATTCTTTAGGCTCCTCTCTGTAGCTTTCCATTGACTCTGACGTGATATTTTTTCCAACTTCAAGATTTTCAGTAGATCTAATGTATTTCCCCATTAGATTATTTACTCTAAAGCCGGTTCACCTATGAAACTCACAAACGCATAAAAGTTTTGTTTTTCAGCACAAACATTAGTCTGAATAATTACAAGTATTATTCATACAAGGCAAAACAGACTGATGAAGCTGCTTTGCTAAATATGTCTTTACACTTGTTAGTCTGTCACAATATATATCATTTAACGAAATGATGTTAACTGCAGTTATATGTCCAGGCAAAAATCTCTGCAGCTAACTTGGAAAAGGGCTTGGGGAGGATGGATAAGAACTGCGATGGAGAGATCAAATTCAACAAGTTTCTAAAATGCCTATCCCTCGTGACCAAATGCTACTACCACAAGAAGAGGCAAGGACCAGAAGGATGGTGAATAAACAACAAAAACGACTGCATTATATCAACCCACTTAACACCCACAAACATCTGACTTTTTCTACAACAAAAACAACACATTTGCCATTCAGTTTTACATCAGAGGAATCTGCAGAAAATTTTGCAGCTGAAAAATGAGACGTAATTTTACTGGTCTGTTCCACTTTGTGGGGCCAATTACCACTTCAGCCATAAACAACAAACTAATTTCTCAGAAAGTCATGAATACAGGAATCTGTGGACCACCACAAACTGTACGATGGTTAAATACATTTTTTTCTTCAGCTGAATAAAGATTTTTTTTTTAAATCAGTGTCTTTTGGAGACAATGACATGCGTTCAACTACTAGTGCCCAGCTTCAATCAGCAAATGTTTAAACCAACATATAAAACCAGACATAGCGGTGTCATTAAATCTGCCTTGCCTAGACTTGTCTTCACATTCCTAGTCTGCAGAACTCTTATTGAAAGCAATAATTTGAATGCATCAATACACAGACATGCTGCTTTTGGCAGTCAAAAAAAAAAGTCAGTTGCTCTGTTTTACTGAGTGTGCCTAAGTTTTAAAAGACAATCAGAAACAAAACATGCACATCCTAGTCAAACAAAGCAGCAGGTGCTGGATAGAAATGAGATGAAGCATGAAAAATATCAAACAAAGTGGAGCGCTACATTGAGAGAGCCTTTGTGTGAGAGACCTTTTGTGTATGTTTTAAAAGCCACCTGTATGAATGTGAATTTTTTTGTGGAAGTAAACCCGCCTGATCCATCTCTACTGCTTGGTTTGATGCCAAAAGCAAGTGTTAGTCCATCTGCAGTTAGTCCAGAATGCTGCTGCTTGATTCCTTATCAGGACCATGAAAGTGGATCATGTAACTCCAGTCCTCAGATCTTTACACTGGTTTCCTGACTTAAAAATCCTGCTGTTAGTTTACAAAGCACAGAATGGTTCAGGGCCAAAATACATTATGGATGGAACCAACCAGATCCCTCAGGTCATCAGGGTTAAGTCCACCTTCTGTTCCCGGACTAAGAACTAAATGTGGAGAGGCAGCATTCAGTGACAAGTTATACTTAATTGTGAAGGTGACAAAAGAGGCTTCCCAGTTATGTTTAATACAACACCAATTGATATCATTAAAATGGGAAAATAATAAACCAAACACAAATTTCCTTACTTTTTTATTCTAAGTTTAGATTACAAGTGTTGTGATTCAGGGTTTAGAGACAAAGAGGAAAGACCCAAATGCAGGCCCAGGAGGTATGAGACCGGTGGATGTAGGAACCAGGATTTAATTGACCCAAAGCACTGCATAAGCAGAGTATTCAAAAACTTAATCTAAAAGAACTCAGGAAAACACACAACTGCCTGACTTCTGAAAGCAACATAACAATGTTGTGGCAAGTAACAAAAGAACCCAAAGAGTATTTCTATATGGGAGCTAATTATAAACGAGGAGCACATGAGACAATAGGCAACTGAAGACCAGGGGAGCCAGAAATGAAAGCAAATTAAAATGCAGTATCAACAGACAAAGGAAATGAGACAAGAACAACAAAACAAGGACTAAACCAAAAGCCTAAACTAAGACCCACAGATCTATAGATACTACAATCATTGCAAAGTAACACACATTTTATAGTGATGGAACCATAATCCACAAATAACTCCACTTTGAACTTTTATAAGGTTTGCAAGATCTGCAGAATGAGACTGAAAAACACACTCGTTAAAATTGAAATATATGTAAATGAAGACGATGACTGCACTGTGGTGTGATTGTTCTAAGTCTGTGTTCTAAGTCGCCCTAATATGAGTCAGGCTTTTCTATGTGTAGTTTGCATGTCATTTGCATGTTCTCCTCATGATTGCATTGGTTCATCTCTGGGCTTCCTCTTATAGTCCAAAAACATGGATGTTAGCTTAATTGGTCACTCTTATTGTCCTTTTGAGTGAGTGTGAGCATGAGTGGTTGTTTGTCTCTCTGTGTTGGCCCTGCAATAGAAATCTTTTGCCATCTAATTCCTGGGATAGGCTTCAGCCATCTGATCTGAAACCAGCCCTCCCACGACCCTCCAACGGCAAAAGTGGATATAGAAATTAATAGAAAAATGAAGCCAACACCATTCTGTATCTGAACCGGTGAACCTGTAAGGATGACTTTACAAATGTGTCTAGTTTGCACAAATTTTATGTATTGGCCCTCTTGTGCGAGAAAAGCAAATAATCATTTCCTGTTTTGGTTTGGTGTTTTGCTTTCTTTTGAAATTCAGCTCACCTAATGATGAGCCGTCCTGGCTATGATTCAGCCAAACAGTGAAATCTTCATACTATTGCCTGCAGTTTTCACAGGTTAGATTGGGGTTATTTTCATTTACTATTTTGACCAAAATGTTTTGTTTCAACATGAGTAAACAATCGTTCCATCAGCAGCATTCTGGTTAGTACATGTGATCTTTAAAAGATTGCAGATGAGCAGTCATGTTGCTTTTACTTTGCATATCTGTAAAGCACACAGCTGTTGTTCAGTATTATCCAGTAACATGTGACCCATTACCACTTCTGAAATATAACAATGGTTATTCTTTTGTTTGTACACAGTTTAGAGATATTTTGCAGCCTTTCTCAGCCTGACAAGCACGAACAAACATGAGGTTCTCAGGAATCTGATTTTTTTTTCATTTGGGACACTTCCACAAACACATTGTGGAGATAAGATCAGATTTTGATATATCCTTTTCGTTGACAAAATAGGTCACTGACTTACACTTGATTGTTGATCTCAATGAACATAAAATATACCAATTTAATCCTAAAAAAATCCTTGCTTATGCTACCCACAAGTCCCTATTTAATGCATCAGTTTTTTTCTAGATAGATGATTGACTAAGTGTGATGTTTTTGTCTAACTTTATTTCTTTTTGTTTAATTTCACTTAGGAACTGTGTGAATATTTTATGTAAAGTTCAGAATACAGATTCTACAGTCTGCTCAGACTTCTGAAGCCCCAGTTTACTCACATGCAACATTTAACCTTCATCTATTCAGTTTTTCCAGAATAGCATGACTCACAAACCCGTGCAGCATTTTTAAGGGTCCTTTGAACACTCATGTCTTCAGCTATGTCTAACCTTTTCAAAATGTGGCTGGAGGCTTTCTCAATTCGGTTTAACTGGTATGAAAAAAAGGGTGTGTATCTGTGGACAAAGAAAAAAAAGCATATGGTAGGAGGGGAAAAAGGCAGAGGCAGGGGAGGGTTCTTAAAAGAAGGCATATTAAAATGTTTAAAAAGGGTTGCGTCTGTGCACACTTCTCACATCCTTCTCTGAAATCTACTTGAACTCAACAGCTTTCCATACAACTTTGGTAAGTGGAAAAATACTGTATGATTGCTTTTAAAATACTAAATCTTTAGACAAATACTTTGAGTTTAACTTTAACTGTCTATACTGTGGAGCATTATTTGGCAGGGACTGAAAAATTGTTCGTCTAGACATACGTGTTACAGGAAGAGCTGAGTATGAAAAGGATAGCATGTTGAGCCGATCGAGCTTTGCTGATGTGGTCATAGCAATAACTTGAATGATAAGACAGTGAATGTGGTGGAAATTGAATAAAGAAACCAACAAATATTTTCCTTTAAGTATATCAAACTGTTACTTAACAAAGAATTATAGGTTTGCAGTAAAGTCAGAAAACAAAACGACTGAGGAATGTTTGTAACAAAACTATGCCGAAGACTTTGTAAGGTTAAAGAAAAGTAGCCTAGAGGCAAAAATTTTTTTAAAAATGCAGGCTTGCCTGTACCACAACCTAACAACTTCCTATTTGCTGCGCCACCCATAATCAAGCACAATTACAGCTTAAAACTAACATGATTGTTTACTTGGAGACAGGGAAAACACAGGGGTGCAAAAGAGGAGGACGACAGCCCTGAGACTGTTTTTATTCAAATGATCACTTGCACTTTTAAAATAAAGAAACTGACAGTGCATCAAACAGCAACACAGTATTCTACCATTACCACATACAAAAAGAATAACCACCAACTAAAAATTGCACTTTTTCTGTTGCAGCTGACATGTCTAACCTGATAAAAGCAATCGCAATGCTCTCAGACACTTTTGACAAGTATGCTAAAGAAGAAGGAGACAGTAAAACTTTAACCAAGAAGGAGCTGGCTAAAATGATCCGCCTTGAGCTTCCTGTGGCAGACGTAAGTAGAAAAGGTGTGGCCCTACTGGAACATGGAGCTACAAATTTCTACGTTTTATTAAATTTCCTTTTTCTTCCACCAGGCTTCGAACCAAGCTGAAATGGAAAAGTTTTTCAAATTGCTGGATGGAGACGGTGATGGTGTTGTTGATTTCACGGAGTACATCACTTTTGTTGCAACCGTGGCTGCCCTACTGAAAGAAGACAAATGTTGAATATCAGAGGTTATTGCTAAAGCGACAAAATATAATGTCACATATTAAAATGTATTTTGTCTGTGCTTCCAAATTAGCTATACTATGAAAACTCAGCTTGATTGTTCTTTCTCCCCCTGAAGAAGTGGGGGGTGCTTTTCCAGTCATCAAATAAAACATGATCTGCCTTTTCACAAAACAGGTTTTGCTGAGCTCATCTTTCATCTCATAACTAACCCTTTGCTTCATTGTTACTGTTATCATGGTTCGCAAGCCGAACAAGAAATAATACCAGAACAAATGGATGGAATGGTAAAACTTTTCTATTCACAGAGCCTCTAGTTTAGAGCTCTGCTCTGTAGTATTGTGGCACTGGTCAAAAACTCAGTTAAATAAATCAGAGGTGTAATAATTATTAAATTATCTTAATGAGATAATGGCAGACTGTGCAATCACTGAGACTGGTTAATGAACGTATGAATGAGAGGTGGATCCATAAACTTGTAGCTGCACACAATAAAGAAAATAATATCAGACCAGCCCATTTATGCTGATTTTAGTTCCACATGTATGTACCTCAAAACCAACACAGAGTAAAAAAAAATAATCAACAAACTCAGACTATCAGTGGTGATTAGCACCATCACCTGGCAGCAAGAGTTTGTGTACCCTCTCAAGAGTGTACCCTTCCTCTCGCCTAATAACCCGGTATAGCTACTAGATGGATGGACACACAAGGATTAGGGAAGACTTACACAAAACAGTGTCAGCGTGATTATTTGAATTACTTTTATTCTCTGAAAATACATTTGTTCTGAAAAAAAATAATTTCATTGCCTCATAAATACGTTGGTAATTTAATTAGATTAATTACATATCAATACAAAACATTTGCTGCAACATTCTCTGTATTATACCACGCTGAATGTTGCAACTATCACAAAGTGACTTCAGTCACTATAGTGACATTAAACTATTAAAATTCACTATAGTCACTAGTGAAATTGTTTCATATGCAGTTCCTGTTTGGTCCATATGGGTGTGTAGAGCTGCCACCCAAGTAAAAGGGGACCAACACACATGACAGTTTCACCTTTATACAATAAACTATTACGTTATGACGAGATAAAGTCCCATTCTTAATCCTTGACTGACAGCTCTACGCTTTCATAGGTTTGCAGTCCACATATAAGCACCACTCATTTACAGTAAGGTCTGTTCAAGTGTTTGTCTGTTTTTTTTTTTTTTTTTTTAATAAAAGAAAAAGTTCCTGGCAGTGACCAAGGACTTAGAGATTCTACATGGAACGCGTCCTAAACTTCCTGGGGTAGTCTCGAGAAGCAATCGGAAGTTGTCGTTTTTTTCCGACAGATCACAGTCAGTTAGCTAGCCAAGCTGATTAGCTTGCAGCTACAGCTAATGTTTGTAGGATATTAAATGTTAGGTAAACTGGAGTGGATGAAACAAGTACTACAGAAAGATGGCGGACGTTGAGGGACAAGAAGTTGGTTCCTCGGTCCTTCCGTTGCCTCACCCTTCCTCCCGTAACGGCTCCGGTAGCGGTAACGTTACACCAGACACCGGCGGTTGCTGCCAGACTGTAACCACCGTTACCTCAGGCCCACGATTCGTTCGAATAGTGAAGTCTGACTCGGGTTACGGTTTCAATGTTCGGGGACAAGTAAGTGAAGGAGGGCAACTACGGAGCATTAATGGGGAATTGTACGCTCCACTGCAGCATGTTAGTGCTGTCCTTCCGGGGGGAGCCGCGGACAGAGCGGGCATCTCGAAAGGGGACAGGATCCTTGAGGTGTAAGTAGCTACTTTTTTTTTTTTTTTAAGCTGAGCTCCAAGTATTTTGTGCCATATTGTGCAAATAAACCCCCATTATACAAAATGCGCTTTTGAGCATCACTCCTTGCCTTCAGGGACCACTGATCGCTGCTGGTCCCGCAGGGCAGAACGGCTAGTTCATCCTAATGAAAAGAGGGTCTGTATGTGTAAGAGAAAAAAAAAATCCAGAAATCATTACAAATTCCTGTCACACTGAATTCTATTACTCTCATCCACAGCATGCCAGATATTCTCAAGTCATCCCTTGTTCACATCACATGGATATCTTTTTCGCCAGATGCAGTGTGCACTATTTTCATTCATTACAGGTCACATTGTTTACATTCTTTACAATTGTTTCTACAAGCTAAATCATCTATGGCATGACTGGATTTGCAATATTAACTACACATATACTTAATGTTTTTAGTATTGAGTAGTGATGTCCCTGCTACATTTAGGATAGAAGTGAATGTCCTCACTGGTGTGTTAGTATGCATGGAGACTGCTTGCTGATGCTAGACCTTGTTGCTATGGAGAAGAGCACACAGCATCAGTCTGTGTGAACTGAATAAGGGGATGTAAAAAGGGAGGGATGCCTTCAGTTCAGTTGTGATTGGCTTTGCTATCTAAAATTCAGTGTCTGATTGGTCAGTTCTTGAACACTGCTGTGTTAAAGGAAGGCCTGCAGTAACCTGGCAGTTTGTTGACCCCATTATTTCTGTGTGCAGACATGCGGATGCATGTCAGTCCATTTTGTTGTTGTATGCAAGAGACAGCCTACAACCCCTTTTGTTTCATCAGGCTGTCAATTATTTTGGTCAACATCAACATTTCATTACTTCTTATTAATTATTCTACCTGAGTGTACCCTCCATATATTAGGGCATTTGTATATTAGTGCTTTTCCCTTGATTTGTGACTTTCTCTCATGTAGTGAATAAATGGGTCCAAAAACACCCAATTCTTTACACATTTATTGTATTAATCTGAGAATTTCACAATAGCTTGTGGAATATTTCTACCTATCTATATGTGCTCAACTGGCTGCAGAGCAGTGTAGCAGCTTGTTGTTTTTCATGCAATCAATATAGCTTTGCACATTTAGATACAGCTGTTGCTTTTCAGGCCTTAGTGCTGAATAATGTTACTTATGAAACATTCTTCTCAACGCCCCACTTTACGATAAAGGATTGGTATAAAACTCCCTCTTTTACACTGTTAATAATACATGCAAGATTAATACATTTACTTGTTAATATGTTTGGGACACAAATGTGTAAGTCAAGTGTTCATGCAAAACAGAATAAGTTTCATAAGTTTAAAGGAAATTATTCATAACTTTACCAAAAATCCAATTAGTTATTTCTTTATCCACACTCCAAAGTTTTGATTATATTTGGCCAAGTAAGTTTTGTTGCAGTCTTAATTTGGTATAAACAAATGGCACTGCTCACATCCTTTCTTGATCAAGGAACCTTAAATCTTTAGGCGTGAGAAAGGGAGATGTGATGTGACATGGGGAAACAGTCTCTTACAACCTGTTCATCACAAAAGTGCTGATAGTGCTAGTGCAAAGGCCACAGATGCTTATTATATCATCATAAAGCTGCATGAAGGAAAGAGCTGCCAAAATGCTCAGTCTGCATTTTGTGCCGATGGAGACTTTGCTCTTTTCCCCACTGCACCTGCAAGATGTTTGTAATGTCTCTCCTATTAGTCTCTGTGCACTGTTTCTTTTTCCTTTTTATTATTTTACTTATTTACTTATTACTTTCTATTTATGTCTTTTTTTATAGTCTATATCATACCTCTATTATTAGTCTTCACTAATTTTACCCACTTAATTTATTTAATTTAATTTAATTTAATTTAATCTTTCCACACCAGGTCTAGTTTTAGTATGTTTATGTGTACGTGGGGCCTCAGTGAGTATATTGACTTGATTACATGTTTATGTGTGACTCTGTCTGCTCACTGTGGGCATTAAAGAGCAGCTGAGCTTTTAGCTCTGTGACACAGAGCCAACATAAGCCCTGCCATGACATACTTGCTGACATAGCAGTTGAGCTCTCAGTCAGAAGTTCTACATGAAGCAAATCCTGTCCTGAATTGTCAAGCTGGGTCCAGATTCTGGAACTGATTACTGGCCATCTTTCTCTTGGCATTTTCTTCTCCAATTCCCCATATCCCAGTTTCTTTATCGTTGCTGAGGTCCCTGTTGATCTGGAGAGGGAATGCTGCTACTTACACTACCGTTCAAAAGTTTGGGGTCACTTTGTTATGGGATTCAATAGGGAAGTGACCCCAAACTTTTAAACGGTAGTGTATATTTATGATTTTGTTTTTTGTTTTTTTTTCTTCAGTAGTAACAACATCTCTCACTTGCTGTTTTTATTTTTGTTTTGTTTTGTTTTTTTAATGAGACTACCTCAGTAGTTGTCATAATAATGTGATAAACTATTTGAAGGCTTTTGCTGGAGATAGCATACAGTTAGGAGTAGGATGCAGAAAAAAGTTGCTTAAATTTTGACCTTTTAATAGCTATCCAAGCACATCTAAATATTACAGCCTCTGCTAGTATTCAGTGCGGACAAGGATAACAAAGCCTTTGATGTTGACCTGCTTGACATGAAACTAAAATTTAACCTGTCTAAAAAGTTCATAGTGTATTTTAAAAACATAACATAGTGGTGCATGTTTATATCATCTATATATTTTGTCAAAATCAAATATGAAGCATTAAATTTGAAGATCAGGTTAATTTCTGCCCCGCTACTTTTGACCTCTCATATGGCACAAACAAGAGTCAATTCAATTTTTGCATATAACATTTGAGACTATAGTGGCTTCTGTACTGTTTGGAAAATGTTGAAGGGAATTTTGGCAAGCTCATGCATTTAATAATTCCAGGTTAAGTTTTAAATGGCATAAATCCATTGCACAGGGAAAAAATATAAAGCCCTGAATAATTTACCAATCATCTCTCATGCTTTATTGGAAGACCACCTTTCATTGCCAGCCCATCCATAATATTAGAACTGGTTTTAAAAGGTGTGAGAAATAGCTAGATATGCTAAGAACTCATAGAAGATATAGTATGGCAAGAAGTTAGCAACTGGTAAGGTTGCCTCAACTCTGCTGTTAGGACTGTCATGCCCCTGACACATCACAGCAAAGTTAACACACCCAGTGTTGCTCATGCACAGCTGAGCTTATGACATACCCAAAGGGTTTATTACTTCAGGAAGATGTGAAAGTCAGAGCGATCTTGAAGGAAAAAATATCCCCAATTTACAAAGAGAAGGCATTTCCACGTTTCTTATTTTGTAATCATGTACTCGTTTTGACTTGAGATATGAGCAAGAGTAAAGATTCATTAAAAGTGCACAAAAATAACTTCCTTAAATAAATGCTATCTTTGTCATCAGCAATTTCCCAGTGTTACTGACAGTGTGTCACATTGCTGTCGAGTCAAGTGTGTGGTAATTTGAAGCTGCCATTTAGAGTATCTCTGCAATTCTTTTGTATTCTGTTGCAGTATCTATCTTAATTTTTGAAAATATTCTTTTTAGTCTAATTAAATTCAAACTACTCCCTCAAATTGTGACACACTATACGTTGTGCTCTTGTTAGAAATAGAACATTTTTTTCAGGAAATTAAGTTTAAGTACCACCACCCTTATATGTGCATATCTGTTCTCATCCAACAGCAATGGGGTAAACGTGGAGGGAGCCACACACAAGCAGGTGGTGGATCTGATCCGGGCTGGTGAGAGAGAGCTGGTGCTTGCCGTGCTGTCTGTCCCACCACAGGAAGCAGACTGCCTGGATCCTGGTGATGATGGATCAGCCCAGTCCTGTTACGACTACTCTGACAAGCAGGCCGTCCCTATCTCAATTCCCAGCTACAAACACACTGAGCTCAACAATGAAAAATTTGTGGTGGGTGCCGTGCACATAAAGCCAAATTAAGAGGAGGATGACAGATTTGGAAGCATAATTAAATGAACCTGTGAAGACTGAGATAGGGGAGTTGTTCAGTAAAAGCCTAGAGAGTTGATAGAAAAGTTGGTTAGAATAAAATCACAATATAACAATGGCTGTGACTGGATGGAGTCAGCATGGTGCTGACTACACTATCCAACAGTTAATAATTCTTCTTGGTAAATCTATCTATCTATTGACTTGAGATCCCTGTCTGCTCAACTAATGATTCACTTTTGGACTTTCTCTCTTCCAGGTATACAATGTGTATATGGCAGGCAGGCAGTTATGCTCAAAGCGTTACAGGGAGTTTGTGATTTTACACCAAAACCTGAAGAGGGAATTTGCCAATTTTACATTCCCTAAGCTGCCTGGGAAATGGCCGTTTTCACTGTCAGAGCAGCAGCTGGATGCACGACGCAGAGGCTTGGAGGAGTACCTGGAGAAAGGTGAGGGAGAGAGCGACTGAGAGGCAGGGTCTTTGCAAAGCCTTGGGTACAGGTCTGCAGCATGGTTTTATCCTAGCTTCCACACAGTTTTGTCACTTGGAGGCAGATCGTTTTGTCTGCCTGGCAGTTAAAGTTGGGTTGCTTGACTGCACTCAAATCACAGTCCTATGGCTCTTCTAAATATGAAGTGTATGATGTGTACTAGTGTATAACCACTTTAATTTTGTATACAGTACATAAAGAGTCTCAACCTAATATGTTTGTTTTATCTGCAGTGTGCTCTGTACGGGTAATTGGAGAAAGCGACATCATGCAGGAGTTCCTGTCTGAATCAGATGAGGTGAAAAAAATTAATTGTGTAGAACATTTCATATATGTATCCAATTGTTTTTCCTGGTACTCACTGTGCAGTTGTTGTCTTTGTCATAAAAAAGAATTATAATGGTGTATCAGATGTGGAGTTGAGAATAGCCATGCCTGATCAAACAACACTCACTGTCAGAGTTCGCAAAAACTCTACTACAGATCAAGTGTATCAGGTAAATGCACACATAGACTTGTGTAACAGTCATCCATGTCTTATTGTTCGTTCTCTTAATGACTCTAATTGTCATCTCTCCCCAGTCTGTTGTCATGAAATTGGGCATGGACAGTGTGACAGCCAGCTATTTTGCTCTGTTTGAAGTCATCAATCACACATTTGGTGAGTAAAAACATGTAACTGAAGCAGAGATAATATATAAGCAAATGCTCACCATTTAACCCTGAAACTATCTTACATCTTAAAGCATTGCAAAATCTTGACTTTCAACAGAGTTATTGACAGCTGCTATATTTCCTGAATGTATGTAATGTTTCAAAGACAGCTATATAAAACTTAATGAACAGTAGATCTTTGCAATCAACACAGCAACTGTGTTCAAGTTTGTTTGCTGCAAATAAAGTGTGAGTACAGTAGCGTCATGAACCAAAGCCCAAGCTTGTTTGTGTCAGACATATCTCTTTTTTTTAATCCCCTAGAGATGTAGGATAAGTAACTCCTGTTTTATACCAGCTGTAAATATAAATTCCAAAACCCTTATTTATTGGTGTATGTGTGTATATTAGTTTATTTTGACTTAGAAACTGTTTTCTTCTATAAACCTGAGACCATTTAAGATAGACTGAAGTGAAATGGGCAGCTGTTCCATAATCCCACATTAGATATCCATCCACACTGTTATCATCAGGTTTGGAGGACCACATGATGCTAAATGAGTCCACGTGCTAAGCTGGTCTACTTCCAGTTCAGACTTGCTATCTATTGAAAAAATTTGGCCCATTGTATCAGGCAAGAATAGGAAAAAAACATTTTACATTTCATAACTACAGCAGATGGATTCCTCAGCTTCCAAATCAGTGTTGCTAAGCAGAGATGATGCAATACAAGGTAAACATACCACTGCCTCAACTTTTTTCTTAAATATGTGGTTGGCAGTTTCAATGTGTGAAATTCTGTCTTTGTACTTACATCGGTTAAATGAAGTGTTTAGATTCATCTAAAATAAACTCTTTTATCCATATTTTGTGGCACAGAGTTGGTGATTTTATTATCAGAATTAAGCAACTGCTGTTGTTCCCAACAAATGAGAAGAGCAGTTGTTTTTAAAGCATTTTTCATTAATCAAAGCCTAAACTAAGTTATTGTACCCGATTAAGTCATTAGATAAGTCAGGCATCACATAAGTTAATACAATCACAGTGAAGACAAGCTTCTGCCAAATTGAACTGAAATCAAATCAGTGTCATAATTATTGATTAAACTTCATCAACCTCCTGATAAGGTTTAATAGGTGATCGGGGAGGCAGTAAGATTTGTTATCAGGTCCTTATGAATGTCTGTGGTGGGCTGACTGACTGACCCACCAACCAAAAGATCGGCCGACATTCCCAGAAATGTTCTTCTAGTTTTTGGTAGAAATACAGCAAAGGTTGTGTAACATTTAATGCCCACACATATTTCTGTTATCTTTTCTCTTTAAAAAAGGAGAGAGAGATAATAGATTTCTCTTCTTTAATATTTTACACAAAAAAAGCTATTTTAATTTCTACTTGCTTCCTTCCTTTGACTTGCGTTTCATTCTCCCTCTATTCTTCAGTGCGTAAGCTTGCCCCCAATGAGTTCCCCCACAAACTCTATGTACAAAACTATACCTCAGCCATCCCAGGAACCTGCCTCACCCTGCGCAAGTGGCTCTTCACCACAGAAGAAGAGACTCTGCTCAGTGATAACCAGCTCGCTGTCAACTACTTCTTTCACCAGGTGTCTGCATGCAGTATATCTGTCTTTTTTAATAGTATGGCATTTATGTATGTTATCTGTGTTAAGCAGTATCCTCCATTGTACCACCTTGCAGGCTGTTGATGATGTGAAGAAAAGCTTTATCAAAGCTGAGCAGAAATCTTATCAACTACAAAAGCTGGCAGAACAGAAGAAAATGTCCATGGTGAGTCTCACACACATCAACCACACAGCACCATCCTGTTTCACAGACACTGATAGTTTCTAATATATGTAGCTCAGTATGTTGTCTGCACGAACGACAGTGTTGTGCAGGTTATGGCAGTCTAACACAAGCCCTGCAGCCTTACTTAGTGTCACACACAGGAAAATAAATCAGTGGCTACAAAGAATGAATTATAGTGTTTTTTTTTTTTTTTAATAAAGTTAAAAAGGTTTCTTCAGACTGCGTCCCTCTGTATTTCCACTGTGGTCTAAAGTCCAGGCAGATTAGGCAGTTCTACTAGTCTGAGGAGCAGTGGAAGTGGAATACAGGTGCTGTCAAACTAAGGTCCAAGCTAAGGACTTTGACCCTAACTCTTGCACCCACCCCTTTGTTTTGCAGGGATAATGTGTCTCTTGCCTGTTTTAGATTAAGGATTAGCAGATGCCAAGCTCTTTATGAGGGGAATTTAAGGTCATTAATGATAAAAACGTGTCTTTTCTGCTCACTGCTTCTTTTTCTCTCAGTACTTGAGTTTGTTGAGGGGTTGTGAGGGCTACAATGAGATCATATTCCCTCACTGTTCCTGTGACTCGCGGCGTAAAGGTCACGTAATCACAGCCATCAGTATACACAATTTCAAGTTGCATGCCTGCACAGAGGAAGGCACACTTGAGGTAAGTCAGATTGCTTCTTAGCAAATATGCCTTTTTATATACAAGTAACGTGCATTGAAGGGAGCTTATTAAAGTTCCTGTGTTGCCCCAGAACCAGGTAATTGCATTTGACTGGGGCGAGATGCAGAGGTGGGACACGGATGAGGAAGGCATGGCTTTCTGCTTTGAATATGCACGAGGGGAAAAGAAGCCACGATGGGTCAAGATATTTACACCTTATGTAAGTTTTACAAAGTTTATGTTTTAATGTTATTGTTGCTGGTTGATGCATATCTGGTAAAGCACAGCTTTTGCAGTCATACAAATTATGACCTTTTTTTTAAAGAAGACATGAGAAAAAGAAAGAGTTTTCCTGATTTTCCTGACATTCTTTTAAAAGAAGATATTAAAACCTCAGTAGCAACAATCTAAATCTGATTCTCTTTCTGTTTTCCATGCTTGGATAATGTTTAGTTTAACTACATGCACGAGTGCTTTGAGAGAGTCTTCTGTGAGCTGAAGTGGAGGAAGGAGGTAAAGAAATCCCACTACCCTGCATAATGACTGCCTCTTTTACAAGCTTCATCTGTTTTACATGTAGCTGGTATGTGTGTCTGCAGGTCGAAGAGGAGGCTACGGACAAGGACAACAAGAACTGCCGTAAAGATGGTATGTGTGGCAAGGTAAGGCTTTGCCTGCCTCTGTCCATTGTATGATTAAAAAATAGCCTAGGTGGACTTCTCTGTCTCTTGACTTTGTGTTTCTGAGCTTGTGAGATGTGATCCTGGTTGCTGTTTTTCTTACAGAATATTTTCCAGCTGCTGAGGCACAGAAGGGATGGGGGAACGTAGGAAAGGAGATCGTCACCACTTAAGAACAGCGGCATTACCGAGTCAGCTCAGCTCTGGCCCTGACTTAGCCTCAGACCCAGCAGCACTTGGCTATTATTTACATGGGCATCATTTTCACTCCTTTAACTACATACAAGAAGCTTCTTCCCTTATGCCAAGCCAACAATAAACCAACAAGCATCTGCTGTTAAATCCAACACATCATAACCATGCATCAAGCAGAGCATTGAGCATCTATAGGCTCAAAGTGATGGATTCATGCAAGCCCTTTCTTCTTGGCAGGGAGACAAAGTGGAATTTGACATGCTAATGAGGAGGTTTTAAATCTCTAATCAGTAGCACTGTGGGAAAAAAACTGAAGTGATTTTTGGTGTACTAATGAATGAAACTGAAAGCTGTTAGCACTCACAAGTCGGAACATCAAAAACAGTAATCAGCTAGTCTTAGGACTGACCACTGGAAGATACTAAAGATTAAAGCAGCGGCGTGTCATACGTTTGTGGACTCATGTTAACCATGCATGCATGGAGCCCCAACGGATGAAGCAAACCAGAGCGAGGACCCATAATGTAAGTCACGGCTAAATCATGTCACACACTTATTATTTTCATCAATTTGGTGCCACATTTGCATTAACTATAAAAAAAAAAAGCTAGTAAAATTGTATTTAAAGATAAAGACAGATTTTTTATATGTTTTTAAGGTTTTTTTGTTTGCTTTTGGGTGCACTCAGTGAAGGATCATGTACTGCACTTTATCCAACAGTATGAACAACGTCCATATGGACAAACTCTTACCTGGGAGGCAATAGATGGGCATAATGTGATAAACTTACTTTATGTCTATGTTTGACTGACTGACTTTAGTGTGGATACACACTGCATCAGAAACTGGGTGGAGTGTTGTTCAAAGCCATGCATTAAATTTTTTTGTACAGTATTTTGTGAACAATCCATACAGATGTTTTCAGGCCATTGTAGAGCAGCAGGCTGGAGCACTGCCTGATAATTCAGTGTATAAGTGTTTTTATTGTGTATTACAGAGAATAGACAGCAGGGGTCCTTCTCCTCCTGTTTGTTCTTTGGATCACAGTGATTACTTCATCTCTGGAAGCTCTCACAGGGTTTATTATTATAGGCTTGTAATTTAAATGGCTTTTCCAGTATTTATCTCTATAGCTGGTGCTTTGCTGTACTGGTCAACTGTTCATCCACTATGAGCTCTGACTAAGTGGGGTTAGTCTCTTAACAGAATGGATGGTTATCATCATTATATGATAAGTTGAATGTGAACATGTGACTACTTAGTCATTAAACCCCTCCTAGCAACAGCTGAAATGGCTAAAGTGCAATAACATGAATGATTTGATGTTTAATGCCCTTTCTAAACCAACCCAGTTAGTGTGCTAAAAAACGTGATAAGTCATGTAAAATGTAAAACCTGCTTATCTGATCATCCAATCAGATGGAAAAATACAAAAAAACTGTATTGTACTTACAAGTTATTAGATCATTAGACATTGACACTCTAGCGGGTGGTATTAAATATTGTCACCCAGTCCAATATTCTTATTCAGTCTTATTAATCAAACCTTATTGGCTTTATTGAAACTCCCATTAAGACGAAACTATTAAGATGGGGTTTTTTGCACATTTTGAGAGCTCTAACTAAAAGATATTACACATTCAGTTCGCTCTAACGTTTGGTATAGGCATAAACTGTACAAAATCAAACTAATGTTTAAAGCAAAAACCTTGTCCTAGATTTTATAAAGCTTATAACAATACTAGAAAATCCTCCCCCTTTTATATTGACAAATTACAATGCCACAGAATGTCATTAGATAATAATAATCTGTTAATGCTTCGCCCCAACTGATATTTAGCCAGTAATCTGAACATCTACAGTCATTTTACACATCAAACAGACATGCTGGCTGAGTTATGAAAACACATCAGTGGCCGCTTCTGGTAGTGGTTGTTATAATGACGGTGCTGTTCACAAAGGCATTTTACGTGATAAATGAGCTTAAGAAGACCTCTGTGGGTGCGTACAGGAGGTTTAATTGAATGTGTTGAGCCTTTAATTGAAAGATTGAATGTGCAATCCCGAAGGCCGAACACATTTCTTTGGATTCTTTTCTGTTTACTGAACCAAGTCTAACATAATCGATTGTCTGACACCTTGAAGTGTGCACTCTGTTCAACTCAGCTCCACATTTCTTTCTTTCTTGGTCTGACTACAGTAAAATGTCATGTACATTATTTATTTTATTACTATACAGTTCACTTCAGCTTACAAGGTCTGGCATTTATAGAGACACGATAAGAGTATGGAGATTGACAAGCTGCAAATCCATCAACTGGTTGAAATGTAAAATTTAAGATGCATCGCTTACTGTATTAAATTGTAACATATTCTTTTAAATAAACTGATTTATTGATGCTGAGGTCATTCTTTGTTTTGTTTGGAGTGTGAAACAAACCAGCAGGTAGAAACCAAAAGATAAGAGCTGCCAAAATTACAAGTTTTTTTTTTTTCTCCTTAATGAGCAGAGTGAGTTGGTTTTGCACTTTTCCCCACATTCTCTTTTTGCACCCCACATGTGTTTTCCATCTGATCTCCTCATTGCTCCACTCTTTTTTTTTTCTTTTCTTTTGCAATTCTGGCCTCTTTCAATGAGATCTGGGAAACAATTATCCAACAGGCAATGAAACGGCTGTTCTGGATCAATCTGCATCCACTATCTGCATCAGGTAATTTATCTATTGACTGTTAGTGGTGTGGGCTGTTATTGCAGGACATCTGAACAGTTATCATCTGTGTGGTAAAGGACTTGTACTAAGAGCTGTCGTACAAATGATCAGACTTCAGTGCTGACTGGTTTCTTACCATGTTGTCTCTTTGCATTTCAGAAAAAAACGTAATCATTTTCTATTTTGCATGTTCTCCTGTACAAAGGTTATTAATACTGTGAGTGTATTTATCTGTTGTGATCTGGCAACCTGACTGGGATGTTTCCATCCATCCATTGAGAGAAAAACTGATGGGCAAGCAGGTAAACAATCACACCGCTGCATTATTACTTTAGAGTTGTCAGCAAAATTGTTAAATCTTCATTGAAAAGAGAATCCAGAGTAATGGAGATTTAATCATTTTTTTTGCCAACTGTGTAGCAAGAGCTTCCTTTCATTACTTTTAAATCAGTTCAATTCTGTTTTAATGGACATTTTTAGTTTAAGTCTCAACCATGAGTTGCAAAACCCAACATTGTGCAAAAATTTTCTGAACTGATTAATTTTCATAACTTTCACCACAACACTAAACACCAAAATATTTCAGGAAAAACAACACTGAACTTTTTTTGTTTTTCAGAAAACCCAGCATCAGAATCCCTTTAAATTTTGCAGCTTTTCCTTATTTACTCCACGAGAGCAACAACAACAGAAAGCTGACAGGACCGCACAGCAGCAGTCACCAAACAGTTTGTGTTGATGAGAACTGATGCCACAAGGATGGCCAGTTTCAGGAGTATGTGTGGTTACTGCATTGGGTCTGCAGCAGGGTCCTTACTTTACCACTAGAGCAGTGAGTGTGGGTACGTGTTTGCACCTCTCCTTGTGTCTCTGGGTGTGTGTGCAAATTTGTGCGACAACTGCAGCCACAGATTGCAGTGGTCCCTTGATACAAAGACAGATTTTCTGTATCCCGCCCTCCTGCTCGCTGCATCATGTTCAGTTGGCTTCTCTGAACAAACGGCTCTGCGTGAGCTGTCGACACGGAGCAAGTGGTTGACTGAGTCGGAGAAGGAGGAGAGGAGAGTGTCTGAGATTTATTACCTCTGCTGTATTGCATCTCTCAGCAGCTGCACCACTCACACAGACAAAAGGAGTTCAGTAGGTCGTTGACATGCACAATGTTTTTCTCTTATGGTGAGCTACCCTCCTGGTGCATGATGCTTACAATGAAAAGTTTCAAATCAAATTAATAGCCTCAGGAGTAAAGGTATAAGTACAGCTGTGCCAAGACATCAATTAGCTAAATTCGATCATCATAAAGTGTTTGCATTATTTCATAGTCAATCATTTTAAATGAGAACGTTTGCCAGGATCTGTCACATAAATCCCGATGAAGACATCCTCCTTCAGTTCTGAATATATGTCCAGTCACCCCTAAATGCCGGTCTAAGTGCAGTTTAGCAGCAGCAGCAGCAGCATTCAAGAAGAGGGAGAGGAAAAGGAAGAAAGGGATTCATCCTTCCACTTCTCTCCCTCTGCTTTTCCCTCTCTCATTAATGAGCAATCAGTTAAAAACTTTATTGGTTCCTTTGTGCACTCTCAGCACATTTTTTTCCTGCCTCCTCTGTTTCTCTCAACTAAACCATGAAACAACCTTGTTCTCTCTTTCATTCTGCATCCTCTCTGTGCAAAGCCCTCCCCTCCATCTCTTTCCTCTCTTCCTTCTACTTTTATCACCGCGCTTCATTACTTCTATCGTCCTTTCTCTGGTTCTTGTTCTTCTGCTTCACGTCCTCTGTCCTCTGTTTTTTTTTATTCATTTTTTACCTGGGAGAAAAGGGATGGATCAGAACATGTAATAAATCCCCCCAAAATAGGAAAGACAGAAGAGTTTATTTAACAATATTTACAGCTGACTCAGTCACAATCCATATTCAAGTGTTTCAGCATTTCTATATATTAGCTGTTATGTTTGGGATTCAGAGTCAAAACCACAGAGATGCTCTGAAAACATACTGATTTTGCTAAGAGATTGGTGGAATTATATTTATGTGTCTTGTCCAAGCACATCTGACCTATAATTTTCTCCCTCACATACTATTCACATACCACAGTTTGCTCCTCTTTGAGACACATAAATTTAATAATAATTGTTTGAAAAGAAAACAAAAACAAAACAAAACAACTGGGCATTTACTGGACTAAAATGCTTAAATAGATAATCCCTGGTATGTGAGTCTAATCAGAAAGTAGAGCCTTTTTTATTGAGTTTTTCACATTGATGCACTAATTAAGTTAAGTTGTAGACAAAAAATATTAAATATATTCTATTACATAGTATTATGACACTGACATCTTAATATGAAGTAAACATGTCTAGAAACAGTGATGCAAAAATGAATGCATAATTTCATCATCCCAATGTATAAACTTAGCATATAAATTAAGGTTGTTGATGAAGTTGTTGATGGTTAGTGAGCGTCCACTAGTCAACTAGGTCAACTAGTTCTCAGTTGGTTTGAGGTCTGGACTCACAGCAGGCTATTTCATCCTTCCACTCCCAAATTGTGGAGGTACTTTGTGATGATCCTGGCTCTATAGGAGAGAGCGTTGTCATCCTGGAGGATGAAGTTATGTTCCAGATTCTGGAGCCAGGAGTGATCCTGGCTCCAGAATCTCATTCCAATATGTGCCGATATCATTTAGTGCCAATCAGGTAGCAGTGGTACATCTGTGAGTGACACACATCAGCAGCACTTAAATCTCAAAACAAGAGTAATTACCAAGAGAATATTGCAGAGGACTTTGGTACGTTTTTTGGGCACTACCCAATTCTCAAGAAGCATCATCCTAACAAATTGTACCTTGTTGTAAAGGTGACTAATCAAACTTTCCAGTGATGTATTACATCACTTGGTATCCTCAAAGGGGAGAAATAATCGACCAGTCACAAATGTTCCTTACTTTTTGTGCTAACTTCATATGATTTAATGGTTTCATTATTTTGAATTTTATCTTTGTAAAACAAATTTAATGTGGGAAATTGCTCACTCCAATCATTTTTGACATCCTATCTAAGAAAAAACTTAAACCAAACAACAGAATACCATGACAAGGTTAACAATCCAGAATCCAGTATGGCTGGAATACATATGATAAATTTAGTAAAAGTGTTGGCAATTTGTTAGGATTCAATGTCTACTCTAGAAATGGACACTGGGATATTATTATCCCAGCTTTGTTTGGGTATATTTATTATGTCTCAGTGGAACAACACTACATCTCTCACCATTACTGTCTAATCAGTGTGCTATTTAATGCAGTCCTGTTGGTAGTTTCAGCTCTGTTTAGTCTTTCTTAACAAATAAAAAAAAAAAAAAACACTTGTTGGGGTTTCCTAATACATAATGCAAATAAATTAACCTTTAAGACTAATTAAAAAAAAAAAAAGAAAAATCAAACAAAAGCAAGAAACCCCTCTTGAAGGCATGATGAATAAATGTATATGGTGCTGATAAACCTCACTCTACCCTTCTTCCTACAAAAATTACCTTTACTGGAGCCTGACTGCAGCTACAGAGGTGCTTTAGTCCTTACATGCAGAAGACCTGCTGATCATAAGAACACTTAGCACTGTCAGCACCAGCTAGCGATTGAACACTGAGTTCTCTTCATCATTAAAATGACTGAGGTCTCTTAGCACTGCAACTGCCAGTCTTGGACAAAGTCTTGGACACTGCCTCTGCCATAATCAGTGTGAAATTGTGTACCTTCATCACTTAATCAGCATCAGTTACATTTCTATGAATTTATATTTGAACTGCAGGCACAAGGGTTGCACTTCCATTGATAACTAGTGGAGTACAATACTATGAAGTTTAGAACTGCTAATTCTGCTTGAGTTTAAAGCTCATCATTTGACATGCAGTATATCAGTATCAACTTCCTCAGAACTCGGTATCTCCATGTGGTGTTCCACTGAGGTCACACAGTTACACAGCAGACTTTCTTCTGAGGACCTTATTCTCAAACCTTTTCTGATTGAAATGTTAAATTTAAGAAAATCATGGCATCAGTCCACAAACCAACCCCCACTATTAGCAGCTATGTAAATGGGAGCATGTCTATGTTCCATGAGGAAAATGAGCGATAATGTTTGAAGGTCCATATTCCACTCCAGGTTACAAAATGGGAAATATTCACAATTCTGTGTCCCAATGTCGCTGACAGCAGTTGTGCTTCCATCAAACCTTGTCACACCTCTCTTTTTATAAAATCTGGGGGGTTTATTTTACCTCTCAGAGGAAGTCTTTTGACAGTGCTATTCCAAAGTTGGGTGCAGCCATGAGGATAGCAATGGTACAGATGATGTTGAAAACACTGAAGCCAACCAGGCAAAGTCGGTCAATGACAGCTGCAGCAAACTGCCACTGCTCTGCCAGACTCAGCTGGCGGTCCTGCTCGCGAACGCGTTCAACTAAAAACTGCACCTCCACCAAAAGAGCCTGCAGCTGGTTATCCACTGCAACAGATCGGCTAATCCCGCTGGAGGTGTGGAGGACCGTTGATCTCATACCACCAGCCTCCAAGCCACAGGGCCCAGAGGTTGTGGCTGATGGGTCTGGGTCTGGAGAGACTGGGGGTTCCAGTGGGGGGCTCCCAAATTTGGAAGATTGAAGATGGTGATGTATTGGTATATCTCCAACTGGTCCTCCTCCTTCTACTGCAGCTCCACCATCTCCTTCTCCTCCTCCAGTGTTACTCCTCCCATTACTGGTGGTCCTGCCCCTCTGTAATGGTTCCAGTTCAGCAGTGGTCTGGAAGGTCTGGAAGCCCATGTAAGGAAGATGGCCATTAGGCTGAGGCTGTGGATTGAAGCTGGGGTCTCTGTGGCTGGGGAGGATTACAGCCTGGGAGTTGGGCCTGATAGGAAGTGGGTATGACAGAGGGTGGCTGAGTTGCACAAGGCTGGCCTGGAGGGAGCTGAGGCTCTGTGGGAGGATGGAGGGTGCCGGGGTGGGGATGGTGGTGGTGGTTGTGGTGGTGGTTGGAGAGGACAGGGTCTTACTCTGAGAGTCTGCTTGGCTGCTGGAAAGTGTAGGCTCTGCACCCTCACCTGGACGCTTCATTCTCAGAAACCACGGGACCCACTGCAGCAGAACCAAGTGCACCTGAAAGTCAGTGACACCAACATGAACCATAAAATTAACAAAGGTCTTGGAGCCACATTATTACAAATACAGTAACAAGGAAAGGTTTTGTTGAACTTCCTGCTTCTGTAAATATTTAAATAAGTAGAAGATGACTGTTTTAACATTATCTATTTATCATATCAAAGACTGGTGTATTGCTTTTAGTTACTTACTAGGGTAATGAGAGGTCACATTTATGTAAGGCCAGGTCATGCAAATTTGAAAGCTCTATAAATACTCTGACTCATCAAGCATAATCTAGAAAACAGCCACTTAGCATCTATACAAGCACTCTGAAAATTAATATAATTGATGCCCACAGAGCAGGGGGGTGTTGTAAGGCAGTAAAGTGCTTTCAAGTAGCTATTTTGTTCAGTTTTTAATGTAATTAAGAAATGACATTTAACAGCAACTGTGGAATTCAGTTTGAGACAGAAGATAAAGAAAATTTTATGAGAGAACTGTTCCTATAATACAGACAAGCCAGAGCCCCTGTTTTTCTACAAAAGCTTCCCAAGAATTATGAGACATTAAAGTGATAGTGGATTGATATGTTGTACATTCTCCTTCCTGACAAAAAAAGATAAAATAAAAAAGCAGATTAAGACAATTACACAAAAACATTTAATTTGTAATTTTTTAAACAAGTGTTAAAGATGGAATTAGAATAAAGTTGGGCTCTGTTGGGGATGTTCTGTTTTGTTGTGGTTTGTTTGTGTGTATGTGTTTTGTTTGTTTTTAAAGGTCATTTCTTGAAAATAACAGCCCTACAGCTATTAAACACAGTGGTTGATAAATCATGCTTTGGGTGTTGGCACAGACGTTAGAAAAAATCAATTCTGGAAGTAAAATTAACAAAATTTAAAAGACATCTTCTACAGTAGGGGAAATTATCAGAAACATATAAATAAATCCACAATGAACCACAGCAAAAGGTGCCAAATGAGGGTTGTAATAAGTAAAAAGGAAAAAATGCCAATAACACCTAAAATATGAAAAAGGTGAAAAGCCATGAAACTCTCCAGGGAGCCAAGTGTTCTCTACAGGTTATTCAAACTGGTTTTGTGCTTTTGTCCTTTTTTTTCTAAGGTTTTTCTTAAAATTTAATGAAAATATAGTTATTTAACATATTAAAGAAATTTTTAATCCTTAATCTTGCACGCTTTGGAAATATTTAATTTTAATAACAGAAACCAAACGGTTGGCCATGGATGCTTCAAACTTACCCACTTGATTGGCTTACAGTATGTTGTTAATTATTCATAATTATGTATCCAAAATTGATAAGAAAAGCCTTCCATAAGTTGAAATTAACTTGGATGGTGTAACTCACCCAACGTGGCATATGTCCATTATCAGGGCTGTGGTGATGAAACTGCAAGACAATGACTGTGGCCACCACTGACATCCCGACAATCACCATGGTGCTGGCAAAGTACTGACCTGAAATACACATGAGTATGTGCTCACAGTCTATATGCTATGAATACAGTTATTAACACTAAAGACAAATTCTCACATACAGATGCACATATGAACACAGGAAGAAAAGCAACTAACCAATCAGTGGTACAGAATCTGAAGTGGCAGGCATGATCTCTGCAACCATCAGCATGAAGACCGTCAGAGAAAGCAGAACAGTGATGCCTGAAGGCAGCCACAGGCCACCAGGGAGTCATGGGTTGCAGAGAAAAGAGAAGAGACAACCCTTGAGAGGAAGAGGTGCACAAGTGCTTTGCAGTGTATTTGGTATGCTGTGCTTGACTTCTTGCCACAGTCATCTGTCTTTCTAACACTCATTACAATACATATTCAGTTTCACTCTTCGTCTTCTCTCTTTCCTTGTTTGTCACTGTCTTCCTTTTATCTCAGCTGTTATGATACTTTGTCAGAAAGTCAGAGATTTTGTTATAGAAGAAAGATTTTGTTATCTGAGAAACATTTTCACATGGATAGTGCAGAGGAATGCACCACATGGAAATGTATTTTGTCTTATTAGCAAACACAGAATCTAAAAATATGTCCATTTCCTGTTGTCATGCCATTTCTCACTTCTCTGTGATTATTATTAATTCCTCACCGAGGCTGATTTTCTCCCCTGAATTTGCGGGTAGCAGGAAAACTAGCAGGGTCATAGAGGAGAGGAGCACACAGGGGATGAGGAGGTTGAGAGCGTAGAACAGGGTTCTCCTTCGTAATGTCACCACAAATGTAACATCAGGGTAGGGCTCTGCACAGCAGTCATAAAAAACCTCATGACGATCTCCAGGGACCTCTGAAAGTATGATGGAAGACATAAACTCTCACTAACGTATGAAGATGCTATATTTAGTAACATGTAAGGAATAGAGGAGGGCCAGACTTAATTACAGTGATCTGCCTTACAATGCTTTAAATACTACTGTTATAACCAGCATCTAAATGCAAGCCTGATTATCTTTGGGTCTTTACTGATGAGGTGCTTATGAACACTCTTAATGCAACACAGTGTATCATCTAGTCTTACCCAGAAGATCCCACTCTCCATTGGGCATGTATCCTGAGACATCTGCCTCCTTCATCTGGATGTCCAGCAGCCAGCCATCGAAGGTCCATGATCCAAACTTTAACTCACAGCGTTGGATGTCAAATGGAAACCATCTTACATCCACGTTACATGTGCTGACAAATATTCCTTGGAACCCAGAAAAACAGAGAAAATAGTTATCAGTCAAGTAAAATCATTAGACGTGATAGAGGGTGGGAAGGGACTTGATTAATAATTTTGCTTGGTGCAGCCATGTGGAAGTAATAGAAACTGAAAATATTTGACTGCAGTAAACATTTTTCAGAATTAATTTGCTGCAGTGAGAGCACTGCTGCATTTATGCTAACTGACTAAACACTTTGTTTTTGAAGTAGAAAACCCCACCTGATAAAACATACCTGGAGGCAGATACTCACAGAAGCCACTGGAATTAACCAGCACATTGGTCTTAAAGGTGGCATCAAACTTATCATGAGCACTGAAGGAAGGTAACAAAGTGAGAGATTAGAGATAAGTGGCAGCAGCGGTTATATGAATGTATATGTGTTTGTTTGTCACACACCTGTTGTATAGCAGTATGTCAGGTGTCCAAACCTGGTCAGGAGTAAAACGAAGGTTCTTGACTCCAGGATATTCGGACTGGTTCCACTGGAGGTAGTGGTCATACCACTGCTGGAAGACACAACCACAAACTGGTTTAGCAATAACTACACTAAAGCAAAGAAAAAGAAAAATGGTCCTGTTTTTTACTTAAGCTCTTCCATAAAGATCTATATTTCCTAACTGAATTTAGTGAAGTGCTTTGAGGCACAACTGTGATTTGTAGTTATGGGCTACAAAAATAAAGCTGACTGAGATTCATTCAGTTCTCATCATGCTCATACTGAGGCTATGTTTAGGATAGAAGGAAGAAACTGTCACCCTCTGAGGTGCCCATTATTATAATAATAAAACCCAACCAGCATCCAACATTACTCCGTGTAATCTCGCAAAGGCCTGGAAAAAAGCTTTCCTCTACACAGATCAACATAACATTATTAATATGATCTATTATACTTACCATCTGCAGCCAGGCATTTGTTGTGAGGATCTGATTCTTTTCATCCTTGCATGACATAAAGCAAATGAGAGAATAAATTATTTTTTGATCTAAAGGATAATTTCAAACTTTTTTTTGTCTGTCTTAATACAACTGCTGCTGTGATTATTACACCTGCTCATACTTGGTGCTGGACAGGTTGTGCAGTATTTCTTTCATCTCATAATAATAATTCAAGTGCTTGTAGTACAATTCAGCCTGCTCTATTATGTGAAAAGCTCCATAAACTCCAGGTGGATACCTCCGCCACCACCTGGATTTAGAACTACCTAACAAACAGGCCCCAGTTTGTGAGACTGAAAGACTGTGTGTCTGAGGTGGTGGTCAGCAGCACTGGAACACCACATGGGACTGTACTCTCGCCATTTCTCTGCATATTATACACCTCAGACTCCCAGTACTACTCTGAGTCCTGTCATCTGCAAAAACACTGTGATGAATCTGACGGTGTTGAAAGTATTAAAAAACAATTGTCTCATCTTGAACACAAACAAAACAAAAGAGGTGATTGTTGATTTCAGGAGGAACAGGAGTAAACAAAACACTGCTTACATCCTGGAAGAAGAGGATGTGGAGGAACAGAAGTACCTCAGAGTTCAGCAAGAAAATAAACGAGACTGGAAATACTGAACCCTAACGACAGAGCAGACTCTACTTAAGGGAGCTAAGACCATTCAACATCTGCACTGAGATGTTGCAAATCTTTTATAAGTCTGTTGTGGAGAGTACAATCAGCTTTGCAGCCATCTGTTGGGGCAGCAGCATCAGAACCAGAAACTTTAAAAAAATCAATTCTTCACATCTTCAACACAACACAGTGACAAAACAACTAAGCATGTTTAGTGACAGACTTCTTCAACCCCAATTCAAGACAGAAAGGTTTTGGGGGGGAAAAAAACCTACTACAATAATACAATTTCCCTCTGTGATAAATAATGTATATTTCCTTTTATTTTCAGTAATCGTGGAGGAGACAGAGAAGCCATTCCTCACTAAAAGGCATGTGACATGTGTGAAATACCTATACACGCAAACATGGGGATGGCAGCATCAGTCAATGGGAATGAAAATGCACTCCAACAACTTATCTCTGCTTTGCTCTTGTGGTGGAGTATTTATAGCATTGATTAGGGAAAAATATATATATATATATTATATAAGATTTTTTAATGTATCTTTGAATTTTCTTTGGGTAGATTTTTTGCATCAATTGATTCTCTGGTTGCATAACTGTCTTAAGCATTTTTGATGCCTTGCATACCACGTCCATGACCTGCATTAGAGTGAAGGAGAACTGAACAGTGAGTGTCTGGGAGTCGTTGGCCACTGGTCTTTCCATGGGGTTGTAGTCTCTCATTAGCTCTCTGAGCAGAAAACGCTGGTGTGGACCCTGGACTGTGACTGAATGGGGAAGGGTTATTAAAGAAGGGGAGAAGATGGTAAAGAGAGAAAAAAAAAGAGTTAAATCATGACAGGAGAGCAGGAAGTAACAAATAAAGGAAAAATCATCATAGAAAAAGGTTAAGATTACAATGATAGTTTGGCAAATAGTCAAACATAAGGACCACCTAGAAATGAGGCTGTGAGGGTGACAAAGGGCAGAAAACACAGAATAGAAGCAAGCAGAGGCAGGAAGAAAAAACGGAGGAACAGACAGAAAGAATCCTGCTCTTCCTAATCAATTTTGTCTCTGATTGATCACCAGCACCCGTTGGAGTCTTTCCATGCTTGTAAAAATGTCTTTTTCATTCTATGCAGGAAATCGTGAAGCCATTAAACACTGAAACACCCCAGACAGACACACACAGCACTCACAACAATGAGGCCAATAGAATCTTTCTCTCTTTGGCCTGTAAGTTGCCAGGGGCTTTAAATCACTCCTGATTAACTCTCACAATGTAATCTCTGTTGATTTGGAAGGTGCATTGCTGGTGGGTGTAAGAAGCACATTTTAGAAGCAACTAACAAGTATTTAAAATAGTTGTGGAATACTTGTTCTTTGGCCCAATTATACTTACTTCACATTAGGAGTGCTCCAGTAAATGGTGTATGATAAATAGACTAAACGTGGACTCACTTACCAGACCTAACATAATATCTATGTGATTCCACAGTTGCTATGCTCATAATTCAGATTAATGGTCTCTCAGTGTCCATGACATCTAGCTGTAGTAAATCTACCCCAACAATCACCACTTTCTTTTGCTTAACAAGTATATATACAGCATGAAACTGTTTAGGCACCTGTGAAGCAGTGATATCTGTAGATAGTGAGAAATCAAAAGATGACTTAGATTTTTTTTAATGGTGTTACACTAAAAAAAGAGACTTGTATCACACACACACACACACACACACACACGTGCGCACACATATATATATATACACTTTATAAGCAGTTAAAATCTACCCTGCTAAAAAAGTTTTCATTAAATTTTACACTTTTTTTAAACATAACTTTGCTCATCAAGGCCAAGAGATTACATCTGTTTTTCCCAGGACATGTTTTCAAAATGCATCACATTGGTTCAGGCATTTGAACTTCATATGCTGACATTTGCTGAAGGTGCAGAAAAGACATCCTCTGATGACTCTTCCACATATGTCATATTTGTACAGGTGCTGCTGCACAAGATTTTACTATCACTCTAGAGCTTTACCATAAGGTTTCTCTGAATTATTCTCAAGCAGGAGCTTTGATTTGCCTTTTAGCAAAACTGGCACTAATTCTCTCTAAATGTCTTCATACTGTTAGAGACCTCCATTTCACCTCCACCATTTCCATTAATTGATATCACTTAATTACATTAGGAACTGAGGAAATGATCACCTGGAAACTCTTTGCTGTATTCTTATAGCCTTCTCAAGCTTTATGGGCATCATTTATTTTATTTCAAACTACCGAGCAGCTGCTTGGAGGAGGCCAGGGTTGCTGATTGTTTGAAAACCATTTAAGGAGTCCTAAAGTATTTATGAATGAATGATAACAAGTCAAATCTCATAGGGAGTTAACACTTTCTGCACAATATTTTAGGGTCCAATGTTTTGGATCTATCTATCTATCTATCTATCTATCTATCTATCTATCTATCTATCTATCTATCTATCTATCTATCTATCTATCTATCTATCTATCTATCTATCTATATCATTGTCCTTTTGTGTGACAATACACTGGTTGTTGTATTATTGTCTATAACAAGAAAATGCACATCTCAGCAGTGCAATCTGCGATGAAGATGATTACACATTACAATGTTGCTGGCTCAACATAAAAAATAAATCTATTTTCTGTGTATTTGTGTGTGTGTGTGGCTACACACAGAGGGACTCCCTATTTTTAAATGAGCTGCTGTGTGCACAGTTATTAAAATGTACCTTAATTCATACAATAACAAGAGCATGTACAATAAGCTCATGCAGAACACACACTTGCCCATGCATAGTCCCACTAAAAGCGCTGGGTGAAGTCACTCACCTTGGAGCAGAGCTGCAAGTATCAACAGCCAAAGAACCACAGCTTGCTTCATACTGCATTCCTCTGAAGCAGCACAGAAAGAGTGGCACAAGGAGAAACAGAGAGGGATGATTAAAAAGGTTAAAAAAAAGAAAAAAGAAAAGAAAGAAAGAAAATAGGCGTTCTTAAGAGAAAGAGAGACTGAAAAATAAGTGGAGAGATCTTAATACCAGCAATGAGAACAGAGGACAGGAGGAGAGGGAGGAAGAGAAAGCAGTAGATACGAAGTGAGTGAGACACACAGTGAAAAGAATACTCCAATAAAGAAGGAGAGATGCTGTGTGGGAGTGGATCCGAGTTAGAGCAATGGGTGTTTACAAGTGTTGCTCAAATTCATCCTTGATGCTTTTTTGAGCATTAATTCCTGTGAACTTTGTGATATGCAATAAATGTAAAGATGAAAAAAATAAAGATGATCTTATTCACATTTTTCTGAATCGCCAGACCTCAGAAACAGCTTTTAAACCAGGGTTGTGAGATTTTAAAGCACAGTAGAGCATGTCTCTTTAACTGATTTTTTCAAGTTTTTGGACCACTTTCTAATTTACCACCAGGAATAGTATTTGCAAGAATTTTTTTCTTTTGTTTCTGAAGTCACAGTCTGACATGTGTTTCTACATGCTGTAATGCTGACACCCACTGGATATGCCTGTAAATTACTATCTAAATTCTTATGCGTTTAAAGCATGCAAGTTCAAGCATGGTGGTGCCTTACGATGTGCTGTTGATTTGTTTTGTCTAGTTTTATGTTGTTTGTGCATAGCTATGTGAGAAATAAACTGAAATAAAAGCCTTCCACAGACCATCTTTTCCATTCTAATTACTAGACTCTGTAACTAATATCCCACAAGAGGATAAAAAAATTAGCACACTATCATTATTATTATTATTAGTCTTTGAAACTTCAGGAATAAGTTTGCCATGCATGTCATACTTGTCATTTAATTTGATAGGCAAAGAAGTCTACATTATAGCTGATGCAGTGGTACCACTAACTACCCCTTTCTCCCTGATTTTCATTTTGTTTGTATTTTAGCCCTCCTGTTTCTTTGTGATTTTACATTTAATATATTAGTGGGCAGGTCTGTTAAATGTTATTGAAATTTATTTTCTTTAGCCATGTCTACAGTGGTAAGAGTTTTTTTTTTTTTTTTTTTTTTTTTAAGTATATTTTAAAACACAGGCTAACATAAAAGTATGACTTTGGTTTAAAAACACTGCCGAAATATTTCCTCGCAGCTCTGCTCCTCCCCTTCCCCTTTAAAAAGATTTTAAACATGCAAGCGAAGGATACAACTTAAACATAACGGAACCTTGCCCATTTTAACGTCATTCACATGCGACCCGTAGCACGTTTGTTTGAGGTCACGAGTGTGAGCGTCACATCTCCGCGCATCAGTTCTTTGATTGTTTCTATCACCGCATTAATATATTCCACTGAAGCAACAACCCACAGCGCAGGGACGTTGCAAGCTGAGGTAATTGTTTAGAGTTGTATCTTCTCTTTAAATCACTTGGTAAGGCCTGAGTAATGACTTATTTTGTATTTTTGCTATAAGAGGCAATAAAGTGTCATTGCTGCAGGCGGTAGAAGGAAATGGTGCAGAGCCAGCGCGAAGCAAGGCTGCCAGTGATAAGCTAGCAGGCTAGCTAACGCTAGCGGGAAGAAGAACGATGTTCATATGGCTGCTGCAAGCACATTTTAATCCATCGTGTTACTTTAATTTCTCTCATTTGAAAGCGTAAAAGTTTGAGATTCCATGTTTTCGTGTTATTTAAAAGAGAAGTTCGTCTAACCTGTAGCTGTGTAAGTTAAAAGTTAATGTTACTGTAGAGAATAATCATTACCCGGTTTGCTCCCTTCAAAGTCTGCGTCAAACATAAGCATGGGCAGGGTTGATTTCAGAGCTTCATCTGACTTGATTTGCGAGTGATCAGCGTTTCTAGATACCATGGCATTTATAAAAACTAATGGGGTTAATTAATTTATTTATGTACCATGTAAACGTAATCAGAAATGCATTACGTATGAGCAGATCATTCTGTATAGACATTCAGAAAGAATATAACTGCCGTAACGTTAATATCCTGCTTGACTGCAGTTGTGTAAAAACTTAAACTTAATTAAATTTGAATATTAGTTCACTTTTTCGCAGTTGTATTTAAATCACAAGAAACTGGTTAAATTTGGTGTTCATAAGTAAATAATGTAATATTGGAGATGTGAAAAGCGGTTATACTGTGATTTATTTCTATCCTATTACAATTCTGTTATCGAATATTATAGTAAAACTATCAGACTTTGATATGATATGTGTATCTCCCCAATTGTATTAAATTACTACCAGACTCGACCCCCCCCCCCCCCCTTTTATTTTTAATGTGAGAATCTGATCTGTGCATGTGATGTCTCCTCTGGTTCGGTGTGGAGTGTGCTGTTTACATCCAGGGGAGGATGTCCTTGTAGGTGCTCTGTGCAGCAGGTTTATTGCTGCCTCTTCTGCGCCGCGCTCCAGGTCACGTGGTACACACCAGAAACCTAACTTTTAGTGGTAAACGAAAACGAAACTTACTTGCTGTCCCAGTTTATTTTCTCTTACCAATCCGGAGTTGCATTTTCCTTTAACCTCTGTAATGTAACATTGTGCAACAGCCACGCAATACCTACTACGGGACTTATAAGCCACTTGTGAAGTTTGTGGAGAAAACGCGGCCAACCCAAACGAAAGAACCAGCGCATTTTAAAAGACGTTTAACTTACTTCCGGCTAACGTTATACTCTGTATTCCGCCACCGTTTCTGTGTTTATTTTGTAAGTTTGACATTATTCAAGGTTTAAATTATTTTAATTTTCGCGAATTTCGGTTCAGCTGAGCATTGGAAAGGGGCAACGGCTCCGACCCTTTAATTCATCACTATTGAGGCAGAATCAATCTGAAGGTGAGGTGGATAACGTGTGAGCTCGCCAAGCTTCGAGCCTAGTCCAGTAACTTTATGTTTAGACTTAAGCTGGGTTTCATTTTCTTTTTTGAAGTAGCACTAAGTAAACAAGAGCATAGACTTATGTGATGGACAAACTGATGACTTTGCCAGCTGCGGTTTTATTGTGTCTGTTTCTTATCATGGCGGCATAAAGTGTGCAGAAGAGTTGATTCATCACTTGTGAGATGGACAGTTTTGGTCACACGTCTGCACAGGCTGAAAACAGAGAAGCGTTATTCTAAAATAAATAGATAAATACATAGTTGTTTTTTTGGCTGTCAAATGTTGCTTTGCATCAGGGTCAAAATGAGTCGGCTTCAGCCACGTTTGGCCCCCAGGCTGCCAGCCTTGTCGTCCTCTATTACTGTGATGAACCAACACGGTGTTCTCTATTAATGTAGCAGTGTTTGGGCCTGCTCAGCTCTGTGTGACACACCAGTGATGCTGACTGGGCCAAAGGGATGAAACCTGACTCGGTATTGGGTGTCTCCTTGTTGCCAGTCTGAATTATATGAACATTATTGAGTGTTGTCAGGTATGACACTTGAGGCAAAATCAATCTTTGTTGCCATCATAGGAGGATGTTAAAATTCTGAGCTACACAGCTCAAAAAGTATGTCAACATGTACAATACTTTCAGGAATGTGTATATTGGGAGAATGGCGTTAACCTACCTCTGCGTGTCTGCAGGGTTTTCTGTTCACAGCTGTTACGTTTCTACATTCATCTGCCTCTTTTTATCTGCTTCATAATCTCATTCTTATCCTCTGCTACAGTTCCAGACCAAGCAATGATTTGTAAGGCCAGAAATAATACAGAATAGTCACAAGAAGACCTGAATTATTAATCAGCTTCCTTTTAGCCTGGGTTTAAGTTTCAGTATGACAAAGAGAGAAAGCAAGTCACCCTGCAATATCCTTGCAAACCGATTGGGTTATAATAGGAAAATATATACAGCATGCATTAACTGTAGGCAATGTCAGTAAAATAATCTCCTTGGAGCTTGTATAGGTTGTCTGTCTTAATCATAGTTGCTTGAGAAGGTTGAAGAGTTGCTGACAGATCCTGAAGTTGTGTGTTTTTGGCAGGAATGACTGTTTTACATTTGTGGGTCCCCCCACCCCCCTTTTTTTTTTTACTAATGTTACTGCAGTTGTTATTTATTTATTAATACACTCCTAACTTTACTCTTTGGTTTGTTTCAGGTGCTCTCAGCGTGCAACTATTCTGCCCTGATTTTCCATCGGGATATTCTGTTGGTCTTCAAGGACGTGCAATATTACCGAAGCTGCACAGCAAGCTGCATCAGCCCCCTTTGTGCCCAACCCCTGCGCTATGAGCAGAGGTAGAGGAGGGCCTTACAAAGAACAGTATTACAGGCATCCATCACCCCACTTGCAGGCCCCACTATTTCCTAGAAGTGACCTACAGCAGATCCCACAAATAAATTACTACAGTAGTCCTGCCCATCCTGTAGTACCCATACAACCTCAATCTCCCCTCCGTGCCTCCTGTCCCCCCCTACAAAACAATACTACAGTTCTCCCTAATTCTGTGGATTTTAATTACTCATGTAACCAAACTCACTGTGTCAGCCCAGTCCCCAATTCGTTCCGTTACAAACAGGCAGAGTTCCTGAGAGGACAGAGCTCTCAGGCACCACAGTTCAGAACCAGCACTCAAGGAGGAGGAGCAACACCCAGCAGGCTACCTAGTTCCTTTTACCAGCCCCAGTTAGGGTATAGTAGACATAAAAATTTTAATAGTTCTCCTAGGGGTAGAGGGGGCTATAGCCAAGATCAGGGTTTTGCATACCCACCTGGTCCAGGAGCATTTCGAGGTAGTCAAGGCTCTTGGCGCCTGAATCAAAACCAGTTCCATCGCAAAAGCAGCAACCAGTATTCTGACAGATCGTGGCGTGACCAAACAGATACTCTGTGTGACGATTTTCACAGTTTGTCTTTTCCTCAAGACAGACCTAACCGAGGAAGAGAACGGTTTAACAAACATTCTTCATCAGGCAACTCAGGACATTTGACTAAAGAGAACATCACTCTCACACCTGATGTGGAAGATCTGGTGTTTAGGGCTTTGAGGCCAGATGACACTGTGTCTGCTAGGATATTAGCCAAAAAACTGTATTTGCCCAAGAAAATAGTCAACAAGGTTCTCTACTCTCTGGAACGGTCACGGAAAGCCTCTAAGCAAGGACTCTACCCACCTGAGTGGACTCTGTACAGAGAACATCTTAGAGCAGAAGAAGAACCAAATTCTAACTTCCAAAGCCCTTCTTCCCATTTGGTTTGTACTACCAAACACCAACAGATACCTGACACCAGCGTTAACTCAAAAACCGAAAACAGGGGAGAGAGTAAAGAAGACGGGTCTGACACAGAATCTATTTCTTCTTCCTGCTCCTCTTCAGAGTTCTCTGACTCTGAAGAATCCCAGTCTTCAGAAAAAAGTCAGCAATACAAGAAACAACATCCAGGTGTGGCCAGATCCTCTGAGCAGGAACTGAATTCTGCTATGATGGCAGACCAGAAAGAGCAAATTTTGCAATATCTCCTGGATTCAGGGGAGGCGACTGCTCTTGTCATAGCAAAGAATGTGGGCCTTAAGAATGCCAAGCAGGTCAATCCCACTCTTACCAATCTGGAAAAGCAAGGTGAAGTTACTAGGAATAGTTCCATCAGCCCTCCCAAATGGAACCTGTCCACCCATCGCAGAGACAGGATGGAGAGGAGTCTAAGAGCTGCACAGAGCGCTCAAACTGTGCAGGAGCAGATGGAGATAGAAGCCATTAAAAACAAAGATGAAGGCTCCATTTTCTTGCCAGTTCCGCTGCCACCTGTACCAGGTCTCGAGTTAATTCCACTGCTTGAAGATCAGATACCAGAGCAAAGTCAAAGTACAATGGTAGGTGAAGACTTAGTGTTTTGCTGTGTACATTTCTATGTATTCAGTGATATGATGTTAAGTACTTTAATTGTAGAAGTAAACCTTAAGCATGGTTGTGTGCTCACAAAAAAAGGCAGATTTTTCTTTTTTTTTTTTTCTTTTTTTTTTTTTTTTGCAAGATTATTATTAGCTTTGACGATGAGGAGGAGGATTTTGAGATCAAGTCGAAATTAAACAGGAAGCTAGTTGAGTTGTTAGAAAATAGGCTTTGATATGGACTTGGGCTGCCAAAAATTTGAACTAATTGGAGATTATAGATTGACTTGTTGGATAAACCAAATTATAATCGAGAAGAGAAAGACGAATCTGGATGAGAATGGGGGTACTGTTGCGTTTAACAAATGGTCAAAGACTGTTAATAAATGGACTAAAAAATGACTAAGTAATGTGATTGATTAGACAAAAAAAAATGAGTAAGCATGGAAGTGGGTTTGGTGAACAGGTGGAGCTTATCCACATAGCAGTAAAAGTTAATATTTATTAAAAATGGAACCAATGGATAGTAGATTAATTATGAAGATAAGGGGCTTCAGAACAGAGCCCTGGGGAACATTACGGGTGACTAGAACTGTGTAATGAGAAATGTTATCAAAAGCAGCAGTTAGGTTGAGGAGAGTGAGAATGGAAAGTAAACTGGAGTCAGCTGCTGCCAGCAGTTCATTGGTGACTGAAACTAATACTGTTTCAGCATTTTGAAGAGGGAGAAAAAAACAGAAACGGTTAATAGAGGTTATTGTTGAGGTGATTATGAACCTGTGCAGTAACAAATGTTTTTAAGTAATCTAGAAATGAATGGCAAATTAGAGATTTGTCGGAATATGTTTCCTAGTTGCTGAACTTTGTATCGCCCACGGCAAAAAAAATCCTCAGAACCGGTTGAATATTGGCCTTTTTCTACAACTTAAATTGATGTAGAAATGTGATGTACAATCAGGGGTCTGTATGGTATGTTTTACTTAAAAAAACAAAAACAAAACTCTAAAAAGATCCTGTGTCTGACATCCTGGCAGCTCATCTAGTCTGTATTGATTGACACACTGTCTAAAATAGACAAGCCATGTGTTTTTGGCAGAACAGGGAGCTGGCAGTTTCTGGGATATTGCTAAAACATGCCTGGTGAAAGCAGAGTCACCGACAAGTGTAGCCATGGTCATCTCTGGCAACCACATTAGAGCTAAAACTCTTTGACATTCATTTAAAACTAAGACGCACCTCCTCACTAAAGTTGTGTTTCTTGTTTTTCATTTCTTTCCCCTATATTCGTTCATTTAGCAACCCTCCCTGACTTTATTCAAAGACAGAGAGGCCAATGAGGAACAGTGGGCCACTGATGACATCCCAGAATTCCTCAATGCCATTCGCAGACAGACTGATGCTGATAGACTGGCAGCAGAGAAGGCCAATGTTATGGGAACTGTTGCAGTGTCCCTGGCTGCCCCGCCTCCCCAGAATCTGTGGGCCAAATTACAGGAGGTGAAACTGAAGAACCCCGTCAGTGGTCTCATGGAGTATGCCCAGTATCTGGGCCAAAACTGTGAGTTCCAGCTTCTCGACCAGTCTGGACCATCTCATGACCCAAGGTTGGTAACTTGATCTGTCCTGTTCTGTAATAATTGAATTATTATTGAATAATTAATTAATGGTTTAATGTAGAAAGTACATAATATTGAGCTGCTCATATAATCTGTTCAGGAAGATTTTATGACAAGAGGTTTTAGATTAAAATGAGCCATCAAAAGCACCAACCAGTCACTAGTTATATATATATATATATATATATATATATATATATATGAATGAACCTGGTCAGCTGTAAGCTTTTATAGTCACTGGATGAACCTGAAATCATTGTTTTTTTTAATATTTTGCCCTGATTTGGTGCAACTTATTATATATTACCTGTATTATTTGTAATATAATACAGATCCAAAGATTGATTTGCACATACTGGATGTAATTGCACTTATTGAGCATCATATAACAATCCTCCATTTTATGGAAGCATGCATAGATCCTGATGAAGAAATCCAAGCCAGATACAGAGAGCTGATATCGTCTGTTGTGATACTAATGATCATTTTGTACAGCCATCTAACACAGAAAGAGACAGACTGGATGCTTGAAGTTCAGGTTTCATAAAAGAAAAGCTGATACAGCTCACCCCTGAAATTCCTGAATCATATTTAAATGACTAGAATTCAACTTTAAAATGTGATATTCACAACCCGTTCTTCCATTTTCCATCTTTTTTTGATAAATCTCTGAACTCAAAGTGTCAGAAATCTGCTTTAATCAAGTGTTACTAGGAATGAAATTAATTTATAATGCATCACAGCACCTTTTGTAATTGTGTATCTTTAATTATATATATAATTATTTAGACAGATACAGAAATATGTGTTTTTTCGATAGGTCTGCACAAGATATATAAAAAAATAATCTTCATCGGAATATTATTCTGCACAATATACATATTGCAGCAACTGCCTAAACTGCAATAAATAGGAGTCCCTGTTTGCATATTTTAAGGAAGTTATGCGACGATGTGCTTTGATGTTCTGTGTGCATCAGAGGCAGCTCACATGGTCTCCTTCTGTCCTGGATGCCCACTCCATGTAATGGCTGCAGCAATAGAGCACATGGAGTGAAGAGTGTGATGGTGGAAGGTAACGAGAGGAGTGATGAAAATGTGGATGCAGAAGAACTTGTGGCTAAAAAGGACAGCATGTCAGCTGTTTGGACTACATTGGTTACAAGGGAGATAACACAGGAACTCTTCAAGACATGCTGAATACTTGTACCAAGCACTCGGAGAAACACGCTGAATTTTGACCTATAGTACAATCAGAATGAGTTAAAGGAAGAATCCAGCAGCTGCCATCTTGCAGTGCCACCATTACTGCAAGCCCTAATGACCTTGTATCTGCAGACATGGACAGCAACATGAGTAGCAGGACTGACAGCGTTAGACAGTGACCCACAGTTACTGCTGAGGGCGTCTTGTCTGGACATCTCAGTTATTCTGTGTTCCATATTAGTTAGACATCAGTGCATTAATGTAAACTCTGCTTCATCGGACAGAATGAAGAGAAACTGCTTTAACTGACAATCCACCTTTCAATATAAAACACAAATCTTGTTAATTTATCAAAAGTAATTTATCAAAAATAGCTTCAAACTTTTGCAAAGGCTGTTAATTTTCTATTTTATCTTTAAGCTTCAGATCATATTGTCATCGCAACTTTCAACACTGTTATCATATATCGCATCTCTCCCTGACATCATGCAGCCTCGTCTTCAGTGTGTGTTTTTTTCTACTAGATTCCGTATGCAGGTCATACTCAATGGAAGACCGTTTCCTGTTGCAGAAGCTTCTAGTAAGAAGGTTGCAAAGAAGGATGCTGCTGCGGCCACCCTCCGTATTCTCCTCAAAGAGATGCAAAGAGGGACGGGCACAGTGGAAGATGGAAATGCTGCCAGCGTGGACCAAGTGTTGGAGTCACTTCCAGAAACCAGTGTATGTTGGACTGTATTGAAATGAAACCTTTTAAGGAAAACAGATTTAGTCCCATTTTGCTTTAAATAGTTTAAGAAGTTTATCTAAGTATGGCTGACACTATGTGTATAGTTCAAGTGTAGCGGCCCGAATAAAAACCATCAACATAAAAGCCATGTTGTGTTTAGTATGTTGTCTCCTCCTTCTGCTAGGGGTCAGTTGAAAACGTAGGGGGAACAGGCGTCGTGGAAGGGATGGTAGAAGGACCTCGTCAGCCACTGTCCCGCTCCCTGCCTGGTGGGAAAAATCCAGTGTCTGTCCTGATGGAGTACTGCCAGCGCAGTGGGAATCCCATAGAATTCATCAACACAGGGCAGGCAGGCCCACCACATGACCCAAGGTGCGGGCTCCTTCACCTCCCTCTGAATCTGTCCTTTGGATGTTGTTTTCCACCACATAGCATGTGCTAAGGTCAAGTTCCTCTGTGGTAACACATCTTGCTCAGAGAGGCAGCTATTTCTGTTTAATCTGTCCTCAACACTGTAGTCATCTGACAAAAACACAATACCATCTCTGTCCATCCACTCTTTCTGTTTAATACATCTCCTAAGGCAACTGTCTGGCTGGTAGATACAGTACAGCCGGTGTTTTTATCCCAGAACTTTGTTGAAAAATTGTATGCATTTGTCCTGTCCTCTGCTGCACCGTAAGCTACAGCATTAATATGACCCTGATCTGATCCATCTGTTCATCTATCGAACACTAGTGTACAGACTAAAATAATTCTGTCCATCTCTCTTTTTTTTTTACCTTCTTGGTCTTCTTTCCAGGTTCATGTACAGAGTGAAGGTTGGAGACATCTTGTTTGCAGAGGCCTCGGCTCCAAGCAAGAAAGCAGCCCGACAGCTGGCAGCAGAGGAAGCTGTCAAAGAATTAATGGCTGATGGAAAACTGCATCTCAACAAGGTGAAGCAGAGAAACTCACATTTTTCATTTTAAAGGAAAAAAAAAACATTAATTTGGCTAAAGAAACATTTTTGTCACCTCTGACACAGATCCCATTGCTCAGCCATTTACATCTCTTAACTCCCCCATCTGTCTTTTCTAGCCTCAGTTGCCCCTGGGTCCTTCCAGTGATGGTGAAGAGGGTGCTTCTGGGACAATATGTCCCTCTTTGCGTCCTCTAACTGCAGATGAGTTGCGAGCAGCCCATGAGGCAGGTGTGGGGGATCTCATAAATTACCTGAACAGTAACGCGGTGTCAGGTCTTTTGGAGTATGCCAGAGCCCGGGGCTTTGCTGCTGAGATCCGCCTGGTGGGGCAGTCTGGACCAGCACATGAGCCTAAGTATGTGTGAGCTGCATGACTGCACACATTTCCAAATTAATATGCTCACCAGATTAAACATCCTTTACTGTCTGGTCACAGTGTGATTGACAGTGTGTTTGAATATAATTTGTATAAAATGTGATAGATTTGGTCTCTTCTTGTTTTTTCATAATCCAGTATCTTAATTTTTTAAATGTATATTTGCGTTTAGCTCTTGTTTTAAAGATGCCCAAATTTCCATGCAGATCCTCTTCTGATTGCATATCTCTTTCCCTTTGCCTGCCCAGATTCACGTACCAGGCCAAACTGGGCGGACGTTGGTTTCCTCCAGTTTGTGCCTCTAACAAGAAACAGGGGAAGCAGGAAGCAGCAGATGCTGCTTTGCGGGTTTTGATTGGAGAAGCTGAGAGGGCAGCACGCACAGGGGAGCTTATCCCAACTGAGGTACTGATTATTAAATTTTTTTAAATGATCTCTCTTGAAAGCTGGAAATTCTCCAAGTTTTATAGAGATTTTAGATTCTGCATTGCAGCAGGTTTGGTGTATCTTGAATACTTGTACTTAATTTCAAACTTAAATTAATACACATTAGATGATGGTGGGATAATAATATCAGATACAGTTTTAAACTGAATTAAAAAGATTAAAATGGTGACTTTAAAAAAGTTGTTTCATACCTTATTTACAAGAATCGTAATTACTGCACTGTATTTTATACAGATTACTTGTTTAATTATTACCCACGTGGTTACTTATTTATGAAGCTAAGCCCAGGTTTTGGACTAAAGAATCATTAAGTTTCAGAGGCCACAAGCAGGAATGATTTCCTATGATGTTTAGTTGTACATCAGGTTAGAGTGAGGTTCTCACTGGCCATGCTTCAGTGACTAGCATGCCATAGTGCCTGTGTGAAGTTGTGTTTTATGTAGGCCTCAGTTTGGACCGTCTCCTACATTTTCAAGTTCTAGCCCACATCATAGTTGATCTAGCATCTCAGTTTGTTCAGTCGGCCTTAGAGGAAAGTTCTGGCCACCACTGTCTCATAAAATGACCTGAGCATCATCTGATGGATGGTGAAATACCTCATCTGCCTCTACTTTAGCCTGTCTTTTAGAGGACATTGTTGTTCTTGGCCCAGTTTCGTTTACTCTGTGTACACACCAAGATATCTTTAATCATCTACCATTTTAACGTTGGCCTTGTAGACCCTCTTCTGGACCAAGTTCACTGCTGATTTCAGAACAGAAAGAAGAAGAGAAGCATTAAATAAACCAAGAAAATGAACTTTTCTCTTGATTGATAATACAGTAAAGCTTTGCACTGTTTTATGGTTATATTCAATTTCCAAAATGTGCCTATGCATGAATTAAGTAACACTTGTTATTTACGTTTTTTCTTCTAGCTACCTGTGAGCGGCAGTACTTTGCATGACCAGATAGCAATGTTGAGCCACCAACGTTTCAACGCCCTGACCACACGTATCCAGCACAGCCTTCTGGGACGCAAGATTCTGGCCACCATTGTCATGAGAAGGGGGGAGGGCCTGGGAGCAGTTGTCAGCCTTGGAACTGGTATATATATATATTTTTTTTTAGCTTGAAACCTATGAAAGAGGCCATGTGGTAAAAACTTGGTGTATGATGAAATGTGTAACAGAAGAAAATGCACTGTCCTTGCTGTTTACGTTATGCTTAGTTTTTTTTATTTTTCCGTGCTCAGAGGCATGTACTGTCACAAGTTAAAGCAGAACTAGGTCACTGCAGAACTAAGAGGTGTTTCATTGTCACGTTCAGTGACATTGGATGTCCCACCCCCACCCCCATTTTTTTGTCAGGAAATCGTTGTGTCAAAGGAGAAGAGTTGAGCCTTAAAGGGGAGACGGTTAATGACTGCCATGCTGAAATCATCTCCAGAAGGGGATTTGTTCGGTAGAAACTGATATCTTGCTCCTTTATCAATGTTTCTCCTTCATCTCTAAAAATACTCCCTCCTCTCCTAGACCTGATCTGCATGACATTATTTATAAGTCTAACTCACTGTCTCCTTTCCGCTCAGGTTTCTGTACAGTGAGCTGCTTAAGCACTACGATGGCACAGACGACAGTATATTTGAGCCAGCAACGGAGAACAAACTGCAGATCAAGTCTGACATCACCTTTCACCTCTACATCAGGTGGGAGGATCAGATATGTTCTTTCTCCTTGCTCACCTCCTTCAACTCCAAAGTCTCTTTCTTTCCCATCCTGCTCATTAGTCTGATACATCAGTGTTTTTTGTTTAGATTGGAGGGCCTGTCATTTTGGTTTGTGTCGCATCAGTCGACCTTCTTCTTCTCTTCTTTGTAGCACGGCTCCTTGTGGGGATGGCGCCTTGTTCGATAAGTCTTGCAGTGAAACAGGAGATGAAGTCCAGGGCCACCAGCCTCTGTTTGAGAATGCTAAGCAGGGCAAGCTTCGCACCAAAGTGGAGAATGGTACATAACCTACACTGTTGTTTTCATACGTTATCTGTCATGAAATATGTGAGGAAGCAAATGATTCCTGGTCTGTTATCAAGAGCTGTAACCTTTTGCACTTGTGTTTTTGTGTCTTTTTTCTATTTTTTAGGAGAAGGGACCATCCCAGTGGAGTCGAGTGCCATTGTACCCACCTGGGACGGCATCCAGCATGGTGAAAGGCTGCGGACCATGAGCTGCAGTGATAAGATTCTGCGCTGGAATGTGCTGGGCCTGCAGGGGGCACTCCTCACCCATTTTCTGCATCCCATCTACCTGAAGTCCATCACACTTGGTAAATGATATTGTTGAACAAAGATCATCATCACAACCATTTATGAGACTGAATATTACTGAGATCAACTCCTATGTTGATATTGCTTCTCGATTCAGTTTCCTGTCTGATAAACCTGTATTTGTTGTTCTGATCGGCCAGGCTATCTGTACAGCCACGGTCACCTGACACGTGCTGTCTGCTGTCGGTTGGCAAGAGATGGCGAAACCTTCACACAGAGTCTCCCTCCTCCCTTCAAACTGAACCACCCTGAGGTAGCTACATGAGTTTTTGATGCGATTTCAGACATGGACATAAATCAGGAACATTGAGGTCATTCTCATTGAATTAATTAATTAAGCTGCCAGGGTTCCTATTTGTGCCTGCACAGCCGTTTTTCATTGTTCATCTTATGTAAATTAGCCTCATCCATCAATTAACAAAAAGCAGGTTGGTCCCTGCTGCACCACCAGGGAAAATGGCAGAAGTACAGTAGCTGGCAGACAAACGCTAGTCATCTTATTCCTTGTTTTACTCTGTTGTTCAGCTTTATCTTGGCTTTCATTTCCACGTCAGTAGAAGATAATGGACACATTGTGATGGGCATTACTGATGCATGCATTACACAACCAGTTTTTAAATTGCTGACTTACATTAAATTATTCTTAGTTTTAACTAAATGTGCTCTCTCTCTCTCTCCATGCCACATCCCACTTCTGGCTGGTAGGTGGGCAGGGTGAGTGTCTACGACTCCACACGACATACAGGCAAGACCAAGGAGTCCAGTGTGAACTGGAGCCTTCCAGACCAGCACAATGTAGAGGTGCTGGACGGGACCAAAGGAAAACTTGATGGGTATGTAGTAGGGATGGGCATTTCAGGTGAATTTTTAAATTAACTAGTTGGGCCAATTAAAATTGATTAGTCGTGATGTCAATGTGATGTCATCAAAACAAAAAAAAAAGAAAAAAAAAATAGAAATTGTAAAGCATTTGTGAGATATTAGTATAATGTGTGTGATTCATACACGTGTTTTTAATTGTTATTCTTAACTTTCTATGGACTCTAGCATCCTTTATTGTACAATTGGTAGATCAGTCAGGGAGCGTTGGGATTAAACTTGGGTTGACTGGGTTCAAGGGTTGGCTGCTATGCTAGGTGAACTTAACACCATGGCCACAGGAGCAACAACAAAAGCAGTTGTTTTTCATTGTCTTTCCGTCTGGTCTTTTTCCTCCTAAAGCGCAACCTTTCTGTGAGAGTTTAGTAGCCGTGCTGCCCTGGTCTTAACATTTTTTTGCAGGAACTTCTTGGGCTTTACCAACATCTGTAGAAAACACAGATATGTAATTACTATTCTACAAATTTCTTTTTTTTTTCTTTTTTTTCTTTTTTTTTGTTCTTTTCTAATTTTTAAATTTCTCTGAAAATCTGATGGTGTTCAGATCCTATGCATGTATAAATGTAGAAAGTACAGTTTCACAGACATTTAAATCTATTTTTTCACTGAAGTTACCAAAAGGATATGATAAATAACCCCAAAATAACATTTTATGGTAAAAAAAAAAACCTTAGTAAGAAACGCTGTATAGTCAAAAGAAACGTGTTTGTGTCATGCCAGACAAAACAATGCATTTTTTATTTAATTTTTCATGTGTTTGCATTATTTTCATCAACACTGAGCTAAAACGTCCGTTAAATGTCTTCCCTACAGGAACAAACAGGCCATGTCCCGTGTTACCAAGTCCAACCTGTTCTGTCTGTTCCGCTCTCTGTGCCAGAAGTGTGGTCGCACTGACCTCCTCTCCCTGCCCTCCTACGCTCAGGCCAAGATTTCAGCCACAGCCTTCCAACTTGCCAAACAACAGTTCTTTCAAGCTCTGAGCGTCCACGGCTACGGAGCCTGGATTGGCAAACCACTGGAAGAGAAGAGCTTTGAGGCAGTGGATGGAACTGCAAACAACGGAGCAAGCATCCCACTGGGATGTGGAAACAGTAGAAATGGAGGGGCAATAGAGTACAAGCAAGCAGAGGCATAGATGAGTGCAGAGGGCTTCATTGAGTACATAAAATAAATATGAGGTGAAAAAAAGCACAAGCAGGGGCAGATCAAAGGGAATTTGTGGCATAAAGGAAAAGGACAATCAAACGATGCAAAGCCAGCGGCCAGAACTGTCTTCTGATGGAGCATAGTTGAAGGCTGCAGAGAGAGTGATGGAAAGCGACAGTGAGTCAAAGGCAAACCCTGAAGTATGAGTTGACATACTTCAGTTGACAGGAAAGAGCTAGGGAGAGATCCACAGGGTGTACAGAATATTGTAAACACTACATTCAAAAGGAATAAGTCTGAAGTCAGTAAATCCCTGGCAAACACTGTTACATGGCTTGCAAGAGTTTGTGAAAAGTTTGTTTGCATTTTAATGTTTAGAATACAGTTAATCACAGGTTCTTATTTTAGCGTTTGTGTCTTTTAAATGAATGACATACACTAATCTGCCATAACATTATGACCACCTGATTAGGTCCTACATACACCACCTAAAGCGCTCTGACTAGTCTGTGTGTGAACTAAGAACATCTGAGGGTCTCTGGTACCAGGATTTGTTAGTAACCAATCCTCTTGAAACTGTGTTGGGTTTGGGTCTTGGTGGATTCAACTTTCTTCTCACAGATGCTACAAAATCTCTTTAAATTGGTGTCTGAGGAGGCTGGAGGTCGGGTGAGTAGAAAGTGTCAGAGTAGCATCCATGTAAATGTCAGGCTGCAGGGTTTCCTAGCAGAACATTGCACTGTAACAAGGCGAACAGCGTCATTCTATCAAAAAGTGGTTTTAATGTTATGGCTAGTTGGTGTAAGTTGCCATCATTTTTCCATTACTGTAGTTTATACAAAATATTTTTTGCAGATATTACAAATGCAACCTAAACCAAACCTATTTGTACTCATTAGACTATTGTTTATTGCCTCAATTTGTTGTGAGAGCTAAATCAGATGACAGGAGCAGCTAATTGACATTCAGCCTGTTTTGTTTTTCTTTTTTTCCAAGATGTTTAGAATTGTGATTAAGTTCACAGTCTACTGCTGGTCAGTGCAGTCAAATTCCACCTCAAAGCATCATATTATACAGAAGATCATCAACTTTCAGAAATCTGGTTTATATTCACTGTCCAGTCTCTAAGGCTGTTGCTCCTGTACATACTGATGTCTGTTCAGCTGTAAAGTTTCAAGTGACTGTACATTTAACAACTGTCCCCCTTCATGTGTTGTCATGGTTTTCCATTAATGGACTGCTGCATCCCTTTGATCAGCCCCATTAGTCTGTGCTTATCAACTTTTTTTTTCCCCAAATAGAATTACTGATGTAATGACCTCCAGTAAGTACAGTATGTCTGTTATGGTTTGTGTGGTTTCTGAGTGAATTTTTTTCTTTTTTATATTACTCATGTCATTATGGTTCTTAGAAGCTGGTTATGCCAGAAAGATATTGAAAGTCTTGAATGGACCTTCCTGCATGTCTTTCCAATGTTTGTTTTGTTGTTTTTTTTTTTTTGTTTGTTTGTTTTTTACCTCCCAATGTAAAACTGTTGTCAGGTCTAGATGCATGGTGAGCTCCTGAGAATGATTTGGGACAGTTTTGTTTTCTTTACAAAACGTCTTTTCAAATTGAACTGATGATGCAACATATACATCAGCTGCACACAAATACATGAACATACAGATATACAGTGGGATCCAGAAGCCTGAATCTGCTTTGAGAAATTTAATTTCTCAAAATGCTGCAGGCAGATTTTTGTACTTAAGATTTGAATATTTGCACCAGTCACCATCTAATGTTTGTGTAGAAAGTTTTTTTTTCCTTGTTAAGGAAAAGCTATGCAAGTTGGCAATCCACTTTAAACAGTTTGTAGCTGTAATGCTTGTACAGAGGTTTTGTTTAATTAAAAGTGATTTTAAGCTTGAAGTTGCATCTGTCTTTGGACTTTTTTGCAACCATCAAGCTAATTCTTACATCTTCATATTGTAGCTAATGCAGGACCTTGGTATGTTAGTTCACTTAATGCAGAAATATTGGAACCTTGATAAATGCATTGATAGACCACTGTCTTGCATTAACTGCAATATAAATTATGCATGTTAATGCATAGTAATTTAGCATTACGTATAGTTTTATTGCAACTTACTGCATTTTGAAAAAGTAAACTTAGAAGAAATTTTAAGTTTAAATGTACAGATATGTTTTTTTTATTGGACTCAGACCTCTCGACCCCACTGTATGCAGAAATGGATGTTTAACTCTATAGTCTGTGTGTATGTATTTGTGTGGGTTTTAATGTATATATTTTGTAAATCATCTAAAATGAATCTTGAATTTCTATTTTACATGATGTTTTACTGGGCTCCAGTGGAGTTTTTTTTTTGTTTTGTTTTTTACCAGAACTGTGGGAAAAAAGTTAAATAAAGTTAGCAGTCTGTTGAATTTATCATTTATTCATGTTTATCATATTGTAAATGGTCTGAATGACACAAGGCCACTGAACTGGGTATAAAAATCAAATGTTAGTGCTACTAAGTTTTTTTAACAAGGTCCTAAAATGACTTTCAGTGTTTCAGTTTCTTACTCTTTATCCATGACAAGCTATTCATGGCTGACAGGAAAGGGATTTTGTCCGCTGAAGCAAATAAGCAGAAGTTACGAACCTTTCGTACAGGGACTCTCTTTAAGATGACATTTCCACCTAATCTACCTCCTGGTGGTTCGGCCCCTTATTGCAGTGCTCAGAAGGATCAGCAGATGGAAACGTGCGCAAGATCCCATCTGCTGCCTGGGGTCTATATAAAGCTTGCAGTTTCTATATATGCATGAGGGAAAGGCTGCATGATGTCAGCCATAAGTGAGAAGATATTCCTGGTGGGTGCCAGACAGAATCTTTTGGTAGATAATCTGATATTTTCCCAATAGACCAGAACATTGAAATATATAAGGACCATTTCCCTTATTAGTCTGAGGATGCTGATGTTTTAATAACATCAAAGACTTTTTCCTGTGAGGCAAGTTTTGTTTTTTTTTGTGTCACCTATTTTTTACTTTGTCAGTGCACACTGAAAGCAGCACAACAAAATACAATTTAGTATATAATCTGATCTGGAAATGCATAAAAACATACACAAAGATCAGAGAAGAATAGTCAAAAGAAAATTTGAGAAATTTCTGTAGTCTCATTGCATCTGATGTTATTTGTGTGCTGATAACAGGAATAACATTTAAAATTTAAGTGTGATGCCACACTTGGAATAAACAGTAACCTGGTGGATCTAATGCCAAATCCAGCAAGTTTGCCTGCCAGTCACTTCAGTATCCCACAGTTTTCATTGGAGTGAGACCTGATGTTGACACTAAACTCGTACATACACATATGTTCTGCTGTGATGTGCTGTGCAGTAGCAAGGGCCTGTTTCAGGACCTTAACCCATCCAGTTGGACTGTCTCTCCAGTCAGTTATTTGGAGGTGGGGGGAGGGCAGGACTAATGGCAGAGGGAGAGAAGTGAGGCACGATGGAGGGAAAGATGGACGAGTGGAATGAGACTGCATGAAATGAAATATTAGTCCAGACTGAGGGGCTTAAATGAGCCAATCGATGTTCTCCAATGGAAATAAATGAGCGTTGGGAAGGAGGGAATACATGAAGGCTGAGTAGGGGAAAGGATGGTTTTAGAAGCTGTGAGGGTAATCAGTGTATTATCAGTTTGTAAGTCATAGTTTAAGAATGGCACCATTGCACTCCTGTTTTTCTTGCCTTGATGCTAAGTAAGGTAATGTGATAGAACAAACACTGTATTGCTAAATAAGAATAAGAAAACCTTTATTAGTCCCTCAGTTGGGAAATTGCTTTGTTACAACAGTGAAGGTGATATCAAACAAGAACACACACACAAATAATAGCATGAACAGTATATGGTCTGACAGGGTGAGTATGAACAGTATATAAATATGTACATAAACATGTATAGAAATATGTAAAGACAGTTGACATGCATCCATTGTAAAGTCTGACAGCAGCAGGGAGGAAAAACCAGAGCAGGCAGGGCATCCTGCAGGGGGTGGGACTCATGGTCCAGCACGGATGTCAGTTTTGCCAGGACCCTTTTATTACCCACCTCCTGCACTGACTCCAGAGAAAAGCCCAGGACAGAGCTGGACTTCCTGATGACTTTGTCCAGCGTCTCCCTTTCTGTGATGCTGCTGCTCCAGCAGACTACACCGTACAGGATGGCTGATGCCACAACAGAGTCACAGGAGGTCCTCAGGAGTGCCCCCTTCACTTCAAAAGACTGCAATCTCCCCAGAAGATGGAGCCTGCTCTGACCCTTACTGTACAGTGCATCCATGTTGTGAGTCAAGTCCATTTTATTGTTTAGGTGAACACCCAGGTACTTATAAGAGTCCACTCTCTCAATGTCCTTTCCCTGGATGTTCATAGGTGAGGGGACAGCAGACCAGCGTCCGTGAAAATCCACCACCAAGTTCTCTAGCGTGTGATGTCTTTGGCACTGGTACCACACATGAGGTCTTCCAGAGCTGTGGTACCACCTTCAGCTTGAGGCTCAGCTTGACGATGTCACTGCTATTATAAAACTCAGTATGTTTTTTATTTGAAAATGTAAGCACAGACCAATGAATCTAAAAAATAAGCTTAACTCTTTATTTATGTAATGCTTAGGCAAGGTTATGAGTGAAATTACAAATCTAATTAGTACATTTTGGTCTGCCACATGTAATCAGTTGGACTGGTGGAAATAAAAGGACTACAGCCAACAAAGAAGAATTATTTAAAATAACTTTTACCAAATCTGCACTGTCAGAATTTGGGGGGTTGGTACTGAGTTACAGATCAGACAAGTTCATATTGTTCAAACAGCTCTTCCTGTATTCAGATCGACCAAAATGAAACTATGCAAAAAGTATAAAATGCCACACAGGCCAACTGAGAACCATTAGAGCTTTTGAGCAGCTGATATGTAAGAGCCACAGCATGTTGCTAATTATGAAAATATTTGCTCTTTTATCTGGTTGTGCAACTAGTAGAGTGGCTTCTGTGGAGCCTAAAGTCAAAAAATTGGAGGGATGACACTGGTAATGAGGAAAAAAGCTCCATCACTGTCAATAAGACGTTTATTGAAGGGCTGAAGACTTATTGCTGCAGCATGTCCTTATTTTTATCTTTGCATTTATTATGAATTTATTTAAGTGGTGTGGCAATGTAACACTTGTAGTGATCAATGTTTGTGCTGTTCTCCTACATAAGGTAACTTTAGTAGCTAAATGTGCCCCACATGGCTACATGGCAATTTGGTCAATACTACATGTTGGAAAAGTAGCTTAGATCAAGTAAAGCTGGTTTTACTGTCTTTTTTCTGCCCTGGTTTCTTTCTGTTTTTTTTTTTTTTTTTTTAGAAAATGTCACAAAACTTCAAAAATCAGGCAGTGTCACTTCACTGAGAGAAGACAGCTGACTCAGGAATTCTGCAAGTTATATCTCAGTGACACACAAACAGCAATCTTGGGTAAATTTCACAAACTGTAGCTTCTTAATTTCTCAAACTATTTGTGTTTACTAATATGAGCACCTATGCTGTATTCACATCATTGTAAGCTTTACGTAAGGATGTGAGACATGAAACACAAGGTCTTTGATTATCTATGAGGCCCTTACTGTTTCTTATCTTCTTGCATCATCTTGTTTTGTCTTTTTACTCTGTCATCATGCTGATAACATGATTTCAGCTAAACAAAACCAGGCTCAGTGATGTCTGAACAGCTTAAAGACACAGGCCAACCTGTTGGGGATTGGTACATTTAGGAAAACTGGTACAGGTGTCAATAAGATCAGTGTAGGTGTGGAATTCGTGGTAAGATGCAGGAATCTAAACAGAACTGTGCTTCCTGCTGATGCTGTTGATGGGACAGCTAAATGTGTATGAAGGTGTAGATGGTAATGTTTGCTCCCATTTCACATTGTTCTTCATCTCTACAGTATGTGGATGTTTTTGTACCTTTTTGATAATTTCTATTTGATGTTATTTATCTATTTGTTTGTTTTATCATTTACAGTAACATCTCATTGCAGTTGATTCAGAGTTTCAATTGTTTTGGGTCACTTTTATGTAGATTCACATTATTAGTCTTCTTTTAGTGCTTATGGTTTCTATTGGTATTTATTTGTTTTTATTTAAGTCGCTTACCCTTTAAAGTTCCCACAAAAAAAACAAAAAACAAAGGAAAAATGTTTCTTTGCTTTTTGTAATTTCCTTGGGACAATGATAATAAGAATATATGTTTTATTTAACAATTTTTTTGAGATAACAGATAACAACATATATAGTAACATATTTAAATGGTCAAAACTTATAACAGTAATGGGTTGGGAAAACAAACACTTCTGGTATTTCAACATTAGAAATGGCATTTAGAGTTATGGTTGTTTTATATCTGACTTTAATTGTTATGGATATATTTATTGCCATTTAGTTTAATTTTTTAGTAACTTTCATGTTATTTTGGTAAATATTTTATCTTTTTATCATTAATTTGTCATGTCTTTTGTTGCTTTTTTCCCCGTTTTGGTCATTTTGTGTTACATTTTGTCTCACTTTGGTCATTTTGTGACTCCCTGGTCTCTCGACATGTCTCTCGGGTTGTTTTGCATCTGAATTAGTCATTTAGGTGGATATTTCTGGTAATTTTATGGTCATTTGTCTCTTCAAGATTAATTAGCATTTTGGTCTCAGTTTCTACTATGTTTAGAAATCTGTACATTTATATAATGGTGATAATAATATAGTTAGTTGCTATGGCTTAACATTGCAATTATCAGTAGGAAAAATGGTATTTAATTTTAGTATTTGTAGACTTATAACTTTGTAAAGATCTTTTAGAGGCAACTGGAGCAGCAAAACCTGGGAAAGCAGCAGATACTGCCTGAGAGCATTCAGCCAGACCCTGAAAGCCCAGTGTTGGATTTCATTCAAAGTGTGAAAGCAGAAATTGTTGCTTAGACAATTAAGTTATTGCACAAGATGTTCAAGAATAACTTCAGCCATTGTGAATAGTCTTTGGACTTATAACATGTTCTTCAACAAAATCCAAACTAATCAGTAATAAACTAATTTCATGGCTGCGATTCATGGCTAACCTCCAACCTAAACGGACATTAAAGTCAGCCATTTGTCACCAGAGGGGATTTTTTTTTTTCCTCTTTGTTAAAGTGTCAGGAACAGTGTGTATGAGTGGAAATCCGGCAGTGTCACAAGTCTGCTGACTGGTGTGTTTTTCAGCCAGAAGACAGCTGACACAAACACACATTCAGTCCATCAGCATTGCCACAGCACACCCTGTGCCATCATGCTGACTGTGTAAAGCTGCAGATATCCTCTAAACTCTTCAGACATCAAGTAACATGAAAAACTGCACACCCTTTTGAGCAGCACATTTAACCGACCAGCTCTTCAGTTTGGGGTGAGATGTAAATATGACCATATACCGTGTCTTTTAACCCCTGAAGAAGAGACTAATTAGTTTGGTGTGTCATATCTTTTCTGGCAGACACAGTTTCTAATAGTTTCTAATAAAGCTGTGTCAATCCGCTGGCTGTGCATGTGTTTGTGTGCCAGTGAGTGTGTCTGTCTTATTAAAAGGGCACAGTTGTTTGGAGGCGAGATGTTCTGCACTGATTGCTCACCACTTAAATGGAGGAGCAGACACATTACCCACAGCTTTCTGCAAGCTCCACCATTTATTCCCCCCACTACCACCTCCATAAACCTCCTCCTCCCTTGTACCTTTCACCCCCTGCAGTCCCCCGCTCTCTGGATTTGATTAGTCTCTCAGGCAGCAGGACCAGAGTGCTGTTTGCTACGCAGAAATCCATCTGCATATACAGCAGTCGGTTTTAGGCAGTGGGTTAGACTCCGCAGCTTTCCAGCCTCAAGTGCAATCTGAGCCATTAGGATACAGTGGAAGTAGTGTAGGGCAACGATTAGGGCATGTCTGATAGCGTGAGGCCAGCTCAGCGGTCTATTAAGAAGAGCCAGGCAGCTGAACAATGCACTTACTCATCACTTCTCTGACATTTTTCATAAATGCAGTCACTAAATGGGTGGCTTGGTGAAAGACAAAAACTGTCTCTCCATTTCCTTTTTTTAACAGAGTGGTCTTGTAGACTGTCATAAAAAAAAGTTGAGCTGCTGTGTAAAAAAGACAGAGAAACCGAATGCAATGATTTGCAACTCATTTAAAACGTTTAACTGACAATAGTACAAAGACATGTCAAATCTTGAAATTTAAATATTCTTTTTCTTTTAAACCATTTTATGCCAGTGCATGTTTGTAACACTTAATGTCAAATGTGAGGAATTTTCAATTAAATATGGGCTTTCACTTATTCTAAATACCATTCACACCATCTTCTGAACACGTTTTTCTTTTTTTGTTCAGAGTGGCATGTTATTAAGTACAATATTCATAGCATTTGTATATTTATACTTGCAAAGGAAATGCATTTCATGTCATTTTATTTCAGACTTTATATTTGTACTTGATGCTGCTCAAGAGAAAATATTGTAATTTCTACCCCCTTTCACTATTTTTCTAAGAGCAACAGTTAATTAAAAGTTTGCTGATTTAAATATTAAATGTTTTTTTGTTTTTTGTTTTTTTATATGAAACAAATATACTGCTGTTGGCCCTAAGAAGTCATGGTAATTATCTGTTCTTCCCAAGTTCATTAAAATGTCTCTCATTAATCCATCTGGAAAGAATTCGGTCATCAAATGTAATTATGACATCTGAATACTAAATACTTTTAATATGTACAGTAAACATGCTATTTTATTCATCTAGTTGTGCATTTTCTCAAGCAAATTTCTGAGTGTGATAGTGCCCTTTTTTTTTTTTTAGCTCCATGTCTTTTTCAATCAACTCTGTCCAGCTCTGTCCCTGAGGAAAATCATCTCTGTAGCATGATGCTGCCATGATGTTCCACGGTGGAAATGTTCAGGACGATGTGCTTTGTTAGTTTTCACACAGCATTTTTGCATTTAGGCCAAAAAAGATCAGCTTTGGTCTCTTCTGACAGAAGCACCTTATTCCACATTTTGCTGTGTCCCTTTCAAGCTTGTGGCAAACTGCAGATAGGACTTTTTTATGTTTTTATATTTTCTGGTCACTTTTCCACAAAGGACTAATCTTTGGAGTGCACGGCAAGTAGTTGTGGACAGATTCTCCCATCAATGAGCTGTGGCTCATTGCAGCTCCTCCAGAGTTAATGTGGACCTCTTGACTACTCTTTCCATTTTTGGATGAGATGTTCACAGATTGAGGTATTTGTTTTAATAACCTAACCCTGCTTTAAACTTCTCCACAACTTTATCCCTGACCCGTCTAATGTGTTCCTTGGTTTTCTTGATACTGTTTGTTCACTGATGTTCTCTAACAAACCTCTGAAGGCTTCACAGAACAGCTGCATTTATACTAAGAATAAATTACACACTGGTAGATGCTATTTACTAACTGGGAGACTTTTGAAGTCATCAGAGTACAGGGCGCTAATTTTTATTTGATTTAGAAAATCATGTATCACTTTCTTTCCACTTCACAATTTTGCTTTGTGTTGGTCAATCACATGAAATCCCAGTAAAATACATTTAAGCTTGTTGTTGTAACATGACAAAGTTTAGAAAATTTCAAGCTGTGAGAATGAGTTTGCAATGCACTGTAAATACATGTAAATATCAGTCACTTTATAAAATAAAAGAAGACTTTGTATGATAGCAAGGCTATTGGAAGAAATAGCTTCAGTTCATAATACCATAACTTTTTTGCCTAGTGGGCAGATTTTCATTTCCCTTCAGCAAGGCTTAGCTGTGTCTTTGCACCATGATAACAGCTTTAAGAAACATGAGTGGTATCGATCTCCCTTCCATCCAGTCATTCCTTTTAAGTAAACTTCTTCCAGCCCTCTTGATGGGGAGATGTAACAGCTGAGAGAAGAGAAAAGGTAACATTGTCTTCTGAAAAAATACAGTAAAAATGAAAAGTTCAGAAAGATATGTGGCATTAAATGTGAATATTTCTGTAAGAAAGAAATGGTTGTGATTATTGTTTTCATGTGTGTTCAGTTAGAATTTTATCAGTCCCTATCTTCTTTTTTAACAACTACCCACGTTTCCTTTACTACTCCCTCTTCTCAGCCCAATCCTCATTACTCTCTCGCTTTATTTCCTCTCCCACCCACCTGCCTATTGCGTCACTAAGAAGTTTTATGTGATTTATACAGTGTCATTTCCTGTAGCTCAGCTTTGATGTGGCTTTAAACTCCAAGGGAGATCAGAATGAGAGATATATCAGCTGGAATGAGAGCTCATCTGAATACTACAGCGTCGGCATAGCAACTATCAACCCACTTTATTATTCCTCTGTATTCTATTATTCACTTTCTCCCTCACATATTTCTCTCCTTCACATTTCTGAAACCAAACATCTGATATATGCTGCAGGTCAAAACTGTTTACCAACCTTTTCATCCAAAGTGCCGATCATTTCTCCTTTCAGTCACTCCCCTCTGCTTTCTTTACTCAAAACTCTCCGTCTTCTGCTGCTGACCACTAACCTCTGTTGAAAATATTAAGACTTGAGAAATATATACAGTGTGGCCTGACACCATTCTTATTTTCTGTCAGTTCAAATATCTCCCTAGCCCTCTGGCACACCCTTTTTTCCATTTATTCAACCTCATCGTGTTGTCAAACCATGTCTCTCTTGCTTTTTTCACCTGTGTTTTCAAGACTGAACTGAGTTGAGGTGTTTAGTTTATATACATTTCTTAATGGTAAATAAACAGGGTTTAAAGAGAGGGTTGCCTATGCTACTGTGCTGACCTTTAATTCATATAAAAATAGACTCAGGCCCTTCTTTTCTTGGTTGCTTCTATTCTTTGATAAAGACTGTTCACTCTATATGCCTTACATATTCCTCCCCACTGCTTTCTAATCAAACTACATTTTAATCAGTAGAGGTGAACTTGTGATCTTTGACCTTTCCCCAGGCTTAGATATAAAGAATTTCCAGCTTGTTGAACTGGCCTCTCTCCATCACTGACCCATCACGAATCTGCCCAGGGCACAAGCAGCACATTACTGTGAATATTCCAAGCCATGAGGAAGGAAGAAATTAAATAATCCACTGCCAGATTCAGAAAGCTGTATGTAGAAGAAGAAGAAAGATGGAGAAAACATATTGCTGTATACTGACAGCACAACCAAATATATGAGTCCAAGATTATTTCCACCACCCTTAATGGATTCCTGTCTGTCTTCATCACACTTTAGCTGTACAAATAAGGTGTTGGCATATGGCTGATGTTGCTTGGACTGTCCACGATTTTTTTTATTGATGTCTGTCAGGTTGCATAATGGCACGATATCTGACCTGTTGTAAGTAAAAAGTCTAATCCTCTCCCACACAGTTCCATTTCTGCTCTCATCCGATTAAGGTGGACAAAACAGACAGAAAGCAAAAATATGAAACAATTTAGGCCAAGTAGAATAGTCTAATTATGTAGGATTATGGTCTTGACCTTCCCATATAAAGTGCCCTGAAAGGAATTATGATTTGATGTGGCGGTTACAAATTCAATTAAATCAGAGGTATTATAATCGATATACACTCAGATGAGTTGGAATTATAAACTAATAAAAAACCGAAAAAAGAAAAATATGTTTTCATCTCCTGTACATTTCGCTCCTCAGAATAACATTGTTCTATTGGATTCATGAAAGCAGCTATCCCAATATAAATACATGGTATAGACAAAGAAGAAGAAAACTATGACCTATAGTATGTTAATGAGCACGTGCTAATAAAACATACAATGAATTCTCCATGGGGACTGAATTACTCTTTTCTTTTTTGGCTGTTCTCTTTAGAGGGTCGCCACATCGATCATCTGGCTCCATCCGCGGTGAAAAGATACGCCGAGATGCGCCCCGGGAATCTCGGCCGGGAGTGCATCGCCGCTCGAGCTGGATCCTCCCTCTCTTCTCCTGCGTCCACTTCTGCAGGAGCCTCCCGCCACCGCGGAGACCAACGCATCGAGCTCTGATGCGGTAGACTGCCCTACCGCTACCCGGAGACTACCAGCGGCTGGTGCTGGCCCTTGTGTGCTCATTGTGGGGGGTTCTACTGTCTGTCATGTCCACATGAACAGGTGCAACACTTCCTGCCACTCAGGTGCAGTACTCACTGACATTAGCCACTCCGCCCACCAACTTTCTCATCATCACCCCTCAGCTTCCACCATAGTTATACATGCAGGCACAAATGATCTTAAGTTCCAGCAGTCAGAGACACTAAAGGTGGATTTTATCAACCTCATTGGCAATATCAAACAGTTAAATAAACACTGCATTATTTCCGGTCCACTACCTTCACCCCGTTATGGAGACATTAAGTTCAGCAGCATCCAACAGCTTCACATCTGGTTAAAAGGTTACTGTCACTCCTTCAACTTCCCATACATCGACAACTTCACCACATTCTACAATAGACCATACCTTTTCAAATCAGATGGCTTACACCCAAATCATACAGGTTCTCATCTTCTCTCCATTAACATTGACCTTACCCTCCAGTCCTGAAAGCTTTTTCAGATTGACGGTCCAGCCAGTATACACCTCCCCCAATTAAAACTTACTCTCTGATATATCACATACCAGTACACATCACCAGCAGACAAAACAGACATGTCCGTCCGCATTCACATACTCTTACTGTCAGATGTCTATGTCCCATACATACAACTCCCAGTACAGAACACATATCCACAACTTCACAACCAAACTTTCCTGCAACATTTAACATGGCTCTTTTAAACATCAGATCGCTGTCAAACAAATCTTTTATTGTCAATGATCTGATCTTAGATAATAATATTGACTGTCTCTTTTTAATTTAAACTTGGCTCTGCACTGATGCTTCAGTAATCCTCACCCAGGCATCTCCTCCAAATTTTAATTTTTTTATTTTCTATCAGGGGAGGTAAAAAAGGTGGTGGAACAGCTTTGATTGCTCAACAGTCATTGACAAACTTTTCTTCATTTGAGCATCACTCATTTGTTTTTAACAACCCGCCTGTTTTATCCAGTACAATTTACAGACCACCTAACCCTCCTTCCTGTTTTATTAAAGAGTTTTCAGAGTTTTTATCAACCATACATATTAAATACAAGAAGATTATAATACCTGGTGATTTTAATCTTCACATTGATAACAGTAGTGAATCCTATGCCAGTGAGTTTCTAAACATTTTAAACAGCATGGATTTTAAGCAACATGTAACACAGCCTACTCACAACAGAGGACACACCCTGGACCTGGTCATTACCTATGGCCTGTCCGCTGGTGTGTCCTCTGTTGTTGATCTGGCTGTGTCAGACCACTACTGTGTGTTTTTTAACATCATCAGTTTTAGCCAGTGGGAGACCTCAGTGAGAACTGTGAGGAAACGATACTGTAGTGAGTGGGCATGATGACGTGCCCTGATTACCAGAGTGGGATCACCTGTGGTGGAGGGGAGTGGTGAGAGGTATGAAAAGGAACTGTGTGTGTGTGGCCAGGGGGATCTGGAGAGTGGAGCTTGGCGTGTGTCAAAGGGGAAACCCCGCCAGGCAAACCGTAAGCGTTCACGGACTTGGACTGATTGGGAGGGTGCCGATCGCAGCCAGGTAGGGCTGCCGGGGGCGAAGATAGCTAGAGGGGCTAGCGGGTTAGAACCGCCGATAGGCAGGCTAAGGTGGGTTAGATAGGGGAAACTTAGGAGCGCGACTGTGCCACTCTCCAGCGGAAGGAGGACCCCTCCTGCAGTCAGTGGAGGCGTCTCACAGCGCTGGACCGGCATCCCGGGGAATTGTCATATCTGTTGAGCCGGACCAGCGCTAAGCTCAGACCCCGGGGGAGGGTCTCGCAACCCGGGAGAGTTAAGTGTTTTGTTTATTCTTATTTGTTATCAGATGTATGTGTGTACGTGTGGGAGGGTGGGGTCTTATTAGTTTTAAATACGACAGCCGCTTCGCCCTCGGTGTGGGAAGCAGTGTTGGATTGGAGCGCGCTGGGCCTGAGGTGCGCGTAGCTTGCCTATTCCTCACAGGTGTTAGATTCTTCCGGTTTGGGGGTAGAATCCTGAATGGCAGATTGATGTGCAACCAGGGTGCGAACCACAGGGGAGCTGGGGGAGCTATAGCTCCCCTTAATGAAACATGAGCTCCCCTAGAAACAGGATTTATGAAATGTTGGGGGAGCTATATAATACTGACAATAAAATGTATGCTGATTGCTCACAAATTCACTGTAGCCTAAAGTATGACTATGGATGCTATAATTGTTGTGACCACTGAAGCGTGGCGGCGCTCCAAGTTAAACTTCCTGTAGATCTACGTTAAATACAAAATAAAAGAAGTAAATGCGTAAAAGGTAAGGTAAGACCTGCTTTAACTATTTACAATATGGGAAACTATCATTGCTCATTATATTGTGTATGGCAAGCATCGCTGTGTACATGTGTGATATGTGGGGAATATTAACTATGTAAGTTGATCTTCGCAAAAAGAGTGGTAAAATTTTTTGCACCTGTTATTTATTATTGTTGCATAAGAGTTGTTAACCATTATGTATTGGTACGCCTATGTTCTGTGGAGCAAGCTGTAATATCAGCTGGCATCATGTTCTTACTTGCTGAAAAAAGATAGGAAATGCAAAAAAGCGGCTCCCCCTAAGCCCACGGTATGGTTCGCACTCTGTGTGCAACTAATGTGTGGTGCAGTGCCTCGCTTTATAGAGGGTGGTGTGACACTGAGTGGCTTGCGGTGTACCCCAACGCAGGCTAGGTGTGTGTTTGGAAGCAGCACATCTCCTATCTGTAATACTGTGGGCTCGCCGGGCTAGCGCGAGCTGTTTTTATATATGCGTGCAAATAATAAAGTGTTGATTATTTTTTTGATCTCCTTGTGTTCTCTGCTCCTGGTATAGTAACCTTCAGAAAGGATTCCTCTAAATTACTGAGTACTACAATACATTACTTCTGAAGCGGCTGCAAATTTTATTAACATTTTAAACCAAACTCCTCCTCAGATCTTACCTGCATCGTGTGATTTTATTGTTGACCATTTTAACAGTAAACTAAAGTCAGTCATTGACTCAGCAGCTCCACTTAAAACAAAAACATTAGGAGTTAAATCAAAAACACTGTGGAGAAGCCAGGAAATTAATGAGTTAAAAAGAAACTGCAGGAGAGCAGAGAGGAAGTGGAGGAAAACTAAACTAACAGTCCATCATGAAAGTTTAAAAGAACTCAAAATCTACAATAATTCAGTAAAACAGGCAAGAAAACTTTACTACTCAAATCTCATCACAAATAATAAAAACAACCCAAAATTCCTTTTTAAAACCATTGGTCTTTTAACAAACACAGATTTTAACAAGTCCTCCATGCCTCCATCAGACATTGCATGCGAGGACTTTGCAGACCACTTATATCAGTCTGGTTTTAGGACAAACCACAGTACCGAGAAGGCCCTTTTAAAAATTGTTAATGACCATAGACTTAATTTAGACTCAGAAACTTTCTGTCCTGGTTTTACTGGATCTTAGTGCCACCTTCAATACAGTTGATCACCAGATTTTACTAGACAGACTCAGAAGTCTGGTGGGCCCCTCAGGTACTGTTCTTAAATGGTTTTACTCTCACAGATTGCTAATTCTTTGTAAGTATGGATACATGCTCCTCAAGGGTGGGGTTCCCCAAGGATCAATTTTACGCCCAATACTTTTTAATTTGTACATGTTACCTCTTGGGGATGTCATCAGGAGACACAGCACTGATTTTCACAGCTATGCTGATGATACACAGCTTTACATAGCCGTGTCTTCTGATGACTTGGAGCCAGTTAATGTCCTTTTAAACTGTATTTTAGATATTAAGTCATGGATGGCAGATAACTTCTTACAGCTCAATCAGGACAAAACTGAAGTTTTAATTATCGGTTCTGAGGGCAAGAGAGAGATCATTTTATCAAAACTACATCCTTTTAATCCCGCTCAGTGTGTGAGAAATCTGGGTGTTCTTTTTGACTCTGGGCTGGATTTTATTACACACATCAGAAATATAACAAAAGCTGGATTTTATCATCTTAAAAACATTGCCAGAGTCCGCCCATTTCTCTCCCTTGCCAGCACGAAGGTGCTGATGCATGCCTTTATTTCAAGTAGATTAGATTACTGTAATGCCCTGCTCTCTGGTCTTCCTAAAAAGTCCATCTTAAACCTACAGCTACTTCAGAACTCAGCGGCACGTGTTATGACAAGGACCAGAGGGCGGGAACACATCACACCAGTTTTAAAATCGCTGCATTGGCTCCCCGTGCGTTTCAGGATGGATTTTAAGGTTCTTTTAGTAGTTTATAAATGATGGTCTTGGGCCATCTTATTTATCAGACCTTCTTTCTTATGGTAATGAACCATCGCGGACCCTGAGGTCCTCTGGTAATGGCCTTTTAGTTGTTCCAAGGGTGAGGACCAAGACATACAGCGAGGCCTCTTTCCATTGTTACGGCCCTCGTCTGTGGAACAGTCTGCCAGAGGGCCTCAGGGCTGCAGAGAAAGCTGATGTTTTCAAAAAGAGGCTTAAGACCTACCTTTTTAGCTTAGCTTTTAACTAAATTTATTTGATCTTAATTTAGTTTACATTATTTTATTTCACGTTATTTTATTTTCATTTTATTCAACTGTGTACTAATTATTTATTTATTCATTTACTTATTTATTCATTCATTCTTAGCTGTTCTTATTGTTTCTTAAGGTTGTTTAATTTTAATTTTAACTCCAGTGTTTTCCTCGTGGGGATCCTCCTCGTCAGGGGTTTTGCCTGTTCGGTCTGGGGGCTGCTGTCTTGGTGATTGCACCTATTTGGGGTGGCTGGGGCCCTGCATTGCGGCCTTTTGGCTGTGGTGTGGGCCCCGGTCTGTCCTGATGGGGGTGGTTGCCGCTGTTTGACATGGGTGGACTGGGCCCTGGTGTGGATGGATCCCAATGACACTGATATTGTTTCCTCACAGCAGCATCAGGCCGGATGCTTATCACTTTTAGTATTTTATAATAACATTCAGTTTGAGACAGAAATAAGAGAATCATGTTTGTATAGATTGGGGAGGGAAGGCTGCTTGGCGTGTGTGCGTGTGTGTGCGTGTGGCTGTGTGAAACAATTTGGTGAGTGTTTCTATTATTATGTATTCCCACTTTGTTTTGTTTTATATGCATAAATGTTTTTAATCATGTAAAGCACTTTGTGTTGCCTGTGGCATGAAAGATGCTTTATAAAGTTTGATTTGATTTGATTTAACTTATCCTAGGCATCCTCTTCTCTTACATCTACTAACTTCATGTCCTAATTCACTAAACCATAAATATACCTTTTTGTCTCCAAGATGTTCAAACCATCTTAGTCTGGTCTCTACGGGGGACCGAATTATTAACAGAAATAAAGCATTTCTTGCCATATGTTCGGTATTTATCTTAATTTTGCGTGGTTTGCGTATGTTGCGGTTTTTCTTTGTGTCCAACCTCTTTAATCGAGGAAGCTCTTTCAACAGGTGCTATAAACGACCAAATCGGTGGCTCTGTCTCCGTTACGGAAACAGCAGTTGTGAGTGCCATGTGGATCATATTTTCTGAGGCTACACTTAAAATAATAACCCCGAAATAACCTGGGTACAATAAATCAAACATCCGTTTGGCGGCCACATTTTCCACAAATCCTGCCACCTGTTTTCAGCGCTTTTTTCGCCTCTGATGCCGTCCAATAGGAACGAACGGCAGGTCTGGAGGCGGAGAAAGGAGGCAGAGAAGTTGGTGGAGAGTGAGAGACGGATTCGGAGAGATGGGGAGCAGTAGATTGGAGTGCTACTCGGTGTTGTCACATATTGGATCACAGACTTTAATGTTAATCTCTGGACTGTTATTTGACTCCCGGGCTCTTTTCTCCCTGTATGCTGTTGTACATTTTTGACGCGCAGCCACAGGTTGGCGATTTAATCCTGTCACCATGGATTATTCCTCCCCACCTCGTGCCGATCTTCCCCGACTGGATGGAAACGGGCACCGTCGATTTACCAGAGATGATTGAGGAGGAAACAAACTGTTCATTTTAAGTAAGTGGAGACGGAGGCAACATCTGTGGGGAAGCGACGCACAATTTCGCGGGGCGAGGACCTGTGGAGGATCTGAAAGAAGACGAAGAGAAAAGATGCTGGGATGGCTGTGACAACATGAAAAAGAAAAAGTGTGTTTGTCGGTTTTCAGTCAGCTAGTAATTGAACACAACTAACCTGGGGGACGGACTGAGAGAAAAAGGTCGGAGGTAGGTAGAGGAACAGACGGTGAGGAGGGGGCCGTGAAGGTGTCTGGTTATATCATACCGAAAGTAGGTTATTGTTTTGGATCAATCACTGGCAACTCATCGCAGCCAACTTATGGTTATTGAGGCTTTAACACACTCACACTTCTGCTATGAAAATTGACAGATGTGAAATTATTATCCTTGAGTCTCTGAGCCTGATCTCATTTCCATGATGTAAAGCCAGAGGATTTTCACCCTCCTCCTGGCTAACAACAATGTAACACAGATGACATTTTATGGAAGAGATTGCTGGAAGCACTGTGGGATGTGAGAGAACAAGAAGATACTGAGAAACGGAGAGAAGGAGTGCTGAGTTAGGCTGACTGGATAGCTGACTCAAATGTGACTCAAGGAATAACATATATCCCAATTAAGACAGCTTCTCTTCTCTGTTTCCCCTCTTTGTCACACATCCTTAGCATTTGGTATTACCTGTTACCAATTCAGTTTACCAAAGATCATAGTCTTATCTCTAACATGTGTCCTTTATTACTACCATGATGAAAAATGTGTGTTTTCCATCATTTTGTGCCACTCCTCGCAGTATTTATTTATTATTTTTTGTGTGTGTGTGTGTGTTTGATTGTAGACAGGTGTGTGGCCATAGCTCTGACCATGGAGCCTCCCCCCTCTCTCAGTTTGGCTTTGCTAGGAGGAAGCGAGGATGAAGACCAGCGCTTCCTTCTTCCCCTAGGCAGCATATCTCATCCCTCCACTGCTGGCAACCAACCAGGATCAAACCACTCCAACCACATGGGAGGTTCAAGCCTCGACCGCCTAAATGGCAGCACCCCATCCCCATCACCTGCCACACCCAGCTTGCCTCCAGCATCACTCCCTAAGCTGCCCCTGTCCTCCTCTGGAGCCCAACCTCTGCCTCCACCCATTCCCAATGCTCTTCACCCCACCAGCACCCCACTCTCTTCTTGCCTTGGTTCACAGCACAGCCTGAGCGGAGACAACTCCCCAGTCTACAACGCCCTCTTTTACTCCTCCCACTCACCCTCCATGGAGCGGGAGAGGGACAGAGAGCGGGACAGAGAGAGAGACAGGGGCAGCAAACACAGACAGGCCAGCCCTCTAGTTCACCGAAGAGACAGTAACCCCTTTACAGAGATCGCCATGAGCTCCTGTAAGTACACAGGTGGAGTCATGAAGCCTCTGAGCCGCCTCAGCGCCTCACGCAGGAACCTCATTGAATCAGAAAGCAGCAGCGAAACCAAAGAGGGCGGTGTTTCAGCGGTTGCAGGGTTAACAGCTGCTGGTGGACACGACAGACAGCGAGACGCCCCACCTACCTGCTCGGTGACCCAGTCCTCCACTAATCAACCTTCGATTCAGAGTCCCCCAGAGATTGTGATTTCATCCAAAGAAGACTCACCATATCCCAGAGGAGGATATGACATCACCGACTCCACATCCAACCAAATGTCCATCTACCATCAGAACCATGCACTAGTGGAGAGCAGGCGGGCGCAGCCTGGACGGGGCAGTAGGCAGGGTGGGGTTGGGGCAGTGGGCACCACAGCCAGGGGCAGCACCTCGAAGGCTCCCAAACGAAAAAACCAAAACATTGGCTATAAACTGGGGCATCGCAGGGCACTGTTCGAGAAGAGGAAAAGGCTGAGTGACTATGCCCTCATCTTTGGAATGTTTGGCATCGTCGTCATGGTGATTGAGACAGAGCTATCATGGGGCGTGTACACTAAGGTGAGGGAATGGGCCACTGATAGAAAGCCCACTCTAATGTTTTTAGAACTTGTATTTGTTTATCTGTTATGTGGTGCTACAGTTGTTTCACATGTTCGAAGTCTTAAGAATAATCCTGAAGATAATGTCATCAGGGTTCTCTCAGCTCAGGCTTGGATTTTTTTTACAAGTGTTGCATTACAAACTGGGAGTGTGGAAAAATGTGGCGATTTATAAGGCAGTAAAAGAATGGACCACACAAACAAACAGCATTATGTGAGCTGGAGATGTTAGTGTTCTCACATAGAGGGTGATGTGAATACATGCAAAAGTGTGGAAAAAATACTCTGAAACTTTTAATTCATATTGAATGAGATGATTATTCAAGCTTCCACAAAATTATGAAAAATATTAACCTTAATGGGTAAGTAATGGCACTTTTAAGATTTTTTCAAGGAATAGATTAAAATGGGAAACATTAACAGGTACAACAAAAGTCAGCCAGTGAGCGTCAATACACCATGAAGTAGATTACAAACATTTTTTTTTAATTGCTGAATTCCTCTGATATTTTTCTCCACACATTGTTTCTGAGGTTATCTATAATTCTTTCTCTGGTCATACAGGGATGGATTTTAAACACTAAATAAATGAGAAATGCCACATCTGCTGGTCTGTGACGAAAAAAAAAAGCTTTATGGCACATACATTTGGTCTCGGTCGGAAGTTGTTAATTTATGACACAGTGGTTTGAAAAAAAGGTTTTGTTAGGCAAAAAGATTGCACATAGAAATGGAGCTTAAAGACTGCAAGCAGGTATATTTTGCCTTGTGCTGCTCTGATTTTGACTAGATTTCTGACTGTTTTTGTTTTGTTTTTAAATATGTATCCCCATTGCTCTGCAGCCTTTTGTAAGTATAACACTAAACTGCTGAAGTGTCTCTTTGATGTGACATCCAAGTCGACAAATGTCACACCAAGCAGTCACACAGTGGTTGTAGTTTCCTGCTCTCTTGCTTAGCTGGAACCTCATGCATGGACTTTGCCTCAGTTCTGCATTTGTGATCTACATTTATTTTCATTTCATTGGCAACCAGTGAGAAGCAACGCAAAATGTTGACAGGAGGACTTGTCCAAAGGTCACCAGTCAGATTTAAACCAGGAGCATTTGTTTTGTTGAGCCCCCAGGTCACTCACACACACACACACACACACACACACACACACACACACACACACACACACACACACACACACACAAACAAACACCCTGCTTTAGGTTTATTTGGATGGGTCAGTGGCCATTTTTACCAGTTAGCGGCAGTTGGCTCTGGACTCATTCTCAGCAGAACCAAATACATGTTGTTGGAGGGGGGTTGTGTATTGTAATGACCAAGCTTGACAGATGCTGCTTCCGGGTGATATAAGGCAATGATGCAGAGGACATGGGGGGGGCAGATTATCAGTGGGAGGCCAGGATCTCATTTGTCTGTGTAATGGGCAGTGTAATAAGCTGAACTGGCCCCTGGCTGCAATTGTGTGTTTATTTTCGGTGGGTGTGTTCGTGTGTTAAGGAGCCTCTGAGCATCTTTTAGTTCACCTCCCTGATGCAAACACTCCTGTCCTTGTCCCATTCTTCTTTTCACTCCGACCTATCACAGAAGGTTGTTTTTCTATAGCAAATGAAGTGGAAACATTACTTCCACTCATGCATCTTGTCACAGATGGATCATTGATCATGTGACAGAGTGGGTGGGATGATGTGAGTGGACAGATTTACAGGTAGCCTGTAGAATAGGACTGCTAGGTATGTCTCCCATCTCTCTGTTTGTGTTTTGGTTTGTGGTCCCCAGTTGATACTGGTAGCCCTGTGTTAATGTCATTGCAGGGAGAATCTGCGTGTTCTGTGCTGCCAGCTTCGCCTCTGTCTCCCACTCATTACTTTATGAAAATGGCTGTTTCAGAAGCAGTGTCTTTTTATTAATGAAAATGCATGGGTCTGAATTTCTCTTTAATCCCTCCTTGTCTCTTTTCTTCGCTTCTGTCGGCCCATTCTGCTTCTTGAAGGAGATGGCCGACACTTTAATGTTCTCTTCCTCCGTCCGTCTCTTTTTTTTTTTTCTTTTTTATTTCAACTCCATGCATGCCTCTTTATCCTGCTTCCTTTATTCCTGGATTTCTTTCATTATTTTTCCCCTCTCTTTCTCACTCCCTCTGCTCCTCTGCTCTTGCAGTGGGCGTCAAACTGGGGGAGTGTGATCGGAAGAGGGAAGCGGCTGGGCGAGAATGAAAGTCTCTGGAAGGAGAGAAAAAGAAAAAGGCGATAATGAAAAGCCTGATTTAGTTCCTTAAGTTACAGTCAATACAGTCCTCATCTAAAACTGGCTGTGTTACCTATCAAAACAAATGATTGGACATTCATTAATTCTAACACGGTGATCAGAATTAGTCAGTTCTGTCACTATATTGATTAAATTTTTAATCTTAAATGACCTTGTTTGGAGATGGATTTAATATAGAATGGTATGGAAAACATCCCAGAACCTCAGTATATTTTAAAAGAAAGATTTTAGAAGGTTAAATTATCTCTATCAGTTCATTTTAAATGCAGGTTTGATTTGGTTTGGGTCCAACAGACACTGGAGACCCATCAGACAGCTCAAACCCTCACTTACATAATTGAGGTGGATAGAAGCCCAGTGGTTGTTCTTGTGAAAAATGAATGGAGATCATAAAGATAAAAGAGAGGTCAGAAAGAGAGATGAATGGGAGGGTGGCTGAGAGAACAGTGGAGAGGTTCAAGCGGTGTTTTAAACCAGTCTAAGGGTGGAAGCTTTGAAGGATTTCTTATATTGATTACTGATAATCAGTCGCCCCCTCATGCTCTATGTACCCCCATATGCACATGCTGTACAAACTTGTACATCGATGATTGCTAACCCCCCTTCCTATTCTTTGTGCTGTATATTGACAACTTAGAGGTAGAGGGAGTGTCTGTGGCAAATTCTAATATTTAAAGACAAGTTTTCATGGCTGAAATTATGTATGATATTTGGACATTTAACATATTATGACATTAGCTATAAACTAAATGCTGCTGTACTGTAAAGTGTATACTTATAGTTTAAGCTCCTACACCACTTTTAGAAGGTCCAGCTGCTCAATCTTGCTCCCAAAAATAGAGATGAAGAATAAGAATGGAACTAAACAGGGTGGGTTGGATTGTGTGGTGTGAGTGTGTTGCTGTGTGTGTGTGTTAGGATGGATAGAGGGAGAGAGGTTAACCGTGGAAGACATTGTGTTCGTGACTGTGAGTATTGTGTGTACATACAGTGCATGTTTAAAAACAGATTTCAAACCCGTCAGCACATTATGAAGCTACGGTTGTGATTTCTCATTCATTGCTTTCATTGCTTTGTGGCCTCTATCTTCATTCATCATCTATTTAATTCCATTCAAAACCATGTCCTGAGGTCTGAGACCAGTGTGATAAGTTTTGGTTACAGGTAAAACCTGTTTTCATTTATGCCAAGCAGTGGCACTAAACTCCAGTGCTGTAAATATCCAGTTAAGCAGCTAAATTATGCAGCGAGAATATTGTATGATAAGATAATTTATAAATATTAAATAATTAAATTTGCCACTGGGTGCAACAATTTTCACACAAAAAACACAGAAGATCAAAACAAAAACTTTCAAACTGCATCCAAAAGGTAGTTTTACATCTATGTGTTTGGCCACCTCTTTTCCTGATCAGTGTTGGCTTTAACAGCAGTATTAGGACAAGTTGTCTTATCAAGAGTCTGTTATGGATTTAATTTTGAACAAGAGGCATGTCTGAGAATAACGGAGGCTTTTGGTTACTTAGACCTTAACATGTGGCCTGTTGACATCAGATCAGGGGATCGTTTTATCAAGGCCCATATGACTCCTTGTGGCCATGCTCCTCAGCATGTTTTAGGCTTGCCATGCAACATGGCTATTCTGAGGGAATGCACAGCTGTTGTTAAATTCACCTGTCATACTGCCGTGCACACCCTTGACAGGTGTGTGATGCAGAGGGAAGGGATGCCAAGAGTACTTTACCCGCTTTCCTTCCACACATGCATCTGAATACATTTTTATACAGTTTTTATGCAAGTCCCTTCCTCCGTAAATTGATTTTTTAACCTTTTTAACAGCTAGCCCCCGACAGACCTGCTAACCCATAGCTATCCTCCCCTCATTACTAACAAAACCTTCTCAATTCATGGTGGGTAGAGATTTGAGCAGTGCTAAATTAGCATATTAATAAATCCCCATTCACTTAATGAGAGTCATATCCAGTCTGTTTTAAGGCCATGAAAGTTTTTTTAATGGCAAAAACGGCTACATGTACAATTTGGAGAAACTCAGAAGAGTATTTAGGGGATTAATTACTGCTCGAGTGGAACTTCAGATATTACTTATGGGAAGGTATACAGAAATAGCTAAATTCATAAGTTCCTCAGTGTGAAAAAAACATTAAGTTGGTTTTTGCCTTAACTGAGACAAATGTTAAAGTATCACACTTTTAACTCACATTACTGATCAGTTGAGTCTGCTTCTGAAGAAGAAAACCAAAAAAAAAACAGCTGATGTAAAAGAACAATTACATTATGTCCAAATGAAAACAGATGTTTTTTCCAAGCTGCACAAACATGGACAATATTGCATGGCATGCATATAATTATACAAAAGCCTACCTTTATGTTGTTGCATCAAATGCTAGTATTAATGTAAGAAGAAAATAATAATCTGCTTTCTTAGCTGAGACAAAACACAAAGAATTGTGTTCTGACTATTGATTTACCCACAGCAGCTTAAGAAAATGTGCTTTTAATGTTGCTGGGCTACCTGCTGCCACATGTTGCTAATTATCTTAATGTGTTACAAGGGCATGTTACATTGTAATTATGGGAATGCACCGATTTTCATAAAAATGTGGCACATATTTGTTGTGAGATTATGAAAAAGAAAACCTCTTTGCAATGAAAACTTAACATGACAGAAAATGATGCTCATTAATAAAAGGAGATTTTACCAGCATGAAGTTTAGGACACAAACTGAGGACATCCACCAGTGAATCATTTAGCTTTAGCTAAGAAACTGTGTGTGACAGCATATTGGTTTGAGAGGAAGTTCACAATGTCGTTTCACCATTGACTGAGCCTCCTGATTTGACAGGGTACATACCAAATAGTTATTCATATTTAATGAAGTTCCAGCGTTGTGCCATGTTCATTAATGCACAAACCTCTCACTGCTTCGAGACACTAATGCTGCAGATATTTAATAAACTCTGAAGAACGAGATTCCTACAAACAGCTTAAAGCAACAAACAACTTCAGCTACTAGTAATGGCTTTTTGTTTGTTTCATTTTTAAAATTTGTTTTACATTTATTACTGGTGCGTTTCATTACCATAACTTTATGCCAACTCTACTTTCATTGCAGTGAATCTAAATAAATTTTATTTATTTGGTTTTATTTTATTTAAAAAAAAAAAAAAAAAAAAAAAAAACGTAAGGCAAAACTACAAAACTGAGTCGTAGTGGTGATCGATGGTGGTGCTGCATTGGGGAAAAAGCCTGATGGTAAATCTTTATTGCTGCATGTGTGCAGACCAAAATTTTGTGTAACACATACAGCAATAGGTAAGGCTCTGAGGTTTCCTGCTATTTGGATTTTGGTGAAAGGTAAAAATATCTCTCACAAAAAATGGTTAGGAATTCTGGAAAAATCAAGCATTATGATTTTTTTTCTTATGTAAGTTTTATATATATATATATATATATAATTTTCCCCTTTCCCAGCCAGAGGGACCTTTACATCTTTGGAACCAGGGATCAGCGCTCCATTGAGCTTATGCATTTGTTTCTTTTGAGTGACCTCCATGTTGTAGTCATGTGTAATGTTGTCTGTATTGCCTGTAACTGACAGTACTATACAGCCTAGCTAATTCACTCCAGGTCAAACAATTAAAAAAAATTCCAATTTGTATTATTTTAAGTTAACTTGAATTAACATTTGCAAGTGCACAAAAACATGACTGATTATTCTTTCCCATTCTCCACTTTTTCCACTTTCTTTCTCCATCTCTCTTTAGGGGAGTGTTCATGTCGCTCCTCCGGGCGAGTCTCAAATATGTCTTTATTTCCCCAAGGAGGTTATTGCCATCTCAGCAAGCTTACAAAATCTCCCTCACCCCCTGCACTTATGTCATCGCTCTTCCCATCCTCCCTCTATCTATGACATTTGTTGCGGACATTCACTGGCCGGCCTTTTCCAAACCTTTCTTCACTTGGCCACTTACAGAGGCTGCATGTTGCTTTTCAGATGGTACACTGTGATGATGATGATGATCAGGGAATTAAACTCACCAACTGACACCATATTCTCTAAAGGAGCTATCAGCAATCTCGGCACTTCTGTGCCACTTCTTCACTTCTACCTGCCCCTCCTCCTCCTTTTTCCTCCACTCCACACTCCTTTCATCACAATCTTCTAAGGCAGTGGTCTCCAACCTGGAGCTCCAAGGGGTTCCCCTAAAGAACACAGGGGGTCCCCAAGACTTTGATTGTTTAAAGCCAGTTTGATTTTAATTAAGGCCATGTCCATACAGAGACTGGTTCAGGTGTAGTCGCTTAAGTATTTTTTTTTTATCATTTGGGTGTTTCATTCACATGAAATCAGTGTTTTGGGAGCCTAGAAACACTAACTTTGCACCATTTTATTATTGAGAGATGGCGGCTAGATAGCTCATTTGGCAGAGCAGCCATCTCCCATGTGGGACACCAGAATTTGATTCCTCCAACGGATGAATAGTAACACCTTCCAGTTGGGTCCTTAAGCAAGACCCTCAATGCTCCTCCTAACCACTATAAGTTGGTTTGGATAAACGCACCTGCGAAATAATTGCAATGTAATGTCTGAGAAATGCCACAGTGCAGATGATTCATCCTTATTTTGAAAAAAGAAGAAAAAAGCAAGGCTATATGTTATATGTAATTACCTTAACTTTTGTTTTTATCAAAGGAATCAGCCAGAATGCATCATGTATGGTGAGAAACCAGCTAATGAAAGCATAAAACCAAGTATAGTTTCAACAGGAGGCGGGCAGGAAGTCCACAGCTTTTTAGTAGTTGCATGAAAGGGGTCCTCATGGAAAATGGGTTGGGAACCTCTGTTGTAAGGGGTTGTAGATCCCTCAGGTCTTGCTACTAACAGGTATAAATAAAACCATTTATTTCAGTGTAACAAGGCTAGGCTACCTCTGTAAGTGTGAGTGTGTTAGTACACATAGGTGTGTTAGCCTTGCATCATCCAATGGTAACAAAAACATTTATGTCAGAGTCTATATTATCTCCTCTGTGTATACACACCTATGTGTGTTTCCATGCCATTTTGTATTCAGCTTCATCAAAGAATCATAAATGGATGCACCTGATAATGTGTGTGCATTCACATCTCTCTTTGTCTGGATAAAACTGAGTGTGTATGGCTGTAAATGCGTGTGCCAATGTGAAGTAGAGTGTGTGTAAGTGGTGTGTGTGTGTTTATCCTGGTAAGGTGAAATCACTTCTCTGCCTACTGCCTGTTTCCCTGGAGACTGATTGCAAGAAGGCATCACTCTGACAGGAGAGAATCCCAAGGCTAAGTCATTAGAACACACACGCACACATTCATATTCATTGATATTCATCATCAACACATGTAGTGAGCGACTTATCACTGCAAGAGTAATGTGTCGGTAATCGACATGTAGTTGCATTTATATCTGTGTCAATGAAGTGGGGACAGTTGGGGAAAGCCCTCCAGTTACCTGTGTGCGTGGTTGTGTCTGTGTGGATAAGTGTGTTGCTGCCTTCCAACTGATCTAAAGAAGTTGGAAAAAGCTCATTATCTCTGCATGCTGTCAGCTGAGGCAGTGATCAATACACACTAATCGCACACTTATGTGTAGCTGGGCAAAAAAAAAAAAAAAAAAAAAAAAAAAGGTAAAAGAAGAAACACACATGCACACAAAACAAGCACACATGTACATAAAGACAGAATATTATATTATATTATATTATATTATATTATATTTAGGGCTGTCAAATGATTAAATTTTTAATCAGATTAATCACAGCTTTCAAATTAATCATGATTAATCACCATTCGCGACTATGCCTGAAATTTGTTTTTACTGCATTGTATGAACAGAACGAGCCAATGCTTACAAATATTTAGTGTTAACTGGCCTTCCCTTGGGGAAACGTTGGATGTCAGTAAATGCAGCATGTAACGTACCACATGTTGTTCTAAATCACCTCTACCATGTTCTAGATCATAATGCAGAATTCATATATCATCATCTCACCAACCATCTCCATGGTAATAGTATCTGTAATAAAACCACCAGATGTGACGACTGAAGTTGAAAAGCCAACATTGATGAGTAAACCCTGATAAAACATGTTTTTTCTTTTATCATTGAAGTGTACATGTTTGTGCTGCAGTGATAAAACTACAGAAACATCACCCAAAGTAAACACTTGTTAATAAACTAGATCATTGGCTGTTTGTTTTACTAGTTTTTCTTAAATTTTTTTTTTACATTAGATGTTCACTTTAGTTGTAATAATGAGTTCAGTATTTCATAAAATCTAGACCAAAAAAAGGTTTAATTTGTGCCCCCTTTTGAAGTGTCTTGACAAAAACAATACTTTGGGGTAAATATGTGAAGGTATGAACCATAAACCACTAGGATCCTCCTTCTCAGCTGAACGATAAACAAATGCAGTAAGAGAGAAAAGCCGATCAGCTGATCACCAACAGCTGTCATGATTCATGGAACAACATGAGAGGAGAGGAAAGAAGCAGCTGCTGCACAAACAGAGACGACCAGAGCGCTTCTAGAGCAGACACATTGGTGCAAACCTTGGTGCAGGATAAGTGCGTGTGTCTCATCTTTTCCATCTTTCCTCTCCACGTCCCACCGTCATAACAGAGAAATAACGGATTTATGGAGCTTATCATGGCACACACGCATTTATTGTGTTTAAAATATTAACACAATTAATTACATAAATTAGTTACCACCGTTAACGCATTATTATTGACAACCTTAATTATAACACACTCAAAAAGGGATTATGAGTTGTGGGTATTCTGCATTCAGTAACCTATAGCTTCAGAACCAGATGATATTATATTATATATATTATATTATATTATATTATATTATATTATACACAAAGGTTTGCAGTATAAATCTTACAACTAAAATAATAACAATATATAATAGATGATAACATAAGAACACAATAAAGAATAAATTAACAATAATATACAGTAGAGGTACAACATCTCTCAAAACAAGTTTATATAATTTGTCTTTGGTAAACAAATGGAAGGTGAAATGAAATAGGACTGGGCAATATGGCCTAAAAAAAATCTCAGATTTTTTATAACAAAATCCGATTTCCGATTTTAATCACTTTTTTTTTCTTTTCTTTTACAAAACATAAATAAACTTATTTAAAATTTTTATTTGTTTATATAGATGAATGCCAGCAAAAATAAAGCATATTATGTCATAGCTTTTCCTTCATATAAATGACTTCATATCTTACATAGAAATATGCGACACAACTGCATCCGTGATCTCTTTCCATCTGGATTCTATCATACAGGATCCACTGCAGAAATAATTCCCCTGATGAAGGTTGTCTCTTAACTAGGGTTTGTGGGTTAAGTTGACTTCTGCATCTCATACAGAGCAGCATTTCTCACTGCAGTTATACTCACAGCTAAATCCCAGGCATGACTGAAGGGTCACTTCACTTAAAATCTGTCAGACAAACACTGTTCTGGTGTGGAAGGAGGGCTAAGTCTGCTGCTAACTAAATATGGAAAAAAATCCAGATTTTCATAAAAATAAATCTCCAGGAAAATTCGATTAATCGATTTTATCAATTAATTGCCTAGCTGTACCATGAAAGGAAAAACATTAATATTTAAAAGATACAGAAATGCCTTGTCTTTTTCTTGGCACACATTTTTAAAGGTGGACTTAGAACCAAAGTTAAAAAAAAATAGCAGTCTAAACAAAGTGTAAAATTTTGGAATTCAACAATCTTTTTGACTACAGCACACATTTGTGCATGGCGTGAGTGAAGACATCATTAATGCTTACCTCTATAAAACTTTTTTTTTTTTAGCAAACTTTGGATTTTCATATATTATCAAGGTCAAGAAAATCCACCCACTGCAAGTATCACAACTGAATTGTTTCACAGTAAAGGAATTCAGACGTTACCAACGTAATGCATTCTTTGCAAATGAAAAATAGGACAAAGATAGCCACTGAGAAACTTAAATTCTGTATCAAGCAAGAGTGGGAAACCATTTTACTTTCTAAACCACAGGATGTGTTATTAATATGAAGTAAGGTGAGGTGATCCACCAAAGTGGTAAATGTGTCTTCTTATTACTTGTATGCACACACGCATACATATCGCTTCTTATTTATTTATTTAGAATGTACAGAAACGTAGAGCTGTCCCTTAAATAAAACAAAATAATTTGGACTTATAACTGATCATTTTATTGTAAAAACATGAAACATATCATGTCATAATGTGATCAAATTTATTGAACAAAACATGAAACTTATTACATTAAGATGTGATCCGTTTAGTAATGAAAACTTTGAAATAAAATGTATTAGTCTTTGAATGAGGAAACGGTGCATACAATAGATCAGAGAAATTGCCTAATTTAGCACATACTGTTGTATGTCGTACTAGGCTGAGAGTGGAAGTGGTGAAGCTTGGAGGACACTGTGATACTGTTGATGTTGCAGACAGTACTACTTCTTTGTGTCAGCATCTTAATTCTTTCAGTCCCAGCGGTGCATGTAGCCAAGGCCTATATTATTTTAATTTTAGTTTTCAGACGATAACTAGGCCATGGGCATAACTGATATATGTTAATCAAAAGCAACACACACACCCAGACACACGCAACCACCCTCTCACTGCACGCAGGCAGGTGATGTTCCGTGTTGCTGATAAATGTCCCGCATTCCTGTGTGTACAACAATAAAATCAGAGTAGAGCAATTTATCATTGACAAAAACAATAAAAAATAAAAACATAAAATGTATTTTGCTCCAATATTTGTAGTTCACAATAACATCTGCATACAATAGGTTACTTTGTGTTTAATGTTCTTACAATAGCTAAACTTAAGCTGTAACGTAATATTTTTCACATTATTACAATAAAACTTATAACGTTATAATGTATTAAAGTCCCAATTTGGCATCAGGCATTTTTCCCAAGTCACTAAAGATAACTGCCATTAAACCTCACCTAAAGAAAAGGACTCTAGATGCCTCTATAATGAACAACTATAGTCCTGTCTCTAACCTCTCTTTTATATCCAAGATTATTGAGAACTTTCGATTTAACCAGCTTAATGACTTTTTAAATGAAAGTGGAAATCTTGATAAATTTCAGTCCGGCTTCCGACCTCATCACAGCACTGAAACAGCTCTGATCAAAGTGTTAAATGACATTAGGTTAAATACTGATTCTGTTCTAGTATCAGTCCTGGTTCTGCTGGATCTCAGTGCTGCATTTGATACTGTAGATGACAGAATCCTGTTGCACAGGCTGGGAAACTGGGTTGGACTTTCTGGATCTGTCCTTAACTGGTTCAGGTTCTATTTAGAAGTTTTTTTTTTGTTACAATTGGCAGCTATGAATTGGAGTGGCCATGATTTGTGGAGTCCACCAGGGGCCAGTGCATGGACCTCTTATGTTCAACTATGCTTCCTTTGGGTCAAATATCACAGAACTTTATTCTCAATTATCACAGTTATGCAGACAATACACAACTTTATTTGTCTCTGTCACCAGACGACTGCAGCCAATAGAGTTACTGTGTCACTGTCAGGAGCAAATAAACACCTGGATGAGAGAGAATTTTCTAAAATTAAATCAACATAAAACTGAGATTATTCTGTTTGGTGGCAAAGAGAAGAGGGTCAGCATTGGCAAACACCTTGAGGTTTGGGCTCTTAAAATCACGACCAAGTTTGTAACCTTGGAGTGTTATTAGATCATCCATTCATTCATCTCCAGTAGACCAGATTGCTGTAATGGCCTTTTAACAGGACTTCCTAAAAAGAGCATTTGCAGCTCATCCAAAACACTGCTGCTAGAGTTTTAACCAGGACTAAGAGATCTGAACAAATTAAACCAATTTTATTAAATCTTTACACTGGCTTCCAGTCAGTCACTGAATAGATTTTAAAACCCTTCTGATCGTTTACAAATCCCAAAATAGTTTAGGCCCAGAATAAATCTGTGATATGGCCAGAGAATATAAACTTAGCAGAGCTCTTAGATCCAAAAACTCAGGTCAGCTAGTCCAGAACATAGTCCAGACTAAACATGGGGAATCCAGGTATAAAAAAAAAATTTTCTCATGCACCTATGCTTGAAATCTGCATAGTAACTTGTAACTTACCTAGCTTTTAATAATGTTAATTTAATTTATGATTTATTCATTTGTTATGATTACTAAGGCATGTTTGCCGTGCTTATTTGTATACGACCAGAGAAGTTAAGACAATTTGAGAGATTTGATGGTCTTGTCTGCCATTATGTTGGCATAAGTGTGTCCACATGTGCACTTGGCACCAGGACACTCAAGCCCTCAGTTTGATGATCAACTTTGTAGTCGTATCATTGGACATGTGGCCACATGTCTTGGACACTGGGGTGAAGAGAAGGGCTAAGCTGTCAACTTCATCACTTATGCCTGAACATGGTGTTCATTTTCAGGCATAAGAGTGGCAGGGATTGTCCATAACGAGCACAGAAGTCCAATAACAAAACACCACTTGGATTCAGATCAGGTTCACCTCCCAATCACGCCCCTCCAGGTCTCATTGTCATTTCCCACGTGAGCATTGAAGTCCCCCAGCAGAATGAGGGAGTCCCCTGACGTGTTGCTCTCCAACACCCCATCCAAGGACTCCAAAAAGCGTGGGTACTCTGAACTGCTGTTTGGTGCATAAGCACAAACAACAGTCAGGACCCATCCCCCTCACCTGAAGGCAGAGAGAAGCTACCCTCTTGCCCACCGGGGTAAACCCCAATTTACAGGTGCCAAGTCAGGGGGCAATGAGTGTGTCCACACCTGCTCAGCTCCTCTCAGCGGGAGCAACTCCAGCGTGGAAGAGGGTCCAGCCCTTCTTGAGGACAGTGGTTCCAGAGCCCAAGCCGTGCATCGAGGTGAGTCCAACTATATCTAGTAGGAACAGCTCAACCTCGCACATCAGCTCAGGCTCCTTACCCGCCAGAGCGGTGACATTCCACGTCCCTAGAGCTAGCTTCTGCAGCCGAGGATCAGACCGCCAGGGTTCCCGCCTTCAGCCACCACCCAGCTCACACTGCACCCAACCCCTATGGCCCCTCCTGCAAGTGGTGAGCCCACAGGAGTAAAATAATTAACTATGAAATTAATCTGAATATCTGTGATTATGCATCTTTTATTTTGCACATTTTTGTCTCATAAAACCAATTTAAATCACATTAATGCAATTTCCTTCGACATTTAATTGACAATTAAGACATTTCTTTTTTCATCAAAGACCAAAGATACAGCAAAGCATGTTTTTCAGAAGTTAAGAATATTCCATCTTAGTTACTTTACTGGTGTGCAGTAACTTGTAATCTTATACATATTATATGTGACCAAGTACTATTTAACGCAGGAAAACACAAAAATAAACTGGAACATGAGACCACTATAAAAACAAATTATTTATAAACAGAATAAAATCCTTTAAAAACTTGAATGTTCCGGATGTTGGACCAACAGTATAAGGAGGGTGGACAGTATTTCTTAAGAGTGGGTGAAACAGTGGCTAGCACCTCGATGTCCTGGAAAAAGAGCAACAAAGAAAATGGAATTAACATAAAATAAAACTTAAATTGACAAGACAATTGACTTTTTCATAGAAGCACCGGTGTCCACTCCTTTCTCTCTGGCATGCAGGCACATGCAGGTGATTAAAAACTGTTTAAAACAATATTAAGCATTCTAATTAATAATGAGGTCATTTGCTGCTGCTGCTTAGGCATGCCTTGTATCCTGGTTAAAGCCGCCACTCAAGATTTTATCTTGAACATTAAATTCCACCACACAAAGCCCTCTGCTGCATGCTACTCTCAGGTGCAACACGGAGAAAGACCTAAGTGAACTTTCCGTCCCCCTTACATAGACTCTGCCCTCTTGGCTCAACTCTGCCATCTATGCTTGCAACTCACCATCCCCCATATATTTCAAAAGTAACCCTTTCAAGACTGCATATGGTAACATAATATTAGAAATATTTGGCAACACCAATGGCTGGCTAGTGGCAGCTGCAAGTCCCCATTGGCTAGCAGCTGTTTGCTCGTCCCATCTCAGAGGAAAGTGGTTAACGCTTGCTCAGTTAGCCTGGACTGCCCCTGTTAGGCTCACATATCATTTAAGGGGTTCCTCCCGTTACAAACAAAATAGCTGTACAGCTTGATCCCACAAATATTCAAGGCCTGTTATTCCTGTCTTCTTTGTGACTTCACCTTTTTTGAGACTGTAAGTGGCTCTCTGCAGGTTAAAAACACAAATTCCTTTGACAGAGAATGTCTAACTTGGTCAAATAAGTTTTATTTGGCCAGTCACTATGACGACAGACCTGCTGTACAATGGTTAGCATTGTTGCCTCAAGGCAACAGAGTTGGTATTAACCTGTTAACCAGCTGGGGATTTCATGGCTTTCTGTGTATGTTGCATGTTCCTGTGCTTGCATGCTTTTTCTCCCCCAATAACCTCAAACAGCTCCGGACATGTATATTAGATTTATTGATCATTTAAAAATTTCCGTAGATGTTTGCATGCATGGTTGTCTATCTCCATGTTTTCCGCGTCTTGAACTGGCCCATTTTACCTTTCCTATCACCCATTGTCAGAGAAGTTGCTCCTCTGCACCATGCCTCACAACGAAATTTGTGTCATAATTTTACTAGGATATCATACTAGCATAAACTATTTTTTACATGGCTATGAGTGACCATATATCAGAAAAGTAAAAGTAGTTTTTCATCAGTTTTTATTATCTATCTATGATATAACTGTTGAAGAAAAATAAATTGAAAACCACCAGGAAAATTTGTTTAAATAAATTAGATGTCATGTTGTTTAGTCTCATAATATTAAAGAAGAAAGTAAGTCACGTGATGTTTTTTTCTTGAAAAATCTGCTTGTGAAACCACTGTCATTAATTAGTGGATTTTCAAGGTGCTGGTAGGTGACAGGTTTTTGAACTTTGCACACAGCACAACAGCTTTTTCCCCAGCTTCCAGTCTTTATGCTAAACTCCTGCTCACTCAGCAAGACAGCAAAGATATTTCAGATATTGTAAAACTTTAATTAATTAAACAAATACTACAGTTTCCACCTGGCTCAATACGAAAAGATGTTTTTTTTGTTTTGTTTTTTTGTTGTTTTTTTTTTTAAGTGCGCCAACAGCAAAAGAATCAGATAGTATATGCACATATTTGAAGGGCATATGCACAAATTGTAGAGTAGGAAGCATTTGTGCTGTCTGCATGCAAATCTACAACTGTCCACAATCCACATCTGTATTTACTGACAAGAATTTAATGGTGATCCATTCATGTAGAACAGCTTGACCAAATGAATCAGATATGTCTGCTGATGGAAACTAATAGTCCATCTGCAGTCCATTAGAATGGCATATTTGTGATAATTGTATTATGAAAAGAGAGACATAGTGCTAGTGATAGCAATTTTTTAAAAAGATTTTAAAGGCAAAACAAAGAAAAGAAAAAAAGAAAGAATGGTCAGCAGACAGTAGAGAGGTTGAGAAATTAGCCGGTGGAGAGAAATGACATGAACTCAAAGCAAGTTACATTTCAGCTCACCAAGTGTGATGTTTTAACCAGAATCACGGCTGAGAGCCAACGCTGAAACCTGCATTTTTCTCATTAGCACAACAGTGTTGGCTTTCTTTGCTCCTAGTTTGCTTCGGTGAGTACAAATGAGAATTTAGCAGAAGGGAGATTGAGAGAGGACAAGCCTGCACAAGCAAATAAAGAGCAGAAGACAGATAGAGCTTTGGGTAGGCTGATAGAAGAAATCAGTGAGAGCCAAAGCGTAATGGTATTTTACCCAGTATTGCGCAGTGGCCCATAACCACACTGATATTAGCAACAAATGTGAGTGTGTCTAGATGTGTTTGTCCATTTTTGTGTGGTATAAGTGGTGAAAAAGCACACAGGTACTATTTAGTTATTTCTGATTTGAATAATTATAGAGGAAAAATTAATACTGAACCAAGAAGTGTGTCTGTATAAAAGAACAAACTAGACCCTGTCTGTTTGACTGTTTGTTTGATGTTTAGTTAATACTATTACAGCCAAGGCGTATCTACAAACTCTAAATAAACACAGTAACACACTAACACCCTATTTTCTTTGAGGCTGACTTGTAATATATATTCATGAATCCAAAGTGCTATGTGGATTCTGCTTAATAATGTCATGGAGGAAAGGCTGAGTAATATGTGTCTAAACTCAGAGTGCAGATTAAGGGAGTGTTTGGTGATGCATGCTTAACAGCCATCCTATTTAACCACTGACATATCTGATATGAAATGTAGTAATCTTAAGGTGTCTCTTGAGGAGGATATCAGGCTGCAGCACTCATTGTGTGACCTTGCTGATCTGGAGGATGAATGTGTTTTGGAGGTTTTTTTTTTTTGTTTGTGGGGGTTTGAGTGAATTGATTCTGCAATTCAAAACATGGTCCTTGAGCTGATGTGGAAAAATGAAGCAGTTTAGCAAGTATAACGTCCAGAAAACAAAACGCTGAATTCTAAAGACTAGCTTAATTTATGAGACACAGAAGCTTTACTTGAACTGAAATGAACCAGACGGTGCTTTGATGAATTTGGTTAAATAACAAGATCTCAAAAAATGTTTCAGGAGAAACTTGTTTAGCAAACCAACATGAATATAAACCATATTCATTATTCCTCATGTCTTTCCTCATTTTTAGAAAAAGGAATAGACCGTGATAAACTAATGTTCTATGTAAAGATTATGCAGTTTTGTTTGTCAGTGGCCTGTTTTGGTTTTCTTATGACTAAGGATGAATTAAATTATATATATATATATATATATATATATATATATATATATATTACTGAACTCTGTGTCATTCATATTGACATGATGGCATTACCATTTTTAGCATAAAAACAGATTATTTTATTCACCTGTAAGTTGAATCTCATCACTTTGGACAAGGTTTGTTGTACAGGCAAAGCAGAAGACTCAGTGGGGTAGGTGTGGCAAAAGCACACGCACATTTCTTTTAGACTGGATTATAATTCTGGATAAGAGAAGGTTGTGTTCAAATACAGCTAACAAGATAAATCTGTCAAGAGCAGAGCTTAAGCTTTATATAGTCATAAACCAAAAGGCTAGATTGGGGGAAGATGTTTACCTGATAATAGGAACTGATGGATGTGCAGGGGTTAAACTTATTTTCATTTAAACATCTGGAGACTATAAACATCTGTGAGAACAAAATGATGTAACACTGTTCTTGTGATTTTGAGAACAAGAAAAAAGTTCTTGCTTCTTGCGGAGTGTGTAACAGTCTTAACAGACTGTGACCTGCTCAGTGTTGATTGACCAATAGGATCTGCCCCAAGGACACACCTTGAAAGGCTGACCCCCTTTATTACATAATGAGGCAGAAAACATGCAAATGTAAAAAAAAATAATAATAATAAATAAATGGAGGAAGGAAGTTCAAGATTGGAAATAATGAGGACGTAAATATGATTGAATAAAAAAGTGTAAAATAAATAAAATTTTAGATGAAAATAAAATATAGAAATAAATAACTGTAGAGATAAGAAAATGTAAAAGGAACATAATACAGAAATGAATACAGCCATAAAAATAAAGGAGGAAAAAAAATGTTAAAATTCAGCAAATAAAAAAATAAATATAACTGATGGAAAAGTTAAATATATACTAATGTTGTGTTTTATAAGTTTCTTAGTGGAAAAACTATTTACATTTCTTTTTTATTTATTTTTTTTTTGTATATTTATAGGCATATCAGTTTGTATACTGATACATTTTTATATTATTATTTTATATGATATTTTCTTTTATTAACAATCAGCTCCAGGGGCTCCAGGGTTCTACAGACTACAGTTTGGGGATTTTCTTTGAGTCACTGGCTCTGATGCTGCTACCTCAACAGACAGCTGCAAAGAAAACAGCACTTTCTATCATAGAGACCAAAACATTTTCAAGAAATAAAGTTTCATACAAATTTTCATTGTACACCAATATTAGCCAAGCTTTTCCAGTCTGGGCCAAAGTATGGTTACACCCAACAGACAGACTGATTGACAGACGGCAGGGCTTTTGGAATGGCAATGCCCCAAGCATGTCTCTGTACTTCCTCATGCATGACGAAAATGGATGAGATGAGCAAAGAGTAATAGCACTGGAGTGAAATAGTATGACATCTCCACCATTTTCCTCTCTCACTGGTATGCCAGAATGCTTCAGAGGATAAGATTTAAAATAAACTCTTATATTATATTATAATAATATATTCAACATAGTCAGTACACGTAGGCCTACACATTGCTGGTTAGGTGAGTTTATCCAATGAGAATTTTGTGGGGCATCATTTCATTATTATTACCTAAATTTAAATCTACATTTAAAATAATAACCATAAAAAAGAACTATAACTGTTTAATAAACATCAGTTTGCCACTCAGGAGTCTAAATATCTCACGGCCATCATTTCATAGTAGAAATACTCTGTTTCATAAGTAAAACATATGCAAAGATTTTTTTCTTCAAGCCCTTCAGTGTTTTTTCCATACTGGTTATGTTGTAGAACCTTCCTTCCTTCCTTCCTTCATTCCTTCCTTCTTTCCTTCCTTACTTTCTTCCTTCCTTTCTTCCTTCCTTCCTTCCTTCCTTCCTTCCTTCAGAATGAATTACCAATCATATATATTCTGAACTGGCTAAAGTTAAATCTTGCAGACGTTTTAATTCCTTCTTCTAGATCAGGTTTGTGCAGTCCTGTGTACTAATGTGTGAATGTGTTTGTGTATATGTGCAAACATGCGTATAATATCTCAAGTAAGTGTTGCTGTGCTCTGTGTAAGGTGAACAGGTTAAGGAAGCCACTGAAGTGTTATGAGCTGTATTGATTGGAAGTTCCCCAGTGCATTGATTATAAGCTCAATCACACCAGACAAGCAGATGATTTAAAGCTAAACTCCAGGCAAATGTTGATGGATGAAGTACTGCAAATCTACTTCTGTTTATACTGTTCAAACTGTTGAAATGTTTTAAATGATATGTAGCTTTTTCCAGTGTTGAGAAAGGCAGGTGTCCTACATTTGTTAATATAGCAATGCTAAAGAATATAGTGAGTGGTACAGTTTTTTAAATGAAACCCACTACTATAACAGAGTCCACCTCAAACTTGTATTCATGAAGCAAGTCTCTGATTATAAGTATGTCTATTTTCTCTCTGCAGAGCTCCATGTATTCCCTGGCCCTGAAGTGTCTAATCAGCCTGTCCACAGTCATCCTGCTGGGGCTCATCATTGCGTACCATGCACGCGAGGTTCAGGTAAAACCATATACATACAGTACATCTGCAGGCATATGTATTATTAGAAACTTGATTTATTAAACTGTGTAAATTAGCTTTTGGTTCCATTTCTGAGGGTGTGCTAAGATTATCTGGTATGAACACAGGCACATTTAAATAATGACCAAAATCATCCACCAAAAGCAGGACAAATAGGCATGGAGTCACAAACAAGCAGATCTTTTGATAATCTGGGGTAGGCAATAAAATAACAACACACGCACAGCTTGTTTTCTGCATAAGCATAAACATGACCCTGCTAATTGACCCTTTTTAAGTTGCCAAATTGTGTGGTATGCTTTCAGTGTTCAGCTTCATGTTTCTTATTGTTTCTTTAGAGTTCGTGCCTAACTTGCACTTACATTCCTCATTAGGGCTCCAATGATTAGTCGACGTTGTCGACAATAAAAATAGTCGACAACGAATTTACCCATCGACTATTGTTGGCAAAAACAAAACAAACCAAAAAAAAATCCTACAGAGTGAGACATTGTCTACTTTCCTATCTCTGCTGAGAGTTGCTCAATGCACATATACGTATATATGCAAATAACGTCTGCCAGGGACCGACCAGGGAATAAAACGGCGGCAGAGGATGTTAAAAGTCTGAAATAACTTCACGTTAAACTTACAAAATAAATTAAATACATGTGAGATTTGTAAAGCAGACCTTTACCACGAAAGTACGTCTGCAATGCTCGAACATTTAAAGACGAGGCAGGTCGGACTTACATAAAAATCTCATGCAAGATTTCAAAGCAGAAAGTGAAATAAGATCCATTTAATAATTATGAGATACATAATCCGATTGGTCGACTAGTCGTTTTAATAGTCGGTGACTAATCGACCATCAGAATAGTCATTAGTTGCAGCCCTATTGCTCATTAATATCGGTCCTCACTTTTACCCCTCACTGAATGAAATGACCAGCTGAATGACTGAATGTAAATGGTTCAGGACCATAGACAGTGCACAGGATTGTGATGATTATTTACGTTTTATATTAAATTGTAATTTGAAATAAATAACAAGAAAAGAATACATGCCCTCAATGAACTGAGTTTATCAGTGACTGGACTGCCTTTTGGCCATTTTGTGTACTTTTCTGCACTTGGGGACAATCCAAGTAAAAATGTGAACAATACAATCACAGCTACAAAGTTATGGTAGGAATAAAAGCAAAAACAAAAAGAAGAATTAGAAAATAAAGAAAAAATCTTGAATAAGTGCTGCAGGACTTGTTCTTTTATCACTTCTCTGCTTGAGTTTTGCTTTTTTTCGTAAAATTTTTAATAGAGTTAAGAGAAGTGCTAAATAAATTATGTGTACTATTATCATCATTTTTGTTATAATTGAAGAGTTGTCTTAGACTTTCTGCGGTACATTATGATTAATGTGTCTTGGAAATCAGTATGTGCTGATAACAGCTTCCTCTACCATTACAAATACATTACCAAGCATGAATCATATTCTCTGTCCTCTACCACATACTCTCTGTTCCTGTCAGCCATTGCAGCCATATGAAAAATTTATTATTTATTTATGTTTTATTCTTGCAGTAAATAATAGCACATGGTTTATTTAAACACTCTCCAAATCTTGAACTCTAAGAGGGAACTCTGTCATGTGACTGAAGTATTGACTTAAAAAAATCCTGTATATTTAGATATATGTCTTTTCCTTTTATAATGCCCAGAATAAATTTATTTATCAGAAATTAATCCACACAGATGAACAGATTAATTATTTGATTTTGGTGTCAAAATATCAGAACAATAAATGTTAAATTAACAGACATGATCAGTGTGATGGTGTAGTTGCAGCCAACAGTTTGTAGACTTACAGGTTTTAACCCATTCATTGGTAAAATAGCTGCATGAACATTTAACATGACAGATGTACAAACTTACCCCAAACATAAGGTAAACACCGATGTCTGAGAGCTGGTCAGCAGATTGTAATGATCTAACTTATTAATTAGTGTTTTAGCATCATAATGACTCGTCACCTCTCTTCTGAGCTACTGAGGGGATATTTTAGACATTTTAACACAGTTTATTCATGAGAAACCTGATAATGTAGACATAAGCAGTAGCCGGGTGTCCCCAAAATGGCACACAAAGCTGCAGTGACTACTTAACTTAGGTACCAATAGGCAGGTTAAGGCACTGTTTCCACTAACAGGTCGGGGTAGGTACATGACTTATTAATTTATTTATTTATTTATTGCATTTCTACAGTCAAAAACAAGCATGCCAGATCCTATATTAAGGGTCAGATCTTACCAAACTGTAGTTGTCTGCCCTTGGTTTAGGCCCTGTAACTGATTGGTAATGTTTAGGTACCATGCTTGCTTGGCAGAATTTAGGCACCAAAACTAACCAGATAGGTGTACAACTGCTTTTACAGGATATTTTTAGGCACCAATGCTACTCAATTTGGTAGTATTTGCAGTAGGTTTAGCAATTGCAATTTTTCAGTAAGGTTTATAAAAACATTATGAGTGAGGTTAAATTATAATTTTACCAACAAGCCAGATGGCACACTATTCACATTTCTATTTTTAAAAGTACATTGTGCTTGAAAAAACAGGTAAAGCACTCCTGTCAGAGAATCTGTATTATGTAAATAGGATGTTATAATGAGTTGGACAAGGTCTTTCCACCCCACCTGCTCTCTGTACGCTAAGCAATCAGTAGGTAGTAGAGAGTGTTATCAAAGTTGTCATCTAACTCTTGGTAATATATTAAATAAAAAAATAACTTCTTTTTTTTTTTTTTTTGCCTTTTATTCAGGAGTGATTTATTTTAAATACAAGCCCATCTGAGGTCCATCTGAGCTCTGTCCACATTGTACACATTATGTTATCCCTCAGGCTCCAAAGATAAACCCAGGACCCAGGTGTGTGTCGACTCTAGCCAATTAATGGCATTAATGAGAGTCTTAGTGGGATCGACAAAGCAGTCTGAACGGCTTGGCAGCAAGTAGACACACACTGAAAGGTAAATACGTGTTCAGCCAATAATAAAACAGTCACTCAATTGATGAAAAAAAGAGTGCACATCAACCTGTAAACATACAGAAGTCACACACAGTTTCAACCTCTTGTAAGGCTGAAAGAATCAATCATAAATGCTTTCATGCTTCATTATATCTGTTTTGCTGCTTGTCATTTGACTAATACAATAGTACCACAGTCATTTAGCTGGGGTTTTCATCTGAAGCCATTTGCAATCGATGCACATTGACTATTTATGGGAGCCTTACGGGACCTAATGAGTGCACCCACATCAGCTATTACTCCCACTAGCTAAGCCATGGAGCCACACTCATCTATCTAACTGAATGTTAGCCTAAAGCTTGGATTTTTATCTTGATTTCATCATCACAGCTTTGATGTTGCTGGAAATATCTATTGAAGTACCAGAGAGCATGTGATGGAGATCCTGGTACATTCTGTTCTGTGGTTCAGGCTCTGTTTGCAGATCACTAGCCATCTTATTCACTGTCATACACTGATAGACTGATAGAGCCATAATCAGTCCATAGTGGGGAACTGTTGTGTATTAAAATTCATGGGAAAGGCGGCGCCAGCTAAGAGTTTGAACATATAGCCCACATACATAAATTTGTATTTTCATATATGGTTTATGAACAATTGATAAAAGAGCTCTTGTGTCTGCTAATCAAGTTTGATGTCACATTTAAGCACAGTCAGTAATCAACCCACGCACACTGTGGCTGCTGCACGTGACAAGGAGGCTAATACCAACATGAGATTGAGAGCATGAAAGGCCAACAAAAAGAGACAAAATGGTCTTCGGTTAATCTACCTGAGAAATAATTCCTTTAGATTAAATTAGTTAAGAGTTTGGGGTGGGCAATGTCAAAACATGAGTGGGAATCCCAGCAGGCTGGGGGAAGTGATGTTGGGATTTAACCTCAAAGCACTTTTAATAATAGCTGGCGTTAGGAAGGTGATAATATGTGAGTGTTATTGCCCAATCGCAGATGACAGCTGGACAGGATGATTCCTGTTTACAGGTTGAGTCTTTTTTTTTTTTAATCATATTTGTTGGTTGCAACACTTTAGTTCCAAAACTGAATGAGATTTAGAGGATTAAATAGGCTTTTAATTTAACATATAACTTTATACTAATTATTAAAACAACCTTATTAGTTCAAAGCATAGGTAAGGACCTCTGAGATACTGGTTATAATTGAGTAGTGCTGAGGAAAACCATGTTTCTGCTATACGTAAGCCTGGTTAAAAAATAATGAAAATGTCTATTTTTCTGCAAGTCTTATCTAAATAAGTTTGACCAGTGTCAGCTGTTTATAGCTGTTGCAGTATTATTAGTCAGCTTTAGTGAATACAATGTTGAGAATGGTGAAACAATGCCTGAAAAACACTGGAATGACCAATGCAATACATAGAAGGGGCAGTAGAAACTATTTCTGAACAATAATATAGCATTTTTTAGGATGCCACGTGAACTGATAAAGTTAACTGCAAACCTCCAGCAGATATGAAGCAACTATAAGCAAAAAAAAAACCTAGAAGAAAGAGGCCTAGAAAGACAAAACAATAACATGGTTCAAACTTTCCACAGACACACATAACTTTAAGTAATGAATCCTCTGTATTATTATCTGAAATACAAATTTAGATCTGAAATTCAAATTCAGATCTGAAATACAAATTTAGATCTGAAATTCAAATTCAGATCTGAATTTGAATGGAGAGAACTGAAACTGAACTATGAAAATGAATTAGGGAATGAATTTTTTCAAATACAAAAGTTTCAACTTTACCAATATACACATTCAAAAAACAAAGATTCAATATCAAATATGGTCATTTGGATTCAGTTTTTTAAAGCAATTATTCAAACAGGCATATTCAGATTCAAATTGAATGATTCAAATTCAAATATAAAGAATTCAGATTCACTCCCCAGTGGCACAAAGTTTATCCCATACATACCTTACACTTGTTATAATAAAGATGCTATCTTATCATTCAGCAACTGTTTGCCAGTGCCACCCCTGTTTACTTATATGCATGACCAGCTTAAATTTGCCTGTTATTCGTTGCCATTGTTAGACAGTTCAAACACAAACATATCCACAATATAAGAAGCAATGCTATTTAAAATGAAAGGCATTGTTTACTAAAGCCCTCGCTCGCAGATTGGACATACTCCGCTGGAGCACTTTGAGCTGCATATTACTAGGGATGGAAATCCAAAACCGGCTCCACTCAGGAGTCAGTTCCGCCACTGGGCTTATCAATTCTTCTATCAGTACCAACAGGTGCTGGCCAGCTCACTGACTACAAATAATGTAGGACATGCGCGTCTGTTTGTTGCTGGAAGAGGCGGTGTGGCTACAATTCATTGAGAAATATGAAAATGGCACAAACTCTAATGTCTGTATTAGAAAGACCCATAATAGTAACAGTTCATAGTCTGTAAATCTGCAAATACAGTCATTTGCAGGTGCTTACCTCCAAAGCGACTTACATCTGAAGGTGGTTAGGCAGAAGCGTTAAGGGTCTTGCCCAAGGACCCAACTAGAAGGTGTAAATATTCGTCCCCTGTGGGATTCGAATGGGAGACGGATGCCCTGCATTGAGCCATCCAGCCTACTCTTGTGCTAAAGAAAAGGTCTAAAAGCTGGCAGAGCGCCACCCTAATATAATTGTTGGGAATCACTGTGATGAAAAAGCATTCAGAAGCCAGATGTTAGGATTTTGCATCACTCATTTGTTCACATGAGAAAATTTGTTTCCATTTTTGTATTAATAACCATCACAATACAATGTTAAGTGTTTATTTTATTACATTCTTGGTTGAATTTATGTAAACATCTACAGAGTTTATATTAAGTGATGTATTATTTTCCCTTTTTCGGAACCAATCTGTAGTTTTGGTATCCATATCAGTTTGGATATATTATTGATCGAATGGTTTTCTTCACATTGTTTGTGTGAAGTTGACAAAGATTCTCAAAGTTGACTTCTTTTAGATATTAAACAGTCAGACAATTTTTTGACACTATAAATCTGCATTGTATACTTGTTTCTTGGTAGAAAATTGGGTCTGGAATTGTTAAGGGGATTGATAAAGAACCGGATCTATAGGCAGACTTGAGGCATTGATATCAATAACAATGTAGCAACGTTGCTACGTCAAGGTTCATCCACCACAGCAAACACAACGACTCAGTAGTCAAACTTTTATTATCAGGGAATAAAATCTGAACATCTCTCCACTCTGCCTTCTTCTTCCCCCTCATCCGAGGCCTCAGCGCACTAGTGCAGATAAAGAGTTCTTGATTAGACATGTGTTACAGCTGTGCCAATCTGCTTCACCTGCTGCTCCCTGAACCACCACCTTACCCATCCTTCCCACAGCTGAGCCGGAGCCACGCCCACCACCACAAACACCTTATTAATTTCCATCCTCATATGCAACAGGATATTTCTTGGATATGCACACATACTACATGCATGTATTTATGCGGTACATTTATTCTTTAAACATCAGAACAATATTATGAGATTTACTGGCATTTATATCACCTCTCTTTCACTCCTTTCTTTCTCTCATGTCGTTACATCTTCTGTTTCACAGTAGTCTGTTTACCACCATCAGTATGCTTCACTTTGTCTATCTTTCTTCTTTCTTTCACCTCCTGCTTCTCTGTCATTATTAGATTAGATTTGTCTCCCTTTTCCTCCATTGGGCCTCAATTCAATTTTGATGCTGAGTTTTACATCCTTTCTTCCAGACTGTTCTACTCCCTTGTTACACGGCAGTCAGCGTATTACCTTTTCTCCTTTTCTCCTGATGTACTTTTGTCCATGCCTCTCTCAGAAAAAAAAAAAAATCTCCCTCCTTTTTCAGTTTTTATTTTTTCTATATTTTCATATTCTGCTGTAGTCACTGGGGATAGGGACTGATGAGATCTTACTGATATGAATGTTATTATCAAATCTGCCTATAGATCCGGTTCTTTATCAATTCCATGTACACAACATGGATTTAAGGTGTCAAAAAATAGTCTATATGCTGAGTGAATTCAAACAACTTGCATGTAGGAGAGGAGTAGGAGAGATGTACCATCAATCTCAGACTGGCACATTCTCGACCAAAGCGGCAGCACATACACATGTTTCCTTTACTCAGGCAGGTAGATTAGAGCGACACTATTCAAGTCAATATAGTGTCAGTAATTTATTATTATTGTTTGAGTAAAATTTTTCCAGAAAAAGCAGGAAAAAATCCATTAATTTCACTACTGGATTGAATTTAAAGAAAAAAAAATATCACAGCTGCATATCAGGCAGACCTCCAGCAAGTACTCTACTTTACTGACATAAGGAGCACGGAGCAGAGTAGCGATTAGGCTGCAGACTCCTACGTGCAAGGATATAGGTCCGTCCTATAGATCTGTTACTGTCTTTGGTCTTTCGAATACAGACATTGGAGTTTGTGCCATTGTCATGTTTCTCAATGAAATGTATCCACACTTTTTATCGCCTCTTCTGACAATAAACAGATCCGCATATCAGACATTGTTTGTCTATAGTCAGTGAGCTCGCCAGCACCTGTCGGCACAGGTAAAGGCATTGATAAGCCCAGTGGCGCACGATTCCCATGCCTTGGAAAATTTGAAACAGGCTCCTTAGTGGAACTGGTTTTCGATTCCCATCACTAGTAGCACCTTGCATATTTCTTTTCTCTGTCCACATTTTTTCTCTTCCTTCTCTTCAGCTTTACTTTCTTATCCGATCTATCAGTGGACAGCCCAAACTAAATTGTGCTCAGCATGAAAAAAATAAAATAATCCATCTGGTCAACAGTGCGCAATTTCTTGGTAACCATCACAGTTTCCAAAGGGTTGGTTTTTCATGGCGGTTAAAGAAAATAAATTGAGGTCTTACTGGTTTCTAATAGTCTCGTTAAATAAATATCAGCGAACAATGTGACACTGGAAAATATTAAATCTGAGAAACTGTTGTGAATTGCTATCACGTTTTGATTCAGCTGTGGTCAAAACTGCCATCCAAGTGAAAAGAGGATCCAGTGATTTGGTTTTGTTTTTTGTTTTTTTGTTGTTGTTGGTTTTCTCCTGTGTGGGACAAAGGGTTTTGTTAAGCCAGCAATGCAGTGAAAAGTGGCAGTGATAAGTGACAAGAAGTTGACATGAGACATGTTAGAAGTGTGATCTTTGCAGTTTTGTGCTCCATCATCTGCATTACTGACACTCCAGTCTTAAACGTGGGGTTATAAGTCTAATGTGAATGACTTTCAAGCAGTAAAATGGCATACTTTTCACCTAAAACAGTTAATTAGTCAATTAGAGTTAAATAAATAAAGGTTTAGTCTTCTCTTGCTGAATCCTGTTGGCTTATAAGTAATAAGTAAATAAATAGGGAAAAGAAAAAGGAAATATATAGAGAAAATAATAATTAAAAGAACAGAGAAAAATGCAAAAGAATGAAATTTTGTAAAAATTAAATCAGTGAAAAAATATAAAATATCTGAATTTGTTTTATGTATTAGTCTAAACATTTCCTCATTTATTTCCTTATTCTTTTCCAGATATTTTTGTGGCACTCCTATCATCCAATAGGTCATCACAGAAACTAACGAACAAACGTTTACCAGGCAAAATGAAACAGGTTGAGTTAAACATGGAGGAGTTAAGTTTTCAAGCAGTATATTTTAGTAACTAAGCAGGTGAAAGGGATCGCATTACAATATCTGACATGAAACAACACTTTTCAAGAATTGATAGACAACATTTGTCCCCTCCCCCACCCCATCTCTCTTTCTCTCACCAGATGAGTCCTCAAGTGTTTTTTGTTGTTGGTTTTTTTTTTGTTGTTGCTTATTTGTTTTTCTGGTGGTTATTTGTGTATCATTTCTGGTATTTTCAGCCCCGCTGCGTGATTTGCATGTAACAGAAGTGCTGCTGACACTGGCTGTGAAATTATATCTAAGCTCTTAAAAGAATTGTTTGTTCCTCTGAGCTGACATGTATTCAGTGTGATGTTTCATAAAGTTTTCTGGCAGTTATTTCATTGTCTCTTTAACAAATAACTGTACTAAGTTAATTAAACTTCTAACACTTGTCTTAGTTAGTATCAGTTGCCTCACTCATGATTTGATTAGACTCCCATATTAGACCAATTCACTGACTTACCTCTCTATTGTGTGTCTTTGCAATCAAATCTCTGTTTTCATGTTTTCTCCTGTTGACATTTTTTAATTAATTTGCTTTATTTGTCTTTGCACAGTGCTGATGCTTAAATGATAAATCATGCAACACACTCAAAAGAGGATTATGGGTTGTGGAGTATTCTGCATTTAGTAAACTATAGCTTCAGAAACAGATGATATTATATATATATATATATATATATATATATACTTAGTATATTACTTTGTCTGTTAATTCTTCCAGTAATCTTTGTCAAATGTTGATGATTTCTGATAATTTACATTTAGCACTAACAAGGACCATTGCTGTTACGGTCACAAAAGGATCAGCTCAGACACTGTTACTATGGCAACAGTGCCATGTGACAAATCATTTAGTGTTGTATCTGCCTTAGGTAAGAAAAACTCAACAGCTCAATAGAAATTTGGAGAAGAAAAATGAGAACCAAGAGTGACTCAAGTACAAAATGATATGAGCTTCTTCTCCATAATCCTGCAACATCAAAGTTAGTAGAGTCTGATTTCGGGTTGACCCCGTTGACGGGGTCTTTCTTGAAATCACTTCAGTGTTTGACAAATAGTCTTCCTCTGATGTGTACACAATTTGACTTTTCTTATTCTCTGCACCTGTGTTTAGAACAATTTAAAAAAGTTACAAACTTTAATATTGATTTGCAGCAGCAATTGTAAGTCCCTCCATAAACCAGGAGACATTTTGAGTTTAGTGATTGTCTGGCCTGTGAAATTACTTGCCATTAGATTTAACAGTGTTTCCAAATGACTAGGATTGCTCAGACATAATGGAGAGAGAAGTGAAACACAAAAGCTACCCAAAGATCAATCAATTAAAGCAACCCGCAAGACAGTGGTTGTTATTTATCGATTATTAAGGAGGTAATTAGAGAGATAATTCAAATGGTAAAAACTAAAGCAGGCTAAATGTTTGTGTGGCATTCAGGATCCTGAATGCTCCCATGCTGGTAGCACCACCCCCATGACCTGTTAATTATTTGCCACACCTGGGAGTATATAAGGGGCAGACAAAGAGTTTGCTTGGAAAGACCTAACACAAGTCAAGGGAGGCCAGCCACGACTGAATTACAGATTTAGTTGTGAGCAGTTAAGGGAGAGAGCTTTTAAACCAGAACCTTACACAGAAATCTGCTCAGCAAAACGACTGGCCGCTACTGTTTCTCCATTTTGTACAATTTTGATTTTTGCCAGTCTCATTTTTATTTACGTAAAAATGACAACTTGAAGGACAGTATGTTTGCTTTTTATTTTTAATCTCTAGGCCTCATCTAAGATCCTCTTTTTGTTTATGGTCACCAATGGTTTTAATAGTTTTTTACTGGTTTAATCTTTTTAGAGGACAAATTCATTTTGGTTTTAAACAGAGGCCCATGTTCATGTTCATGAGTTCTGCTCTTTTATGTGTATCCTAAATTTGCCAACTCACAATAGGTCATGCCTTCTTTTCTTCACACATGCAGACACACACGCACACACACACACACACACAAACTTTTACATGCCCAGCAACAACTTTAAAGCAAAAGGGTTCATTTTAACCCATACATCTGAAATAAATGCATACTTGAAAGGCAAAAATTGAATTGTTGTTAAAATTAATCTAATAGAAACTCTAAAAGAGTGTGTGAGAAGGAGATGTTTCTCCAGTCCATTAGTGCACTTTAAGCATTAGTGACTTGTGTTATTCAGTTTCTTTTGGAGGGTTTTAGAGGTGCTCCATTGATCAAGAAGACACCAGATTGGCACTCACAGCCACTCCAAGGCAGGCGAGAGGAAAATGAAGCATGTGGTTGTCTTCCAAGTGGGATCCGTCCTTTCATTTAAAGTGAACTCCAGTCTGGAGATGGATCATTCTTGGACTGTCATTTAATGATGTCATAGTGCATAATGTATGCTTTATTCGCCTCTTAAATGATAATGGAAGCGAAATATGCCAGAGGAAAACCGCAGCATCTGCTTTAGACTCTAAACATGAATAAAGTATTTCATTCACTTATTTCCAAGAAATGTTACCTTATCGGATGCCATCCGTCTCATGCTTGCCTCTGGCATTTTGGTAACACAGCTTATCTTTCATATTTGCACTGAATGAAGGAAATTCCCGGTCTCCAGGCATCACTAGTGGAATCCTCTCTCCACTCTCTCCTAGTTACTGTTTTTAGAATTTCTACTGGTATACCGGGATGCATAACACATGCACACACCCCAGTCATGAACCTCTCCTCATATTCTCACACTTTCCAGCACTTCCTTTTCACTTCACTCTCCCCTTACTTTCTACTACATGCGTACAAGCAGCCAGAGGGGTGTTCCCTCAGAGCTGCAATTACAGTCAGGGAAAGTGTGTTATCCTCCTTGAATATTCATGTATATCAGGGTGTGTGAATCTGCGCTTGTGTGCTGAGTATGTGTGTGTGTTTGAGTGTTTGGCTTGCCCCACTTATTTTCTTCCTGTTCCAGGGATTTCCATGCTGCAGGATCCAGACATTCCCTAGAGTTGTGACTATGTGTGTAAAAGACTGTGTGCATCGTTTCATGCTCTGTCACCATCCCCTTCAGTGATAAGGACTGTCTCTTTTTCAGACTTAGGTTTAGTCTGTTTTCCTCCCTTGGGAAATAGAGACTTGAGCCTTATTTGTCTGCATCTGCCTCTTTTTTAGTCTTGACGGGGCTGTCTGAATTCATATGTGCGTGCATGTCCGTGCTATCGTGTGTACAAAACTCTCCCTGTGTGATTCTCTAGTTGGCTTTAGCGGAATCTGGCCAGGACTTTGTTTGGTTTTATAATGCAAAGCATTTGCAATCAGGCACTTAACATGATTATAAAGGTGTGATGGCCTCTGAGAAACCATAAGAGGTTACATGTTGAAGGGCCACAAATTCCTCCAGCAGGCTGCAGATGTAGCATCAGAGCAGAGGAAAATGCCTGAGAGTGTCTTGTCAGACCTCACACCTTAAACCGTGTAGACACCTCAGCCTATCTTTCGTGCTTATCATTTTCACACACTTATCCTTTTTTTTTCCTCCCTCTCTCCTGTTGCTTTCACCCTTATTTTGTCCTCCTTCTGTCCCATCTACTTTTCATTGCCTTTCCTTGTTCCTAGCCCTCTGCTCTGTGATGCCACAGTTTGTTAAAATGAAAGAAAATAAGACACTTTTTCCCCCATGATCTTGTTCATCCTTCCCTGTGGGCTTGTTCTTTATGTCAAAGTTGATTTAACAGTTATCTGACCTTCACCTCTCTTTATGTGCTCTTTAAGTTCTCTTACACAAACATGCACACATAGATAGACAACTCCTACGGACTTTTTACTTCTCATGCCCTTCTTTATTGAGAATAACTAGTTTTATAATGGTCACATATGTGTAGTTGAAATACTTGTTCTGTATTTAATGTCAATGGCCAAATGTTTGCCTGTTGTAAGCAACAGCCATGTATGTGTTAACAGTGTATGATTCAAGAGTGTGCCCTCATTAAGCACTGTAAAAAACTAGGACATCTGGTATTCCTGTGGATTTATAAGTAGTTTCAAGCTAGCTCTGCTAACACTTCGCAGGATGTCCCAGTTGCTCAGGATCAAATGTTAGTAGAAATTGACATAAGTAAACACATACACTTTGCAATAAGAACAATTCATCATAGCTGTTATATTTTTTAAGGTTATGCTTGATAATGTTATCAGCCTCTCTGGTGCATTTTTGTGTTTCTCAGATAACAGTTTAATAAGAACAGATCAGTTGTACACATTTGCAAATCCCAATTTTGATCTTTATATGTTGTAATATACATTTGCAACCATTTTTAGGCAAATTTCTCTGTGCAGTCTTTCATCATGCTGTGCCTCTGTCCTGTTCATGTAGGGGTAATGGCACTCACTCATTCCCATTGACAGATTACTCTCCTAATGGAATTTAATTATTTATCCCTTCCTCATGGCGATTTAGCCAGGAAAAGACCAACAGCAAGAGTGTGTTAGAGGAGGAGGGAAGAGGAAGGGCGAAGAGTCATTTCCTCCAGTGGCACTGGAAACTGGATCACCTCCGTTTTGATTTGGAGAAATGTCATTTTGTGCAGAAATAAACTGGAGTGAAAGATGTTGGAAGGAGAAAAAAAACAGAAACCTGGACAGAAGGGGAGCATGAATGAATATAAATATATTTAATATAACCAACACACAGACAGGAACTTATTTTCGTCACATAAAAGGACATAGCAGTGACACAAACTGGACTTACCTAAAACTTAACCATTGACATTTCAAACCTTTTGAAGCCAAAAAGAAAGAACGCTAGACAACTAAACAACACTAAGCTTAATGACTGTAAAATGTAGAACACAACACAAAAACATGTATGATGCATAAGTTGTTGGGACAGCTTCTTGTCCCCAAATGTGAAAGTGTGAATAGATTTTTCTCAACAAAATACGAGCAGCCACACATATGTAAACCTTTGCAAATCTCTGTAGAGAACACAAGTGTCAGACAACCTGTGCTCTCTGTACCTCTTCACTCACTGTCGTACACCTTAGGTTTTTTTTTTCTTGTTCCTTCTTTTTCCTCATCTCTCCTTGCAGTTCTCTCTTTTTGACTCTCTTTTTCTCCCTCACTAGGGATCCTAATTAAGCTTGGCTGCTCTTTGATGTTGTCGCCTTGGCAACAGTCACCATGACGAGGCTGGGTCTGCGCACTCTCTCTCGAACTCACTCAGGCACATACAAAAACACACAATTACAGTATGTACACACACACACATGCAAATGCATGCACATGAATCCTCTCCGAAATCATTAAAGAATGCATTCAGCTTTTGACCCTCTGGTTCAAATGATAGCTTACACAACAGCTCAGGTGTGTGTATGTAAGCTATCATGTGTGCACACATCATTGCCATGTGTGCACACACATGTAACAATAGAATAACAAGGATAACACAAATACCCTGCTGTGCAGGATATAAATAATGATGAATTCTGTAGTGTGTACTTTCACAAGTGGTTGAGGAAGTGGCAGGGCTGCAGTCTGACTTCATCATGACAGCCATCAGTTGGCTTAGACACACAACTGTCATGCCCACTTGCTCTGAAGCTTGACCTGTTTTTGTACTTGTTTTGCTTTCCTAAATAAATGTTTGTGTGGGTTAAAAGCCCTTGAGATGAATCATGTTGTACAGAGCAATTGTTAGAGCACTGGCTGTATCTCCAGGCAGTACAGCATCTGGTAAGCTCAGCTGATTTACAGCAGGGGAGTTCCTCATTTCGCTCCCTGTGTCCCGACCTTTCTGTTTGGTCTCTGTTTTCTGCTTCTCCCACTCTATCTTTAACCTTTTCTGTCCACACCGATAATCTAACTTAGAGACATTAGATTTCACAATGGAGTTGTAAAGTTCTGATTTAATATAAAAAATATAAATATAGTCACGCCACAGAATTCCAGCCCATATCCATCCCACATCTGCATGGCTAAGAAATATTGTACAAATGTTTTAATTTATTTGAACTTTTGTGATGCCTTTGCAGAAAATCCCCAGATTACTTTAGATTTTTCCTTTCCCTGATATTTCATCATTCCTATATATTTCTTCATTTTCTCTGCACTTCATCCATCTCTTTCCACTGCCCTCTCCTCTCATCAGCCCCCCTACCATCCCCTCCTTCTCCCCCAGCTCCTGTCAGCACCGTCTGGAGGAGGGCCCCTGTAATGAAACTTGTTCTTACCACTTCCTTATAACGGCAGCTTTGGTGACAATATCAAGAGTAACCACAGCAATTACGAACACAAAACATCCACATACAAGGAGGGAAAACTGCAATTAAAGTAACGCTGCTGGAGAGAGTGGATATTTAATTTCACTCTGGGGAAGACAATAAACAATACATTTTTGCAAGATCAATTCCTGCAGGGAACATAAAAATACTGTTCATCAAATTGAATTAACCCTTCCTAACTATATGTCCTAATCTATGTATAGAATCTACACATGATGGATTATACATATATATATATATATATATATATATATATTCATTATAATTTAGATGATTATGGCTTACAGCTTATCAAAACCCAAAAATCGAAATCTCTGAAAATTGTAATATTACATTAATACAAAAAGGATTTTGAATGCAGAAATGTTGACCATCTGAGGAGTATGGTAATGCATATGAACTCAGTTTGGTTTGAGCCACTTTAGCATGAATTACTGCCTTAATGTGGCGTGGCATTGATGTTATCAACTTGTGACACTACTGCGGTGTAATGGTAGACCAGTATGCTTCAATAGCGGCCTTCAGCTCTTCTGCATTGCTTTGTCTCATGTCTTCCTCTTGACAATGCTCCATAGATTTTCTATGAGGTTCAATTCAGGAGCATTTGCCTAGGCGATGGCTTGGCTATTTAAGTGTACCACTGTCCTTGTCCCAGCACGCAAACCTTTAGGTGGAATTGACATATCAATCAAAGTATGTTTGTCCTTAAACTACAACAACATGGCAGTATGCCCTCTGTCTTCTTTTTCTTCTTGTCCTATTAGATCATGGACCAAAACAATTGACAAACATTTATTACTTATTGTAATTATTACTATGTAGAGAAGTGAATTTAAATATTCTGTGCATTTAATATGCTATGTACACTTCACTTTTACATATGAGATGCACATTATTTAAGATTATTATCAACTTCTTGTCTGTATGCTGTTTTTTTTACTACTTTCCAAAATGCACTTATTCTACATATGTCCATGCAAGCAGATAGAGACTACTGTTACATTCAAACACTATGCAGCCAGCGTGGGAAATGGTCAAGTTTGGTCATAATGTGTTGTGTTTTCATCAAACCTTTGCAACCAGTCCATGGTCATGGTGTCCATATGACAGCAATGGCTGCATTTTTAATCAAAATACACTTTAGTCCAAGTTACTGTTGTTTTCTGATTGTATAAAAGTTATTTTTGTTTGAATGCAACCAGGAAGTAATAAAAGTATGAATGTAAATTGGTGTATTGTTACTGATGAACATATGTTGGTATTGAGGCATGTGCCTAAATGCCTGAACCCCTTCATCCATCCACCCTCCTTTTTGCAGACTTTGTGGCTTGTTTAAACAATAGATTTGACCAAGATGACTGCTCCAGTGTCAAAACACATTTATAAGAAGCTTTTTTTTTTACTCATGCTGCTTGTAGAGACAGTACTCTACATGATACTATTATTAGTCATATTTAACGGTGTAGAGAAATGACAGATATGACTGCTTCAGTTAGTGGAATAGTTGCTGTGAACAGATAGATGCTAGAGAAACTCTGAGCTACATTATCTGGCTGTGTTTTCCTGTTTCGATAAATTCGGTCTAGGGCAATTTCAGTCAGACAAACCCATTTAGGTATATTTTAACAGACCTGAGATTTTTTTTTCTCATGTTACTTTAACATAATAACATAACCATGGCACATATTTGCATACCTGCCTTCCTGAAAATTAGTGGAAAACTCAACATTGAATGACGCTTTTATTTATGGCTAGTCTTTGTACCACCAAAGACATACAAACATGACACAATGTGGCATCTTTGCTTACAAACAAGATTAAATCATTTTAATGGAGCAAACAACATGCCCTGTGGTCACAGTTTTGAATGTGTATTCTGTTGCTTAAAGCACAGAAAAATATCTTAAGGTTTGGGGGCTCATAAGAACTAGACCAAGAAGGAGGGGGGCTTCTGGACCCTCTGCCCTAATCTATTCATAACTGGTAGGCTTGTGCCCATGAGACCAACAGAAATAATAGCGCAGTGGTAGTTGTTCTTATCTAAGAAATAAATAAATAAATTTAGTTATTTTGGTAATTAGAAACCTGTTTTACATAAGAGTCAACGCTCCAGATGACTCAGCATCTCTGATTTAATTTTAGTGGGACAAGCCTTGCAGGTTAAATGAAAACGAGCCAAAGATCTGTATGGCAAGTGAACTGCTGATTAAACAGATTTGCTTTCCATTTCAGGAAAGACATTTAGTCTGATTTGCTGCAGGTTTCTATAATCATTGCATCAGTCCCACCTTATTCAACAGAGGACTGTGCCAACAGAGGATCATGATGAAGTTTTAACTGGGACGTATTAAAAGAAGTGCTTCACCTTTACTCGTTTGACTCTTCTCATCCCTGCAGCTGTTTGTCATCGACAATGGGGCAGACGACTGGCGTATTGCCATGACGATGGAGAGGGTTCTTTTGATCGCTCTGGAGCTACTGGTGTCTGCGGTGCATCCTGTGCCTGGGGACTTTAAATTTCAGTGGCGGGCACGGCTGGCATTCTCATATGCACCATCACAGGCCGAGGCTGACCTGGACATGGTGCTGAGCGTGCCCATGTTCCTGCGCCTCTACCTCATTGCCAGAGTCATGCTTCTTCACAGCAAACTCTTCACTGATGCCTCCTCTAGGAGTATAGGTGCCCTAAATAAGGTCAGAAGGGGTTTTTGTTCTGTTTTGTTTTGTTTTGTTTGTTTCTTTGCAGGTGTTCATTATTACAACATGCAGTCGAGATTGCCATTGTGAAAGGTTTAGCTGGAATGACTTTAGGAGTAAAGGTATTAACAAGAGCGCCTTCCTCTAAATCCAGTCTGTTTATTTTGTCCCCTCTATTCTGTCTTTAAATATCATATAGTCCTCTCTCCTGTCCTTATAGACTGCTTGTTTCTTTTCATCTGACAACTGAAACCTGTTCCTCTCCTTTTTGTTATTGTGCAAAGCGACTTAGATGTAAGCTATGGTGGATCTTTCATAATACAATATAAGATAGTAGTGTGAAATGGGAGCATGATATTGCATCTGCTCAAATGGGCCATGAAAAGAAAGTCTAGAATGAAATTGGAATATGAGTAGGGAAAAAAATGTGTACAAGTCATCCAATATTATTGTAAGATTAGAGTGTAGGGATGTAGCTCATTGTAGAAATATGCAAACTAGTTAGAGAGGGGAGAGCAGCAGTGGAGATGGAATAGACTTAAAATGAATAATCTAGAAGTTTGCTTGTATATGTGCAGTGGCATTGCTCTGACCCTCTGGCTTATGATGACAAGGAGAAAAGTTAAAGCTGCCACTGAAGTGCTGCTTTAAAATGACAACTCATTTATCAGCTGTTTTACCCTTCAAAGGCTCAACCATCAAAGAATTCATCTGCCAGAACTTGATGGTTTGCTCTTATTGACAACTGAGCCACGTATAACAGCTACTATAAAACAGGCAAATTACTCAAAGACACTGTGTAGCTTAACCCAAGTCCGAGGGCAAGATATGATCTTGACCCCAATTATAGGGAGAATCTTTGAGTTCTAGCTCCATCAAAAGCCACTCTGAAGACTTAATTAGTAAAACTTTAAGTCTGTACGAGAAAGAGCTCTCTAGATGAGAATTCCTGGGTGGACTTTACTATTACTACAATTCACATGTGTGAAACAGCATAATTTATCAGCACCCTTTTACTGAGTGTGCATGTATGTGTGTATTTCAGGTCCATTTTAACACACGGTTTGTAATGAAAACCCTCATGACTATCTGCCCCGGAACGGTGCTGCTGGTCTTCAGCATCTCTCTGTGGATCATCGCTGCTTGGACCGTACGAGTGTGTGAGAGGTCAGTGCAGAAGCTGGACCATTTTAATGTGTGTTGGAGTTTGATAGGTAAGGTGTTCAATGAAGCAATTACATGTACCAAATACAGTATACTATCTGACAGTATTACCTATCATTTTACATGATGTTCAAAATGCTCAACATGTTATGAGTATGGTTGTTAACCTTTATTGTTCGCACTAAGGAAACAGTAATGGAAATGTTTTTATTTGCATTTTTTTCTTTTCCTTTGGACAATAATAATAAGAATCAATGTTTATTAAACAAATGCCTGACATGGCAGTTAATAATAAAGTTAAATGTAGTTAAATGTAGTAAAACAGTTAAATGGTTGAAATCTGAAACAGTTATGGGATAACAAACACTTACTTGGGGTATTACATACCCAAACCAAGTGGCAGATATTTACCTCAGACAGGCTTACTTCCACAAATGTTTAGCAAGATTTATTATAATCACTGAGAAATTTGCTGCTCACAGCTAATCACAAAAAATGCTGGACCTTGACCACAGCAAGCATCTTTGTGGGTGCATCCTGGATTTTCTCAGTGAACACCCACAGACTGTGAGATTCAGTCCCTACCCCTCGACAACACTTAGTACGGGAGTAATTTGCAGATGACAACCGTGGTGTGCCGCATCTCAAATGGGAATGAGGTCGCTGAAAGAAACGTGATGTTCTCCTAACAACCTCTTCCTAAACATTAAAAAGACCAAAAAGCTTGTTATTGATTTCAGACGGAAAAGGGTGGAGCTCAGACCATTGGACATGGGGGGATGTGGCAGTAGAGAAGTTACCCGTGTTTTTTCTGGGGGTGAACAGCGAGAATCTTAAATGGTCTAAGAACACTGCTGTTGTAAAAAATCAGAGGCTCTACCAGTACTTCCCCAGAACACGGAAGAAAGCGCATTCGCCTTCAAACCGTCTACAGTCTTTCTACTGGTGCTCAGTGGAAAGTGTTCTAACTAATGCCATCACCTGCACTTTCACTACCTGCAGCTGACAGAGCTGCTCTTCGGAGAGTGCGGAAAACAGCCCAGAAGATCATCTACCCTTCTCTGCCCCTTTCTAGATGACATCTACCGCTCCTGAAGTTGCAGCAGATCTCTTCTATTGTTAAAGACATCTCCTACCCGTTTCACTACCTGTTTACTCTGCTGTCCTCTGGTCAACAGTAAAAGTCACTTAAACACACAATGTTAGCCTCTCAAACAGTTTCTACCCAGCAGGAGTAAGAATACTAAACTCTCTCTCCTCTTCCTGTTCCCCCCATGCAATACATTACACCAACAATAATAACTGATTAATGGCACAAAAGTGCAAAATGTGCTACTTTGCACTTACGTTTAACCTCATGCTGCTATGAGGTAAAACATAGGTGCAAACATCTACCTCAGTTTTTTGCACTTACCTAATTTTCTGTTAGTTTATTGCTGTTATTGTCTATTTTTTTTTTTTTTTTTTTTTGCTTTTATTGTTTGTTAATGTTTTTTATTGTTTATTTTTAATGTTTGAGATGGGGGGGGGGTATTATGTGTGATTATTTGTAGGTGACACGGTGTAATTTCGTTGCATGTGATACATGCAACAATAATAAAGAGCATTCTGATTCTGATTTTACCAAATGGTAAAGCAGGCAGTTAAATGGTTAAGAGCAGGGATAACAGTGCTGAGATAGTACACAAAGGAATTTGTCATATTACATTATCAGCTCAGTGTGAGGTCTGCTCATTGAATAGAAAGTTGTATGTTGATGTTTTAAAAGAGAATTGTTAAAGAAAAAAATACCCTTTTACCAGCATATTACAATGCTGTTATCTTCAAAAAATACATTTTCATTTCATCTATAGATCCTAAAAAGTGGACCAGTGGGATTCAACTAAAGCATCTACACACAAAGGAAAAATATTGCTTTTTTCTAGTGTTAAAATCTTGTTTTTTTTATATTAGTTTTTTTTTTCTTTTTTTTTTTTTACATGCAAAGAAACTCATTGTCCTTAAAACAGCAGTAAACATATGGCTGTGCAGACTGCGTACATATCGACCTGTCTTTGATCCAGCAGCCAGATAGAAAATGAAATAACCTGCAAACATATGTCTCTCTGTTTTTGAAGAGCACTGTTGCAAACAATCACATTGTTCTGTTACGATTAATGGTTCATAAAGCAATTTTTCAAACTTCTGAATGCTACTGATGCACTATCGTACAGAAGGCAAAATATGACTCACTCTTCTGATGCGTTCAAATGCTTTTGGAGATAATTTAGGAAATTAGGGAAAATGTCAGTAGCTTAATATGCTTGATTACATTCGACATTGGCCATCTGCTGGGAAGCCTTTGTTTGTTCTACTATTGACTTTAATTGGCATTTTCTCTCCTCTCATAACCAAAAGTAAAAATACAATTAAATGCTTCAAACAAGTTGTTTATACAGGACTTTGGATCTAGGTCTCTTTGTGCCAGAGCTTGGAGAGTCAATGTATCTATTGCTAACATTCAAGGCTAAATTTTTCATTTATCTATTGAATGACTTTTTTTTTTTCTTTTTCTTTTTTTTTTTTTTTTTTTTTTTTTTTTTTGAAAGAACAACTTTGTCTCATCGGATCTGCACCAGGTTTGGTTGCTATGGTAACAGTGTTGTGTAGTGCAGGAATGATGGAGGCAACAGATACAGTTATGTATTATGTTCTTTATCTGAACACGTGTTTTAGTTGTGACGCCCACATTTGCAGACAGAACCAGTGGGCCATTTGTTTTCTGTTATTATTTATAACTTTTACTATTGGCTGACTTTATTCACTAAATGCTGGGGGGTATTTCTTTGTAGGTATCACGATACTCAGGATGTGACCAGTAACTTCCTTGGAGCCATGTGGCTTATCTCCATCACTTTCCTGTCCATCGGCTATGGAGACATGGTTCCTCACACATACTGTGGCAAAGGAGTCTGTCTGCTTACAGGCATCATGGTCAGTACATTTCCTCTCCCTTCTCTTCTTTCTCCCTCACATTCTCCCTGAGGCGGTGTCCTCGCCCTGTCCAAAGGTCAGCAGATTAGAGAACATGCTGTCATTTGCAAGAGAAATTCTGCCTTGTGTAATTTAGGCAATCCTTTCTGAATTAGCTTACATCTGTGCTTCTGTGTGTTTTGAGTGTGTAGGCGTGCAAACAAGAGCCTGTTAGTAGTTGATGTGTGTTTCTCTGTGTGTTATTTTCTTGTCTGTCCTCATTGCATAATGAAGGTCCTACCTTTCAATGTGCCATGTCCTCCCACTCTCACTTTCTCACTTTTTCTGTCAGTCTTCCTTTCTTCACCACTATCTACCTCTCATGTTTTATCAAATTTTTACTCTTTCTCTATCTTTTCTATTCTCCATCTCCCTTTCCCAGAGGGCACATGTTTATTTCTATGTACTGTCCATCTCCTTGTATCAGTGTTTAAGCGGCTGATTTCCCTGCTTGCTTCACTTCATGGGGGTTCCTCCCCTCATCAACTATTTCTTTCATTTTAGATCTTCCTTTATTATCTTTCCCATCTACTCTGTCATACAGTCTTCTTTTTTTATTTTTACTTCTTTCTATTGGCTTTTGGCAGTTACTGTATTTTCAAATGTATTATAATTAGATTTTTAATGGTTCTGCAGCTGAATGTCACATAATCTCATATTAACTATGAGTGTGGTAGCTTTTTGTTGTTTTCTTTATAACTTCAGGGAGGAAAAAATGAGACCCAAAACGTACATGTTTCCTGAGAATACTTCTCAGAGGATGGTGTATTTGCATGATGTAGCACTTGAGTGTATTCGAAGACTGAGTCTTCTGTCCAAGTGCTCATTTGACAGAGTGGAAATGTTTAATATTATAAAGCAGCTTGCTTGAAACATTGGAAGCATAATTTAAAAAAGAAAGAAAAAAAGAAAAGAGAAACAATAAAACTATGAATCAACATGAAGACAAAGGCATTGGTACATTTGCGTGTGAAGACTGCGATGCCTACTGACTGTGAGTCAGTTGTTAGACTATTATAAACTATTTAACAAACCCTTTTGAAAAATATCTTCATTAACAAATGGAAAATTAAAACTAATCACTTAAACAGTTCACATCAATTAATATCAATATGCATTGTTTCTTAATTGTAATTATTATTTATTTGTTTCTTTTGTAATTTCGTTGCACTTGTTGCAATGACAATAAAGTTCTAGTCAAAAAAAAGAAGATAATAATAAACTTAATTGGTACATAGCTGCTGGACTTAACCTAACTTTAATGTGTCCTAATCGAGCCGAATAAAATAAGTATATAAAATTATTAGACCCCAATCACCCAGGTTTTTAAGATAAACCAACAAAAGAAGGTAATAGTCTAACATAGTGTTGACTGCTGTTACCATTACTGCAGCAATTATTGTATTTCATTTGCAAACTTACATAAACTTCACTTGACTGTTGTTTGATTGCACCAAAAATAGTGAGCAATACTGAAAAGGATTCAAGAGGATTGTAGAAAATACCTACAATTACTCTAAAATAGAAAACTCCTGTCATGTTTAACAATGCATCTTCCACTGTGTTTGTTTATCTTTGAAAGCATTCAGTTAAATAAAGATAGATGATTCAGGTGGATTTCTTGGCCCCGTAACTCCTGTAATCTGCATGTGTATTCTTTCATCTTCACTGAGTCCAACCTCTTTATATTTGCCAGCTCACCTACTTTCTTCACCGTGTGGTCCATTAAATGTGTGAATAAACACACACTTTCACAAAGAAACACACAGACCCCCATTTGCTCGGTGAATCATCCAATGAATGTTTGAGATAGAGTACATCTCTAACTGTAACACACACAGACATAAAACAGGGGGTGGATACAGAGAGTCCCAAACCCACTGCTACAGACTGCAGCCCCCACGCAACACTGACACAGAACTTGACATACACACTCATATTTCTCCCACACATGCTCTCCCCTCATGTCACACACAAACACAATGTCCTCAGAGTGGTCAGAGTGTTTTATTTTTGTTGATCGTCAGATGGGGAGTGGGGATGTGGATAGACAGAAAAAGATGTAACTTCTGCTTGAGAGAGACCAAGTGCAGCAGGTCGTGGAAAAATAACATTGAGGTAAAAAACAAGATTATCTTTTTTTCAGATGAAAGATAATTTGATGCTGGGAAGACAGGTCAAGGCAGAAAACAGGACTTGACTTTTTTTTCCTTTTTTGGTTGGTTGGTTGGTTGAGAATTATTGTAATGACTTCCTATGAGTGAAATCCTCACTGATGTTTCTATGACAACCCATTACGACCAACATTGTTAGAATATACCATTGCCTTGAGGCTACCTGGGGGTGTTCCGGGTGTTAGTGTGTACATGTGGGTGGCTGTGAGTTGTTGTCAGTGCATGGATGCTGGTAGGGTAGACTGCTACAAAATACTGTGAATACAATTAGTTATATTTTGCATTTACATCCTGCAAAAGGTGAATTTCTAAATTGAATCATATTGGATAATGGTGTTCTGTTGTAAACATATAAGTGCTTATTAATGCAACTGTCAACAACATGTGCACCAATAAGTAGGGACAGGTGTGTGAGCACATAAATCAATGACCATGTGGTTGGATGCAGTTGTTATAGGGAGGTATGCTTGTCTAGGAGTTATACTTACACGTAAACCCTGATTATTACAGAAAATTCTAAATTGAGGCTTCATCAGCCGTTGCTTAAATATCCTTGGACTGTATGTAAATGCTAGAAACGCAGCTCAAACAACCACTCCAATGAAAATCGAGTTCTGACTTTGTCAATAGGTCCTCTGTGGTGTTTTTCATTAAAGCCTGATGAAAATACCAATAAGCACATCTTAGCCTGTGTAGATACTCTGAAATTTGTGTTAACTCTAGTTGTTTGGCAGAGAGGCTGGGATATTGTTTAAACACTCCCTGTACCATCTGCAGTATTACATCTGAACAGGTTGTGGTGTGGAGTCGAGCTGAGGCTTCTAACTAATTTGTGAAATATATACATTGATTAAAAGCTTTATAAACAATCCAATTCTTTTTGCTTTTTAGGATAATTCTAACTTATTGCATGTATATGTATGCATGTATAATTTTATGAAGAATGTCATCTTTTATGTCAATATCATAAATTTTAACTCCCTAAAAATCTGCATCTTATCAACTCCATGGATACAGCGTGTGTGAAATTAGCAGTTAGGGTCATGGTTGAGAATTTCAACGGCATGCTGAGGAAAATTACCATTAAAATCTTTACTTTCGATTTAGTTTGAATTTTGTAAAACACTAAGAAACCAATCAAGTCAAGTTGCAAAAGCCATGACAAAGTTGACAGCATGACACACGTTATATTCAACATTAAAAACCTGTTATTGGCTGTTTGATAACACAGTCATGAGTGTGTTTGAGATGAACAGAAGGTAAAGTAGGGTTAATTTCAGTATCAATATATGTGCACATATTAAATGAAGCAAAGGTGAAGGGTTTAATCTACTTGGCCTGAAAGCATAAAGGATTTATTTTGTTTTTAAATTTATCAATTTCATAGGCAGAGATTACTTTTCAAAGGTTTAATTAAAGTGGGGGAGTGGGAGTATATATAAAGTGTTTCTATGGCCTGTGTGTAAAAGATGGTGACGACACCTATTTCTTTGTAGACTACAATTTTAAAGAAAATCAGAAATTATAAGATGTCAAATTTAGGCATGCATATAAGGTAGAGACTTGTAAATTTGTCAATTGTTTTCTCTAAATGGGACCATTTTTTACAAAAATTAACATAGTAACCTATTAATGACTAGCAAATGAGGCACTTAACCCCTTATGAAAATGTTTACAGAAGAAACAAATCTTGTGAAAACTGAGGTTATATTCTCATAGAACTTTTAATAGTCAGTAATACTTTTATCCTCCTGTTGAGCAGGTTCTTTAATTTAATATCTTTAATTTGCTGTGTTGAGTTTGAAGTTGCACAATAAAGGAAAACATTTTTAGTGTGAATACCCACCCCAAATCCCCCTTCTATGTCTCCCCTCTGACCTGTTTTGAAACTATTTTCTGCTGTTTGTTCTTCTTTGCTCAGTGCAAAAGTTGAAAGACTTTACCTGGAGTGTGTGGATATAACAGATAAGCACAGATGGGTGATTCCCCATTTTCTGACAGCTAGGTAGAAGGCTGTGCTGCACTGGAGGAAGTGAAGGAAACACCCAGACAGGCGTAGGAAACAAATCACAGCAGCACAGCCATCGTCAGCCGTGTCACTGTGTGGAGATTGTGCAGGGAACCCTGCTGGAATTAAACGGATGCAGGCGTAGACACAAACACACACACACATACACATATATATGTGTGTGTGTGTGTATGCTTATTAACACAAGCATGCACATACATACAGAGCTTGTCTTGATCAATCAGTCTCCTACTGTTTCTGACTGAGGAGAACCATTTTGAACACATGCACAGAAACAGTGACTGCACGTGTGCATGTTGCACTGCTTGTTGATTGAGGGATTTTTTTTCCTTAAGCACAGTCTCATATGAATGCTCTGCGGGTTTTCCTTTGGCTCTCATCATATTTTATTCATAGTTTTCATATAAACACAAATAGACTGGGTGAGTATATAGTCGTGGGCACTAATGCCTGTTTGTGTGTTGCATTTCACCGGACCCAACTTATTTTTGGCAAATCTGCGTTGTCTTTTCAGAGTGTGCACGATAAAGTCTTAGCTATTTTTTTACACATTTCAAGAAGGATGCATGCTCTATTGAGTTAGTTCTCTAACTCCTGTTTTTCTCTTTATATGCCTTTTTTTTCTCAAACTCTTTCTCTCCCATTATGAGATGCATGCACTTACAAGCAGGAAGGATGCCACTTATGCACTTTCATTAAACACTCTTAATCTTAATTCATTGCTTATCAGGAGATATGTGACCTCATTAACATTGACTTCTTCTTCATCTTTCTCTCCTTGTATTGCATGCACGCATACCCTCGCCTCCTGCATTCATCCCTCTTCTCAACCACCCTCCATGTTTCCTTCCTTCCCTATTTATATTTACTCACAGCTCTCCCCTCTCTTCATCTTTTCTTCCCTTCTTTCTTTCCTCTCGGTGCCTGCTCCTTCAGAGGAACCTGTGAGCACTCAGCAGCCCCATTCAAAACAGTGTCTAATCTGAAAGTTAATTAAGTCTGTCTTCCTCCTTGTGTTCCTGCTCCTCTTTTCCTCTCAAGCATGTCTTTCTGGTTGAGAGACTGCTGTCACTCTCCCAAATGAATTTGCCATATGTCCCATGTGGGTTGAGTTGGAATACAGACAAACTGCTCTGTGTTTTACACTTTTGCACGTCCTGTAGGCCTCAAGCCTCTGGTGAGAAGCGAAAACTGACACCATGTAATTCAGATCGACAGCATATAATTAAATGAAAGTAGGTGGTGTCAATCTTAGATTATTTTTTTATCTATAATGGGCATATTTTTCAGCTACATATAGAGGCAATGTAGAAGGTATCTCACAGCAGATGGATTGGTAATGAAAATAGACTTGGCTTGCCTCTCAACATGAAGAAATGTGGATCTGCAACAGAGCTATCCCTCATAATCCTCTCCTCTCTCCAGTCACTTCTCCTTCTGTCATTCGGATCCTGTCCTTAAAGTTGTCCTTGCTTCCTGAAATCATCTGGGCTAATTCTCTATCCAAAACTGACTACTGACTGTTTTCTCCTCTTCTCCTTCTCCCACCGGCTTCCCTTTTGTCTCGTAGGGTGCGGGCTGTACGGCTCTGGTCGTTGCCGTGGTAGCCAGGAAGCTGGAGCTGACCAAGGCTGAGAAGCATGTACATAACTTCATGATGGACACACAACTTACCAAGAGGGTGTGTAGGCTTTTGTGTTGTCAGTGGTGTGAATGAGGCTGCTACACTGTAGCTATTAGTTAGAGCATACATACTTTTGGTGTTTCTGCACTATATTTTTGTATTCATGTGGAGTTGAGAGCCTGGTTGAACTGATTGTTCACCCTCCCTGACCACTTCATCACGCTATCAGCCTGTGTTGTTGTGACAAAGTGCCATGCTATTTGAGTGAGCGAAGGCAATAAAAGGTCATCTCTATAAGGCTCTTTCTGTGCTGTTCTCACTTACCATCTCTCTTTTTCTTTCCATCTACGATCTTTCTCCTCCCACATGGCCATCCTTCCACCTTCCCTTTCCTCTGACATTTGTCTCTCTTACAGTAAATCCTTCTCTCTCTCTCCTTCACTGTCTCTGCCACCCTCTGTCCTCTCCTTTTCTTGCCCCCTCCCCACCTCCCCCCCACCATCTCTCACTCCCATCCTCCTCCAGTCCTTTTCAATTTTTCATACTGCTGAAAGACCCAAGTTTTAAAAATAGCTCTCATATCAAATATGTAGGGTACATTATGGCAGCAGGGTTCTCTGGGTGACAGAGAGGGGAAGAATGATCAATAATTTGAGTGTGGATAAACTATCGACAGAGGAGCCGAATGTATTTATTGGAGTCAGACTCTCACCTCATCTGCTGTCGCTACTCAGATCAAACAAAGTCTGTTTTCACAAGACATTTAACACCCATAATAATGTGCTATATGAGTGTGTGTTTGTGCACATGTTTGTGTGTATGATCTGGTATTTAATTATATGTAAAGCAGGGGTGCTTTTCTAATGTTGACTGTAAAAATTACAACAAGTAATTACTGCTACCTTTATAGCATGTTGATTTTAGCCTTTTAAAGTGGAGTGCTATTTTTCCAAATTGTTTCTATTGGTGAAGCCACTGGTCCACCCCTTTAGTCCAGGATTTCTGCCACTATCTGTAACTTTTTTGGCTTTTTGATAGATTTTTTTTAAACAATGAAAGGATTTAGCCTAATATGTAATTTTTATTTTTTGCAGTTCAACTGATGTTTAGAAGTTAACAATATGTTTAACATATTGCTGTTTGACCTGACAGACCAGATGGTTTGCTACATCAAACCATATGGAAATTCACTGTTGAAGCAGCTTGAAATTAGGCAGTTGTTCTGCAATATTTTGCAGGTGAAATACAGTATGTTAATCACCCTTTATATCAGAATATTTTAATACTAAAACCTTTCATTACACACCTGTCAGAAGAAAAGAAAAAAAAAGCTTTTTCCAAAGAATGATACGCTCACTGTTTTTGCTTTGCTTTTTTCAACTAATAAAATACTATCCAGCTCTTATAAAAGTAATGCTATATCATCTATTATAACATCCATATAATAATCACTGTTCTGTGTCGCGCCTGAAATCCATCCATAGCGGCTGGTCCCCAGTATAGTTAGATGCACAGCTGAGTTATCTCTATAGCTTGTCATGGCCATTTAATTGGACTATCATCCTTGTCCTGATTTACATACATAAAATGGAGTTATTGACCGAAGTATATACCCAAGTACATTCATTCATCCATCCATCTTCTAATGCTTATCCGAGGTTGGGACACGTGCAGCAGCTGAAGTAGAGAAGGGCAGATGTCCTTCGCCACTTCTTCCAGCTCATCCAGGGGAATCCTGAGGCATCCAGGAGGCCTCCTAACCAAATGCCACCTAATCTGGGTTTTTTCAAAGTGGAAGAGCAGCAGCTCTACTCTGAGCCCTCCTGGATGACCTAGCTTCTCACCCTATCTCTTAAGGCGATCCCAGCCACCCTGCAGATAAAATTTTGGATGCTTGTTTTTATTCTTTTGGTCACTACCTACAGATCATGACATTGACTAGGATGGGAATGTAGATCAACTGGTAAATTGAGAGCTTCCCCTTTTGGCTCAGCTCCTCTTTCACCATGACAGATGGATGCAGAGCCCAAATCACTGCAGGCGCTGCACCAATGATCTCCCACTCCATTCTTTCCTCCCTTGTGAACAAGACCCCGAAATACTTGAACTCCTCCATTTGGGGCAGGATCTCATTCCTAACCCAGGAAGGTCATTCCACCCTTTTTTGACTGAGGACCATGGTCTCAGGATTGGAGGTGCTGATAGTTTCCCCAGCCGCTTTACACTCAGCTGCAAACCATTTCAGTGAGAGCTGAAGATCACAACTTGATGAAGCAAACAGGAACACATTAGCTGCAGAAAGCAGAGACTCAGTTCTCAGTCCACCAAACTAGACCCCCTCAACACCTTGACTGCACCTAGAACTTCTGTCCCTAAAAGTTATGAACACAATCGCTGACAAAAGAGCAGTCGTGACTGAGTCTAACACTCACCAGAAACAGTTCCCACTTATTGCTGGCAATGCAGACTAAGCTCTGACACTGGTTGTACAGAGACCAAACATCCCTTATGAGAAGGCCAGGTACTCCATACCCCTGAAGCACTCCCCACAGGACTCCCTGAGGGACACAGTCCCTTTTCCTTCTCCAAGCAAATCTATAGTTTAAGGAGATATTTTATCTTTATCTGAATTGGGTTTGTCTGCCATCTCACCTGAAGTAAACAGTTGCCATCTAAATCTGGAAAATTAGGGGGAAATTCAGACAGGGGAAACATTAAATACTCTTATTAAGGGGTTTGTGCTAATGCTATTCATTCTGTACATAAAAAAATAATTTATCTTTTTATTTATTATTATCACTAGTTTTCAGTTAAGTTCAACTAAGGCTAAAGAGGTGATTGTGATATTCTCAAGCATGCAGAGACAACTGGCAGAGGCTGTTACCACCACTATTCGAGGGAAACTGGTGTAGATAGTGGGGGAGTATGTGGGAACAGTCTTTGATGGTCTTCTGAGGTTTTCCACAAACACAGAGGAGATCCTTAAGAAGTGTCACCAGAGACAATATCTTCTCAGGATGCTAAACTCCTTCAGAGTAAAAAAATATATTGCCTTGACCTTTTGTCATTTGTGCTTTGAGAGCATGCTGACTTTCTCTTTCATCTCCTGGTTTTTCTCAGTCAGCCTGCAAGATCGATCACATTTACTCAACATCACTACTATTTGCTCTAAAATCACTGGACACCTTGTCAGAGCTCTGGTTGCCTGTAGCCGACGAACAATGCACACAGCCCACAGGATTATACAGGACCCATCACATACCCTACACTCTTCTCTGAGTGGCTCCTGTCAGGCCGCAGGCTGCGTTGTCCACGCTGCAGAACACAAAGGAGAAGGTCCACCTCTGTCCCCACTGCAGTCCAGCTCTTGAACACTGACCCCACTCTGTTCAAATATTACACTCCTGCTCCTGAATGCACATAGTACTTCAACCTAAGCACAGGACACTTTGACACTGACAGCTCCTGGAATGGCTATATTCTGATTTTAGCATTTTCTGTATGCTTTTAAGCATCAGACACTGTGTGTGTTGTCTGATGTCCTGTCTGTCCTTTTAATCACACTGCTCCTTATGCAATTTAATTTAATTTAATTTAATTTAATTTAATTTAATTTAATTTAATTTAATTTAATTTAATTTAATTTAATTGTCATTTTGGCTGTGCATATAAGGGGTGGGACCAAGTCATAGTTTTCTAAGTGGTAAGTCTCAAGTTTCAAGTCAAGGCAAGTCCAAAGTCCTTATTTTTTTTATTAAAGACTAAAATTTTTTAATCCCAAACAATATGCTTCTCACCAGGCAACAGTATACATCAGTAACAGATTCCAAGCTACATTTAGAAATTAGTCATTGATTTTTAAAGGATTATAATTTCCAACTGCTTATCTGGCTATCAGTAAACCTGGATACACTTGACTGTATTTTGGCCTCAGGCTTAAAACAAATTGGTTTAATCAAACATACAGTAATCTGGCGGAAATGTTTTTTTACTCCTACTTTTTCATAATAATTTCTCCGATCATTTCCTTTTGAAGGCAGTTTTTTCCGTCTTGTTTTAGCAGCGCTCTCTCTCAGTGTTTTTAAACTCAACTAACTCTTTTTGTATAATTTCAATTAAAATTTGATGAAGCATCTTTTTGACAAATTTTGCATTATTAATAATTGTTCATTGTTAACCACCTCCCTTTTTAATTTGTATGTTTATGAGCTATTGTACAGTTTTTTTTTCCCCCCATACCTTTTGGCAGTTAAATACAAATACACATTGTGGTACACCTCACTGGGAATCACTGACATTAAGATCAGGAAAATTCACCAGAAGTCCAGAGGTCTTTAATTAGTTTCTACAATATTAAATATTTTCTAAGGTATATATTGCAAAAATGTAGAAAGTACTGTCAGTGATCACATTATATTAGTTCATAAAAAGATTATATCTTCCATTTTAAACTGAATATCATGCTTAAATGAGTAAATTATGATCATAACAAAACCAGTCACCAAGTCACGGAGGTGTCATACAACAATATAACATAATACAATTTGCATAATACAACAATAGCTTGGTGACATTTCCTTGAAAGGGTCTACGGTTTGTGTAGCTGTAATTATCTCTTTCCTTCTATCATTTACAGACCAATGAATAAAGCTGTTGTGTCTTCATTGATATACATTACAGGGACCATTCTTTGCCATATCATCGTAACAAGGGAGCATAATCAGTCCAAGCTTTGTAATGAATAATGTAACAATAGCACCTGCCATCATATGTGTGAGCGCACATAAATAGACAGAAAAACACACACACTGGCTTTCTACCTCAGTGAAACGCTGTCACATTCCCTTTGAAGGATTAACAGGAATGTCAGTTAAATGCCAAAGAGGGAAGCATTCAGCTGATCTGATCAAGGCCGTTGTGTAATGAGTCTTGGGTGTGGCTGTGTACCAGCACCCAAACTGCAGCAAGCCAAGCCACCCTGGCTCCCTCATCACACCACAAGAATAACTTTTTTTCCTATATTTGTTTAGTAAACTGATCATTTCTAGTTGAAACACGTGCAGTTTTTTTCTTTCCTTGACACTGGCTGACACAAACTTCAGAATATTTTCCCTTTGAATCATTTGAGTGTTCTGTGCTTTCATCCTCAGATCAGATTTTAAGACATCATGAGAGAAGCTGAAAATTTAAATTCATGTGCAGTGCAGGCGGTAAACGGAATAACTGATAACCTTATCAGAGAGGGTGATGGCTCATTCAGAGTTCAATGCACAGGGTTAAATTTCAATTAGCGCTCACTCAGGCAATCTCCCTTGATGGAATTAAAAACAATGTTAATTAAACAACAGTTAATGCAACTTGTCAGTCTATGAGGTATGAAGTGCTCATGTTTGATGTAAAGACTTGTTTTCTTCAGGCTCTGCGTTCAAGGTGTGTTTAAAAGGCAGTAGCGTTCTGTGTCTCAAGCTTATACTATTGGTTATTTCAGAGCTCTGCTGGATGTCCATCTGCAGAGATTACCTCAGACATTCACAGAGCACACTCCACGCTGGAAAATAAAAGCAGGGCACACTTACTGCAGTTGCCAAGTCATCTGAAAGCCATGTCCATCCTTTTCATCACACTGCAGTGTTTATTAAATGTATCTCATTGAAGCAATGAGCCAATTGACTGAATATGACAGAGTCAAGCTTTTGAAATGTTTCTGAAAAGGTGGAAACGGTCTATTCAAGATTACACACAGAAATGTATTCCACTTCCACAGTGGACCATTGGTTAATTTGGAGCACATTTAGACATCCCTGTGGTATATTTAGGGCTGCACCCTCTCTGAATATTCAGAGAGTACTCTGGGCTCTGGCCAAAGAGGAGGTGCTGCAATGCTTTCCAATGTTTACACCACCAGTCAAATGGGAGCAATCTAACCCCTGAAGATTTCTTGTAAGCTAGCTTCCACTTCATACTGTAAAAATAACTCCTCTTTCTATAGCTTTTCAATTCACACTCAAGCCAGATGAATCACAAGTTGCATAGACTGTAACACACTATGAATGAATTCATTCAGCTCAATTGATGTTTCCAGTTTTTCCAGACAGAACCTGTGTTTACTCAACACTGTGGGGGTTTATGTAGCTTCTTTATATGGTGCTTTGGAAATTACCTAGTATTTGAGTTTTTACTAAATGCAGTTAAATTATTGGGTTTATCTTTGATTTGCTTTTAAATGTATCCTCCTGCTCTTTGCCTCAGATTTGGAGATATTTTCCTTTTGTTGGCATGCACAAACATGTGACCAGTTTTGTTTTCCTAAAGGGTTGTGAGACCTGTCTCTTCTGTTTTTTACCACATCAGTGAGGGGAAGGTCAGAGCAGGTAAGGCCACGTGTCACTATTGCACATGGATGAGGTTGTTTCCACGGTAATTGACCTGTTTGTTTTTGTTTTTCCTCTCCTAGAAAGCACCATGACACCTCATTGCTAATTGCACGCACAGGCTGTTAAGGCTTACATATGTCAGAAGGGTTTATCACCTTAACTTTTTCTGTGCTGATGTCTTTATTTAAAAAAAATTCTTATTTTGCTCATTATTTCTTCATCCATGATAGTAGTATTCATACAATTTAAGTCCATTTAGGAGTATACACAAAACATATATTGTTACTATTGTTACTGTTTTCTGTTACTACATCTTTAAAAATTTCTCTATTTGTACTGATTGATTTATACTCAGCAATATGTCATCAAGTGCCTAACAAGCTGAGATGTGGGAACCCCTCAAATAAACAGATTTCACATGTACCTGCCATAAGGTGTGCTATGTAGGGGAGCAGCCAGAACAGATCTTTGACCCAAACCGACCATATGGCCACAACTTGGTTGTTCAAATTCAGTCCATATGGTGCAGGAATGGCTGCTGCTGCCATCGTTTGGTTCCTCACGGAGTATTGTTAGCACTTCATGTTGAGTCTTTCATTTTCATAAATGGAGTTGCCATTTTTGCTGCACTTTTTTACTCTCATTCCCAGGAAGAGAGAGTAAATAAGTAGTGTGGTAGTATTGGCGAGGTGGGGGGTGGGTATCTGGAAAATGCAGTCTGGTGTTATCAGTGACTGTTATTTGCACATGAAGCATGTCATCATTTATCATATTTCTCTAACCCTGCAGCGACTGATCAAGCGATAGAAATGAGCTTTGCAAGATGAAAGCCGTTCGGTGGCCTTACATTTCTGTGATGCACATTAGATGCACATTCATTGTCTTGGAATTCAAATTTAATGAAAATACATGTACTGCAGTCACTATTGCTGGGCTATATAAGTTTATCAGGACTCACTTTATTGTTGAACAGATACAGTATTCTCAGAAAACTCTAAATGAAGCCCGTTTTGTCTTTCTCAGAGGAATGTATGAGTGTGCACTGTTAAGTAGTTTTTAGGTCTAGAATTATCCCTAATGTCCTGAAGTACCATACATTGAAAAGAATTTTTTTCTGGTTCGTTTGTTAAATTTTTAGACCACCATAACTAATTAATGTAACACAACCAGGTGAGCATTCAGTCGTCTTTGAGGTCTTTTGTTGTCTCAGCAAGCAATTCAGAAGCATCTTTTAATGAAATCTTGACTTCCTTAAAAGACTTCTATCTGTATCATTGTATGAAGAAAGTATATTCCAAATAACTTGCAGCAGATTTGGGAGTTGATCTTCAGTCCATACTTAACCTAAAGAGGTCCAACAAGCTTATCCTAAAGGGTGGCACTCTTCCTCTCTTAAGTGTTGCCCATTGTCCATTAGTGATCAGCTACAGATGCATCCGTCTGCCCTATCTAGTCACTCTCATGTCATCTGTTCATAAAACCCTTCAGAAAATCTGTTTTACACATTTTTTACGTAGTATTGATACTTCAACTTGTGAATCTTATTCGGTGGAGGTCATGTTTTATCCTTTAGTTTGGCCATGTCGCTAGACACTTGTATGTATGGATACTCCAAGCAGGCTGCTGCAGTGACTGTCGCTGGAGTATAAACACTGCAAAGCTGGAAGATTCACATTTTATGATTATCAAGTCTTCTGTTTGTAAGATCATGGTGTTTACTATAGTTATTTTCTCAAATTCTTAACTATCTCATGAGCAATAAATGTGTCTGAGTGGTAGTCTACAATTTTACCTTGCCTAATGATTATGCACACCTTGGTATGAGGTGTTAGTCACATTTGGTCACACCTTCCCTCGTCACACACATACAGACTAACTGGATCTTCATATGAATCGGTGTTATAAAATAGTAATAGAAATTATTTTATTTGTTTTGATAAATAAAATATGAAAACATGAAGAAGTAGCTGAATGAGGATTTACACTCAAAATATCAGTAGAACAGCAGCTCCTTTTTGGTTTGACATCCTCTGTGTCATTGAAAACACATCTGCAAGGCCCACGGCCTTCTACGCTCTTCATGTGTCGCCAGACGTGTGTGTATGTCTGCATGTGTGTATGTGTAGGCGTGTATATGAGTGAGCAGTCCTTGACTGGGGTGTATGGGTGCTGATTAGCCAAGCTGCCGGGGTCTTTTGTGCTCTTCAGACGGGGGTATAATTGTTCTTTGTTCCGTGTTCAACATCTCTTTGAAGTCTCTCATTCAATTTATGTTCTTACAGTTTCTTTGTGCCTTCTCTCTTCACTATAGAATACACCCTCGCCTTCTTCGTTGGGTGTCAGACCCTTGTGTTGTAATTATGTTGCACCCTATAGATACATACTACATGAAGCGGATATGGATGTACGCAGATTCATGTTAAAGAGTCTTGATTCTTTTACACAGATAGTGACCTGGTGTTAACTTGGAAACTTTGAATCAGTTTTTAATTTTAACACATTTAGATGGCCCAACTAAAAGCACCCAAAGTGCATGGAAATTGAGAAAAATAGCCTCTTTGGACTGGCTTTTCATTAGACACCATCTTTTTATTGGCCATGTCTCTAATTTTTCTTCTCAGCAGGGATGAGAAATGTCTTTGGCAGGTAGTTTAAGAGCAGTGACTCAGCCACATTAGTTTCTCTTATTTGTAGTTATGATTAAACAGGAGATCACTGGTTTTAATAAACTATGATGGGACTATGGTGAATTACCTAATCCAGCCTAGATAATGCTGTCCATCCAAATAAGTATAATCTGGCATGTAGACATAGCAAGAGAAGAGAGGAGTGTGTGAACGAGGGACTCCTGTTGGTTCTTATTGCCAATTTCCCTAAGGACAGAGCTGTGAATGCCCACATAAAAAACACTGGCAAGCATGCTGGAATATTTATTTGAGACAAAGAGAACAAGGGCAGCCTCTGAAAAGACAAAAAGATAGTTCAGTGTTATTTTTCTTTGCAGAGACAATAAAGGAGGCAAAAAGAGGGGGAGAATAAGACCAGGCAGACCTGTTGCCTGCTTTGGTTGCCAAGGACTACCTGTTGCTAATAAATGTTTTCATACATGTTTTTTGTCTGGAGACAGATAAAGAATGCAGCGGCTAACGTGCTGAGAGAGACCTGGCTCATCTACAAGCACACCAAGCTGATAAGGAAGATCGACCACTCCAGAGTCCGCAAACACCAGCGGAAGTTCCTCCAGGCTATACATCAGTGAGGCGACACCTCACACACACCCACATCCACATGCTTGTGTGCATATAAGCACGTGAACACAACTGTGCATGCCGCTGAGCAGATGAAGCCTTTGAAATCAACTGTACTTTCTGTCCGCCCACAGTTTGAATCCACACTGATAATCAGATGAAATGCACTAATCCCCACACACACTTGCAAACACAAAATTATTCATTATCTACTAAAGGGCAAGTTCACTCTAGCCAAATACAATTGTGCGGCTGGATGGTCAGTGCGCTGTACTCCATTAGAGGCACTCTGATCATTATCATCTGTAACTATGAGCGTGAAAGATACACGTACATACATCAGAACTTAATCACACACTTTACTAACATGTTTCACTGATCCCGTTAAATTCTAATTTTGCTAAAAGATGCATAAATATGCCCAGTCCTACCATCTAAATTACATGTTCCTTTATTATATCTTGCTCCTTTCATCTCTAACAGTTTCAACACATAAGTAAGTGCCTTCAAAAGCCAGAGTCAAGAGACCCAAGTCTGTTAATTGTAACACAGAAAAGCTGCTCCTGACACATGTGGACTGTAGATGGGAAGAAAGCTCTGTAAGCACAGTAACAGGTTGATTTTGAGGGTGAATACTTAGCATTAAGTACATTTTCAGGTTTCAACCTGTCAGTAATAAAGAAAAACAAGCTCATGGAGGATCAGTCTGATAAAAGCACTCTTCACTTCATTATAATGGAGGTCACAGGGTTTGATGAAAACATAGATTGAACCATTCATTATTGTACTGTGTTGTGAGTGTGAGACATGGTCTGTTTTTAATTGGACTGAGGTAAGATGATTTACTGTATTTAATTTCACTCCCGTAGTTTATTTCCCTGAAGGCTTTATTCCCCTTTAGCTTTTTTTTTTTTTTTTTAAATCAACCTCACTCTTACTGTCGATGTTGACATCTGTGTCTTATTCCTGCATTTTTTTTTCTTTTTATATTTATCCAAACATTAACGTTATCAGAGCACGTTATGTGCTTGCTGTGTTTCTGCATTCAAATCCAGGAACTCTGCAGGTAGAAATGAGGTTAAACTAGGCAAGGTGACCGCTTGTTGTCTAGACCCAAAGGGATTAACTCTGCAAGCTGACCACTGTGTATTTACAGGGCTTCAACTCTGTGTGTTTTATGTGTGTATCTGTTTGCAGATTACGCAGTGTGAAAATGGAGCAAAGGAAGCTCAGTGATCAGGCCAACACACTAGTGGACCTCTCAAAGGTGAGACACACATATTGTACACATCAGGGCTCCTCACTAAGCTTACAGGTTAGTAAACCATACCTAACATGCCTTTGCCCCCAAAGAATATACCACGGCATTCCTCTGTTTCCATGCTGACCTGCCCATTTCTGTGGCTTTGTGTCTCCTAGCAACCAGAACAAGTGTTAAAGCAGGGATGACTGAGTGAGAGAGAGAGAGAGGAGGAAATGAGGGGAGGGAGGGGAGTGCTTGTGTTTTTCTGTTACTGTGTGGGTGTTTGAGAATGTGAGCGAACATGTATGTGTGTGTTTGTGTGTTTGTGAAAGAGAGGAACTCAGAGGAGAGTGAAAGAGATACAGGATTAAATAAGAGGTAGACAAAGATTGAGGAAGGGTGTGTGAATGTGTGGGTGTGAGTGAGCATGTGCAGCTTTCCAAAAAGCTATGTCTTTAGCACTAAATATTTTGCCATTATGGCATCTCAATGACTCCATCTGAATTGGCTACTTGCGCATTTACCATGGTTACAGAGAGCAGAATAAGCAAAGCAGGGACACTGTGCTGCCTTCCTTTTATTCTGCAGCGACTCTCCTCTCACTCTTCTTCAACTCTTTCTTCGCAGTGTTATATCACCATGCCACTTCTTCTTTCTAGCTTCTACTCCCTGTTGGATTTTTTTTTTGTCTTTTGTTGAGTGCCTTACTAAACCTAGACAGCTTAACACTAGTAAAATAATTGTTCAGATGCTTTACTGAAGTTAGAGTACCAATACAGCAATAATAGCCATCAGAAGTAAAAGTACTGCATTAAAAGTACAAATGTAATGCAACATTAATTATAAATTTTCAAGTGTAAGTGTGTATGTGGAGGAGGTGTACATGGTTTTATATACAAGGACACCAGATAAATCTGGAGCGTTGCATAATGATTAATATGAGCACAAAGAAGAAAAACAAAACTTTCTGAAACATAATATTGATTTCAATGTTTGAACTTTTTCTCTAGTCAGATGTTTTCATGAGATGTCAGATTAATTGAAGACTCACTGAAATAAAACTATTTTGAGAAGTTTGGAGGGAAAATTACTATTTTTTTCTCCCACAAATCCCTTTAACCTGTGCAATTATAACAATGAGCTGTGTAAGGCCAGAGAGCTGCATTTATCTGAAATGATTCACAAAAATGTCAACAATGCTCGCACTCTGTTTGCAATGACTGACAAATTTACAAATCCTCCTTAACAGTTCAGCCCTGAGCTCCTTTCCACAGAGAAATTCAACAAATTTGCCAACTTTTTAACAAACAAATTTAAACAATTAGACTAAATACTAATGCCACACAGTCAAACAAGAAAGCTAGTCTGTGTCCAAAATCTAGAAATAACTCTGATGTTGTGTCACAATTTAATATGGTTGATTTAAAAATCCTACAAGAAATAGTTTGGCATCTGAAACAACAACATGCACTCTGGACATGATACCATCTGACTTTTTAGAAACAGTTTTTACCTCAGTAGAAAGTGATCTTCTACTTATAGTTAATAGTTCACTGGCATCAGGCATTTTTCCCAAGTCACTAAAGATGGCTGCTATTAAGCCCCTCCAAAAGAAAAGGACGCCGCTATAATAAACACCTATAGATCTATGTCTAACTTCTCTTTTTATAGCCAAGATTATTGAGAAAGTTGTGTTTAACCAGCTTAATGACTTTTTAAATGAAAGTGGAAATCTTGATAAATTTCAGTCCGGCTTCCGACCTCATCACAGCACTGAAACAGCTCTGGTCAAAGTTTTAAGTGACATTAGGTTGAATACTGATTCTGGTCAAGTATCAGTCCTGGTTCTGCTGGATATCAGTGCTGCATTTGATACTGTAGATCAGTGGTTTTCGAACTGGGGGTCACGACTCAATTTCAAAATATATAGCCTACATTTATCAAATAAATTTGGGATTTTCCCAGGGCTGTCAAAATCAAACCATTAAAAAATAGATAAATCTTTGAAATTAGCTAATTAAGTTTTTAACATAATAATGCATAAACAACCAAGTTAGTACACAGGCCATATTAAAAATATGAATTTGACATCATTGCTTTCTGGATTGGTTCAGGTCCTATTTAGAAGGCCGGAGTTATATTGTTACAATCGGCAGCTATGAATCTCAGCGAGTGGCCATGACTTGTGGAGTCCCCCAGGGGTCAGTCCTTGGACATCTTCTGTTCAACTTGTATCCTTATAGAACTTTGACATCAATAATCACAATTATGCAGACAAAACACAACTTTATGTGTCTTTATCACCAGATGACTGCAGCCTGAGAGTAAATCATATTGGGCAGCAGTCATCAGGTGATAAATCTGTGTCACTCTCAGGAGCAAATAAACACCTGGACGCGAGACAAATTTTCACAACTAAATGAACATAAAACTGAGATTATTCTTTTTGGTAGCAAAGAGAAGAGGGTCAGCATTGGTAAATGTCTTGAGATTCAGGCTCTAAAAATCACCGACCAAGTTCGTAACCTTGGAGTGTTGATAGACTCAGATCTGACTTTCAGCAGCCACATCAAAGCTGTCACTAAGAAGCTTTTTACCAGCTCAGAAACATCAACAGAATTAAAAGTTTAGTCTCCCAGACTTAAGTAAACCAGGAGAAATGCAAGTAATCTCCAGTAGACGGGATTGCTGTAATGAACTGTTAACAGGACTTCCTAAAAAGAGCATTAAACATCTGCAGCTCCTCCAGAATGCTGCTGCTAGAGTTTTATGAGATCTGAACACATCACACCAGTTTTATTAAATCTTTACACTGGCTTCCAGTCAGTTACAGTCTAGATTTTAAAACCCTTCTGATCTTTAACAAAACCCAGAACAGTTTAGGCAGAATACATCTGTGATATGTTCAGAGAATATAAACCTAGCAGAGCTCTTAGATCCAAAGACTCTGGTCAACTAGTCCAAACCAGAGTCCAAACTAAACATGGAGAAGCAGCATTTAGCTGTTATGCTGCAAACAAGGGGGAACAAATTACCAGTGGAGATTAAACTTTCACCAAATGTAGACACATTCAGGTTACAACCATTTCTTTTATAATGCACCTATGCATGAAAACTGCATGGTACCTTTCAACTTGTCTTGCTTTTAATAATTTTTTATTTAATTTATTATTTTATTATGATTTTTATTGTGATTTTTGCTATCTGTTGCTAAATGTTACGTTTTAATGCTTTCTTTGCACCATCTGTAATGTTTTTAATGTTTTATATAACACGCTTTAAATTGTCTTGTACAATTGCCTTATTTAGGGCAAAATAAAACATGACTACACATCTTCCTTTTTATCTTTCTTGTTTTTTCTGTTTTTATTTATTTATTTATTTATTGTTATATATAATATCCAAAAGGTTTTTAAAAAATCTGGTTACATTTTTATTCTTTCTTCTTTTTTTTTTAATAAATGGAAATTACGAGAAATAAGACAATTTGTCCATTAATCCAAGTTAGAAGACTGGCTAATAGGTTTCTCCTCCACTTTTGCAATCTTTGATGCCCTATTTATTAAAAGAGAAAACAAAAAACTTGTTGGTTGAGCTCACTCTGATATTTAGATTTAATTTCAAAAGTTTGACTTAATCCAGGAAAGCTTATTCTCATTGCAAGTTAGACTTTAGAAAACTGAATGCTGAATAATAAAAAGAAAATTCTTTGTCTCATCATTTTTATCCACTGTAGCTTTGATCTTCAGCTGTACCGCATTGTAAAACCTTGTTTTTTCATTCATTCATTTAAATATAATTAGTGGTGCTATAGTGTTGAAATGGTCGTTTTATGATGTACAACAAACAAAGTAAAATACGAGTATTTGCAAACTGTAATTGAATTTTTTACTCCGCTACATTCTGTCTCTACTGATTTGTCTTTCCCACTTTGGCATCTCTGTCTTACCACATTTACTCTCTTTTTAGCAAATCCCAAAGATTTTTTTTTTAACAAGCAGTAATGAAACAACCCTCCAAATGGTCGTCTTTGCACACATGCTTTCTGTCTGCTGGTCTTTTCAAATCGTTCTTGATGCACTGAGACATCTCTGACTCTTCTCCACAGATGCAGAGTGTCATGTATGAGCTCATGTCAGAGCTCAACGATCGCAGCGAGGACTTGGAGCGACAGATGCTGTCTCTGGAGCAGCGGGTGGAGCAGCTCACTGCAGGCTTCAACGCTCTGCCTGCACACCTCTCTGCCACCCTTAGCGCCCAGCATGCTGCCCTGGTCCACCTGCTCCGAGAAAGGGATGCAAGGGATGGCAGAGGAGGTGCAGGTGGAGGAGGTGCTGTGGTCCCGCTGTCCCAAGCTGCGTCTTTAACCAACGTGCCAGGTTCAGCTTCTCCAGTCCAGGTCGCAGCTCCTCCTCCGCCCCTAACACAGGTCTCTACTTTGTCTTTAGAGTCCCCTCTGTCTCCCCCACCCCTGAGCCCAGAGGTAAGCCTGGAGGCTAGCCCCAACCCCAACCCCTGCACCTCTAGCTGCTGAGGACAGCTCTGAGAAGCAGCAGAAGACAAATATGGGAGCAAAACAGGGAGAGAGGAGGAGGAAGGTTATTCCTCTCACATCAGACTAAAGGAGAGAAATAGGGGAAATCTGTGGAAATCTTTTGAAACTTTCACTCCATGAGAACAGGATGAAGATGGCAATGTCAGGAGAAGTAATGGGATAAAGATGGACCACAGTCTTAAGGGATGAGACATGTTCAGGATGTTGGAGGAGCTTTTTTTTTTTTTTTTTTTTTTTTTTTGATGAAGGCAAGAGAAGAAAAATGGAGACAAAATGAAGACTCTAAAAGGTGTGAGGGGGAGGAAGGATGTCAGGATGGTGAGAAATGGAGGTAGAGAGAATGAGGAGGGGGTTGAGACAGGAGGAGAAATAACTAAGAATAATTATACGAACTCCTAAATGGAATCCTCTCCAATAACTGCAAAAGGCCTTTTATTCTCTCTCTCTCTTTCTCTCCCTCTTTCCCCTTCTCTGAATCTCTCACTCCCTTCATCAGGAATTAATGACCATGACTTTTTATCCTTATGATGTATTTTCTATCTGAATGCTAATTGTGTGTTAACAAGCATCCCTTTAACAGAAGGTTCGATCAATACGACCGTGATGCTAAAAAAAAAAAAATGAAACTAGCGGCATGCACCACACACACACACACACACTCTAACACACACACAACATGCAATACAAGTTAGTGCAGACATAATTACACCATCTCTCATAAAAGCAGGCCCTCTTTCCACACACACACACACACGTAAAAATGCACTAGTCCACGTGATAACACTAAAGCCTATACTGCCAAGCACTTGATGCACTGTCTATCTCCATCAAGCACTGCCACACTGTAAAAAATGTTCATCCAAACAACGTTTCTCCTGTGGGTGTGAGCTAATGCAGCAGTTTAGACTTACGATGCATAGTTGTGACATTTTAACAACTCAGCTGGGAGAACTGGAACCAGTCACTGGGCAACACAAATTACAGATGAAGCTGAAATAAGCAAAAAGAACGTGAGTCATCAACCATTAGTGACGTTGAAGATGGTAGCAGATGGTGCAATAAGATAGCACAACTACAACAGGGCTTTATTACTGCATTTACTAAATCACACATGAACTTAAGTGATGTTTAAGTGTACCCATATGTTTGTTGTACTGAGATGAGACTTTGATGGTGTTTTGCAGGGTGGCCATAGAAAATGGACAATTAATAGTTGTATCAAGTGCATTAATTTTTAGGTGGTTGTTGGAAGAAAGAAGCTAAAAATAAATTGTTTATGTTTTTATTGCTTATTTAAACCAGTTCTCAAAATATTTTCAACTGTTTCAAAGATATGAAAAATACTGACTCTGCAAGTCAGTTCTTTGCACAGACTTGATGCTCCACATCTAGTGTGAGTTCTTACTTGTTATTAAATTTACAATCCAGAGGTCTACAGCCAGTTAGCATAACAATCAAAGCTCTCTCTAACTATAAAATATTGTTTAATTTCTAGTTATATGAATTTAGAATGACTGAGATGCTTCAGAATATTTTACTTCCTTTGTTCTCTCAGATAATGTGTGTAGAATGGCCTAAACATTGACTTCACACAGACTATTTAACTGACTTGATAACAAAACAACACTGACTTAGCTGTATTATTATAAGTTTACATGATTAAAATGTTTTCCATGCATGGCTTTGGCCATGACCCTCACTTTACTGCCATTCTTGTCAGACTTGGAGTCCCAAAAACAGCTCACTGTTATCATGAATGTATTCTGTGCAAAGAAAAACACTTAGAAATACACCTTTGCTTGCTCGATCATGTAAACTAAGACGCACATACACAGCTATATTCACACACACACAAACACATCACACACATCAACAACCAAAGTGCTCTCTCTTAAATGGACTTCAATAAAAGGCAGGGAACGCTGCTGTCACTGGGGACAAAAGATAGCAGAAGCAGGCGTTGCAGATATCTTTGACAATATTTCTGAGGGAATAACTGTGAAAAAATGGGCATGGACATGTTTGAGTGGAGCACATGGACTGCTCTAGAAGGAGGTGGACTACGGATGATCATAAGGGAACACAAATAAACCTTTCAAAGGATCAATGGCCATGAAGGAACAGCTGTTCTTGAAATAAATAAGATTTATCTGAAAGGAATTCTAAGGGTGTGATGGGAAAAGAGACAAAAATATTTTGCTTTGGAGACAATACTGAAAACTATCTTATAGCGACACGCTGTGGCCGGAATACTGAATTACATGCGCTTGGAATATTGTACAGTATGCTCTTAACAATTTTAGCTTTGTATTGCTTAGTCTTTTCTACCATTATGATTAAACAGTTTCAGCTGATATCTAACATTATTAAACTATAGTATTCTTCTCATTCGTCATGACAATTATGATATATGTATTATCAATATATAAATAATTATGAACAAGGAAAGTGCCGTTTGAGGTTGAAATTATTTTGTAATTTTATTTTATCAGAGAGAATTAATAAAGTATATATCTATAACATAATAGCTTCCATGTTTTCTGAGTCACAGTTATTTATTCATCTTGGTTTTTATTGTTTTTAATTTTTTTTCCATGCGTCATATATATATATATATATATATATATATATATATATATATATGTATATATATATATATATATATATATATTTGTCAGAAGGTGCGCCAACAATACGCACATTTTGCCTTAAACAGGATATATGTGCTTCTCTGTATTGTAGACACTAAATTTTGAATATCTCATTTCTGGAGGACACGTTTTTTTTGTTTGTTTGTTTGTTTTGTTTTGTTTTGTTTTTTTGTTTTGTTTTGTTTTGTTTTGTTTTTTCACTTTTTTAATTCATGAAGGAACTGTTTGCTTCATGAGGGATATTTTATATTATTGGGTTTCCATGGATTTTATCTGTCCAGTTTTTAACTTCCCTGCTCTTTTTTCCCCCAAACACATCAGCCTTGGAAAAGTAATGGTAAGTTAGAAAACTGTGTACACATCAGCAAGCCATAGTGTGTTTATCTGAATTAATAAATACATGTTCAGTAACGAGGCAATGACATTTGGCTCGCTAGAAACTACAGCCAAGTAATAAGCAAAACGCAATTAAAGATTAAAAAGTTTGGATAAGCTGTGCAAGTAAACATGCTGGCTCAAATGCAATTATTTGTAATAATGTAAATTAAAATTAATTGATTTCAAAGTGTGTCGGATTAATTTTAACTGAAAGGACAGTCATGTTGTGTAAATAAAAATTGATTAAGTGTTTGTGGATGAGTGGGTGTGTAGCTGTTTGTGCTTGTATTAATCTTTGTGAGGTTCAATACACAAAGTTTTCTGACCCTTTAAACTCTTAATAATGTCTCTGAGTCTGTATATGTTTTACATGTTTTTCTCAAAAAAAAACAAAAAAAATCAAGTTTTATGAACATTGTTTTGAAATCCCTTGCTAAAGACAGAAAAATACTATTTAAATAAGTATTCACAGCCTTTATACATAGTTTTAAAAACAGTTATGTAAACATGATGTCTTCTTGTGAATTGTCCTACAAGCTTGGACCACCTTTCAAACGAAGGCTTCTTCCATATTTGTTGGCAGAAATAATTAAGGTGTGCCTAGATGGATGGGGAGTGTTAGTGCAGTAATGTGTTCAAACTCTGGCTGGGTTAGTCCAGCACCTTTACAGTTTTCCTGAAACCATTCCAGTGTTTTTATATCTGATGCTACAGTGTGTATCATCTTGAACTGTGACCCTGAAAACAGCTTTCACTAAGGATTGCTGTTTGTTTTTCTATGCCTGTTGGCCCCCTGTCCTGACTTTTTTCTAATGTCTTGTCATTAAAAAAACAAAAAAAAAAAGAAAGAAAGAAAAAAAACATCCAGACACAATCATGCTGCTATCACCATGTTTGACTTTTGGGATGGTATTACTGAGGTTTAACTATTACTACACAAGTTGTCAGGAATTATAGTAGCTCAGCTTTTGTTTAATCAAATAAGTAGATACTACTTTCAATAGTCTGGGAGTCATTTAAATGTCCTCTTGTGAAGATCCCAACAGACCAGTGTACCTTTTAGAGAGATCAGCATTTATCCACAATAAATTAATGATTGTTTGAGTGCTGCAACAACTGTCCTTTTGTAATGTCCTCCTGTCTACACACACACACACACACACACAAAGAATTTAATCAGTTTATAAACGAGACTGACAGAACAAAAGGAAGAAACTTTAAAACACAGAATCTTAACCCGTTAAGGCCCAGCCCATGAAAAAATGGCAAGAAAAGTCCATTTTTTAAAAATATGAGGTCTTTATTTGGCCATTTAACAAAATGTAACAAAAAAATTTACATTTTTTTTGGGGGGGGGGGGGGGGTTATCTATCATTTATTACCATGTGATATATTAAAAATATTATACTATGGTTTTCTGCTTCTTAGTATCTATTAGGGGACAGAGGACAAGTATCAGATTGTGTTCAACGGGATTTTAAGCAAAGTTTATACCATAAATTGAAGCAAAATGTCTCAGAAACTGTATGTGACAAAAATGTCACGTTGGGTTCTTATGGGTAAACAGTGAGCGTTACTGACATCCTCAGATGGTACTCCCATCCGAAGGTTCATCCACCCAGTGTGTTATCATGATACCCCTGATGATCCACCTCATCCCACCATAAACTTTTATTAAATCATTCAACTCACATTGTTGTCATGTGGTCTTTGCTCACGAACTCCTCTGTATACTGTCGTATCCTTGAGTCAAATGTCTGTATGATGACTAAAGCTTGGCAAAATTTGAGTTGTGCAGTGGGACCATGGGTCTCATTCACACATATTTTTGCAAAATCTTCATACGTTTATTCTTAAATTGTATTTAAGATGTTTTTATAGAAACCCCTCGTGAGACTGGCAGTCCATGAACAAACATAGACAGAGAGGAGGAAATATAAGCAGATGAATGAATGTAAATAATAATAAAGATGTGCACTGAAACTTGTTTGTCCTCCTTTTTAAAGTGATGCACATGGTTATAAATAATCACACAGTGACAATCAAATTATAAAAAAGCAGCTTTATGTTGCCAATGAGCGATTAATTGCTCCTGAACATCAGACAGCAAGATTACTGATTGGTCCCATCAGCGATTCAGGGCGCACAGCTCAACGACAAAATGGAAACCATAGAATATATTTTCATCTCGTTTTACATATTATTCTTTCTATAGTTTGTAAAGCAAGTTACCACCTACTGTGTCCAAACACATGCAGCATCCTTTTCATATGTGGTGCACCGATGAAGTGAGCGCATGCATCTGATGGAATAAAACCTCTAGGTGAGTCTGAAGGTTGGTCAGTGGTGTGATTAAGGGATGGCAAGGCAAGTTTATTTGCATAGCACAGTTCATGACCAAGATAATTCAAGGTGCTTTACATTGGCGATTTTAAAGTGGGGCGCATAAAGCATTAAAAAGTACATGAAAAACAAACTTTGAAAAGAAATAAAATCAATTAAATAAAAACAGAAAAGGGGAAAACACAACAAAGATTAATGCAAATCTTCTTGCACCAAATGAAACCAATTATTATAATAAAAAGCCATTGTTGTAATAAATGTTATTAATTGAAGATCATATTCTGCGGGTGGATCTGGGAGTTGCAGATGACTTGGACATTTATGAAGTGATATTTCCATCTTTATATCTGTTGAAGAAACAAATATTGGGAGGGAGCTTTAATGCACAAGTGTATGCAGTCCACTGCACCAGTGGTGAATTCTGTGTCTTTTTCACCTGACTAGGATTTGTTTATTTATTGTTTTAAGAAGATCAGTTTTATCAATAACTGTTGAAAAAGGTTGAAATCTGTTTGCTCTCTACTTTAAAACTTGTTTGCTTAAAAGAGTTCTCACTTTTTCGTCAAAACAGACTAACCAACAACTTTATTTTACTGAGATTATATTAACAATATATTAAGGACAAGCAATAGAATTAAATCCCCTCTTGACTGCGACTTATTCTTTAATTAATTAAATGAATGAACAATGTTAGGACATGATTTGCAATATCTTGTAATTTATTGTTAAATAACAAAAAAAGCTTTTCAATTTACCAAAAAATGCTGTATTTTAAAAATCAGACTAAAAAGAACATTACTGTAATTTTAATATGATGCCATCACTCAGATGTTTGGAAGAGCATTCCTGGGTGTCTGTATGATATTTTAAGAACAGTAGAAGTAGATGGATTTAAAAACAAATTTGTTCATAAGAACAGTTGGTAAAGTATTATATCAAGTCTACAATGTGTTGCAATGATGTTTTGTTTTACATGAAACCTTAGAAATAAAAGAGGGTTTATTTCTTTTTCACATGACTATAATTTATATATATATTTTTTTTTTTCAAGGGTGTCAATTTTGATATTGACAACTGTTCAAAAAGGTAGAAATCAGTCTGCGCTCCACTTTAGTTTTAAACCTTTTTTGCTTGCTTAAAGATATTTTTTCACATTCTCATCAAAACAGACTTACTGTATAACTGTATTTTTTACCCCAAGTGTTTTATGCAAATGTTCATGTGGGAATTAATTCACTTGAGCGTGAAAGCATCATCACAATAATTAAGATGACTCTTCTCAACTAATGCAATAGATTATTTTCAATGAAAACAAGCTTCATATAAATCCAGCCTGTTGTGTGTTTTGCTCAACGTGAACAGAGGTGTGAAAGATATGCAGCCTGAGGTGTTGCCATCATCAAGGCAACACACATACCCATGTGCGATGTGCTTGTCATCTATGCTATTTACTGGCAGGTACTGCTGCCCCCCCGGGGGCTTTCATCATCTCTTATCAGGCTATGTGAATTTTCATGATTGTGCTCTATAATTTAAAAGCCAGGGTAATGTCCTTATTGGTCTCTGCATCTCTCTACGTTGTTCAGGAAACCCATTTACATTCTCAGGATTGCTGTCTGAGCCAAGACGAGCAACAGATGCAGATATAATAATGGAAATTGGGAGACGGTTTTAGTCATATTCCAGCCAAAAATAATTAGATTACGTCTACTGGAAAACTTTATTACACAAGAACATTTTACTAAAAGCAAAATGAAGGAACTGCCAAGAATATGACATCAGAAAGCACATAACCAGAGTGAAGAAAACACACTCTTTTTTTTAGGTTTTATTATGAAAGAAAAAGCGCTAATGAAGCTGATCACTTTCCAAAATTAATTTAGTTACATTTTTCAGATATTGGCAGTTGTGGCTCAAAAGGGGCAGGTTGTGCACTGATAACACAGTTTGCAGGTCAGTCAACATATTGAGTAAGACAATAAACCTCAAATGGCTCGTTGCCATAGACGCAATGCCTGTGGGTGAATGAGAGGCAACACATTGGATAAAAGCACCACACTGTAGAAATACAGTCTGTTTAAAAACATCACAAAAGACTTTGAATAAGACATTAAACCTGAGAATGACACAGGTAAACTGTCTAGACAGAATGTGCCTATCCTCATCTTCATCTTCATCACGAAAACCCATTCCTGCAACTTTTCTCCCCTTCTTTGAGGATTCTAGTGGTGGAGTTATTGTTATGCATTGCACTAAACCCAAGGTTAATGTGTTTGAATGTGGCAGAAGAACAAGTATTTTGAATACATTTTAAATACATTTAAAAAACAGATGCTACCCTTGTGATAAAAGCTTAAAAAAAAAGAAGGCATGGCGGCACCTGAAAAATAACAACTTTACTAACAATAAAACCTGCTAACCTCTACACTGCTTTCTAGGGATGTTTTTTTAATGGTATAGATGTCAAAATTCAATTCTTAAAGAACATTGGAGCATTTAGTTTGTGCCAACGTTTCTTTAATTATTAGTTTACAGTTCTTGAAAAATCACAGGCTAATGTTGGTTTAACATTTTGTGTGTGCTGTTAAATTATGAGGAAAGATTTTATTCTCCCCAGGATAAAGGGTACAAGTGTTGCTCACATTTCTGAAAACATTTCTGGCAGTCTTCAACAGACTGCTGTTTTCTTTAGTCTGCTATAGGGATAATGTTGCCCCACATTCCTTACATTTTTTTCTGGGTGAAAACTTTGATGCTTATCAGTATAAATGTGTGGTGGCTGTAGCTCAGGCGGGAGAGCAGTTGTCTGCCATCCAGAAAGTTGGTAGGTGAATTCCAGGCTTCCCCTGACTCCTGTTAACACAATAAGTCCTGAAATAAGTTTTCCATACTGGGATCATTAATCCCAATAATTATCTGACGGCTGTTTCAGTTGGAAGGTTGAGTTCAACAGTTCAACCCCCGCAGCAGACTAACCACTTACATTTCTGTAGGTGGGTGTTTTTTCTATGGTAGCATTGCTTCACATGACTGTAGCCACAACCAGTGACTACTAGAGTCACACATGCATGGTGTTTTGCAGTGCAGACTTGAATTCTGGGTTCATTGCTCTGGTGGAGTATTCACTGGAAAGTTGAGAATAGTTAGATTGATTGCCATCTGTATGAATCCTGCCTTAAACTGTGTAGGACTGTGCCATGTCGAAAATGTGTCCTTGAGAAAGTTTCCATTGGTCTACAGCTTCTAAAACACCCAGTTTAAAACATTCTCTTGCCAATTACTTAAATATTTTTAGTGAAAGGAGCTCCAGCGCATATGGAAAGTTCAACGGGATACACAACACAACCTGTAAACAACCATGTAATTTGAACATCAAACTATTTTCTGCTGCTTGCTAAAGGATAGACAGCTGCCATGAGTTTGGTTTCCCTGTGTAGAAACAACAGATAGAAAAGAGACTGTAAAGATAAAACACACTATAAACTCAAATGGCATTATCACTTTACTTCCTGTCATCTTGGGATTTTTTTTAAATACAAATTTGCTAAATATAAACAGGCATGTGAATTATGGATTAAAAACGTTTGGGTCAGTCTCAATGGCTAATTGTGGCTTGTAGTAGCTTGTCATTTCATCCATTCTGTAGAGCACATGCTAAATAGTTATACAGTCCCACTACCATCCCTCCCAGTGCAAAAACCTCCACTTTTAAAATGATAATGGTGGAAAACGGATGTGCAAGCTGTAACTAGGTTGCAATGCCTGTAGAATTTGATATTACAAGGAAATCTGGGACAGGTTGTGAAAAAAAAACAGCTGTCGACTCAGAGTTTGGGCCTACTGGACAGATTTAAGACAGAAAACATGAAAAATGTGCCATGTGTCCTTTTGTTTGTGGTTCTGTTCTGCTTTCCCTCTATGAAGACCAGTTGTTTTTCAGGACTAAAAGCAGAAACCTAGTCCCACAGGCCTGCTGTGTCAGTGAGGATTGCAGTGAGGGTCGTGTTTTTGTAGTGTTTTGTCTAACATGTAAGCAGAAGAGGAGGAACACATTTGGTGTTAGAGGTTGGCTTCCATTATCGCTTGCCTGTGCTGCTCTGATCATGTGGTTTACCTGTCAGATGTAATGTCATCATTTTTACAATCAGCCTAAAGGCCACCAGGAGACTTATCACAGCTGTATCTATTACCTCTGACTTCACAGTGCTCAGCTGAGCTGTGCTAGAAGTCTCTTCTAACTCTGTATAATATAGATCTTTAAGCAGTTTGGCAAATGCAACACATGAGAACTCACATGTATGTTTGTATCTCTGTATATATACTGTATATGTACAGGTGCATCACTAAGATTGTGTTCATTGTTCTCATGTGTGTAGCTGTGGATGTGTTACTAAGTGCCTGAGCAGGTAGTGTGGAGGTTTCATTGTGAGCTGGACTGTGGTGTTACCGTGGTGATGATGAAAGGAAAAATACTGTTATAGTAAGAAATGAAGCTGCAATTCACAAAAGCAATGCACTAGACCCTCAAAAAACCACCACAGGATGGTTGCATGCGCCATACACACACAAACAAATAATGTGACAAAAATGTATTCCTTCAAACAAATGCAAAATAAATATATCTTAAAAAATACTAATTAAATAGATTTAAGAAATGGTTTGTTAGTCTTTTCATCAAAAGCGCTCAGATGTTTCTTGCCCTCCTCTGCAAGTCACCTGATGCTTCTGCCAACACACGTCCCCATCATCAAGAGTATATGTGCATAAACTATTCTCTCCTCTGTACCATTTTGTCTTTGTGTACTTAGCTTCTACCATTAATATGCTCCATTAGAGTCTCAACACCTCCACACTTTTAAAGCTTTTCTTAACCTCAGCACTTTAACTTCTTACAATAATGCTCACCATCACTCACTCACTCACTTCAATCCTCCTTTCACAGACAACCGCATAGACATTTTCACTCCTAACTTGGAACTTATTGTGCAAAATAGATGAGTAAGGAGTTTGTAGGAAAATGCTTTCAGCCTTTCTTTTTGTTCAATTAACTTTTTTTGTGCTAAGTCCATTAGCGATATAACTGGATCAGTGTAACTCTGTTGGAAGCAATGCTTTTAAAGTTCTTGAAACGTTAACTTGCGCTTTTGTTGGTGTAACCAATCAGTTTGCAAGCTCTTGAATATTTACTCCAAGCTTTAGTTTAGTGTACAGTCAGCTTCCAGAGCATTAAAATCTAACACACTGTAACAATACTGCTGAGCCTTTGATTTTTTTTAAATCGATAAATGTTTTATGTAGTTTTATTGCCAAAACTAAGAAAGCCTGATCTGCAAATAAAAATTCATACAGACATGGAGTGTGCATATATTTCCAGCCAGGCACTGAATTTAAAAGGATAATGGCTCCTAGAAATTGAAAGCATAGTTAAGGGATACTCATCATCTCTATGGGGAGCTGGTTTCTACATGACTACAGTTTTTCCCCTAAAACTAAAAATGACGTGATTGTGTGTGGTTCAGGTTCCTGTGTAGACAGCAGCAGTGGGGCCAAGCCATACCATTGTCACCTTTAGCTGGTACAGTTTTGGCTCCATGGCAACACTGACCACCCACACTCTCCTCAGGCTGCATAAAGAGGACGTGACGGCATGTGCGTGAGGCACTGAGCATAGGTTGTGATTTAACCTATTTTTTATGCTGTTCGTTTAAATTGGGATGAAGGGAGAGACTAGGTTTTTAATGATACCACAGGAGATTTAAGCTTTCCTTCGTCGTCTGACAGGACTTCCACTGACATAACTGGGCTATCTATTACTTCACTGCATATTAAACTCACAGCCAGGGCACAATGTCATTTACATCCTAAATTCTTAGCTTTTCTTTCCTCTCTTTTTCATGCTTCTCACCCAAGAGATTGTATTTGAGGCAGGTCTTGTAAGAAGCTGCCGGCTGGCTGAAATTGAGGCATTCAGCCAATTAAAGATCAGGATTGGTTCACCACATAACAGCAGTGTTGCCCATCTGGCTTTCTGCATCCAGGTGGGATTCTGGTATATAGTTCAAATGGAATGAGATATTTTAAGCATCTTAGCCACACTCGGTGTGTATGCCTTTGGCTGGTGTTTGTCAGCTCCAAGGCAACATCAGTCAGAGAGAGAAGAAGAGGTTTGAAAGTGGTGGAGCTTCCTTGCTTCTTCACCTCTATCCAATATACTTTTTCCAATCTCCCCTTCCATTCGACCCATTCCCTGCTCTTAGTCCCAGGACCCCACAACACAGTAAGCTTTTTTCATTTAGTTAAATTTTTTCACTGCTCTTTGCTATCTTACCTTTCTACAGCTTGTGCTATAACTCCCTCTGCTTATCACATTTGTGCACTATTGCCAGATGCTCAGACATATCCATAGACACACACACACACACACACACATTCAGTAAAGCCTGACCAAACTTGGTCTGATAAGTAATAAAAATAAATAAAACTGGCAACTAATTAAATTCAGTTAAATTCAGATTATTTTTCATATATCGCCAATACACAAACAATTTCAAGCTACTTTTAAAGATACAGTCCAGTTCATAGCAATCCATTTATATGAAGTTAACTTGTCAGCTTAGGTTCTGGAGCAAGGCCACGCCTGAACCCCTCCTCTAATCACCCAATGAGTTTTTTTATACCTGGTTTACCCACACAGCACTGTCTATTGATCCCAACTTTTATTTCTTTCCTCATTCATCTTCCTTCATCTACTTATCCTCCTCACCCATCCCTCATCCATTCATCCACCTATCCTCCCTCCCTTTCCTTTGTCACCCCCATCCATTCAACATTCCATTTTATCTCCCCATTCATTCATCCATCCAACCATATATCTATTCTCCCCTTGTTAATCTATTCATGACTCCATCTCTTTTCATTCTCCTTCCCTCCCTCCCTCCCTCATGCATTCATCCATTTGCCCATCTTGCCCTTTCCCTCACCCCTCCATCCATCTTCCCTCACCCCATCCTGAGTCCCCTCCTCCCAGCCTTCAAATATAAAACACCCCTGACAAGGCAACCAGACAACTTTAGAATATTTTCTAATACCTTTTATTAAGCCGGTAAACTCACACTGCTCTGGTGGGTCTGTGCTAGTAAACATTCAATTTGATAAGTCAAGACAATCCAAAGTAACGTAATTCAACTTATTATAACTATTTTGAACAATGCCAACATTGCCATCCTGAGCATGTACTGACAGTGAAGATAAACAAATCAGGTCTTGTAACCCGAGGGTCGCCGGTTCGATCCTCGGCCAAGTCGAGTTCATGTTGAAGTGTCCTTGGGCAAGACACCGAATCCTTAATTGCTTCTGATGGGTCGTGGTTGAGCACCTTAAAAATTCTGCCATCAGTGTGTGAATGTGTGAATTGAATGTATGATGTAAAGGGCTTTGGGTATTGTTATACAGACCATTCAGGAATAAGAAGAGGTGCTTAGTGCATCATAGAGGGGTAAGCCTCCTGGAACTGGTGCTTCTAACCCAATCATTTTGTTAAGAAATGTACAACTCTTTTAGTAAGAAACAAACGCATTCATTTTTGTCATTTAACAAAATAAATTAATAAAACCCAACAAAATCCATTTTCTTGGTCTGAACAGTAATTTAATATGATTAAGAGTTCGATCAGAATAAAAATGCCTTGGGGATAAATTTCTGTTTAGATTAGGCTCATCAGAATGCATTTTTAATAAGATTGAAAGGGATGGAGTAAATGTTTTTTTAATCTAATCCACTGAAAAATATCTTACAATGTTACACTTAACCTAATTGTTTCTCAGTGACTGGAATAAATGTGGTTTTTCTGCGCAAGCTCAAGAACATGCTTGTGTAGGTAATGTTAGTTGATAATTTAGCCTAATTTTGTGTTAGGCAAACATTTCATATCATCCTGACTTAAATTCTTTTACAACTCTAAGTAAAAAACTAAAAAGTAAAAAAAAAAAATATCCTGCAGCATTCCATTTCCATATGAACCTGACTGTCCACTCATTTTTCTCAACATCTCCAGCTTTCATGTTTAAAAACAACTCAGATACGGTGGACACGCAGAATTCTGTCCATAGGAGAGGCAACTAAAGGATAATTATGAAAATATGACTTTTTCTATGCTCATAAGCACACAGTGGCTTGCAAAAGTATTCACTCACTTTTTTACATTTTCCTTATTTATGTATTTATTTATTTGTAATGCAAATAGAGGGGTTTTATGTTTAAAAAAAAACTTGGAAAAAAAGTGTTCATTAAATTATTTTTAAATTTTTAAAACTAAATAAATGCCTGGATTTATATTCACCCCTTTCCAATGATACCTGCAAATAAGCACCTGCGAAGGTGTTAAATGATCTCAAGAGGTGCCACCCAGCAAATGACATAATGAAAACCAGGACCAACTGTTTTGCAAGCCACTGTATATTTAGGTCCATAAAATAAAGAAAGGTTGGAGCTCACTTTTGCAGCATTTAATAGTGCAGCAGTGCGTGATAATGTTTGCATCTTCATTTTTACAGTAAGTCCCTACTAGTTGGTGTAGTCAAAGTTCTGTCTCCATCATGTAGGAAAAAACACACACACACAGATGCACACACACAGGAGATTACATTAGTATTTCATATTCATTTCAACTCTGCATTGCCCTTCTCTCGCTGCCCGCCAGTTATTTTACCTGAAAAGGAAAGTTGGTTTCTATAGCAACTGTCTGTATCTGTCATGGAGAAGAGTTTCCAAACACAGACCAGAAAGGATGTTCAGCACGAGGAGTCACAAACACACACACATATATATATACATGCATGCATGTATTTGATAAAACTTTTGACTAAAAGAATCACTGTCAATGTCACTCTGAGAGATTATTTAGATGGAGTCCAGAAAGAAATGTGGAAAACAGCAAGCAGAGGAATTAACACAACAAACCGAACATTCATGTCTAAATGTTTTTTTTTTTCAGTGACATAATGTTTGAATCCCCGAAAAAGTCAAAATAAATAAAAAAGTAATTTTCTACTTGTCTGTTAATTACAGAAAATGTAATACAATTTGGGTTTGATTATAAGCCACTGGATAAATAACATTGATTTTTAAATCCCGTTTACAGAACAGTCTCTTGGTTAACACCGATTTGATAATCAATCATGTTTTCTGTGTGTTCACATGCTTATTGACATACTTAAGCCCATGCCTGTATTGCTGTCTCACTTTGCAGAGGAACGTAGGTCAGGTGGACTAGAGACTGTAAATTGTCCGTTATGTATTTTGTGCTCCCTGCCTTCTATGGCAGCATGGAAATACCCCAGACATTTCTGACCCTAAACAATTCTGTATGTAGATAGACAATAGCATGAATGGATGGATAAGATGAGCAGATGAATGGAGCAAATTAAGCATGAAATCAGGCCTACATAGCTTTGCTGAATTAAACAGGATGTCCATTCACATCATTTACATATGTTTTTTTCACATTGCATAATGTGAAGCTCAAATAATTTAACAGCTCAATTTGTTTTTTTTTAGATTTTTATTAAACTATTTTCTTTAGTTTTTTTTTACTTTGCAGCTCTTCTGCTGGTACTTGGGAACGTCTTTATACAAAAGAACTGAGTGGCATGTGGCCATACAGTTTATTGACATTTTCTGAGCCTCTCCCTCATGTTAGCCATTGACAGCAATCTTTATGCATCATCTGTCTCCTCCTTTAGAAGCTTGTTTGCTGTTATCTAACACAAGCAGGGTGGACAAGCATCCTAAGTGGCTTGAACAGCCTGTGTTTACACTCAAAATTCTTTATCTGATTTCTCTGTCCTGCTAAATTATATGAACAACTGTAGAGTTATGGCTATTAATTAATTGTGGTTGTACAATAAAATCACCATATTAGAACAGTCCTTTCCTCCCAGGATAATACAGTCAGGGTGCAGAGCTGCAGCTAGCAAGATACAGTTTTACAGCCTAAGATCTCTTTCACTCATCAAATTGCTGCTCATGAACCTCATAAATATACTTTCAGACGCTGTGCTTATAGAAAAAAAATCACAGCTTTCAGACTATGTAAGCTGCACAGTCAGAATAATTAATGCAGGAAATGATCACAGACACATGAATGATTAAGGCTCTGACAAACTGACATGACTGATTGTTTTTACCAGGACACCAGGCTTTTAAAGCTCATGGCCATTCAGTAGGCGCATCAATCACAGTGGCTCTAACTCCCACAGAGATGTGTGTTTCTATGCATGCATACGAATAGTGCAGATATCTATGTTTCGTTTAGGGTATGTTTAATAATTTAGACTTTCTGACTGTAGAGAGTCAATAAAACTGGTCAACGGTATGTGCTGCAGAGCAAACCAACCATGAACCTTTACAACTTCTGACAAGTGACCCATCGTGGTCACATGTTTATGACGCTCATATTTCATCATATTTCTCATCATTTTTACATTTTACTTGTCCATATGCGGTATCCTTCTCTAGCCGACTATCTTCACTTTGTGCAGTGTGACAGCACATCTATCTTTTTTGCTCCTCGTTCTGCTAAACCTGGGCTGCATGTAGACAATTTTTTAAGGTGCTGCTTGCAAAACAGTGTATGTTTTTCATAAACATTCAAATCTCACAGTTTTGACACTTGATGTGTCAAATTGTTGCTGTTTTCAGTGTGTATTACTTATATTTTACATATTGTCACAACTTTTTAAGAAATACCGTTGAAGGTTGAGTGTTCAGCATTTAGTATTATTTTCTTTTTAAATCCATTTGACGATAGTTTTTTATATTCGAACTGAACAGAAACAAATTCTGTGTATTTATGTTAGTGTTTATACACTGGCCCCTGTCTATTAACATGTAGGTAAGATAGCTGTAAGTAGTCATTGACAGTTACTCCCTGTTTGTGGTTGTGGAGGGATTTTTAAACTAACAAAAAGAAAAGACAAAACCTTTTTGGAGAAAATTACCCAGAATTTTGACATTATATGTTATGCATGGTTGTCTTGTTTATTAGAGATGCCATGTGCCCTATGCACCCCACTCTGTGTCAATGCGTGTGGCAAGACACAGCTTTTTATTGTAGACTCCAGGGGACGCTGACAAATGACTCTGCTCTGCTGGAGGCTGTCGCCATGGAGATATCTGGGGTCAGCTAGGCCCTGCTCACTAATGCTAAGGTCAGTTAATTATAACCTGGGTATAAATCAAGTTTAAGGACTCCGTCTTTGGATAAACTCAAACTGAACAGTGTGTGCAGACAAATGATTTCATGAGTATGCTTTGTGTTTTTGTTCAGTTTTCTCTCCACACAGAATGGGACCCAGTAAGCTGGTCCTCTCTCAGAGGACACAGTTTAGCAATAACTTTGGTCAGTTGTGCTGCTTTCATGATACACCCTCACACAGTTTCTTGTGCATTTGTAAACCTTCTGCACAGTTTTTGATTGTGGCTTTTTCTTTTTCTACTCTCCTTCATGACAAATTTTCATTCTACAGCTCTCATTTTACCAGATTTAACAGTGGAAAACGAATACAAGCTTCTCAGATCAATACTGTTAAAACTCATCTACCATGTCTGAAAGAATTTTCTGCCATTTAGTATTGATCCTTTCATCCTATTTTCTTCTTTTTCTGGCTCATTCAGAGAGGACCTGCGACTTTGACATTCAGTTTGGTGTCTAAACTTTGACTGCAGAACATAGAGTTTGAATCCACCCTGTGAACACCTTCTTCGGTGAACCAATATGTTCCTGCAGTTTCTGTCCTACAGCATCCAGTTAGACAGTCAAATACAGTGTTCTTTAGAGCCACACTATAAAATGAGCCTAGATTAAATCAAACTGCATCCTGGGGCAATGAAGCTCTGCAACAGCCATTACTGTATGTGCAATGCACTTTTAATAAACCACGATCATCTTTTGTCTTCCTATTTCTTTTCTCGTGCATTAAGTTGTACCTTTAAATGTTAGTCTTTACCACCCCCTAGTGACAGTTTAACATTTTACACTCAGCTTTAACATCTAAACCCTTTTTAATCCATGGTTTGATAAGCCCTCGTGTTGTGTCCCTTTGCCTTTCATTCCCTACAGGTGTGTCCAGATGTCAAGTGTGTCTGTTCTCAGGAAGGGTTTATAAGCAGCTGCTCCTGTTGTACTCTCATCTTAGGCTCTTTGGGGGGTCAGTCTCCTCTCTTTCACAGCTGCTGTCTGATGTCCCAGAGACAATGTAGTGCCTGCTGGCGATCAACTGCTGTGCTGGCCCTGACCCAAACAAGCCTTCAGCCTGGCAATGAGTTTACCACAATGAGGACAGACCTCAGCACACATGCAGAAGGAAAAACATTAAACTTCTGAAGTCCTTTATGGTATGCGTAAAGACCGTTGACCTGTTATATCTATACATCTGGTAATGTGAATTTATCCATTTTACAGACCAAAAACCCCTAAAACTCACTACCAATTAGCTTAGTGATAACATTTGACTTCTTGCTATTCAACAAAGAAGATTTTAAACTACAATCATAGTCCATTTTTTGTCATTTATGTTTTGTATGCGAGGCAACAGAACATTGTCTTTTTTCAGTGTTACCAGCAGTGAAGTGCATTTGCTTCAACTGATTTGAAGTTTTATAGTATGCACCTCAACACCACCTGGACATGCTGTAATGAAGTAACTTTATTAGAGCAACTGAACAAAATTATTCTTAGAAATATTAGGTGTTAACCCTATGCATTAAATAATAAGGTGGTAGAGCATGTTAACAGGACTTTGAGACCTTGCATTGGCAGCCAGTGTTCATTTCTACAGCCTTATGCTAGATGATGTAGTCTGAGCTCTTCAATAACCACTTTGCTGTATGGAGTTCAGACAGTGTGTGTTCCCTTGCAGCATAATTACCCTGACCAGTAGATCATCAAAACAGTGGCCTTATGACAGCATGAACACATCAGATGGTGACGTTAAAAAATTGTAATTATCTGTTTGGTCTAACAGGCAGGAAAGCAACAAACCCATCACTACATTTCTCCAGGTCCTAAATATTCAGTGCATTCTCACCACTGCTGGATGTTGACCTTCACTGTTAATTATTGATAAATCTTCCTTTCATTCTATCTTAACCTGGGATCAGTGTTTTGCTAACATATGAATGATAAATAAAAGGTTACTGGAAGCTGTACTTTTAAGCTATTAACTCAACTGTAAAGAAGAAAGGAATTCATAATAAAGCCCCTAAGTTAATGATTAATGAACACAAGTTTATTCTGCATTAGTCAACCAATAACCACAAGAAAAATACCAGTTTACTACCATTTTATTGATAAATTGTATCCAATACAACAAGCAAGACACAAGAACTATGTAACCATGACAACAATTTAGTTGTCATAGAATCACCCCCTCCTCATTAGATTATTCTGTGTACACCTGTAGCATAGAAAGGCAGCAGATGGTCTACATGCCCACAAGCCCAAACAAAAGGTGTGAGCTGCTGAAGGTCACAAAACTTCAGAAATTCAGATTTCTTCCATTATTTCCCCCCCATCTCCTCCAATACTATTTTTGCAGCTTTGCAATTTATTCCACTCATTTTCACAGGATGTTTGCAAGCACAAATTCATGACTATGTGCTTCATTACCATGCAGTGGTACACCCTTGTGTGCCATGTTTTGGAAACAGTAGCACAGAGGACTCCCTGAATCTGCCTTTAGTCAGACTGAGTGGGGACTGCATCGACGCCACTGACGACGGCCCTGTCTACAGAATATACAATGCTGACTTCACTGTTACTGACCTGGAAAATATTAGTGTCTCGATTTGTTACCAGTGATGCTTAAACAATAAAATTCTACAGCAAAGAGACATTCTCCAATTTAATTTGCAAATGTTGTGTCATGAAAAAATGTATAAATCTGTTAGACTGAGAAGCTGGTTCAATTTCCTGCAAATTAAAGCTTAATGAAGGGTGCAATACACACACACACAAAAAAACACCTGCCACAAAAGTCCAGATTTTTATGCTATAAAAATACTTGTACTGTACATAACAATGTAAGCTGACCTGGTATTTTACTATTGACAGTTCAGATCCAAAAAACCTTCAAAAGATCAAAAGAGTAAGAAATTGGATGACAAACATCTAAGATTAATCAGAAGAGCCCCAAGTTTATTTAGAAAACAATTAAAAGATAAGACGTGTTGCTGGGGTCTCAGCAAAGCCTGGCATTTCTGTGAGCATAATCTATAGCTAGACCACTTCAACATGATTTAATCAGGTTATCCATTTCCTTTTCCCTATGTCACGTCTTTGGCAGTGTCACTTGATGTCCAAGTTTTCTTTCTCATCTTTGTGGCCACATCTGGTCAAACTAGTGCTGCTTCCTCCGGAATGAACATCCTGGATAAAGGAGAAGGACATTTTTTGACATTTGCAAAAATAACTAAGTAGACATCAACAATCTTTGGTGGTGATCAGCAGAGCTGGTGTGTAAACTGACTCATCAACGAGGTGGTAACAGATAAGATAAACACTTAAAATTCATGTTGCTATCTGCCTTTTCATAGACTGAATCACTTTCCAACAAGTGCAGTTTAAGTGCCAAGGGTTGCAGCTGCACCCAGAGTAACTTGGAGCAGAGCAAACAGAGAAGCCGTTGGTTACCACGGTGGCAGAACACAGTATAGAGTGGGTGGGATGGCAAGAGCTTCAGTAAAAACAAACCTTGACCTCAAGCTCAATCTATTCAGTAACACACTAAACCATGTATGAAAAGTTCTCTTACTGGAGAAGCATTTCTTTGTCATCTTATCAGACAGAGCAGATTGCCTATTAATCTGAAACTATTACACTTGTTAGAGATGTACCTGCAAATAAAAAAGCAAGTCGCATTTGTGCTTGTGGCCGATTGTGTAGAAATAGATCAATGATGATGAATTCCTCTCACAACCACAAGAATCTCTGTATGCCTTAATCGACACCCTGTTCATGGTAAACATCATGAGAGGGCAACACAAAGGCAAATGTTTAGGAAACAGTCATGGTGGTCCCCTCCACCGTGATGGTCTTTCTGTTTAAAAACCCTCATCCGCACATCAGGAAAGTTTAGCATTTCTCTCTGTGCTGATTGGTAGTCAGTTTCACCTATAAGTTGCTTTTACTTTCTCACAAATTCAGTTGAAGTCTAGGCTACATAAGACTAAAGGCAATACCAGATTGCTTTCTTCCCAAACTGGTACATGCCAAAGCATGCCAGATGGGCAGAGGCTGCACATCATTTAAGAACATACTTTATATGCCAAGGCCCAATCACCAGCAATGCTGCATATACACATCTAAACCATATGGCAAACAGTAGTTTTGAAGCCAAGCAACAATGCAGTTTGACAGTGATGGATGAAGTCCAGGTGCCTGCTTTGTGCCAAACTCAATATTATCCAGAAGGAAATTGCAGGTATAACTTCTTCCCTATGGCACCGTAATCTTGTTGACAATTAAAACAATAAACCTTGAACTCTGGCACGCAAGCTTTGCTGAAGGCAGCACTTCCGTCAGCAAACAAAATGCCATTATACATGTAAAGTTCGTCCCTGTGCAAGAGGAAAGTCTTTTGTGTGGACTGATAATATTACATGTAAATTTAGCATAAACAGAGCTGCAGGTTGTCTTGTACCTTCTGTCAGGCGAGCTTTCCCTCCCGTTGGCTGGCAAAGGACCGTGGAGCAGCCAACACAAAGCACTACAGTTTGAGCATGACTGAAAACTGTGGTGATCTTGTAGCAACCTGCAAAATCAAAGGACTTTAAATTAATCTTCCCAAAAAAGGATATATATCATCAGAGGAATCAGGATTTCTGCATGTTAAGACAAACTAGTTCAAAGAAGTTTTTAATGCCACTTTAGACTGTTACATTCTTCGCGAGAAGCGAGAGCTTTGTGTCCTTGTTCTCGCGGATAGGATTGGGGATATCTTGCAGCTTGTTCTCAACACATTATCCAAGCAGAACTTTCTTCTAGTGGGACTCCAAGAAGTATTGTGTGATTGGTCAGTCATTTGAGGTGGGCGTGGCAAACATGGGAAAGTGTTACAGGAAAATTTGTTTTCTGTGTTTCTGCTGGTGCGAGGCTGAACGGACAGCTTTAATTAACAGCTGATTGAGGTGGTGAGAAAGTACGAAAATAATACAACACGTGGTAAATAAAGACACGGACGAAGTTTCTCGTCAAGTATGAAATGACTAATAACTAATTTTTTATGCTATAGTAGTTGCTATTGCATGGATAGGCTGTGATCAACAGCCTCCGAAAACAGACAAAATACATTTTAATTTCAGCTTATTTAAAAAAAAAAAAAAAAAAAGTAAAAAAAAAAAGATGAATTCAGGATTTTGAGACAAATGACGGACATATTTTTCTTTTACAAAAACGTTTGAGATTATTCAAGGATCTGCAGAAACGCTGGGTATGCTTGGCATGTCCATGTAGTTGTTTGTGTAAATGAGTTTCTTTAAATCTCATTTCGTAGACAACCACAACCATCACTGTATGCCTTATTTGACACCCCAATCACCACAGGAACAGTGAAAGGGCAACACATAAAGGCAAAAAGTACAAACTGTAGCTAATTCAACACTGAATCACACACACAATATATATATATATATATACACACACACGCATGTATTTACTGACCTGGACATTTAACATCCATGAAATATGAGTTAGGACTCTGTACAAGACGTTTTTTCTTGTGTCTCCTCTTCTCCTCCTCAGGGGTGGGTTGCAAGAGATCTTTTGCAAGCTGTAATAAAAACAGATACATCAGACAAAAACTTTCTATATCACTTTATAAAAAAAATGTGTGGGGGATGGGGACTAGAAAGAAAATAATTTACACACGACAGCGGGTTGAAACTGGTTTACTGTTAAACTTGAGGCAATTATAAAAAATAGAAAGCAAAAGTAAATAAAAATGGCGCAATGAGACCACTCGGTTTTTACACTACCAAATAATAATAACTTGTTTTGTTCTTATAACCAGGAAACGAGTTTAATCATCTTGCATCCATCCTGAATGTGGTACTAAATGCTAATATTAACAGTAAATAGTTAGACATGTTACAAACTAACATGCAACCGCGTGGGCTTCTTTCTTCCACACGTGTTTCGCCATATTGCATTTCTTCGGATTTCAATATTTAAGCAAAGGTTACAACAAACTGCTCACTCTCACGTGAACAAAGCACACAACCAAGCGATATAATGATGTAAAAACACAATTAAATTACTTGTGTCAACTCCATAAAAGGTTTTAGTTTTCTGTTTATACTTACAGGCATGTCTGCGTAGTCAGGCTCTCAAACGGAAAAAGCCACGTTCGCCACGTACCGGAAACTGCTGGCTGACGAAGGGAAGAGGAGATGGGCTCGGAGGAAGTATTTACAAAACAATATATATATATATATATATATATATATATATATATATATATATATATATATATATATATATATATATATAAAGTGTGTGTGAGTGTGTTTAATTGTATGGAATTGTATTTTTTTTTTTTTTACAGAGATTTTTGAATATGTTAAAACTACACATCCTACTTTTTGCGTAACTCCACCCACTGCCGAATTTTGGAGTGGGGTGGGGTGATCAGGCAGCGGAGAGTGGGCTGGTCGGGATACACCACGGGCAGAGATGATTGACAGACAGCAGCTCAGCTCACTGGCAAGATGCAAGTCGAGATTCACAAAGCACCTACGCCACAGAGCGGTCTTTGAGGTGGAAGACTTTTCCCCTCCTGAATCTCCTCAGCTACACATGAACAAGGTGGTCCTGAACCGTATCAGTCTGAGCCGTTAGCGTTGTTATGTTGACCTGTCAGCAGCTCTGGAAAGCTGCGGAGACTCTGAAGGTTGTGGTAGCTGCAGGAAGTGCTGCTGTAAGTTGCCGTTGCCACAATTTGAGTTGCTGTCTGTTGTCAGTTGAGGATCAGCAGGTAATGAAAAAAGTGCGGTGTTACCTTTACACACATCAAAAGCACAAATTTAATCAGAAACTCTGTGAAAGAACATAAGCCTGAAGCTAGCAAATCTACATATTACGTTCACATCCCTTCATATGCGTTGGTGGGTTTTCTATGCCTGCTAGGTAGGACCATCTGTTTGCATCTGGAGGGTGGAGCTGTGGGGTTTTTAAAATTTTCTTGTGGCGTAGATACCTCTCTGTGTCACGACAAACATAATCTGGTACACTGTAGAGGGCGTTATGTGCCATTTTTTTATCCCAAAAATCTGTTTTTTTTAAAATACATTTTTAAAATACTAATTTTATCAACAGTGTATGTAGTTTTCATCACAACTAAGTAATACCGAGTTGTTGACAGTCCAAAAAATACATTTTTGGGTGAACTACCCCTTTAATTGTTCATTCAACGTTCAGTTTCTGTTCAAATGCTGCCACCTAGTGTCCAGATCGCACAGCTGCAGGTTCACTCCCATTAATCACTCCCACACTACGTAGCCAGGCCGACAGAAAGTTTTTTGCTGGCTGGAAAACACGTAGCCATCCCGGTATGTTTGCGAACTAAAGGCAGTGGAATTATTTTTATCACAGATTTGGCCATCAGGGGCTGATTTGGGATTTACAATTTGACTTTGGATGGAGTTTATTTCTTTATTTCGCGCAGTCCAGAATCACTACAGAAGCACTGACGAGGATCGGAATTTACCGGTGACAAGTTTGTGAGGAGTGAAAAAGTGAAAAGAGGGATCCACTCGTTGCCACCATAAAAGAGAAAGGGAAGATTTACAGTGTTCGGTCGATAAGAAAGTTCCTGGATTAAAGAGACAGTTCTTATTTACCCTCTTTTGATTTCTTCCTTTAAGAACAGCTCCAACTATGGCGAAAAAGTATGATTTCCTATTTAAACTGTTACTCATCGGGGACAGCGGTGTGGGAAAAACATGTCTGATCATACGTTTTGCTGAGGACAATTTCAACACCACATATATTTCGACCATCGGTACGTTATTGCAGTTTGAATTACAGCCTGCGACATTTCTGCATTTGCCTGGCCTTTCTAAAACTTGGGACATGGCAAGGCAGATGCTTGCTGACGTTTCAAAATCCGTCCTTTCTCTTTTTTGATGCCCGTAATCTGTGCAAACTGGTTTCCCACACTCATTTTCATGTCTCAACTGGTCTGAACTCTCTCATTTTCTTTCTCTTCTTCCTTATTTATATACACCCCCCACCCACCCTCTATTTTTTTATTTGCTGTCTTTCTCAACCTTCTCCAGATCTCATTCCTCTCGCTAAGCTTATTGAATTAGTCATATTTAAAAAACAAAAAAGCAGTTAAGGTAGTGCAACTTGTTAAAAATGTGACTATATGACTGCGTTTGTTAACTCAATAAATTTGTTTAAAAAAACTTTCTTAAGGTCCACCCACCCTCATTCCTATCTCTTTTACCATCTCTACGTTCCCAGAAGAATGGCTGGCTTTCTGGCATGCAGAGTTTTGCGCAGGACTTCCTCAGCCCCTCGTTCTCTGTCTGTCTGTCAGCTTGTCCATCCTTTGTGGGGTGGGGGACATGACTAAAAGACAATCAGCTGTGCAGGCATGTCTGTCTTTTTAGCCTCTTTGTGAATGGGAGAGCACTCAAAGTGGAAATGACTATTTTCCACCTGACCTATATATTCTGCATTGTGAGGGATTTGATTTCCATTCAGAGGTATTTAGCTAATGTTTTGTCCCTTCTTTGCCCTTTGCTGTCCTCTTTTTTTTCTTATCTCCCAGGCATCGACTTTAAAGTAAAAACAATTGAGGTGGATGGGAAGAAAGTGAAACTCCAAGTCTGGTAAGATGGCATTTGGATGCTTCCATGGAAGTGTTTTGTTTTGTGAGTTGGTAAAGTAGATAACACTTGCCACCTCCTCTTGTTTGTATAACAAGCAAACAGACATAAGGGTGCTGTTAGATCAGTTCCAGCAGTGTCAGATGCACATTAAACGCATCATTCTAAAACATTTCAGCATCTCGTTAAAGAAATTGCTTGCTTGTGACTTTGAATATGCATGTACTTTGTTTAGGGACACAGCAGGACAGGAGAGGTTCAAAACTATTACAACAGCCTACTACAGGGGAGCCATGGTGAGTACACAGAACAAGCGCAGTGAATAATCAGGCCGATACCTATGGAGAAAAAAAATCAACTCAATATCATTGTGTGTTTGTGTGTGTGTGTGTTTGTGTAATATGTGATTTGTAAGATTTCTGTGTAACTTTCGGTGCTGGTATGTGTAATATATGGTTTATAAACCATTTTGTGTGTAAACTTGGGTACATGTAAATGCTGCCTCAATGCACACACAAATATATAGAAATTATACACAAAATACATTTACACATACACAAATTTAAAATATGCATACACATTATTTTACACACATTTTTTTTACCTTCAACCTCACGAATATTATAGTTTTGTGTAAAAAAAAAATGCTCCTACACAAACGCATGTTAAATATGTGTGCACAAATCACCTGATGCACACGGACAAACCTGCATTCACTCCCATCAGTTTAAAGGCCCATTCATGCTTTATACAAATACAAATACAAATTGCATAATTTGGTCCGTTTTTAGGGTCGTTGCAGATTCATACCCTGATAGAACAAATGGAGTAGTAGCACCAGAAACTGTTGGAGCAATGTTGAGCAGTCCACAAACAGAACAAAGAAGATGGCGAAGAAGCTGCAATGTGTTTAGTGATAGATAGATAGACAGACCATATATTACGCACACAATGATACTGAGTCAGTTTTCTCTCCATAGAAATCGTCCTTCTCTTTGTTTTTGCTTTGTAACTTTGCTTAAATTGTTTCTCAGTTGTGTCTCTTTTCTCTATATGTCAGGGCATCATTCTGGTGTATGACATCACAGACGAGAAGTCCTTCGAAAACATCCAGAACTGGATGAAGAGCATTAAAGAAGTGAGGACGTTTTCATTTAGCCTTGACAAATATAATCAAGGCTTTAAAAAGAGCATGTCTCTCAGTTCCATGTTAGTCCTAAACCTTTATTCACATAGAATTTAAGAACATAACAATGATCTCAAAGGAATGGAAAGTTGACTTTTTTGGGAGACGTACATGATTTTCTTTTTTCCTTTGTTTAAAAAAAAAGAAAGTTCAAGAAGAGTAAATCATCTCTGAGACAGTTATCTCCTATATGCCATCAGTATCCTGTACTCACTTTAAAAAATTAGTTGATAATATAATATAATATAATATAATATAATATAATATAATATAATATAAAATAAAATAATATAATATAATATAATATAATATAATATAATATAATATAAAATAAAATAATATAATATAATATAATATGAGTTTCTTTGCTCTGATTGGCAGAATACAAGGTAGTAGGATCACAGATGCTAATGTAAATAAAATTCTAAAGGTACAGTTGTTTGCAAAAGTTTGGGCACCTCTGCAGAAACCATTTTCATAAAGAAACCATAAAGAGCCAAATCATATAATTATAAACTTTATTTGTAAAAATTTGGAATAGCTGACTGTTTCCTTTACATAAGCTTGTTTCCTTGAAGTATGATGGGAGAATTAAATATGGACAACAATATACTCTGTAAATATAATGTTCTAAGTCCATATGTGATGAAGGCTTGAAATGTTGTAATTAACGGTTTTTCAAAGCACTATAATTGACTTCTTACATCGGATTTGGGGCACAGGAACTCAGCCAGTAGAGCAAGTTGATGGCTGGAAACTCCTTGTCTGTCATTCTCCCATTGTGCCCTCGAGCAAGACACTGTACTCACCTAGCCTGTATGTGTATGAATGTGACTGAGGAGAGGTTGTTGGTACGAACTTGCAGCCATGTTTCCATCAGTCTGCTCCAAGGCAGCTGTGGCTACAAAGTTATGTCCTTTTCCCTACCATCAGCAGCCATGGCTTCTTTTAACAGCTGGCCACCATATAACAGTTAAAATAACTGATGTGATAATAAGGATGCTTTAAGGGAAAGTGTTTACTTAGTGGCTGTTTTCTCAGTTTGCAGTGTAATTATGAAATGCAGTTAACAAGCACACTGAAGGTCAAGCTAAAAGGCTGTTTTTAGAAAACTGCTTGTATGATTACAGTTAAAACAAATGACCAGTTTGACTGCAAAAGACCGTCAGAGAGATTTAACAGACCGAGTGGATTTGTTTGTATTATACTCTTTTTCTCTTCAGCCACACGCTATAAATATGACCTACATAAACAGATCATTAGAATAAAACATTTCACCACAAAATTCGATGTCAGAAGTTTGCAAATGAAAATCTCCACAAGCCAGATTTTAGCTAGAAAACAAGTAATGTGAACATGCAAAGAGAAAACAAGCAAATATTTCTTTGGAGCAGGATATTTAATGTAAAAACAACACCTCTCCATTTCATGGGATCAGACAAATCATGATTTGTTGCTCACTAGCAGAAGCTGAAAAGTGGGCAGCTTCTACAACAGGATGGTGTATCTATGAATAGATCTCAGCAGAAATCAGACTGACGTACATACAAGACAGCTTAAGAATCTTACAGAACGGGAATGTTTTTTTTTCACAGGAACAAACATAAATCTCCCAGGGTTACTTAGTACTTAGCAAGCAGGCTGCCCAAATGTTTGTTACTTTTACGCAACTTTAAAACTGGAATATGAAACCAGAAAACTGTAATATTGTCTAAAATGTGAAAGATTAACCTGTGACTCTTTTCTTTTTTAACTTTATACATTTTGGAAGTCAGTCCATTCTTGACTTACAGTTAAAGATGAGTCAAAATCTTAAATTCTATTTTATATTTCTGCACTTGAGTCATTTAAAAATACTTAAGCATCCAAGTAATTTTATGAGAATCAAAACACCTTTTCAAGTGATATCTGTTACATGGTTATTGTTTCTAATCACATCAGAAAATATTCAACAGGACTTTCAAAGTCTTTAACTTTAATTATTACAAACACTGTTTCTATTTCTGAATTATTTTTATGTGACCCCTCTCTGCACCAGCCATTATTGCTGGATAATATAGACTTTTGGTTTTGTGGTTGTAGAAATTAGTTTCTAATGCCTTTAAATGTTATGTAACATAGAATTAGTGCACTCTGTGGGAGAGATAGTTTTAGTTTAACCTTCATGAATATTTGTAGACCACAGGGTGGTTTTCAGACATCAGTTTTTAGTCATGTGTAACTTGTTTTAAATATTCATTTATGCATTTAATCTTGTACAGTGTGTGAAGTCGTTTAAGGCTTTTCTGGGAAACATGTCATCATTCTGGCTGTTCAGGTTTAAATTGATGTTAAGATGAATCGCTTGTTTGCAGTTGAAATGTTTCAGTCAATTAACTGCAGCTCCTCTTTCCCAGAATGCATCTGCTGGGGTCAATCGGATGCTGCTCGGCAATAAGTGTGACATTGAGACAAAGCGGAAAGTTTCCAAAGAGACAGGAGAAAAGGTGAGATGTTGTCAAGTGTAGTTTTGAAGCAGAAATTCTTCTTGAACAGCAGTAATTAAGTTAAAGGTTTCATTGTAAGACGCAATTTGAGTTTGATAAATTTGAAGTTTGAGTCATTTGTGGAAGGGGCTGAGAAGGTTTCTGATGTGCCAGCTTCATATTTACTTTAGATAAGAACCAGGAAACGATTATTATCCTGACCTAGTTTAACCACTGCTGCGTCTGTTGTTGACAGCTGGCAAAAGATCATGGTATCAGATTCTTTGAGACCAGTGCAAAGTCCAGCATTAATGTGGAAGAGGTGAGTTGTGGTAAAACCACTGTGACTTTCTACCTCACTGAACTTTAAGCTTGATTTCTTGTGTTTGTTGTGTTAAAGAGTTGTGTAACTCTGCTTCTCTCCTTCCTTGTCTGACAGTCTTTTCTGGCTTTGGCACGAGACATACTGTATAAATCCAGCAAGAAGCCGGTACGTCGCAGCAGAATAGTTTTACCAAATATTTCTAATGTAAAACAATTGCTGCTATTTGAACAGAAGATAGTAAATGCATGTTTGTAGTTTTATTTTCTTTGTCCTTTTGTCCTTGTTTTACAGGCCCAGACAAGCCGAGAGGTGAAAATCACCAGCAGTACAGAGAAAAAGACCTCTAAGTGTGTTCTTCTCTAGATATGCCAATATATCACACAGAAATATAAGAGCACATCAGTGTTTTTAAGGAAAAACTGCATAATGGTTTGTGTCTCCATCTGGTGGGCCAAAAGGTGAATGCATCAGATGCTTCGAGTCTGTTCTTATACCGAAGCATTTCTTTTCTATGTTTGGAACAGATCTTCCACTGTGGCCAAATTAATTTATACTTTTGCAATAGTGTCTGTATTCTAAACTAAACATGTTTCCTGTGATATCTACTGTTTTTAATGTCATGAAATGCCCTCCAGCTCCCTCCATTATCCACACATCTGTTTCCACACTGTATTTTTCTGTCATATATCTTCATTATCGTTTATGTACCAGCACCATCTCTAAGGACCACATCTGTGTTTTAATGTAACTCTTTTGTTCCATTCTTATGTGTGTGCACCTGTAGTAGATATGTATAGGAGCTCTGTGGCAGAGGAGGAGTTTGATGTAAAATCTTTGGACACATGTACATACATGATGCACTGGAAGTTCCACGTTGACCCAATTATCATTTTTCAGCCCAATCTCACCAGGAAATGTGTGATAGTTGTTTTTGTCCATTGGTCCAAAGTGCAGTAGTGTCACAATCCTTGGTTCTAATTTGTTAGGTGGTTGTGTCCTGTTGGGGTGTGTCCATGAGAAACAAAAGGAATTAAGATGCATGAATGCATGTTGATTTAATTTAAGTTAATTCCTTTTTTATTTAACTCAGACTGCACAGTAATTTTGTGGTTAGTACTGTTAGCTCACAGGCAGAAGGTCCTTGCTTTAAACCACAGCTGGGGCTGGTCTGTGTGGAGTTTGCATGTTCTCAGCCTGTGTGTCGACATGTGTGGGTTCTCTCAGAATACTCTGGCTTCCTCTGACAGTATGAAAAAAACTAAACATGCACATTAGCTTAATTGGTGGTTCTACATTGATCCTAGGGGTGAGTAGTTGTTTGTCTCATTTCTCTATGTGTTGGCACTGTGATTGTGTGGTGACTTACCACCTAATCCTACCCATCTGCCAGTAGGAGTGCAGTAAAAATATTGGGAATGATGTGTCAGAGGGGAAAAGTGTAAAACTTCATGCAGAATGAATCTTGAACTCATTTTAATCTTACGTATTTAATTCGATGCCATCTCTGACATGATGGTGCTCAGAGTGCCACACATTTTGTGGAAATAGTGCCTTTCATCATCCTTTACTTTCTTACTCTCCACAAACATTTGTGACCACACTACTGTAACATTTAAAATACAATTTATAGGTCTTTATTGTGAACTGTTTTGCACTGTGGACCAGTATGGCCATTTCACATTCTGTCATGACATTGGGTTGGATGCATTTAGTTAGGGGTCCATGTACACTTCAAATATTGTGTTATATAGTTTAAGCGCAAACAGGAAATACTAAAACTGAAATGTTTTTGGTTAACAGTAGATGCTGTATTTGTCTAATACATCACAAAGAAGACACTCCAGTCCTACATATGACACATTTTGTTGCCATGCAGATACATTGTAAAAATGCCCTCGACTTGACACTCTGCATTAAATGTTCATGTTACGTCTGTCACCAGTTTCTGCTCCATTCAGCTGAATCCAATGGGGATAAAATACCATTAAATTTAAAACATCCTAAGTTTATAACATGGAGGCATCCTGGTTTCAGTCTAAACATTAAAAATAAATATTTAATGCTAATGAATATGAGATGGCCTTCAGTGGAATCCACAAGACACTTTGTGGTGAACTCGTCTGGTTTTACTTGATGAATGGATTGAGAATGTTGAAGGTGGAGAATAGACATAAGTGCAATATGAGGAGTTGAGTGATGAGATGAAAGAAGAATGAGTAAAGCAAGTGAATAAACAGGATGTGAGAGCCAATGAGGTAGCACTGTGCACACACCCCACACTCTGAAATGATTTAGTGGATCTAACCTTTTATCTGAAGTGCCTAAGCACCACCACTCATTAGCTACATCTGGCATGTCAACCTGCTCAGGCAATTTTCCGATCATTCAAAATGACTCTGATTGTAGTTTTTCCATCTGATCCTGACAGTTTCTTTCTTTTTTTTTTTTTTTGCACACAGACACGTTGAATTTTCCTATATTCCCTTCATACAATGGAATTTGTTTTTCTTTCTAGACTTGGCTAAAATGTTGTATGTAGTTTACAGGCCTGGTGTTTGATAAATAAAAATAAAAAAAAAGGAAACATAGTGTTTTTCTTGTAAGTTTCAATTTTATTTGGATTAGCTTTTGGTCAGTTTCATGTATTAAGCCCAATAATTACAAAGTTTGCCTCAGAGAGCCTTACAGTGATTACATCTATCTTTGGATTCACAGCGTAGATATTGAAGTAATCCCCAAAGAGCCAATTCAAGTTTCACAGTTATCAATTCCCTGAGTCACAGGTATTTATATTTAGAGTACTTATGCAACTGTGTTTTGTATTTGCTGCTCTCTCTCTCTCTCTCTCTCGCTCTTTGGCTTACTGGTAAAAGAGGTTCTTAATCTCAATGGGATTTTTTTTCTGGTTAAATAAAAACAAAAAAAGTGAAAATTTGGACCTTTAAAAGATTTTGCTGCCAAAATGGCATGCCAAAACATATGCATGTTATTCCTTGTTCTGTGAGGGTGATCAATAAATATGGCAAGTGTCTGCCAGGCCCGGACTGGTCCTCAAGAGAAGCAGCCCAGGACCCAAAAGTGGCCTGACTGGCCTGCTTCAAGACCAGGCTTAAAAAAAATCAAGGTGCGCTACATCGATGTGGCTGATTTGTCTGCCTCACACTGACACCAGTACACAGACAAAATCATTTGTGCTCGTCAGCTTACACTAATTATGACTGTAGATTAATTAGAAGCAGAAAAACGTGGTGGTGAAATGAACTTTGAATAAAAAGATGAACGGGAGAAGACAGATGAGGAGGAGGCAGCTAGTGTCTGAAAATTTAAAAGAATATTTTAAAATCAGCAGCAGCATCACATGAGTTCACTGTTTAATAAATTAGTGATAGAGGAGTGATGGCTGGTGAGTTACAAGCTGCAAACTTAAGATGAGCACTAGCTGAGATTCTCTAGCTGATATTATTATTATTATTATTATTGTTATTATTATTATTTTTATTATTATTATTATTATTAGCCTAGTGGTAACAGAGGTGGGCTTTGTTCTGGAGAACCTGGGTTCAAGTCCCCGGGCTGGCAACTAAGGTAAACTTCTGTGGGCCCCTGAGCAAGGCCCTTAACCCTCAACTGCTTCCCGGGTGCTGGAATCTTGCAGCCCACTGCACCTAGCAACTAGGATGGGTTAAATGCAGAGAAAGAATTTCCCAGCTGGGATTAATAAAGTAGAAAACACAGGAAAAAAATTAAACTAGCCATTGACAGACATGCCAGCTATTGTTCACTTTACCTCAAAGATAAATGGTTAGAACAGCATTCAAATAAAATAAATTAGTGGTAAAACCAGCTGAGATAAAATTTGTAAAGCAACCCCCATCCGAAAAATGGATACAGCAGACCCATGTTCACTCTGGTAATTCTGACTGGACATTGCAATATCTCCAGATAAACTAAATTTATTTATGTTAACATATTTAGATATAAAGTATCCCAGAATATGATTTCATGCCACTGTAGTCAAAAGGAGAATCTGTCATGTCTTGTAACTTAGCAATCAGAGGAAAACACACCAGCTTCTCCTGGTGTTTACTGGCTTCTCATTTCATCAGTCTCTCATACCATATGCAGATAAGGTGTATAGTCCCACCCAGCATGTAGTCAAGATTCTTTTTGCAGATGTTCTATGTTGAACGTTTGGGTTGGCTGGCCTTGCCCTGAGGGAGACAGGTGGTGCTTTAATTGAGTGTGTTTTTCCTCTTTACATTGGAAAAAAAGGAAAACCTCATTAAAGAGCAATAAAGGACCAACACTATATGCAATGGAAAATCCATAGATAGCCAGAAATGGCAAAATGCCTACAACAATTATGAGACATTCACGATCTTGAATCTTGAATTTTGAACAACATTGAGACATCTGAATTAGTCGGTGTAATATTAAACTGGACAGAAAATGGCAGATTTCAAACCTTCAGTGTATTACACCTGCCTGCCCTGCGTGTGTGGCAGGGGCGGAGGTCTCGCGATGTTACACCGTGAGAGTTGGAAAGTCATGCCTGTCCCTGCTGCTCCCGTGTTCTCCTCCTTCGAGTACTCTGCCTCACTGCTGCCTGGACCCTCTCCTACAATTGTTACTACCATCTACTGTCCTCCAAAACATAACAAGGACTTTTTAAATTACTTCTCTAACCTCCTTACACTTTTCTCATCTCTGTCTTCAAACACGATTATTCTCTGTGACTTTAATACCCCTATGGACAATAACATTAATGCTCTCTCCAAAGACTTTTCATCTTGTCTAGAAAGTTTTGGTCTGCAACAATATATTACTTTCCCAACTCACTGTAAAGGTCATATCTTGGATTTAGTCTGCTGTTCTGGTATCACTCCTATTGACTGTAAACCTCATACAGTCCCTTACACTGACCATAGACTAATTACTTTCAATGTCAACCTCCTTCTGCCCAGAATCATTCTCCCTGTACCATCTCATTCCGTAGTGTTAAGGACATCCACATTGAGACTTTTTCTTCTGAAATCATCAATTTTCCCAGTCCACCTGCCAACTGCTCACCTGATGACCTGGTTTCCCACTACAACAATAATCTCCATACTTTTCTGAATGCTCATGCTCCACTGAAAACCAGATCCGTCTCTTTCATCCGCTCTGCATCCTGGTTCACACCTGCCCTCCGTCAGCTCAAATCCCAAGGAAACTGGAATGACTCTATAACAAAACTGGACTCACTATACACAAAGAAATGTACAATATTCATGTTATGCTATATAAGGACAGTCTCTCCTTAGCAAAATCCGCTTACTGCTCTGGTGTAATTCAGTCCAATCAACACAACTCCAAACTCTCTTTTCCCTCCTCACCAATATTACAAAACCACTTGACTCTCTTCCCCACCACATGCAATCCACCGACTTCTGTAACTTACTCATGTCTTTCTTTGTCTCCAGAATCTCTGACATTCACCAACACCCAGCCTCGTGGGGAGCTGCAGTCTCTGGAGTGGACTTCACCGCCCCCTACTCATCCCCCATAAGCACATTCTCCAGTTTTATTCTCCCCTCCGTCCAAGCCGTATCTGAATTTATCCTCAAATCCAAATCCTCTACTTGTCAACTCGATCCATCCCTACAATTGTTAAAAGCTGCCTCTCCTCACTTATAATAATACTCACTCTATAATAATAATAATAATAATAATAATAATAATAATAATAATAATAATACGAGAAATGTTTCTGACGACAGCTTATCGGACACATATTCTCATTACAAGGAACCCCTGCTGCCTGCTTTTAAACTAGTGCTGGTACTGTTTTGCTGCAGCAGCAAGAGCCAGAACCTGTCGCTAGGCAACCAACCCTCCTTCCCAGCATCAGCACCATGACTGTGTGCGCGCAATCTGCCGCATCTCCAAGTTGCCTGGACGTTCCGCGTGCCTTGTCATCACGCAGGCCAGGTTTTCGTTTGCAAACACATATCCCTGGCAGCGTCAGAGTTCTGCCGAGGAGCAGAGCAAAAGGCGTGAGGGCAGCAGAGGGCGGGGCGCGTGAGAAAGAAGAATTAAAGACGAGCATGGATGGATTTTTGTTATCTCGGATATCCAGACTGAACGACATAGGCTATGTTGTTATGGCCATGTGAATCCTAGTGAGAGGCAGTGAGGTACACGTCAGGGATATAGGCTACACACATACACAAATGCACGAGCTGAACGGGATGCCCGCGTGACTGCAGGGAGGGAAGATGCGGAGAAGGAGGGGAGTCTAGGTGTTTCTGGACCACCGCAAAAACCCTAAGATGGACTTTTTTTAAAAATTAAAGAAAAAAAAATTAAATTAGCCTTTCCAGCTTGGCAACTAATTCCGATTTACATTGAAAATCGATGAAAGATCTCGAGGTAATTAGTCTTCGCCACCTGAACGAACCGATGTAATCTTGTGGCTTTGATCTTCACGTTGTCTTTTCTTCTCCGTGACAGGACGAGGAATTAATTTAAGGTCGCGGGAGGGGGACGGACGTTGTTCTTCCTTACTGGACGCACGGACTGACCGCCGTATGTCACTTGTCCAGAGATCGAAAACAACGAGCGATCAGCTGCTTTCTTTGGGACGCTTTAGAAATTGCGGCCTGCTCGGGTCTCCGGTTACCGCAATGCCACACGGGCGAGAGGAGAGAGACGTGGGAGAAAGAAGATGGAGAGAAAGAAGCTACAAAAAGCTAATGTGCTTAGCGATAATGTGAAGATTTCAAAGAAAAAACAAACTTGATCCATTTGTGTGATTGTGTTTTAATAGACCTTAGCGGGAGAATGGCACAAACTGTACTTTGTGAGCTACAGTGGCCTGTGAGCTGCAGGGGGTGAAAGGACACTGCATTCAAGGAAGCAATCTTAGTACAATAGCCGAAACGTCAAATGAGGTGAGTAAGGCGGTTGTGACGCTGTTGTGGCTACTCAATTCTCAACTTTCTGCTGACAAAGTTCTTGGACTCACTGACTGGACTGTAGTGCACACCATGGGACATTGCACAGGAAATATTGCAATTACCAGTGGAGAGTTTGGCGCATAATTTTGATAGACTGGAGCTCTGATGCCAGCATTTATGTCTCTCCCTCCTCTGTTTCTGCCCACTCAACTTGTTTTATGAACTCAGAGTAAGCGTGAAACCTCTCCCAGCCTCTTCCACATACACACAAACAAGTCAAACATGCCTTCACCTTCAGATTCCAGCAGCGTGGCTTCAGCCTCTGGATCTCGAGGTTGGTCAGACAGCCGCAGAGGCATGTCAGGCCGGGGACCTGGAGGGGCACGGTTGCTCCTGTACCTGGGGCTGTGCCACCTGGGCCTTGGGGCTATGGTGCTGGCCTTCTCCTTCACCAGCATGGCCTTCACCTCCTCTGCTCGTGTGAGGCAGTCCTGCCCATTCTGGGCTGGCTTCTTTGTAAGTATGATTCTGACAGAACACACCCTAAAACATAAAGACACCCTAAAGGGGGTGTTTGTTTCCAAACACAAACATGTGCTGTGTTTCCAGGTGGTGGCATCAGGGATAGTTGGAATAATATCCTGGAGGAGACCTTTGACTCTGGTGGTATGTGCATTATTGCATTTAAGGAGTGTTTGATCCACATTGGCTTAAAAACAGTATGTAAACTGTATGTAAAGCATAAGTCAAAAAGCAAAAGGTAGGTCCTATATTACTCTTTAATATTGTAGGACCTTTTTGAGAGGTTTCATATCTATGTGTAGTTTTAAAGATTTATAAGTTTCTTTAGAAAAAAATCCATGGTTATCCAAACATTTTATTGTGAATATTCCCCTATAAATGAAAGAAAATAATTAACACTTTAAACATAAACTGGACTTTTGAAGGGTTTATAATTTCTGGCCTCCTTAAAACTAAATAGTCACTGACTTCTTTCTCCTTTCTGATAATGTAATTAATAAAGCCCCCTTCTCTACTCCGTAACTTAGTTGAAAAACAGTTTTGACATCCTCCTCCAAATGTATCCTTGTCCCTCCACAGGTGTCACTATTTATGTTGCTGTCTGCAGTGTGTGTCATCCTCAGCCTGGCTGGCTCAATGCTCTCCTGCCAGAATGCACAGATGGTCAAGTCTATGCTCACCTGCCAGGTATGCAAGCATTGTCTTTTACCATGTGCTGATTTGTCCTTCTAGCCAGATGCCAGGAATAGTTTGAAAAATGTTTTAAGTGTGCAGATCGGTGCATCACTGAGTATGGTAATGTTTGTAGGTGGAGAACAGCCGGTGTGTGTGTTGTGCACTCTCTCCCACCTGCTCCATAGAGGAGGAGGATACTCTGGTCCTATCATACAGCCCCGGTAACACTAAATGCCACTCAATCAGACATCAGCTGAAGGTAGATACAATGTGTAATGTCTATTATAGGAATTTATTTTGAACATAAGAATATATATGTTTCAACAATTGAAATGCAAAAAAAAATAAAATAAAAGAAACAAGAAAGAAAGAAATAAGAAAAACATGACATGACATTAAGATTTTTTTGAATGCATATTTCTCTACAGGACCTTTTGTTCAGTGCATGTGGGCTCAGCATTCTCTCCACCATTATTTGTACGCTGTCTACTGTGACTTGTAGTATCCATATTTTCTCCCTGGACCTTGTGCACCTGGTGAGCTCAGACGCAGCACTTTACATTAAGTGACTGACTTAATTTTTTTATTTGTTTATTTTTTGTACAATGCAAGTAGCCTGCAGTTCAGCTGCAGTGCTGTATTTCAAGATTAGAATGTATGGGTTTAAGACTTTTCACAAACAAACCTTATTTATTGTGTGACTTTCATGCACCTTTCATGGTTCACACCTAGCTGGCCCCACATCGCTCTCGGTCCGTCAATCCAGAATGCACCACTCCCCAAGATGCATTCCTGACCAACATCATGGATTTTGAGGAGTTTGTTCCACCCATCCCTCCACCCCCCTATTATCCTCCTGAGTATACTTGCAGTTCAGAGACAGATGCCCAGAGGTACAATATTTTTTATAAATTGTTATCACTTTTGTTTTGCCATGCATCAATATAACTGCACAGTAGAATGTTAGAGAATGACTTGTATGTAAGACAATAACTTGTTTGAGAATAATATTTAATGTATCAACTTTTAGCATCACTTACAATGGCTCAATGGAGAGCCCTGTTCCTTTGTACCCCACTGATTGCCCCCCGCCGTATGAAGCTGTGATGGGACAAAGAGCCGTTAGCCAGGTGAGCATGTGTGTATACAAAGGGGTGTGTAGATATTTGGGAACCCCTTGTCAATATATATTTCTCTTGCTGTGAATATCTAATTGAGTAAAAGATGACCAAAGGGCATAAAGTTAGAGATGACAAATCATTGATAATCAGGTATTGCATTTTTTACACAGTAGAAAAGTACATCAGCATTCAGCCATAATTTTTTTATTTGTTTGTGTGTGTGTGTGTGTGTGTGTGTGTGTGTGTGTGTGTGTGTGTGTGTGTGTGTGTGTGTGTGTGTGTGTGTGTGTGTGTGTGTTTTCTAATCCTCAACTTGACTGTTCATGTTCCTGTCCAATAGTATTTCTATATCACATTATAAACTAAAGCAATATCCTCCTGAAAATCTTGGTCATCTTCATGAAGCCTTCTTTGTGGGTTTTATTTTCAGATTGTCAGGCACCTGTTTTAAGGGGTTTTTCAATACTGATTTTTGAGGCTTTAAGAATTGGAGTATGCATGAAGCTTTGAAATCTGCCTCACCTAGACTTTCCATCAATGCCTGTGAACAATTCAGAAGCCTTTACAAAGAAATCAAGGTTTAAAACAATAGTAAAAGTTGCATGTGCTTTCAGATTAACTCTTTCTTGACTCATTTTGGACTCTTGACAGTGAATCACCAAATTTTTTCAAGCTACTGTGTAATTACAATGTATGCTATGTGGGATTACCTATTGACCATGCTCATTATTGTTTTTTTTGTTTGTTTGTTTGTTTGTTTGTTTGTTTTTTGTGTGTGTGTGACTGTCAAGGCAACAGTATTTGACCTTCATGGTGCTGAGCAGTCTGGAGAGAGAGGAACTTCTACAGCTTTCAGTGGAGAAGGTGCAAAAACTGATTATCTTGTATTAATTATGTTATTGTTAAAGACCCAGTGTGCAGGATGAAGTAACATCTAGTGGCACACCTTGCAAACTGCAACCCAACTGAGTGCCCACCCCACAACCTACCGATTACAACCTATGCAGAACATTACTTTTTTATGTAAAGGCTTTCCCAAGTTGCTAACATAGTAGTCACAGTAAGCATCACCCAACAATGTGGAAAATGTCAGCAAAGCTTTCAGTTATATGTATTTAATTGTGTATTTGAATGTCTTACCTTAATGTTTTTATATCCTTTACCATGTATGTTTACTGACTAGCCTTAACTCAGTACTTTAAATGTGTAATAAAGTAGTAAGGTAGTAGAGAAAATGGAGTCTAAATTAAGTTAAAATAAATACAAAGAAAAGAGGGAGTAAAAAAGCAGAAGTCTCAAGGTTGTATCAAGTCCAATCCTTGGAAGTCAGGTCTCTTGCCCCCTTCCCTCTCTGACCTCATGTTTCTTGTTGATAAGCTATCTCAATAAAATGATGTTTTCCTGTGACCATTGAGTGAGGCACCACCTGTGACAGCAGTAAATAGCAATGAGGAAAAGTACTTCTCCAGAGCTGACTTCCCAACAAGTATCATTGACAGCATTAGGAGTGAAAGGGGGACAGACATGTGGCTCTCAATCAAGGAGCTTGTGTTTAAGTTCAACTTGGGACGGATGTTTATCACCTCCTTTGTTTTGTTCTTTATTTTGACATCCTTCAATCTGCTACTGTACTATTCTTTGACATATCAAAAGTTATTTGGAAACATTCTGTTAAGATTGCAAAGAAAAAAAAACCTGAAGTTTTGCCAACACTTTTCACTTTACCATATTACTTGCTCTGGAAACTTCTCACTGGCATATCAGACTCCTGACCAAAAGAGCAGAGAGTGAAAACAGTTTGTTAAAAATCATACAATAAGTTAATGTGGACTTTTTCCCTTTATAGTAAACAAAAACATTTCTTTTAATAGTGTCAATGGACAGTGGATCTCTGTTGATGTCAGAAATTGTGGACATCCCAGATGATTCCTCCCCTTCTGAGGACTCCTGTCTAATGGAGGTTGGGCTAAGGAACCATGGGGAGAGGAGCAACAGGATGTCTAGTGATGGGGGAGATGCAGGGGAGTACATCAGCTTTCGTGGTCCACCGTCTCAAACACCAGAGAGTCCCCTGGCAGGAGGACCAAGAGCCAAGCGATTCATCAGAGGAGAGAGGTCTAACTCCTGCTCCTCACCCAGCACAGCTACCACCACATACAGGTGAGAAAAAAAATATGGTAACAGGTAATTCTGTGGTGATGTAACAAATACTTACTGAACTTTGTTAAGCTTAAGGTATGATTTTGAATAATAGTACAGTCAAATAGACATACCATTTTGTGCTATACTATTTTGTTGCCCAGGTCTCCAGTATTGCGTCGCCAAGCTATGCTAGCTAGTAGCTGTTCCCAGCTTGAAGCATTAGGGAGTTTAACTAATCAGCAGCAATCGTCTGTCCCTGAGATTCGAGTTCAACCTTCCACTCCCTCAAGCCAAGGAGCTCCGGCTTCCTCTGCTCCACCTGCTTCATCCCCCTCAGCTGTCAGTGAGCATGGGAGTGTATCACCTTTTCCTTACCAGTCCCTCTGCCTTCAAAGAAGGGCTGGAAGAAGTGAAAAATATGGAGAGAATGTGAGAAGGCACAGTGAAAGTTTCCTACGCCTTGTGAGATCACATAGTGAACCAGGCCTCAGTTCTTCGACAGACACAGGTGAGTCAGACTGTCAAGAAAACATCTCTGCAACAAGTTTGTAATTACCATAACCTGCTCTTTTATGTCTTCTAGTTGACTTTGGCTCCGGAGGAAGCAAAGCATCTACAGAGACAGGTAAGGGTTACTCATATATCTACAGGGCTTATTCGTGTGATGTTTAGGTATTTGATTATTTAAAGTGTAAAATATTCTTGATTTAAACCTGATTGCAAACCTTTTTGTTTGTCTTGCTGCTCCCTTGCAGTTTCTCTTTTTTCCATTAAAAGAGAGAATGTCTAATTAAGCCCAAAATAAAAACACATCAGTAATGTTTTGATGACATATATCTCAGCATATTACAGCTAATTATTTTGATTAATCAAACTCTCTTGGCTCTAATCATCAGATGACACCTGCAAATGTGTTCCTGTAAAATGTTCTCTTGAGGTGAAACTATTTTATGATAGCTACATGGCAATAAATTAAATTCTACAGTGGAAGCATCCCTCGCCAGCTTGATATTTTCATAATAACTTTAACTGGCCCACCCCGATTTATGGATGTTGTCATTGTCCTATTAAAAGGTTTAAACTGCAAAATATAATAAAAAAAATATTTGCCACAGTTACTGGATTTTCCAGCTGTAGTCATGTTACACAACAATGTTTATTGTGTTTTAAGATGGTCTAATTAGTTATAGCACATTATTGACCATTACATTACAGAAAATATTTTGTTTCTTGCAATGCATTAGGAAATTTATCACTTCTCAAGAACTGATGCGTGAGCTAAAGAGTGAACTGATTAATGCGCATTATGACAAGATGCAGCACTTCAGAGCTTCTTGCCCGTTTCTGCAGTATGTTTATCTGCATGTATTTGTCTATATGATGTCTAAGTTCCCATGTAAAGTTACGTACTGAGCAATTTTTTAAAATCACTACTTTTACCTGTTGATACAAATCTCAGCCAGAGAAAAGATGCATTTTTTTCTTCTTCTTTTATGTTATCTTGCTAGTATTGCAGATTTATTCCTAATCTCTTCAGGGCTAATTAAACACCATATATGCAAGTATGCTGTAATGCAGATGCAGTGAGGCTCACAACTGAATTTATTTTGCCATTACTATAGCAATACAGCACTTTAAGGGCAGCAGTGTATACCGTATAGTACCCTAGGAGTCCTGACATATGTGGTGTTCACATAACATAAACATCAGTGGTATTATATTTATAATTTTACATATACAGGCATGTATTATGGACTCATCACATCTTTGCAGTATATATCTAAAATGTATTAAATGAATCTGAGACATATTGTGACAAAATGACTAAATATGATGCATTTTAATGAGCAATGTTTTCTTTGAGCATCTTGTTTTGCTAACCTTTTATTCAACAGGGGCAGGTTGAATTGATGGGCTGTCTTTAAATTTTATTTGTTTCTATGCAAAGATTTGGGGGGAAAAAAAGCTTTTAAAAGTGCAAACTGCTTGCATTTTTCCTCTAGTTCTTTACTATTCTCCTCTTCTGTAGATCAGCCCATCTACCAGTATTATAGCCTATTAAATGTGTGGTAAAATCTTTGTCTTGTTTTTTGGTTCACAGGTCCATCTTCTGAGGCATGTCTGTTGCCTTGCACTCCTTTGCCTCCTGCTGCAGCTCTCCCTAGTAAAGGCAACATGAAGTCAGCAGCCACAGGGGTGCAGGTGCCCTCCAAACCTGCACACACCTCACCACTACGTTTACCTAAAGACTGCCACCGTTCTCTTGGAGACCTTAAAGTAAGTCAGACATTGTTAACAGTAGATACAAAAGTAATAAACACAAAAACATTCATATCCGGTCAGGTGGAACATAAAGTACATCTTAAACCTTTACATTGTTATTACATGAGAAAAAAATTGCCTGGTCCTTATCAGATTTTAAAACAAGCTTAACATGGCTTAAGATGAAGAACATATGACATATCACAAGTTATTATTAATGTAATAAAAGCTGAGTAAACATACAGAAGTTGTGTGGATAAACTTTGTTCATCTTTACTGATTTAATAGGAATTAAGAGGGTAAATAGAAAGCTCTGTTAATAAAATGCAGCTGATTAATTGATTATTGGCAAGTGTGAGCACTTCTATAAAAGCTGAGATTTTGGCAGTTTGTTGGTCTGGATTATTTAGATGTTTGTTTACACAATTCCAAGGAGGAAAGAAATTGTCAATTATTTTAGAGATTGCTTTAGATAACTACTGCCCATCAGTCTGGGAAGGGCTAAAAGGATATTTACAATTTGGATTCCATCATTTTGCAACAAGAAAGACAAGCAGCAAACATTAAAGACAGTTTCCAATCTTCTAAGGAAGTGGACATCTCACCAAGTTCACCCTAAAGTCAGAACATACAATGCCCAGAGAAACTCCAAAAGACCCAAGAGCTGCATCTCAGCTTAGAATTGCAAAGTTGCATTTGAACAAACTACAAAATCGTTGGAACAATTTTCTTTGGACCACACTTGAAATTTTAGCCATAATGCACCGCACCATGCTTGGTGAAAGGCAAACACAACGTATCACAACAAATATCTCATACCAGCTATCAAGCATGGTGATGGTTGGGTGATGACTTGGACTTGTTTGGCAGCAACAGGACCTGGGTACCTTGCCGTTAGCAAGTCAGCTATAAACTCTACTGGATACTAGAGCAACAGCAAAAGCTTGGATGAAATTGGGTCATGCAACAGGACAATGATCTCAAGCACAGCAGCAAATCTACAGAATTGTTGCTGCTTCCTCTCCTTATGGTACTGCATTATTTTATTCTCTTCAGGTTACCCGAGTTCTGGTGGCTCGCTTCCTGCAGCGCTCCAAACGTAATCTGTCGCCCTCCTCCGAGCATGCTGGGAGCACAGGACAGGGGTCTAAGAGGAGGAGTGGAGCCGAGGGGGCTGCCACCAACCACTTACCATTGGAACAAGTATGATTACTACCTCTAACTGTGTCCAGACCATTACTTTTAGTATCCCCTTTTTCTGTCTAATTTTTGGTTTGTTTACATTAATCTTCAGGTCTTGCGGACCCCTTGGAGCACCAGCCGAGGACACCCCACCCATCACTCCCATCGTCCTCACCACCGTGGACATCATCATTCTCACAGTGACAGTCGACACAACCGCCATCACAGTAGCCGGGCGCCAGAGGGGATCCACCTGCGCAGCTGTGGAGATTTAAGCTTCTCCTCATCTGCATCATTACGGCGATTAGTGACACCTCATCCACCACATGGGTCATCAGGGGCTCTCTATTCAGAGTCTGCACTGTGATGAGAAGAGGAGGGTGAAGGACAGACAGGGGAAGAAAGAAGGAGACACCACACAAGATGGCAGGATTGTGGCAAAAGCCCAAAATGAACACATTTTATAATGAGATTTTAAATGTCTTCCCCATTTGTTTGTCAACACCATTTCCTGAAGCCAGCTGAGCAAATTACCTTATTTATTGGTGCTCAACATTATATGAACATCATCCTGGAGCTCCTTATTTCACCAACAATCAATGGCCATAGGATGCACATTTCTGACAGATGTGTTTCCCCTTCAATCAGAAAACATCCAAGATTCTTTGAAACCAACGTACCAGAAGCATCTTTATTCTTGACCTCCTCTCAGTTCTCACCAGGAGAAAAAAGCTCAAGACAGGAGACAGAACTCATCTGGCATTCATTCCACTACTGCTTAAATGAGCATTCACTCTGTTAGAAAATCATGGATTGCAAAATGATTATGGCCTTTTTGTGTATTGCTGTTAACCCACCAGATCGCTCAGGTGAAGCGAGTCATGGGTATACTTATTTTGTCTTCCATTTATATGACAAAATGCTCCAATAAACAAATAGCCAGCTGACTGCAGTGTAAGATAAATTGATGAGATTGTACATGAGGACGGATCCTGCCATGTACGAAACCCTTGATGAGTTGTATTTCTCTTTTTAATGGAGTCCCACTTTATTTTACACCTACATGATGGCTGTCACAAAACAAGGCAGTCAACAGACATTGTTGCACACTACAGACACATGTTCAGCCTTTGGAATGTACTCTCTGGATGGACACGGTGGTTTCAGTTCTGTGTGTGCATGTTTTGCTACAGCTGTGATACAGCAGGAAAAAAATAGGTGCATCCAATCCTATCTGTGTAACTAAGTAATAAGTGCTCAGAATGTCTTTATCTGCATGTTTGCTTCTTTCATTTCTCCTCTTACACCCAAGACCTAGGATAGTAGCCAATGGAATTGTATTTGACTTAAAAGAAAGCTGAGAGGCAAAGGTCAAGGACAAAGATTTGTCATTTCTATAGAGATATTTGAGATGTAGGTTAAAACAGCCTGGTCCTTGTAAGATAAAGAGGTGTAAACTACTGTGGAACATGAGTCTTTAGCAGTAAATGTACCGAGAAATTTATCATGTGGTCAGGCTGCACACTGTGTGTTGGCACACGTCCTTTTGGACTTGCAATAATTGTTGAAGCATGATTAAAGGAAAAAATTTAAAAGGATATCCAGAAGCTCTCTTGACATTGAACAGATGGTTGTTCTGGCAGCTCTGGAAAAGTTTTGAAGGATCTTTGTAGTGTACAAACTTTTTTTTTTTTTTTGGAAGGTTTCTGGTGTGCTCACTAACTTTAAAGATTTTTTTGTCTTTAAAGTCTTTAAAGATTAAAGACTTTAAACACACATTCACCCACATACTTGTACACCCCCTAATGAAAGGCACTGTGCTGTGTTTCTACCTCCTGTCTTGCAAAAAACATTATTTATTTGAAGAAATTGTATCTGTATTGCAGGCTTAACAGGATACAGCCTTGGAACCTGAATAATATGTATTCTAAATATGACACTTACTTCAGATATGAAATAAATTATAGACAAAAAAAGACATTTCCTTCCAGTTGTGTAAGTGTTATGAAGGACAAGATCTTGCCACTCTGAAATGTAATACAATTCTATTTTTTATGTACTTTTCCAGCTAAAACCCCGCCTCGCCTATTGGTTAAACCATAGGAGAGCTCTTGAACTAATATAACAGACCAATGAGAATAATTAATAGCAAATGTGCAACTTTTTAGAGCTATTAAAGTCAGATACTATGTAATAAAATAGCTGCAGGACTGAATGCTGCTTTGGGGAGACGTTCACTGAAGCTCAGCAGCAGGAAGCAGAAAGGTGGTTTACAGTAAGAGAACAGTGTCATTATGGTATGTATACACATATACAGTATAAACAAGCAAAAAAAAAAGAAAACTAGAGCCAGACTAGATATGCTAGATGCCAAAACAAAAAATGTAAAATAAACATGAAGGTAAACATCTCAAATGATAAAAGCTGGTTTTTCTCTGTCAGTTCAGCAAGTGACAAACTTCACAAGTGCGACTGTATGATGATTAAAAATATCTAAAGTTGAATGTAAGTGTTACTAATGTAACATTTATAGCAGAAAAAGTATATTTGAACAAAATATAAGATGTAGAAAGCAAAGCATTGTTTTACTCTCTTAACTTTCTTTTATATTTTACACTATATATAATAATACCAAGTCAGACAGAAAAAGTGATGGTGCCAGAGATCAGTGAGTAAAAGTGACTAGCTGACTGTTCCAACATGATACATTCCCAAAACAGCATTTTTCTGTATCCTGCATATCAGGGGACTAATTGTTGTTACATTCCTGTACATCAGTGGAAAATGGTTAATGTGAGATTAAATGTTTATCTTACTCATGAACACTTTAGGTCAGAGCTGCTGCTTACCATATTTATTTTACATAACCATGAATTCATGTTTATTTATTTATCCAAGGATTTATTTCAAAGGCGTATGTATTTACCTAACTACTGTAAAATATTTATTCTTAAGTGTTTGTTTGTTCCTTTATTCAGTATTGATTGAAACTGAACTCCATACCTCTCAAGGCTGAGGCACTGATTCTGAAGGATGTTTTACTGTGTTGTGATTGGTTATTTCATCAGGAAACATTGGTGTCGAGCTCACACACATTTACCATCCTTTGTGCTGATGGTGCATTTGGTAACAACTGGGAACTTCCCCAGAAAGGCAGCATGAGAAGTATATGTATGTTAAGTCTTTCAGTTGTTATTTACAGTTGATTTTATTCATTTGAATAAATTTGATCACATATCTATTGCTCTGTTTGGTGTCCTTGCATGCTTCTTCTTTTTTGGATTTTTAAATACCATCACTGTTGCATATTTGCTGATTTATTAAAGGGAAGGTGAAGTCCTTCCATTCACCTGGAACACAGAGACTAGACCATAACTCACAATCCAACATTTTTTCCCCCTTTCCATGATTGTTTCCTATTTTTTACCAAGTAGCTTTGATTTCTGCCCCGAAATTATGTTATTACCTAAACCCAACCAGAAAATGACAAAACTTTCAAGTAAAATCTTGTGTTTACATGTAACCTTGGTAGCCAACAGAATTGCACCCATGAAAGGGATGGTCATGTTGTAAAAAGATTCAAATTTAACGATAACTATGATTGTTTTCTTGCACTAACCAAGTAGCGTTGACTTTGTTGTGTCATTTTTTTAATCCAAAGCAAAAGTATTTTAGCAAAGTGTTGAAAGTCCTGCACATAACTTTGTCATTCATCCACCTCCTCTCTGTTTATTTGGGTTTTGCAAGTTTTTAAACAGAAGACTTAAGAAGGATATCTACTCTGATGTTGAAAAAAAATTCAAATGTGTGGTATTTACTTCTTGCAAGTTGTATGAATGGTCCATTACAGGCCGCTGTAATTAGTCTTATCTTAAGGTATGAGCTAACATACCTTAACATTTGTTGGTTTTAATTAGAGGACTTGATGCAAATCCTGCTAGTTACTGAAATGCAAACAGATCTCAAGCCACTTAACTGTGACATAAATTCCAGCTCAGAGTTTTGACTTCCAAGCAAAGAGAAAGAGTCTTCTATAAATTTCAGGGTTGGGGTCTAGCCTGTTGATTTTGGGAACCACTGCCCTAGGAGACAAGAGTCCGGGTGGCAAAGAAGAAAGGATTCACCTAAACTAGAGACTGTCAATGCCAAAAACCATGCCAGCTAACAGAACTGAGAGGAAAATTTAATGTAATACTTTCTCCCATTACCTTTGGTACGTTCACAGAAAGGCTGTCTTCATCTTAGTCCAAATTTGTGCTTATTTTGCTTACTTACACCTATTAATACCTGCATGCTGACTCAAAGACTAAACAACTGTTTTGTCACATAATAAAAACATGATAGGGTTTCACTGTAACTTCACCTCACAAGCACAGACTCATCCTGACTGTTGTTATGATACTTTTCAGGGAGCGTTGCGTTTCCTAATTTAAGTGTGACTGCTGTTATTTGCAGGTTCAGGGATTTTTTCCTCATGGCAGATGACATCATGGATGACTCTGTGACTTGTAGAGGACTGCCCTGCTGGTACAAGAAGGTAAGAAAACTAAATGTTTTATTGTAGTGTAAGGATTTATTTTTAGGGTTAATGATGTATTAAAGTTTGTTTTTTTGTAAAATGTGTCTGTTTTTTTTTGTTTGTTTGTTTTGTTTTGTTTTTGTTTTTTGTTTTTTTTTTCAAATGAGGAAATAGGTCTGGATGTTGTCAATGATGCACTTCTCTTAGAAGCATCACTCTACAGATTACATTGTAGACACTGCAGGGATCAGCCCTATTACGTCCACCTGCTGGAGCTTTTTATTGAAGTCTTGATTTAATGGCAAACATTGTTATTTTCTTTTTATTCTCACTTGTGTTGTAATAATGATAATATTCACTTTATTATTCCTAATTGGGAAATTAGCCTCTGCATTTGACCCATCTCTAGATTCACATGTGAAATACCATGTTTTGGTGCCCAGGGACTAGTTTTGAGGTTAAGGGCCTTGCTTAGGGGCCCATGGGGGTTCATCTCAGCAGCCAGTCTGTGGACTTGAAACTGGGTTCTCCAGCCCCAGTAATGTAAGTACATTGCTATTACACTATATATTTTATTTTCATGTCCCTTTTCAGGCATGCTATGGTCACAGTGATGAAGCCAGTGTGTCAAAGGTGAAGGCATTGTACTGCACCCTGCAAATGCCAACATTGTATCACAGATATGAAGCGGCAACTCCAGAAACTAATTGCTTATCATTCTGGAAACCATCCTCACTCAGTCTTTCTCAGTTTTGCTTAAAAAATCTACAAGAGGAACAAGTGAAAAATAAGGGTTGAGAAAAGGGTTAAGACTTTGACCTCAAGACCTTCAGTTGTACAAAGCAGGTTAGAAACAGCATTAAAGCACCCTTTAGTAGCTGACTATATCTATGATGGATAATGTAATGTGTTTTATGGGCTTTGAGAGACTGACTACATGGATAACGTTTTAACCCAATAAAATTAACAATAGATTAAACATGTGCCATGCAGACACCTAAAGAGCATAACTTAATGAAATGTTGCAGATGGGCTACTTCATACTGCATGACAACATTTTTTTTCTGCAAAATTGAAATAGTTTTGTTTGTACAATGTCAGAAAACACCTTCACAGTTTGCCTGTTTTGGTATCAGAAGTTTTGTTGCCTGTAATCTCAGTGAGTACTGTTCAATTAAAAGGGGAGAAAAATATCAAAAAGAGACCAAATCTGTTATTTTGACCAGAAAGTTTGCATGTTTTGATGACAATTTTACAGCTAATGATTATCATTTCAAAACTACCTACAAACTAATGGAGTTTCTAATACCAGAGGAGAAAGTCAAATCTGTTTCCTTGTGAATGTGATTTATGAATTTTTTCTACCATTCTAAATGAGCAGTGATTTGATTACATAATGCTAAATTATATTAGCGAAAACAATGTGCCTCACTGGCTTCTTGTAGATTTGGATGATGATATTCTTGGATTTCTGAGTGTTGCGATTTTTCCTTCCTTTTTTCTATATTGCTTATTCCCCCGAGTCCCAGCACTTACTAGGCAAGAGGCAGGGTACACCCTGGACAAGCTGCCAGTCTATTGCTGGGTCAACACAAAAAGACAAACACTCCAAAGGATAATATGGAGTGACCAATTAACTTAATGTCTTTAGACTGCAGGAGGAAGCCAGAGTACCCAAAGAGAGCTCACACAATCACGGGAAAACATGCAAACTCCACACAGAAATGTCCCTGTTCAAGATAGCCAACAGAACTCTTGTTTACTGTAGTTTAACTTGTGTGTGCATGATTTTGCTCCAGCTATGATACAGTAAGGACCTTGTGCATCAAGTCATGACTGTCTGTTACTGAATAACAAGTCCTGCAAATGTCTTTATCAGCATACTCTAAGTCTTTGCTAAAAAGCAAAAGTAGAAACAAAATATTTAGATAAAGAGATTTGACATTCCTCAGCATGTTTTTTTTCCTTTTTTATTTATCATTCAAAACCTGTGACATTAAACAACTTGTGTCATTGAACAAAGTAGACATTTGGAATGTTTTAATGGATAACAAAAAGGCAAGGTCGAGGACAGAAATGCCATCAAAGTCTGGAGCCAGATAGCTCCAGTCATGCTTTAGTCTCCTAATTTGACTTTGATATAGTCTGAAAATGTTTCAAGAACACAGGATCTGTAACACTGGCTAAGACATAGTAATCCTATAACATAAACAATTGTAGACTGTGTTATAACTCTGATCAAAGCCTTTATAAGTATATATAGATATATCTATTGTGTTATTGTGCTTTATTGTATTTTTCTAAGAAAAATCATCTCTGTTCTACTGATCCACTAGCCAGTTAGGTAGCTGTGACTAAGGCTCTTGCCATCTGTGTCCGTTTAATGAACCTGTAATCTAAGTTAACTGGGTCCTTTATCATATAGAGTGGATATTAATTTTCTAACAGGTTGCCCATAACTGGACGAAACATCAGATCACACCCCCGCTCTCCTCAGTGAGCCTTAAGTCCCCTCGCGCCACTCCACTCCACTTGAACTCCGCCTTTTGTCAATTCTTATTGGTTAACAAACAAGAAAACCCATCCTGGTTCGATATAAACAACCAATGAAAACATTCAATGTCAAATCGGTACGTTCAAGTCGCCGCCTACTCGCTAGGAATGCCGGGACTTATAGTCTGGTAAGTCAAAGATAAAAACAGCATGTGCATGCCGGTGAACTACAATCTTAATATCCTGGTACGAAGAAGCGTTCAAAGACCTCAGTTTGACAGTAGAAATAGAAAAAGAAAACGGAATATATTGTTGAATTACATCGTGAAAATTGGAATAAGAGGACAGTGGCATTATGGTACGTAAAGTCATATGAATGACCCAAAAAACATTTTGATTTGTAATGCTTTAATTGGCTTAGTACTAAACTGGTTGCAGGGAAACTATGTAAGCTAACGCCAGCTAACGCTTCTTTTTGTAGCAAGGGAACTTGCTAGAGGTTCTCCTTTCCATAATCCTTACACTAAGCGAAAGTGAGGCTACGATTTAAACCACATTGAGAGGTTTTCTCAACCGGGAAAAGTTTTACGCGTCATGTAGTCTAGAATTAGCAACATTTCACTAGCGGAATCTGACTGACTCCAGTCTCCAGGCTTTAGTCGGGAGATTTTGACTGGTCAAAAATGAGGCGCCTGCTAAGCTATGTTATTATTGCACCTAGAATACTCCGTACCATGTGGGTGACAGTGTCCCCGCATAAATTAAAGAGCCCTTCTGTTATGATGTGCACCTCGTCTTTTCAGGGAGACAGTGTTTGCAATGGGACGCAGAGCAAAAAGCCGTTGCTGTCGGACCCGCAGCTGTTTGAAGCGCAGTTCAGTGAGCTGGTGGCAGAGCTCACCGAAAGAGACTTTAAGGATCCCGACTTGGCTGATGCTTTGGACAGGCTGAGACAGGTATGTGTTGTCATACCACATAACTCAGGTCTTGTGACAAGTTTGCTCATTTGACGTTATTAATGTGTCAATCTTGTTCTTCAGATTATGGTATACAATGTACCTGGAGGCAAGAAGAACCGGGGTCTGTCTGTGATTGGTTCACTGCGGGAGCTTCTCCCACCGTCTCAGCTCACACAGGACACTGTGCAGCGGGCTTTATTGGTCGGCTGGTGCATTGAGATGGTGAGGATTTAGCGATTTAGTCTAAGCTTGGCGATGTTTAATGTCACAGGGCCATCCATGCTAATATAGTCACACTCTGGTGAAATCTATCCAGTCCAAATTATTGGTCTTTCATTGAAAATTGGCATGCAAAACAAATGGGGAAAGTGAAAGAGAGCACTGAGACACCAAGTGGGAAGTTGTTGGGATAATCCTCTATGGGCTTGTTGACATTAAGAACAATACCAGTATGTTGAAGTCAGTTAGGAATAAATGTGAATAGAAGCTATATTTCCAGTCTTTCAATTTATGTAATCTCCTTTTTTATCATAGCTAAACCATGTAAATTCAATTCTGATTTTATCCTGAGTTTGGCCCAATCCAAAAATTCCTTTCTTTGGCCATACTACTTTGCCCTACTTTTTCATTTAGCAGATGTTAGGTGCCCATCTTCTTAGGGAATCAAGAAGTAGTGGTCATCTAGCCCTTAAGCTGTAACACTGAAAACAGGATGGTCATTACTTCTTCATTTCTCATAGTTATGTCTTGCTCATTGTATTATTAAAATTTCACCTCCCTAGCAATGACTCTTTTAAAGATTATTAACATTTTGTTGTTTAAGTGTTGCCACTATGTTTCTGTTTCTTGCAGCTTCAGGCATTTTTTCTCATGGCGGATGACATTATGGACGGATCTCTGACTCGAAGAGGACAGCCCTGCTGGTACAAGCGGGTGAGACTTAATATATAATCCAGAAAAAAAGCTAAAATGTCTTTTGACAGTGCAGTAACAAATGCTTTTCAATTATTAAGGATATTTCCGTATAACTTTTGCTCATGTCCTTTTGTTTTATGAAGGATGGTATAGGTTTGGATGCCATCAATGATTCGTTTCTTGTGGAGGCATCAATCTACAGACTACTGCGGCGACACTGCAGAGATCAGCCCTACTACGTCCACTTACTGGAGCTATTTAATGAAGTAAGTCTTTCTCCATGAAAAGCAGTAATAAGGTATACCAAATCTGTCCCAACTCTTTTATTCTGCCTGCTTAATCACAGGAAATGTGCAGCTTCTGCCATAATTCATAGTATGTTTTTCTTTTACACAAACTTAAAGCAAATTAAAAAACTTAGACATGGAGTGGAGCACAAAAGGTGTATGCCTTCCCTCCATTCAGCCACACCAGACTCTTATTAACTTGTCTGCTGGTTGCTGAAAACAAGGAAGTGTGACTTGGTGGTTGGGATTAAAAAAACGAAACCAAACATGAGCCAAGCAAAAATAACTCAGATATGCTTAACAAAGAAAAATGAATTCTTTGCGTGTTTCGTTCAGCCAGCCGTTACAAAACAAATACATAATAATCAAGATCAAAATTCTCTGTCATTTCACCTGGTATATAAAAATACACAGGCCGCTGATTCTCACCAGCTCCCAACAGTCCACCCCCTTAAAACAATGCAAACAAACAATGTAATAAGTAATCAAAAATAAAGCAAAGACAAATAAGCATAAAAATCACTACAGTATATACATGCATAAATAAACAATATCTTTTTTTATACAAACCAACTGATGATGGAAATGATGACAGATTGATTATCATCAGGCTATGTTTCAGGTCTAATGCTGATGGCTTTGTTGCATCTTTTTGTGTTTCAGACGACTTTCCAGACAGAGCTCGGTCAATCTCTGGACCTCATGACTGCTCCACCTGGTCAGATTGACCTCAGCAGATTCACCATGAAAAGGTAAGAAAAGATGTGAGTAAATGTGTAAGATTGAAAAATGCTTTTAAAAAGTGTAAATTACCTGAGAAGGATTTGGATTTTATTTTTTTTTCTTGTCGTTCAGATATCAAGCTATAGTAAAATACAAGACAGCCTTTTACTCGTTTTACCTCCCAGTGGCATCTGCAATGTACATGGTGAGCATGTTTGGAAACTCAGTAGGCATTATAGTGATGAATGAAGAGAGGCAGTGAATTAGACTGCAGAACTCTGCTTGTGAGCAGACACTCTGGGCTCATGAAGTCCACTCATAACTTTGGTTCTTTTCCTTTTGCAGGCAGGAATTAATAGTGAAGAGGAACACAGTAATGCCAAAAACATCTTACTTGAGATGGGCGAGTTTTTCCAAATACAGGTCATTACTTTTGCACATTATCAAGGTTATAATTCTCCAGATTTTTACACGCTGCGAATAATGAGTTGGTGACTGTGATTGTTGTACTTTGTTTGCAGGACGACTACTTGGATTGTTACGGCGACCCTGCAGTGACCGGAAAGATCGGTACAGACATCCAGGATAATAAATGCAGCTGGCTGGTAGTGAAAGCTCTGGAAATCATGAGTCCGAAGCAGAAAGCAGAACTGGAAGTGAGCCTCCGTTTTGGTTGGACTTTCTTAGTTTAAGTATTGTAGCTTTTAAAATTAAACCTCTGGTATATTATTACTTTTACTGATAGAGCAACAGTTATTTAACTGAACTGGCAACAGATTCTGATTGGCTTTTCTAGTCATGTGCTTTGCCCTGCCAATATAGTATTTTTTTTTCTTCTAATCCAAAAATGAAACTTCATGCCATTTAGAGTTGTGATTGTTAATGGTGATTAGAGCACTTGTAAAGCAGAGTTATGTTATTCTTTGTATAAATTCTCTTGGAAGTCCTTGTCTGCTCTTGGTTGTGATTGTTTTCATCTTCACAGTCTGGCCCTATAGCCACTTACTGGCGTTAAAAGCTGATGTCATTTAAATGTCCTCCACAGGCTTGTTACGGGCGTGATGACGAGGACAGCGTGGAAAAGGTCAAAGCACTGTACAACACCTTGCAAATGCAAACATTGTATCACAAATATGAAGAGGAAAGCTACCAGCGGTTGCAGAAACTCATCGCTCATCATGCCCAGAACCTTCCTCACTCAATCTTCCTCAATTTTGCCAAGAAAATCTACAAGAGGAACAAGTGAGGGATCATGCTGTTTATTAGAGAGTGTATAATTAGTCTCAGATGTAGTGCATTCCAGAGGGCTTTCTGTTTCTATCTGGTTTTATTGAGCATCTGCCTTGTAACCTTTTTCTTTTTCAAAAAGGGGAAAATGAATACTGCAGGGTTTGTTTTTATTTAGTCTTCTTTTTTTTAAGACAAGCTTCTGACTTCAATAGGGCTGTGATTTTGAGAATGTCAGTCTATTTGATTCCGTCTGCTATTTATTAAACCAGCTGCTTACTCATACTGTATGTAATTTGGAATGAATCAAACAGACCTGGATTTTATCTTAGCGTTTGCCTGATCTGATTAATTTCATGGCTAGGCGACAAAATGCTGAAAATACTCCCATGTATAGATTTACTTTTTGATTAGGCACGACAGGGACAGTACATAAAAGTGGGTACATCCTGGCACAGTATTTCTATATACTGAATGTTTTTATATTGGTGCTATAGTCTGTACTGGCCTGGATGTTATTTCTTTTAATAATAAAATTATTTATGCTAAATACTCCTTGCATTCTGTTATTTGTGTGTCAAACACAACAATACTGATTGGTAAGTAGTTTAGTATTAATTGCATCAACAGCCATGTTTTCCTGTGTCATATGACAGCAAATGTGTTTTTAATTTTGGACTGTAGGTTGTGAAAGGCAACGTAAAGAAATAAATTTAGACTAAAACAAATAGTTTCTAAACTCTAAAGAATTCCCTTTAGGACTAGTCAACAGATTAATTTGGACTGGGAATAACCACAAGCATAGCTGACAAAAAGCTTGATATATTAAAGTGCTTATTTAGAGAGTTAATGATACAGCAAAGGAAGTTTGACTCTTTCCTGAGCACTTGACACTAATAATTTAAAGAAAGTTAGGCTAAAGATTAATTAAATGTGCTGATAAATCAAATAAGGGGTGTGGTTTGTGTGGTTGAGTTGAGAGAAGAGGAGGGTTGGGCTGCAGTGTTCTCGCGAGAATACAGATACTGAGGCTGTTACCGCCGAGAAGATACCCATCCTCACGGACTGAGACGTGAGAGAGCCTGAGGAGATGGAGACCTTCATCCATCTTTACCCCAATCTACTCGTGAGTCTTTTTTATTTTTAAATCAGATTTATTTTATGTAAATATGTATATCTGTATATATTGTTTTGGAGCGAACCCGCATTAACGAGGCGTGCGAGAAAATTATCGTGATTTCCACGGAGGCTGCGCAGGTTAAAAATTCCGATTTCATTATTGAAATATGGAACATGGATATGATAATACGTAGGAATTTTAATTATAATTGTTCATCTGAATCGGGATATAATATGTAGCATGATATTTGACTCATACATGGGGCTTGTGGCCTGTGTATCGGAGCGATGCGGTTGGACGTTACCCCCTCCTCCTCTTCTCCTCCACCCATCCACCTCTGTCTCCATCAGTTCTCCTCTTTAGGATCAATACAAGCAGGTTTCAACACTGAGCACAGGACGGGTTAAATACACATTAGCTATTTTTTGTTTGTTTGATTTCACGACATTCCGACAAAGGCCCAGTGTAAACAGGCACTTGAATGACTAGTATTCTGGTGGTGTGAAGGGCACTGTGGAGGAAAACTGAAGCTTTCAAAAGGCGGACTCGGTGCTGTTCTGTGCTGATTATTTCACGCTCCAGTTAAATGTACGTTATGTTCAGTCATTGCTCCAGGTATGGAGGTTTTTTCTTTTTTATGGTTTTTTTCGGTGCAGATCTTACAACCTTTTGTTAGTTTGTAACGGTGATGGCACAGATGGACAGCTTGTGCATATCAGTGATGCTGTGGAAACAGATGATTAGTGGCAGATAAATTAGCTGAGAATTATAATCATATGGACTCATGTCTTGTGTGGCTCTGGAATTTGAATAGTTGGGATTGCATCTGAAACAGCAGATTAACAAGGTGCACAGTCAAAGACGTTATAGAGACCATATTTTCAAATAAAATTATGTCAATAAGAATTTGACTGAAAAGGAAAAATAAACCTTTAAACTGAACAACAGACTTTCTATTAACAAAGAATTCAGTTGTCTTCAAATGTTAAAAAGCCAAATATGTTCTGTTTATTCTCACAACTATAAAATAAACAAGTAATATTCACAAATGCAATTCAAGATATACAGTTTTTTTGCCACTAAGATGAGTAAATGATTATTCAAGTCATTGCTGATTAATTTTTTTACCCAATCATCACATACCTAATAGAATCAGCTGTTCTTGGAGGAATATGGCTGTTATAATTAGATTAGACAAAATAAATAAATAAATATATCCCTATTGTAGCTGATTTTAAATAAAAAGTGAGGATGATGAGTTCACTTTGAACATTTAATATAAAAAACATGTGTGGACTTTGAAACTGGCCTTCGATGAGTGGGGCTCATAGTCTTTATTCACTGTGTGTCTCCTTTGATGTTGCAGGATCTTGGGAGTCAAGCCAAGATGTGACTGTCACGGTGCGTCATAGTTTGGAACTGTCCAGCTTTTACAACACTTGTTTCTATAGCAACAGAAATATCTCACAATCCCAAAACGTCCTATTCTAATAATGCAGTCCTCCTCTCAACCTCCAAAGCCACGGCGTTTTGATGTCAGGAGGCGGACTAATACCATAGCTGGACCAAAGTCTAATGGCCCCGGTGTTCAGAAGGAGGATAAAAACATGAACACAATCACCACATCCTCCCCAAGGCGGGCTACCAAAGGCCCCATTGCTCCCTCCAGAACGAGGGTGGGTATACAGCCTCGAGCTCCAGTAATCCAGCCCAGGCTGAGCTCACAAAAGCAGGCCTCCACCATTTCCAGATCAGCTAAACCCAAACCTAAGAGTGCTCGTGCATCAACGGGACCCAAGAGCGCAGAAGCTCCTCCTCAGCTCCCTTCTGTTCTCCCTCTTGACCCAAACTGCAATGAGCCGAGCCTCCCGTGTCTGTGCTGTGATGGGCGCTCTCCTCAGGACAGTAACAGTATGTTCAACCATAACCACAACAATAACAACACCATTTCTATCAGACAGCAGCTGCAGCTGCCACCTCCTCCAGCTCAGTTGCCCCAGAAGCACGATGGGACAGGGGACAAGGAGCAGCCTCTGTCACAAGCCCAGGCCCAGCTGGATCCCCCTGCTCGCCCCTCTGCCAGTCTTGAAAATAAAGAGAAGAATGCAGATGAAAATGCTGATCTAGACAACAAGAAAAAGATAGAAGAGGAAGATGATGATGAAGAAAGCAGTGGAGATATTGATATTGATGATGAAGAAGAGGAGGCTGACAATGATGATGATGATGATGATGATGACACCCTGGTGCCCTCATGCTGTGACGGCCCCCCATCCTTCTTGGAATTCTCGCTGTCCTCCTCTACCTCTTCATCCTCCACTTCCATCAGCTCCTGCTCTGATCTAGAGTCTGACTATGTAGATCAGTCCTCCTCCATCTGCTCCTCCCTTGATCACGACAATCTGTCAGCTGCTTTGGCCCCCAAAAACCAGTCTCTTTCACAAGTCCCAGAATGCCAGCCTCCCTCACGTTCACCTCCATCCCTCCCTCTCAGCCGAAATCCTTTCTTAACATCGCATTCACCAGTTGCTCCTTGTTCCCCTGATGAGGGTTACCCCTCTGCACTAGACTCACCTTCTCCTGACTATTTAGGCATCAGCAGAGACTCTGAAGTCACCAAACTGGATTTGCTTGACTTTTTAGAGTCAGTGGGGGAGTTTGGAAAAATGGAGCGCTTCAGCCAGGTGATCCAAGTTGCTCATTGGGATCTGGAGGGGGAACAACACTGGGATGTTCTGCGGGATCGGCTAGATCACTTGGATCGTTTGGAAAAGGTGAACAGGGAAGTGAAACTAGCCTACATCGCTAGACTTCATGAGAAGGGATTTGATCTGGGAGATCTGGAGGAGCAGGACCTTACAGATGTTATGGATGAAATGGGCAACATTGATATTCCTTGGAAGTTATATAAAACCCATGATGGAGCAATGGAACAGTCTCAGGAGTTTTCAGATGCTGGGGTCGATCTTACTGCTCCATCAGATTGTGATGAGCCTCTCGTTCCAGAATCTCTAACCCCGTCCCCTGTGGAGCCTCCACCCAGACCCCCTAAACCTCCAGCACGTCATGCCAGCGTGAGCTCAGACCTCCACACCTACATAAACATCAGCAGAGAGACCACTTCCATGACTGTCACCACTTCACCCACACTGTCTACGTTTTCCCCTAACTCCTCATCCCCCACATTCACCACTTTTAGATGTGGGAAACCCCTCCCTCCATCTCCACCATCTATTTCTCCTCTCCCTGCCTCTAAGCCAGTCCCTTACCTCACTCTCTATACCACTCCTTCCCCACCTCCATCTATTCCCACCCCAACCCCTCCCATTCCTCCTCCTCGAAGGCGACACCTTGCCAGGAAAGAAGCTCAGCGCCTTGCTGCTCTTCAAGCCGAACAGGAAAGTACCCCTGTGTCTCTCCCACCACCCACCACACGCCCTCCACCTCTCCCTCCTCCACCTGTCATTTCAGTTACTTTCTCCTCCTCTCCACCCACCATACCACCTCCACCTGCACTACCTCCTCCTCCTTCTTTCCATGCATTGGATGTAGAGATTCGGAAGCTGCTTATGCTTGCTGGATTGACCCAAGCTGAGCTCCTTAAACTCAGCCCAGAGCTCGGTGTCTGTGTTGGGGAGTTAGAGGATGAGGAAGATGGAAATAATCACATTTCATATAGATCTCTTGAGTCAAAAGAGTTTAGACTACAAGACAGAGAGGAGGAGAATGAATCTGACAGAAATGGATGGAGCAAGTTTGATGGAGATCGAAAAGCAGATACAGTTAAAGAAGACAAAAAGAAAGAAGAGAGCAAAGACACACAAAGAACCACGTCATTTACTGAAATGGCAAGAAGAAGAAAGAAGAACACTGGTTTGACAACTGACCATTACTACAGCACCAGTTGTAGCAATACACTTGAAACTAAAGCGAAGAATATAAGCATCGGAACATTCTGCTATCCTACAGAGTTACCAGATTCACCCCCACCTCCCCCTCCTCCTCGACCCTTACCACCAATCCCCCCTTCTTTGCCACCCCTTAAAGTCAGCACTTTACCTGCCAATTCTGAGCAACCTGAGCGCTTTGATTGGCTCATTGCATTCACACCTGAATGCGAAGCGCCACCACAGCAACCACCCCTGGAAAAGAAGAAATCTCACGTGGAAACCTCTCTTAAGCTCAGTTCTTCAGGTTCATCTCCGGGCTCAGCTCCAAAGATCACAACTTTTAAAGAGCTGCGTTTCCGCAACAAGAGCGCCTCCCCTCCGACAAAGTTAATCATCGAGCCTGAACCCGACCCCACAATTATCACACCCGATCCAGATATACTCTACAACTTGAAGTGGAGAAGGGAGAAGGCAGGCAGCGATGGTCACCAGTGGGAGTACACCTCACAGGCTCAGGCCTTCTTCATGCAGCCACCTCCAGCCCTCACCTCCATGGACGCCCTGAAAGAGATGCTCCAGAGAGCAGATGAAGAAGGTGGAAAATTTGAGCTGTGCTCATCACAGAAGATTGGCTGTTCAGTCAGTGACAGCAACCTGCTGACCATGGACAGAGAGTGGAAGGGGGAAGCAGTTAAAGAGGAAAAGAAAAGGAAGGAAGAAGAAGAGAAACAGAAAGTGGAGGTGAGAGGGCGGGCTGATGGAGGAAGGACTCTGGAATCAAGAACATCAGGTGGGTATGTTTTTTTTATGGTGAGGTTATGAGTAATAAATATAGCAGTTAGATATGATCAAAATGTAGATGGCTAAGTATGCATAGAGGAAAATAAACAACTATACAAATCTGGGACGGGGAGATCCTGAGAAGGAACAGATGGGTAAAAGACAAGCTCACAGAGATTTTGCTCATGGTCTCACTCATGCACAAAATATTTCCTTAGACAGTGCAAGAGAAAGAAACAGAAAACCAGGGGGGGAGGGGGGATGTAGTCTCATTAATGGTAGTGATACATGGCATGAGTGCAAATAGATGGAGGACAGACATGAGTCACAGAAAGGGATGATGCATTATATGATGGATGCTCGATGATGAGGGATAAAAAGAGAGTGGTTTCCAAGCTGAAGCAAGAGAGCTAATACTATCGACAGTAGGGATAGTGAAGGACATGAAGAGAAAGAGGAGCTTGGAAACTTTCCAGTCAGTATGTCCTGTACTGGTTATCAGAGTGTGTGTCATTGTAACCTTATTTAATTATTCATAGTCTCTATATTGAGGGAAGGGGGATAATGGAAAGCCTACTGAGGATTCCTGTCTTTTCCCCTTTTCCCTTTCAGCTTGAAGTTTTTTTCTTTTGTATCTACTTATTTTTTCCTACCATTGTTTCTTAAAATCTTCTCCTGTTCCAATCTCTTTGTCTTTCTTTCTTTCTTTCTTTTTTTTTTCTTTTTTTTTTACCAGTTTTTAATCTTATAAACTTTGGGATGTCTATATGCTTCCTGCCTATTCTGCCTCCTGCCTTACCCACCTCCTCCACCCTAGAGTGGTACAGATGGCTCAGATCAAGTTACTTATCTAATGCAGCGCAGTAAGCCACACAGAAACTCAGGTTTAGACCATCAGAGTACATAACAGAAAGTGGAGTGTTCAGTTTAATGCCAATCAACTCCTGATTTTATTGGTGAAATATTTCTTGGATAAATCTGAGACTGATTTGACACACCTAATGACTTTATGTGCACTGAACTTCCTGTTAAACTGAAGCAAATTGATAAGTCAGATGCATCAAATCTGTCCTCAAAGTCAGCGTAATGAGGTACTGTATGGAGAGCAAAACAGGAAAAGGTGTGTACACCTTTAAGGACCCAATGGGTGGATCTTAACACATGGGCCAATTGCAGGGAGCGTATGTCAAGAAAATAGGAAATGCCATGTGGTGACTACAGATCAAAGACAGCTCAATCCTTTACAAGGTATGGCTCCTCTCTCAAGCTCCTTTTCTAGCCCCTAGTCTAGCAGAAACATTGTGGTGACACTCTGAGTCTCCACAGCGGCAGGCAGGATGATTGACCAGGAACAGACTGACTTCTGCTATCTGTCCACTGACTCAGCATTATACTGTTTGCTGTGCTGGTGGAGAAGGGAGGAGGGCTGATGAGGAGGAAACTAGAGAGAGATAAAAAAAAACAAAGGCAGAGAACTGAGAGGCAAGGTGATCCAAAGGAGGGGATGGTATGCACTGCAGTGGCGTATAAAACATATGAAATGGCTGTCATTGTGGTGTCTTATATTTAATATACCCACTCAGTACAAGAAAATAGAAAGTGAAAGCAGATTGTCATAAAGAGCATCTAGTCCATAGGGTAACTCTTTGTGATTGGTTGTGGCATTTAATTATGATGAGTACTTAAGTAAGAAAACCTGAGACTGCCAGCTTAACTAACTTTTTTTCCTGGCATGTTGAGGCTGTATCCAGACTAATTTTAGGAAGCCTGGATGGCAAAGAAAGGCCTTTATAAAATCCACTCTTTGTAAACCAGATGGTCTTTTGAAATGCGATCAGATTTCCAGTGGATGTTCTCACTATGGAAATCTATGAACAAATTTCAAAGTGCATTTTGAATCTCTCACAACCTGACACAGCAACTTCAAATCCAGGTTGATGTCAGGGAAGAGTGGACTTCTTGACACCAAAATATCTGCTGGCACTTACAGGCAAATTACTCTGGAACTCTGTGTCACAACTGTAGTTACCACAGGTTATGTACAATATAATGATATTTACATATAGATGTGGTTATGTCATCCATGGGCTTTTTCAAACTCACATTTGAAAGCTCAAGTTCAGTGTTTTGATGTTGCCATTTTAGTGAAAACACTGAAATCCAGCTGAGAACTCTGTGAACTACAAATTGCCATGTGGCTCTTTGTTCTCCTCATACCAGCCAGTGAACAATAAAAGCTTTTATTGAAGAGATATCTCATGGTAAAATTGCAGATTACAACAAACTAAGTACTGCTCACTAGACCCTGCTTTTTAGGGGTAGCTGTAGCTGAGGAGGCAGCCCATTTGGGATATAACTGTCTGCTAAATGAAGGTAAAGTAATGGAATATGGCAATTTATCAATCACAATCTAGCACCACTCCGGATTTATCAAAAGTTTTACTTTAAATGGGACCGTTAACTCACAAAAATCAAAAAGTTTATGATCATAAACTCATTAAGAAATGTTTTCTGGGTTATATATCAAGTGAGAAATGTGACTTTTCTCTATAAACCTCTATAGAAACCCTCAGGTTTTAGGTACTTGTTCACTGTCTTGTTCAGGTACATACTATCAGTAGTAGTGACTGATTTGTTGTTATGTAGAAACACATCTAAATTGCCTTTCATCTAAACATCACAAAAGTGGCAGATTGAGTATTTCTACTGAGAAGCTGTGAGATGGTTTGGCTATTTTTCTTTTATAGCTAGTGTATCATTTCCTGTTTTATCAAACCCTTGCTAAATGGAGCTCTGCTGGTAGTACTCTTCATAAATCAGTTCCATTTCCTTCCATACGGCGTCAGTGTGTAACTGTCAATCTTACTGAGATGCTGTGTTCTGTTACATGTTGATGATTTCTGCTGAATTACTCTCAGGAATGTACTTTTCTCTCAACTGACACTAACATTTTCTGCATCTCTCTCTCCTTCCCATTTCTTTGCCACATTTTCTTACTTTAATCTTCCTACTCTTTCTCACCTATTCATCCCACTTGGTTGTTTCCATTGTTTGTCCACTGGCTCCGCTTTGCTCCCTCATATCACTTTGCTTATGCGTTTGCCCCCTTCCTCTCCCACACCTGACAATTTTTGGCCTTTTTACCCCTTAAACTAAGCAGTTTCCTCACCCCCGCTCTCCCTTGCCCAGGCCTCCCAACCCTACTTCCTGCATTCTGCCCTCCCTTCCTTTCGTCCAGGCTACTGTAACTCACAGCCCCTTGCATATCCCAGGCCTAGCAGCCATGTAGGCCAAGAGTCTTCAGACAAATGCAGCAACACACAGTGGGCCCCTGCTGCCAGCTCAGCTAGTATTCACAGGGATGATTCTCTGGTGGATTTTGGTACAGACTCTCCTTGTGACAATGAGGATATCTTCAAGCAAAACACACACTCTGCATATCACTACATCAGTGATTCCAAAGCTAAGAAAAGGGAGTTTGTGTCTGACTCAATCTGCAATTTCGACTCCCTTTACAGCAGTGATTCAGAGAAGCAGATGGACACCCACACTAAGTCTGACACACCTGTTAGTGGTACCATTGAGCCAGCAGGTTGCACCACACCATATAAGAACATAGATGTTCTGCTGTCGTATTCAAACAGCATCAGTGCTGCAGATTCATTGTATTCAGATAAACGCTTAGTCTCAGACAGCAGCAGTACCAAGGCCAGAACATGCAAAGAGCTCCCTCCTCTCCCCACCTATTACCTGTACCACCCTAAGAACTGTCCTCTTCATCGGGGTGCACCTCCTCGCCTCTCACCTATCGGAGCCCTCTCCCCTCCCCAGCGTTCTGGAGTACCCCCTCCAGGTGCAGCAGGCCCTGGCCTCAGTTCCCCGCTTTTTCCCCGCTCGCGCACCTTACCCGCTTTAGCTGCTCCCCTCTACTATCCCAACCTGTACCCTCCTATACCCCCCACGGCGCCCCCCCTACCCCCAAAACTCTACCAGGCTCCTCTGCAGTCACACGTGGCGAGTAAGATTTCTCTCTCTTTCCCTACATCTTACATACTCTTTCTTTGACATCATGCTTGCATGTCTGTCTGTCTGTCTGTCTGTTTCTGTTACTGTTTACTTTGAAGAGGGTGGCCTGTGGGATTTACGGATTTGTAAGAACTGGGTAAAGCTAGCTGATTTTAATATCAGTAGGCCGCTCCCTGTAGGTCATCTTATATGTCTTATCTACACTAGCCTTTCAAATCTGCAGAGGGCTTTCAGACAGGTAACAGCTGCTCCTGTCACAAGGTGTCTGAAGTCACTCTCATCACTCTGTCTCTCTTTGTTCTCGTCTGTTTGTGTCAGTCTTGTCTTTCCATGTTGTGTTTTTGTTGTTGCATAGTGTTTTCAAATGGATTCATGCATTTCATGCAAAGCACAACTGATGATGGTACTAAAAAGGAAAGAAAATATTAAGTTTGATTATTTAGAGTTAGCTGTGTGCAGCCAGCCATTCTCAATGCAAATAAGGTCCACAGCCTCCTGTCCATTACATGTATTCATGTTTGCTTTCATCTAACATGTTTATATAAATCCACTTATATTAACCTCACAGCGTACACAGCACCTGTTCTTTGTACACATTATTTAATCTAACCTGATTCTTATGGCAGCTCCTTCACTTGGTTTCAGCTCTTTAGTTCCTCCTCTGTTCACTTTTGATTATTTTTAGTATGTGGACCATTTCATGTCAACTCAGCTAAACTTCTGAGCTCATGTCATGGATTTTCTTGCAAAAATCTATGGGGGAGTACCAGGTGAGAATGGAATCCTGCAATACTGCAAAGGTTCGCTCTTAATATTCCTGTACTGTAAAAAATACTGCTTTACTAATGGGTTTTATGTTGAAATTTGTTCAGAATACCCTAAAGATTATTTGTAACCAATTAATGACAGCTGTAATGCTTTATTATTATTATTATTATTATTATTATTATTATTATTATTATTATTATTATTATTATTATTATTGGATCTGGAGAACCTGGGTTCAAGTCCCCAAGCTGGCAGAGCGCCCTGAGCAGTTGGTGGGGTGCCCGAGAATGGCAGCCCACTGCTCCTAATGTAACTAGTGATGGGTTAAAAGCAGAAGACAAATTTCAGTGTGTTTCTTAAGCTATGTACTGACAAATAAAGTTAACTTTAAACTAAAAAACTTTAAACTTAAACTAATTTTCTTCTATTAAATGTAGATGTTATTTGCACAATAAAAGAATAACAAAAACTGAATGTCATAGATCTTAATAAATATAGCTTCAGAAAAGAATAATTCTATTCTATTTTGGCTTTTGATTTTACCGAAAAGCCGCTTTTTAAAATGAATTAAACATTAATTGCCGTAAAGTGTTGATATGCCTCAGCAGGGATCAGGTCAGTTATTTGTACGTGTGTAGTTTGTCACTGTGATACCTACACTCCCTCACTTCAGTAGTTCCACCTGTGAAATCAAAGGCAATCCAATCCAGTATATCAGATTCTGCTTTTATAAGCAGAACTTCATAGGTTCTGTTTTCCTATAACATCAACCAAACCTACACTTTCAGAAAGTTCATAACACCACTTTATTTATTATATCCATAACAAGTTTTGGTTTACTGGACTATAGTACTGCACCAATAGTTAAAATGTAAAAAAAAAAAAAAAGTAAGGTCAAAATAAAACATTTTTAAAAGTGTGTTTTCATCTATAGAATAATATTTTGCATTTGGCACTCAGGCTTTCTGTGTGCAACCAAATAACTTTAGCATTTGTTAAAATTATAGGAGTACTTCACTGAGTCAAATATAGTAGAAAACTAATTGAAAAAGTATATAATTACATACCAATTCTTTTTTCTGTAAACTGTAACATGCTTGTGTTTTGCATCACATGAAAGTGTTAGAAATGGGACATTGTGCAAGTATTAGTTGTTCTGTCACACTAGAAAATCAAGTTAGATCCCCATCTCACCCAGTATTGTCCAAAGACTTTTCACTTTTCTAATTTTGCTTTTAGCTACTGTTGGAAAAGGTTAGGCATTAAAAAAAGGTCATGTTTGGATAAAACATGAACAAAAACATGGCTGCCCTGTGCAAAAGATGAAGGGTAATGAAACATATTATCTCACAATTTTTGTCTGTATTGTAAAAAGATTACATTTTGGACATGTGGAAAAATGTAAATATTAGACATTTTCGTATGAAACTGGGCTGAGTGGAGACAGGACTAACTATTGATCATTCTTTTGAGTAATTAAATATTTTTAATTAGATTATTAGATAACACTGAGCACTTTGTTTTGCTGTTAACTTATACAGTTTTGTGGATGTTTAATATAAATTTCAACTTAATGCATTGGATGGTGTACAATTAATGAGAGTTAGTATCACAAAAATTATTGCATTAAGTTTAGAGAACTAAAATAAAAAAAAAGACATAACTGTTACAGTAGCTGGAGATGAGCTTTAAAAATTCCAGGAACTTAATAGAAGTTTTTACATTAATCTTTTTTTTAATTCCCAAAAAATCCATGAAATAAAGTGGAAGGAACAGGTGAGTTGACATAGAATGACCCATGTGTGTGTGTTTGGATCAATGTATTTGTGTGAGCTGAGGTTAATGCATGGGATTCTGTTTAGCTCTCATGCAGACAGGAAGCTGTCACCACAAATGCAGAGTGGAAAGCTGAGCAGAGCAGACCAAGATTTAACAGGATGTGCTCACACACTGTTGTCATTTTGCACCATCTGCTTCCATCTGCTTAATCTTACTAATAACTAAGATTTTAGTTTGGATATTTCAATGGTGATTAATTTTGCTCAAGTGATGTTGAATTTTTCTGTTTGTGCAGTGAATAATTACTGTTTTGTTGTTGCTGTCAGCTGTCCGCAGCGTCTCATTCGCCGGCTCTGTACAAAAGATAGACAAACCCTGGATGGGCGAGGATGTTAAGCATCCATTGAGGGGTTTCGGCCTGTCCTCTCAGTGCCTGCTGGAAAAGAAAGGTGTTTATGCTTATTTGTTTGTCTCAGCATGTTCAATTCAGCGGAGTAACTGTTAAAACGGCTGCAACTCCTGTGCTACTTTCTTTATTATGGCCTGCTTCTCTTCTCTTCAGCCCTGGTCAGTGCAGTCAGCGTAGCAGTGGAAGCCATCTTGGCCCAGTTCAGTTCTTCTCGGACTGTCGTCCAGAAGGTTAGTCACCACTGAGCTGAGAGCACCAGTTGATTTTTAACGCTGAAAAAATTCCTTTCTTTTTGTGTTTGTCGCTGAATGTCGTGTTATATTAAATGTACTGTTTATCTTTAAAAATGCTTTCTTACATCCATCTTATTTTGACTTTTCATATTCTGTTTGTGTCTCCTCAGTCTTTCTCAGTTAACAAGGTACAAGAATAACCCAGTCTTTAAGTCATAAGAATTTCTTTTAGAAACTAACTCCACACTCCCCCAAATCATCTCTCCTCACATCCTGTCAACCCTCATTGCCCAGTGTTTCCCTCAAACACTCATTCATGTGCCCTATTTTCCTTGCCGTCCTCTCTTTTTTGAGTCATCCTTTTCAAACCCCTGTCTCTTCCAATCACTGCATGTTTCTTCTTCTTCGCCCTTTCCCATTTCCCCTTACCATCTTCCTCTCTTTTCCCTCGTCTCAGGCATTATCAGGAGACAGCACTATAAATCCTTCTCTGGGCCGTCTGGTGCTGCAGTGCTTCTGCCCCGCCCTGCACAGCTTGCTGACTGATGGCTTGAAACCCCACCAGAGTGACCTGATTGCTGGCAGAAGACCAAACTCTGCCTGGGGTCTGGTCCAGACCACAACAAAAACAGGTAGAATGCTACACATTAAAAATTTGAACAGAAAGAAGCAGTTTTTATTGTTTCTGTGGACATTTTGCCCAAACATCAATCAGTACTTGCTTTTATTGTCGAAAATGCTGAGTAAAGTGAACTAAAGACGTGGATATAGACTGGTTTTATGAGCGACTAGCTTCACAGAATTTTTTCATTCACCTCTCTAAGTTCATTCTCGTCTTTTTCCTCTCTTTTATCCTTTTCTTGTAAACCAATTTTTCAAGGTCCTAAAACCCAAGCCTTGTTCAACCTATATGTGCGAGTTGGCGAGCTTCCCCAACTCAGACAGAGCAAACACAGGTTCAACGCATTCCTCCTTGGCCTACTGAAGTAAGAATGCCTTTTTTTATTCTCTAATCCCTACTTGAAGATTTGAAAGGGTTCAAACTACTGGTTTAAAATTCATGTTAATTAATTAATAAAGCTGCTCATAATTGATATATTTTTATGCTTTGTGTTTTTTATGTCTTATGTTTTAAAATGTGAGGAATGATTGTACATGTCTGCCGTAAACCAAATTGCCTTCTTGAAGAGCAAATTAATAAAGTGAAGTAATTAATTGCTTCACTCAGCTCCTCTTTGAATTTTCTATTTTCCCTTTTTCTTTAGCACCAAGCTTCTTGACTCTTGGATATCTCACCTTCAGTCTTCCACTGGTAAGGTTCCAGTGCTTCCAGCTCTTGCTGTACTTATAAGCAAGTATGTAAAGTAGTGTAACAGTGATTTCTTTTTATCTCAGATGTTTTGGAGGCCTATTATTATCCCACCGCTTTTATGCGTCTATCACTGAACGCCTGCCAGCCTCTGTTTGAAGAACTGCTCCTTGTGTTGCAACCTCTAAGCCTGCTCACCTTCAACCTCGACTTGCTCTTCCAGCACCACCATTTAGAGCCAGACAGTCACAGGCCAGAGATCCCCAGCCCACCCTTTCAGGAAGCTGGGTTCCAGCAGTCACTGAAGGGAACATCCAAAATCACAGGCAGCAAATACATGGAGAGCCTCACAGAAGTAGATTTTGGAAGTCCAGAACATCCAGTAGCTATAGATACAAAGTCTTCACCCTTTGCCAATCTAAAGAGTGGAGGATCAGGGCCATCTACAAATACAGATGCTGCACCTGTAAAGGCTTGTATGTCTCTCGGTCAAACAAGTCCTCAGCTGTTATGGGTTCAGGAAAAGGAAATTGGAGATTTACCTCCTCCGAATGTTGAAGAGGATAGCTTTGCGCAGCAGGCAGGACAGGTAGTCACACATGCTCTATTGTTCAGTGTTTTTAGTCCATTATAATCGTATAATTATACAAAGCTGACTTGTTTTTTATTTTTATTGTAGGTGATCCAGCAGGGATGGGGGGCTGTGATGCGCTGGGGTGGCCGCCTGAGCCAGAACCTTGCTGATCTGAGTCTGTCTGCAATGAAAAAGGATGAGATTAAGACTGATCTACCAGATCTCCAGGCCCAAGCAGGAAGTGACTACACTACTGTCAACAGCACTCAGGTTCCCTACGGTCTGGGCCGACTGTTTGGAGCCTCTAAAAGCCCCAACAGCCCATCTGGGCACTCACAGTCAACCAGGTCAGCCACTGAAAAGTACAATACTTATGATATGGTACTGTAGTACTGCCACTGACAGGGGCCAGGTCATCATAAGCAACCTGTAACTGTGCTGTTACATGTCAAATTTATTAAAACTATAACGCTTCTCAATTAGAATAAAAAGACTATTCCCTCTTATGATAAAAAAAACAAAATACTTAAAAAACTATGAAAAATACAGACCTGCATGAAAAGAAAAATGTAGATGAAGATAAACTAGAGGTTTATCTGTTCTGGACCTAACTGCTGTATCTAATCTGCATCTGTTATGGCTCCACCTGGCAAAGAAACCTCAGGACCTGCAAAAACATGATTGATTGCAAATGAAAAAAGATGAAGACAAGCAAGATAAGTGGAAACATGACTGCAGCAGTATTTAGCAGATATTGACTAAACACACAACTTCACAGACTAAACTGAAAATGTGCAAAGCAACCTGATGGATTTTAGCAGCACTTTCTTTGAGACTGAGATGAATTTGTAAGTTTGTCCTATGTCTGGCCATGAGGACAATAGTGAAGCACAGAGGAGTATGATGCTTTAGTTCATAGGCACAGTGAGATGACATGTATAAATGGCACCATGAAGGTCTGGCTGATGTGAGAAGTCCTAGGTCTTTAGAAGTTTGGCAGGAGAACATTGCAGTGAGATAGTGATTCAAAGCACAAAGAAAAAAAATTACACGAGAGAGCTTAAAGAGGAAAAAATGACAATCTATAACTTGGCCAAGAATGTAGCCTGAGATGAACCAATAGAGCAACTTGGAGTAGAGGTGGACGACCACAGCTCGTACATTAGATTAAAAAGTAAATAAATGAAAATCTGACTGCTGATTGCTTCATTTATCTTTCTACAGATTTTTAATCCATTATTTTTTTTTCTTTCTGAAGACTCATGATTATGCTTTTGCAGGTCCTAAGGTTATTCTTCACTGGGTGGAGCCATAATACAGACAAGCTTATTAGATGCAGCAATCACACTGTCACTGTTTTTTTCTAGAAATCTTTGCATGACTTGGATCCTCTTTGTCAACAAGGATCGAGTCCTTCATCTAAAATATACAAAGTACGGAAAATGAATCTTTTAAGTGTAGTATCTCAGTATTTAAGCTGCACAGATGTTTGTTCCTCTGAATTCCCATCATTTCTAATGTTATTTATTTGTGTTGTGCAGTTATTGGGGCGTTCCTTCATTTTTAATTAATTTAAATAACAAATTTGAACCACATGAGCTGCACTGGTCTATGACATTATCTTCATGTGATTGCTCCATCTCCTCCGCCCTCCCAGACGTCCTTCTCAGTGGCTAGCTCCTGGTGTTACAGCTTTGACCCGGATGGTGAGCAGCAACTCTGCCCCGATGCTACGAAGGACTCCTGAGCCCCAGAGAGGAAGGGAGCTAGAGTCAGAGAAAGATGACACACTGGATATTAAGGACAAACCCAGACCACTCAGGTACGACAGGCATGAAATAACGAAAATAAATAATAATAATAATAATTCACACAGTTACTATCAGAAAGAATGTTAGGTTTTTACACTTTTTACAGACTTTAGGAATGACTCAGATTGTCTCAAAGATTTAAAGATTTAAAACTTTTAAGTTAAACCTAATGACTCAGACCACAACAGCCTAAACTGACAAAACCAGAAGATGGTGCTATAATCTCAGGTCTGAGTTGCATCGAGACGGTTTTATATGTATAATGACATCCACTTACCCTTTAAAATCTGCCGTGCTAACCTTGATTTGACAATAGAGGAATGCCAAAGTTTAGCTATATGTCATAGGAGCTACACCGTAGCTCCTATGACATATAGTAGCTGGTGTTTGGATAGGTCCAGTGTGAAACTGGATGATTAAGTAAAACGCCATAAATAAATGAGGGCGGTCTCCGTTAATAGCTCCTGACATCATTTTTGTCTTTGATGACTGCAACTGGTGACTCACCTATCTGACTGGTCCTGATTGTGACTCATCCAGTCCCATAATTTGCTGACATTTTTGCTTGTGATCGTTGTATATGTTGTCTCAGGTCCGTTCGAACGCTGTGCGACCACACTGGAACCGGTTCAGAGCTCAGCTTCTGTAAAGGTGAAGAGCTTGTGGTGTTAGCAGGCGTCGATCAAGACTGGATTCGCTGTCGACAGGGAGACAAAGAGGGGCTGGTACCTATCGGATACACCTCCCTCATCATGTGACGTTGGCACTTATAACTGCTGCTCCAAATAAAAGAATAAAGAATAAATACATATTAAATATATATATATATTAGGTGAATATTGAGAGGTTATGGTGAGGTTGCACTACTCTGAAAGGGATATTTCATGCATGGCTTGATTATAGTTTAAGTTGATTGCACCATCTGCTTGGCTTTACTTTCATCAGGAGCAATCTGCAGCCTTCTCCCGTTATGAACATATGGGAGATTTTCCCATCATCGTCCATCCAGTCTGGTAGCATTCAGCTAATGGATTTTAGCAGCAGGAATCCAGCAGATGGTGTGAAATAATGACTTAACTCAAATTTAGACCATCTCACACAAGAAGCCTTTAGATCTTTGTTTGAAGTATCCCTTTAGATGTCTTTTCCTCAATTGTTGTCCTTCTTGTCAGCCCCAGATCTCAGATTGATCAAAGGGGAAATTCTTTGCCGCTGATTTCCGACAGATTTGACCTCTTTGGGATCAGCGGCTGTGTTTTTAAGGAAGCGAGTCGAGAGACTGAATGCAACTACGCCAACTTCTCTCTGTCAGTCAGCTCCAGAGAGTCGTGGCTCACGAGTCATCAAGTGGAGAAGACATGTTAGAGTACTGCGCCGCAGCTCCTGTCGCATACTGCGTATTGATGTAGTGAATTGTAGCTGTGTAGATTTGTGTTCTATTTGACCTTTTCACCCTTATTGACCTCTCAACTTTCTCGCCTGGTTTGTGTGTGTTTCTGCTACTATATTTGACTGTAAAAATATATTTAAAAACTCTATATGTATAGGTAAACAAATTGAGATTGATGCTACTGTAATAGAAAGATAGATAAACAAGAGAAAGAATATAGTGATAAACAGGCAGTGGCAGAAGACTGTGGCTTTATTGTGGGAGTGATCAGAGATAAATGGATTGATCCATCTCTATGTGCAGTTTGCCTCACACATCAAGTGGTTGTTGTACATGCAAAATTATGGATTTATTTTAAGTATGAAATCCAGTAATTTCCCTTTTGCGTGCTTTATGTGTTGCTAATGTCTTGACATAATCATATCATTATTATACATAACTCATACCTTTATGCCTGTATGCATTTGAATGTGCCATGAATGCTTTGAATTAATGAAAAACAAATATATCCCCACAGCTGATAGAAAACAACAGCAATCTGTAGTTAATCTAATAGTAATAACCTCACAAAACTATCCTCAGCTCTTGTTCAACGCTTTCGGAACTGAAATGAATGCAGTGAGAAAATCTCCCATCTTCCCCTCGCACCTCAGCTTCCTCAATCATAACCATTGATGTTAAGGATATTGGTGGAAGTGGTACTTTGGTTCTGATGTTTCTCATATGAAATGTGTTGCTTTGTGTCATATATTTATTAGTTAATCTCTAGATTCTGTATCGATGACTATGCATATGCTGTAATGTTCAACTCTTTTGTTTGCTATTAAGTTGAGATTTGAGTTTGACATCTGAGGCATTAAAGAATAGCTTAGATTATAAAAGTTACTATGTAAAAATACATAATATTTGATTCATCAGGAATATTTTTTTGTTGTCGACAAATCAGGGAAAGCTCAGTTCTTCAAAATTGCCTCGTATTTTTCCGGCGGTGCCGTGTAGCATGGAATCACTGGCACCGTGGCGACAGTCCAGTAGCAGTAAGTCAAACCACTTCTTATGACATCTAAGTTATGATCGCGGTAAAATGCCATCAAATTGATAGTATTAAGAAAAATGTTGATATTCAGATAGAATAATAATTGACTCAAAGCTTTTTTTTTCAATAATGTGATTGAAAACTGTTGATTTATTGGATGTACTATTTATTAAGCTCAAGGCGTGTGAAAGGGACAGCTCTCTAGCTGGGTTCTTTAAGTGAGAGTGTGCACATGTATGAGCGTGAGTGTGGCAGTGAAAGTAGAGATGAGTGTAAACACTTTCTGCTTTTACACCATGTCTGTCAATAAGTTCTGAACCTCCTGCTCCTCTTTTTTCTCTCTCTGGTGTCACGTAGCCTGTAGACATTTCTGTGTCCCACTGTTGCATATAGTTGGGTGCCCATCTAGTGTCAGTCACTGTCCAAATCCTGCATGTGGTTGTTTGTAAATACACCAAATAAAAAAATGAGCTGTATAAACCAAATCTTCTCAGCTGTTTGAGTCACATTTTGCCTCTACACCTCATGTGGAAAATCTCTAAGGAGTTTGAATGTTAAAGTATATAGAGACACTTTATTAACATTCAAGTTTACAAATATGGTTTGGAAAACATTGACTGAATACTGTATTACCGTACTGTATTGTACTGTAATACAAAAAAAAGATTTTGAAGCTTAGCAATGCTTTTTCAAAACCATCTGCTCATTTAAAGTGTGCCCTTGCAACCCTGCACTGGAATAAGTGGGTGCAGAAAGTGGATGGATAAGCTTAAGAATATGAAAACTACAATTTCTTTATAATTTTACTTCTTTACCTTTAGGCATTACTTGACTTTCCTGGTCTTGTGTTGAACCTTCCCCAACTTTCTTTTTCAATATATTGTTTGTATTGCACTCAGAATGAGCATCTTTTTTTTTTTTTTTTTTTTTTCCAAAAAATAAGGTTAATTTTTAACATTACCTATATTGATTTTGTAATTTTTTCAAATCATAGTTAGATTTATTTTATTTTTAAAAAGTGTTTTGCATGTGTTATAGGAACAAATTAAGTTAATAAACTAGTCTTTTGTTAAACACCCACATACTTAACTGCAAATTTCCATCTTTTTTCAAGCTCTTGGGGAATCTTTCAGACATCTCTTACCTCTTTCTCTCGGTTTAAATGTTCCCAGGAGGCTGTCAGATGTTCTGAGGGCCGATAAAATGCAAATATCTCTCCAGAATGAGCTCCACCCCTCCCCCATCTTGTAATCGAGCTCCTTTGATCATGCCTTCCTCCATTGGGGGTCATTATGGAGGACAACACAGATGAAATTTACAATCTAACACCACTAGATAGCACTGTTAGCTCAAGCTGATTAACATTGCTGCAGTACTCCATTCAAAATACACACAAGAGCATGCAGGAGGCCTTGTGGCTTTACACGAAGGATTTCTACGATTTAGTACTAGTAGACATAAAATGCTTTTTATTATTATGGATATAGAGGCAAAAAGTTTGAGCGGACATTCTATGGCATTGAGTTATCACTGTTTTTTGATGTTTTTTTTTTCAGATGCACACCATCAGAGGCAACAGGCAAAGGTTACATATCATGCAAACTAGATAAATAACTCTTTATGTGTACCTTTGCTATAAAGTTAATCATCCACTGGCAATAATGTAGTGCTCTTAGTTTAAAAAAAGGAACGAGGAAAAAATATACATACAGTATGTAAACAGTCAAAGAAATTGCACTTTCTTGGCTTATTATAAAAAGCCACACTACTGAAAGAGAGCAGGAATTTAACACTGGAAAAACTAATTCACTGTCACTGATTGTCTGACCAAAAACAAACGTACTCAGCTAAAAAATAAAGAGACAAAATATGTAACTACAAAAAATCATATACAATCATAGTCACTTGTAAAGAGAAATGTCGGATATATTGGTCAGCTGAATAATTTGTTAAAAATATCTTAGTAAAATGAAAGTGTGATAACTAGCTTTTATGGATAATCCAGATAGTATTGTCATGTATAATACTAGTTTTACACGCTACTGCTGATGGAAGAAAAACAAGTCTCTCTATGTACTGTACATTCACATGAAACTGAAAGCTTACTTCCACTAAGTGGGTTTCCCAGATGCTCTAAAGATGATAACAATCTACGTTTCATTTTTACAGAAAAATAACCTCCAACCCCCAAATATTCACAACAAAAAGAAAAAAATGAACAAAAAAAAAGAACAACAGAAGTTCTTTTATAGTCCTTATCAGAGAAGATATTGCTTTTAAAGACTGTATGAGTTTGCTTAGGTACGCACACAAGACAACATGGCACTTCTACAGAGCATTTGGGGTAAATCAGTTCTAGTTTCCATTCCCTTTCCTCTCTGCTCTCGCCCTCTGAGGACATTCTGATTGTCAATGCTCAGAAGCAAAGAGTGAAACATTCTCAAAGGCAGTCTGAAGTAAACAAAACCACTTTACACACATCCATGTCCCCTCTCTCAGAAGCAATACTGAAAATAGGTAACAATAAACATTTCTGTCATGAATATATTCTGTCCATTTCTATAACAGGCAGCACTCAAGCTGTCCCTTTTTGTTTTGTCGTTTTTTTTCCAAAAATAACCTCTTTCTTAAAACCTAATTAGAAATTCTCTTGCAGCGATGCCAAAATTCCTATTGCTAAGCCCACCCCCTCCCCAGCCTGTTCAGTGGTACATGGCAGACACTGTCTTGTTAAAGTGAAGCAAAACCCCAACACTGTCTCAACAGTTTTTAACTGGCTCACTTCTCTTTATGCCATCTCCCAAAGGTGCAATGTGACTTTGAAAGCTTAACAAGTAAATGAGGGTTCAAATTTGACCTACTTAGGGCCCAGGCTACATTCACGTTCCCCTGGGCTGCTTGTGAGCTCCTTGTCTCTTGGAAACTACGGAGCCAAAATGCTGTGTACCATATATGTCCACTTTCAACCTCCCGTGCAACGTCTGTCTTTCCTGATTTGCTTAAGGTGCCGAAGTAAGAGCAATCAAAGTGTATGTGTGTTTATAGTGTGTCCACTCAGCGTACATACAGTCTTTAGTGTGCTTGTTCATCCAGCACTAGTGCAAATTCATTTCAGCTGGTCTGTTTCTTTCATCCAGGACAGTCTATCTCTGTTTCTCTCATCTCTCGTTGCTCGGACAAAAGATGTGTTGCCATGGTTTCATGCTTGGTGTGATGCCCTTCAAAGCGCAAGGTCAACAAACTCATCTATCAGTGTGCGAGAAGTCTTTCTTTCATTTTCAGCCGATATCATTTTCCAACTCCCCTTGCTTTTTCTCGCATGTTCTCTGGGGCGCTACTACTGCTGATTGCAGTGCTGTGACATCAGTTGTTGTCCATCTGTCCAGTGGTGGGGCTGGTCCCTTTCTTAGAGCGGTTCCGCCTACATAAAAATAGGATAAATCAGCAAAACTGTGCACACGCTTGTGGATCTCCTGTTTCAGTAGCTGATGCTCCCACTTACCTCCGTCTGTGTTAGCTTATGAATGCTGCAGGGTCAAAAGTAAATCATTCAGCCGTTTCCTCCTCTGTTCTCTGCTGCAGGCCTCTCCTTCCCCTTGTTTTATTTCCTCTCCCTCCTCCTCTTGACTGTTCTGGGTTTTGGTGGGCTGGAGTGAACAAGCATGCACAACTAATTGCAAAAGCAGATTTTTTTTTCTTTTTTATCTTTGCATTGTTAAAAGATTTTCTTTTTATGTGGGTGGTGTTAGGGTATTCAGGTTGTTAACTTACATAGGGACTGGCAGTGAGCGAGCTGGAGGTGTCCTGACTTTTGTGGTGGGGGTCACTGCTGATTACCGTCACCTCCACCCCCACGGACTGATCTAAGGGTCAAGTATTCTGTATGTTAGTAAAGAAAGGAGGTGCAGGCAGAACATTATGTCTTTTACAGACACATCTAATTATGTGTTCTTATTTCCCCTTGATTTTTATCTGCAGTCAGTCTGAGAGTCATTGATGGAAAGTGTGTGGTTTCACTGCTAATGGGGAAAGTTGATGCCTGCCGGGTTCTTGGACACCAGCAGTGGATGACAGAAAAGGGGAAACATTTCTGCAGGCTGCATTCTGTGGTTGGAAAACCACTTAGTTTAAGCTGCTGAGTATGATATGGTGAGACAAGCCAAACATGAGCACAGTAGACACACATACATGCACACACTGAGTATAAGACACAACACTGGACACCAAAAAAAAAAAAAAATCTCACGCAGATGTAGAGTAAAAAAAATTAAATGTGTGAAGTTCAACCACATATGCACAAACACCTACAGAAACAAAAACTAACACACACACTTGCTTCATGGACCTGACTTGATGTGGCTGTCGTCCCCATTGGCTCCATCACAGGACAGACTTTGCGAATCGCCTTCCTCTCCTTCCTCTCCCTCCTCCCTGTCCTCGTCTCTCTCCCTCTCTCTTTCTATCCTCATTTGGATCTGTCGGTCTCTCACGAGCTCCCAGTTCCTCACGAGGAACACGTGGTGTTTTACTACAAAGCTCCTGGCCCAGCAAACAAGAAGAGACATCAGTTGCGGGTGCAGTTGCAGTGCATCAAGTTTACTATGAAACGTGAAAATCCATACCTCTCACTGCTGGTCAGAGGCTCCATGTCGAGGTGTGGGAAAAGGCTGGTAATGTCACTGGAGCTCTCCTCCTGTGTGGTAAAAAGGACACATTGAGATGCATGGGAATTTTACAGGGCAAATTATCAAACCTCAATTAGAACAAAACAACTTTAAGCTGCAAAACTCACCACTGTCTGCAGGGAAGATGCAGTCCTCTCTTTCATGCGGCCTGAGTGAATTAGATATACAGTATGATAAGTCACTAAAACAGAAATTAAAAATTACAGTAACACATCTAATGATGGTAACTCACAGTAACGTCGTTTCCTCTTCAGGGGAACAGCAGGCTGCCGGTAAAGCTATAGGCAAATACCATGAGAATTACATCAATTAAATCACTTTGAACAGCTACACTTTTTTTAATGCTTCCAACTCACTGATTTTGTGTTACTGAGCCCAACTGTACCTGGTTGTGCTGCCACAGCCACATTACATCATAGGGCAGCTGAAAATGAATTCTCTTTAGCCTCAAGTACTTTCCTGGAGAAGATAAAGGGAGTTTGAAACAAAGATTGCAGTAATAATTAACCATCAGCAGTGTTATGATATTCTTCTCTACGCACCAACATGTATAGGAGCAGGTAAAAGACTGTACTCATGCTCCCCTGGGGTGTACTCCATACTCTCGCTGCAGTTCTTCTGGGAGTGGGAGGGGGGACTATGGAAGGCAAAATAAATAAACTAATAAAGCCATGGAAAAAACATGTTACAGCAATGTTTTTTTAGAAGTTTCCTTCAACTCACTCTGTAGTTTTGTAATCATCAGAGTAAAGCCCTGCCTTCAGAAACTTCTTCCAGGGAGGACCATCAGCTCTCTCTTCTCTCTGGATGGTTAGAGACTGGAAGGAGGCCTGGTCAACATCTGACTGACATTCAGGGGGGTTGTCACACTCAGTTTTATCCATGTTGAGACTAAAAGGAAAGCACAAAAAGAGAGGTAGAATGATAGAGAGGAAATAGAGAAAGAAAGAGACGGCACTGGTTTAGCACACAGTGCTGAAAACAATGGGTTAATATAAAAGTAGTGAGTGGTTGTATTGAATATTCAAGTCAACCAGCTCTGGTGTTTACCTCTGATGACAAGATGAGTCACCATGTTTTCTCTTCCGTCCTCTCTTCCTCTTTGCCTGCAACTCCAGTTCTGTCACCTGCTGTATCATGTTGCCCCCTCCTCTCTCTGCCACTGTTTCTTCTCTTTTCCCTCCCACTTCTCTCCCATCTCTGTTGTGGCTGCGTGCTGACAAGAGGTCAGCTGATGACATGGACGGAGTTGCAGAAGAGCGATTGGGAGAGGGTGAGGGCAGTGGGTGTTTCCTGGGTCGTCCTGGCCCTCTTTTGTTTTTCACCGCCACATTGTCTGAAGTTGGCACACTTTTCTGTTGCCCACGGCTCCTCGAGTCACCTTGTAAACCTGCAGTCATTGAAGAAAGCAGGAGGGAGATGGTGAGGCAGACAGAGTTGGGGAGGGGGCAGGGGGTGTGAGTGGAGGAGAGGAAATGAGACAGATGTGGATCAGTGATTGAGCCAGCAGGAGGTGTGAGGTGAGGGCAGTCCAGGCTGAGTCATGCGGATGGACCACAGATTAGGTGAGTCACAACATTTCCTCTGACCAGATCACTTCTGGGAAATGCATTAAAAAGTGATTTATGAGATGAATACACACATACAAACACACACAACAAACACAGTGAAGCGTGCATAGCTTTTAACTGAGGATGTACTCATATGCACCCTTCCACACTATTTGTTTTGCACATTCAAAGTGCAACACAAATCTGGGAATGCAGAGCAGACAAAATAAGAAATAAAATGTTTTGTAATATATTTTACTTCAAAACACATTTTGTTCAATACAGAATAAACACATTCAACTTCTTTCAAAAAATTTTCCTTCACAAACTCTCTTTGCCCTGCTTCTGACCTCCTTCCTGTTCCTTCATCCTACCCTCCTGAGGTCATCCATCTTTTTGTTCCATTTTCCACAGCTCCTGACAAGACTGACCACTCTTTCCTTATTGGATTTTTCCAAGTCAAATAGGCCCTGTTGGCCAGCAGTGAGGAATAGGCCAAGCTTTAAATAGCCAATGTAGTGGTTAACTAATGACTGTGTTCACTGAGCAGCCTTGGGCCGCGACAGTGTGCGGTTCAGTGCACACCAGGAAGATTTCAAAGATTTTCTAGCAGATTCCCCTCAAGACGCTGCCTTCCAGCTAGAACAAAATTCTTAAAAATTCTTCCAGGAGTGGCTGCAGAGTAGTTCTGTGTGTCTGCCACCACCCCTGCACAGCAGAGTGAGTCTGAAACTGGCTATAAAAAGAATGGAGTCTGATTTCTTCTTATACACCCTCTAGGCTTTTATGTGTGGCTCAACAACACCTGGGAAAAAGCAGTGCTGTCACTATAATGGGAAGACTATCTGTGGCAAAGTTTCATCTCCACATTGGGCAAATAAAGGAAATCTGTCAAACTGTGCTATTGAAAAAAGGCTCTCAGCATAAACCTATTATCTCAGCTAGCTGTCATAATTTGGTGGCTATTGTCATATTTCAGTGGTGTTAAAGTTTTTTTTTTTTATCTAGATTACTGTCATTATTCGATATATACTCACATTTTCTGCCAAAGAAGCAATCACAGCACACAGCTGTGCATACATAGAGCTCGAACAGCAATGCTTTCAATTGAGATTTTTGTAGCATTCATCAGCAAACAGTTTCTAGCCAGAAAAATATGATCATGCTAAAATAGCTTCCTTCTGAGCGACAGACCTGTCAGTCATCACACATTTACATGCTTACTGATCATATTATTCATGCATCCTCACCTGCCTCCCTCCGCTCTGTCCATGCTGGTTCATCTCTCCTCCACGACCCCTCTCCACTTCCTGGATTCCTACCAAACAATCCACTCCTCAAACCCCGCCCCCCTGTTGCCATGGCAGCAAAAGTGAACAAGTTGGTATGTGACGGAGGTGTGGACGTCTCGTATAGGTGAGACTCATGAGCATCCTCGTCATCTTCATCGTCCTCATCTGATACTGTCAGTCTTCCTGCTAGCTGGTCGCCAGTGAAGCCTCTCCAGCTGGGGTTTGAGTTCCCAAATGCTGGGCTACCAAGGTTTCCAAATTTTGTCAAGCTCTGGCCCAAGCCACCCCAGCCGCCTCCAAATGAAGACAGGTGAGAAGAACCCAGCCCCAGTGAGGTGAGAGATGTATGTTTGTACCTCTCTGCTGAAGATGAGGAGGAGGAGGAAGCAGTGGTAGAGAATGGAATGTTTCCATTCTGACGTAACCAGGGTGATTCTTTAGACAGCATATTCCCTGATCCTCTTGCAGCTTTCCTTCTTCCTTCTCCTTGCCCCAAAATGAACCCTGACCGTCCTTTTGAACCAGCCAACATCTCTGGTTCCTCCTCGTCCTCATGTAACTCCTCTTTATCATCCACATCTCGCTCACAGTGCCTGTGGCGATGTTTATGTTTGTGTTTGTGTTCATTCCTCCCACAGCCACAAGAGAGGCTGGATGTGAACCCAGAGCCTCCTCCTCTGCTTCCTCCCCCTAGATCTCCCTCGACCTCTCCCCCTAAAGCTCCCTCCCTTAGCAACCTACTCCTCCGCCGGTGGAATCTGGCTGGGTTGAGGAAGAAGTGAGCGTGATGAGGTTGATGGGGGGCATACTGGTGAGGGGGTGGAAGTGGGTAAGAAGCAGGGAGGTGGTGGTAGAGTGTTGGGGGCACTGGGTGATAGCTGCTATAAAACCCCACATTTTCAATTGTTTCCTGAAACTTTGATGGACAGCCACACTGCCTGCTCTCTGGCTTCCTGTTGCAGTGGCAGGGGTAATAAGACTGTGGGGTGAAGGAGTGGTTGGCAGAAAAAGATGATGGGTGAGGCGAATAGAAGCCATTTAGATTGATCCTGAATATGTTAGAGCGGAGGGAATGAGAGGAGGAATGGTGTCGCCTTCCTCCAGCAGCACTCCCATCAAACCCCTGACCCAGTCCTACCCTCGCCCAGCTTCTCCGGCCGATGTGGATCTCATTAAACTGAGCAATCAGATCATCTAGCTCTGCCAGAAACTCTGGATCCTGCATGAGCAGCTGCTGGTGCTTCTTCTTATGTTTATTTTTCTGCCTCTTCAAAGCAGTGTGCCCAACGCAAGGATAATAGTCCGTGTGAGTGCACTTGTTGTGTCCCGGACAGGGGCAAGGACACAAGCAGGTGTAGGAAGAGGAACAGTCATAATCCCTTTGCCTATGCCGGTGTCTGTCTCTGTGCCGCTCCCCGATGTTTGAACTACTCAGAGGGTTTGTGTGCCTAGGCATATGAGCGAGGGGGGATGAGACTGGTGAAGGTCGGTCTACAAGAGAAGAAGATAGTCTTTGACCCCCTAGAATCACCCCTGACCCCTGACCCAACCTCAGCATTCCTCGAGCTCCCCTCATCTCCCCTCGCTCTGAGACACTGTTGTTATCTGTCCCAATCCCGCTGTCACTGGGCAGTGTCTCATCGCTGTGTGACTCACTCCTGGGGGAGGGGGTGGCTTCTTTCAAGTGCCCGGGAGAGCCAGGTGTGTGATGGACTGGAGGGGTGGCACAGGAGAGCTTACATGACGACTGGTGGAAAGGGAAGTGATGCCTTCCCTGACATGGACAACTCTTCTTCACAAAGGGGGAGAGGGATGAAGAGGAGGGAGGACGGGGGGATGTGCAGGAGGAGGATGGGGAAGGGAGGGAGAAAGGGTGAGAAAAAAGGAGGGAAGGTGTCGGTTCTGTGAGGCTGCCTTCGCTGTAAGGGCTCTGGGCTCCACTGGAGTGGGTAAGAGATGGGGAAGGAAAGGGATGAGAGGGAGGATGCTGTGGTTGGTTAGATGCGAAGAGAGATGTTTCAGAGGAAGTGGTAAACAGAGATAGTTGAGTGGAGTTTTGAGACCTGGAATTTAGGTAAGCTGTTTGAGATTTAGGCTTGCGTCCTCGTCTCTTGCCCATGTAGATGGTCCCTCTCTTGCTCACATTGATTTGAGGGCCCAGCTTGCTCCCAAATGAGGAAGACAGGGCTGAAAGTGTGTGTACTGTTGTAGCTTCAATCGATTTACACATTCTCAAAGAGGTTTTCCCGTCTGCTGCCTCGCCTCCCTTTCCCTCCTTTCCTACATAACCAGACAGAATAGCTTTATGAAGTCTTCTTTTCTTTCTTTTCTTCATCTCATTAATCAGTCTCCTTATCTTTAGCTGCCGATTCCCCTTTTCAGGAGGAGAAAAATCTTTACTCCTTTCCATGTGATCTGTGCGATTCAGTGCATCTCCACTCTGGTCCTCAAGAAAGTGGCGTTTGGGAGGACGGCCACGCTTCTTGGGGCTGGATTTAGACTGAGCAGCACACTGCAGGACTGGACTTGGCTCTAGCACAGGGGCTGTTTGAACTCGATCGCACCCCAGATGAGGCACCTCAGTTGGGATATCCGTTGGTGAAAGTCGAGGGGGAGGCTCATCTATACTTGAGCTGTGAGATTTTGGTCGACCCCTTTTTCGAATAGTGTTTACAGGGACTCTGGATGCAGAGGGGCTTGAATCGGATGTAAGTTGATCCTGCTTTGGAGTTGGAGGTTTGACTCCAGAAGACAGAGGAGAGGAGCTGCTGAATAAAGAGCTAGACTGTGCTGGGTCTGACTCGTCAGTCTGCTGAATTGGGGCTTTGGCAGGAAGGAGCGTCTTGGTGATTTGGGGGAAACTTTGAAAAGAATTATGTAGAGAATCCGAAGGGGATTCCTGATTTTCCAACCTCTGAGCACGGTGCACCAGCTTGGTCCAGCTGGGCCTTCTGGCTTTGCGTTTCTTGAGCGGTCGGCTGTCCTGCTCAGGGGGCGATGAAGGGGGAGAAATGGGAGCATGGGCAGAAGGCATGGGCAAAGGGGGAGGAGCAGAAGAAATAGAGTGGGTTGGAGGCACAGTTGGATGTCTTGAGATGTCTTGTTCTTTTGATTTACTGGTATCACCTGTTGTTGCTGGTTCCGCTTGTTTTGCTGGCTTGCAACTGTCATTTGTCTTCTCTTTCTCGTCTAATCTGCTAGGATTCACTGCTTTACAGGTTTTATCTAGTTTAACATTACCAGCTGTTTCACTGCATTTTGTATTATTATCTTCAGCTTTCTGTCTGTCTGGACTGAGCTTTTCTTTTCTTTTCTCAGACTGTAGTTCATCCCTCCTTGAATCATCACATCTGTGTTTGTCATCCTTTTCTTTACTATGTCTTGGTTTTCCATCCTTCCCCTTCTCCTTTTTCTTCTTCTTGACTTCTTCATTTCTGCTCTCACTTTTTGTTCTATCAGCATCCAGTCTATCTCGCTTAGATTTTTTATCTCTCCTTTTCTCTTTCTTAGCTTTCTTCTCTTTCTTTTTCTCTGGTAGGGGCTGTAGAGATGGATCCTGGCCTTGCAATTGAGCAGGGGAGAGATCCACAGTGGAGGATGACTGTTGCTTAGGGGTAACTGGGTGATAAGAGGGAGAGTCTGCAGAGCTGGAGGAGCCTGGAAGCCTTGTTGAGGAGTTCATGGAAGAAACAGAGGAGATACTGCTTTGTTTTCCAACTTTGTTTTTCGATGAGCTTGAAGTACCAATGATGTTTGCAGAGCTTCTCCCATTTGATAGTCCCTTCTGTTTGGCTGTCTGAACCAAACCATTATGTTTCTTGGAGCTTTTCCCATCATTCCTGGTTTCCAGTGCGGAAACTGTCTGCATGCACGGGGTGGACGGAGTGGTTGAGGCTGTTGGGTCTGCTGTGGGCGAGCAAGATTTGGGTCCTGCAGGGACAGGCTGGCCATTGACACTTAAAACCTTGTCTTTCTTCACTTTCTCTGATGAGCTATTTGAATTCTCCTCTGCCTTATCGGCCAGCTTGACAGGAACCTGGGGAATGCAAACACGCAAGCTCTGTCACACAAGGCAAAGGCTTTGACATCCATTAGTTTACTGTTGACAACAGTGAGGTACGAGAGGAAAGAGACAGTAACTGAAATGCTTTTGTTATTGTCTGCCCATTAAAAGAGTACGAGAATAAAATGACTCAATCGGGCAGAGAAATGAGGGCATACTGAGAAGAAGAAGAGAGTGAGGTGATGGAAACAGGAATGGGGATGACACAGAAAGGAGAAATACAAAGGCAGAGAAACACAGAAAAAGGAGTGGGACAGGGACATAGGAGGGAGTGAAAGATAAATGAGAGCAGGTAGAGAAAATAGGGGATTTAAAAATAGAATAGAGGGACAGATATAGAGAGCCAAGCAGAGAGTGAAAGAGAGTGGGAAAGTGTTGCTATTGGTAGTTATAAATTGTCACTAATACCAATGAGAAGGCTTGGCTTTCTATACTTGTTCTATAATTTTGCGATGTTGCTGCTTGAGTGGCATTTTAGCAGCTAAAGCTATAAGCTTCCCCTTGGGTGATTAGCATAAGGACTGATGGACCAATGTTTGTAATAACTCCAAGTGGTTGCTGTGCTGTTGTCCTATTTATAGGTCTGTTAATTCTAATGTGCTGCTTAGGTTTCAGTATTGAGACAATAGCTCATTTTACAAGACAGCGTAAAGCTGGGTGACTTTGCATCATTTAGGCTCATCTATAAGCCTGGGGGTAAACTGTAAAAAAAAAAAAAAAAAAAAAAAAATCAGAGCAACAGCACATGTGCCATTAATAATTGATAAAGACTTTCAGTAAATGCACTTCATGATGCTTTTTCTTTCCTTTTCTCTATTTCAACCTAACGTAGGGGCAGATTGACTGCTTGCAGGTGACAGAAATGAAGCTTTATGTGTGTGAGGTGAATAACCCTCATCCTTCACCTACCTGTTTGACTGTCTTGGTCCCTTGGCTGGTTACGGCAGGGACCGAGGCCGGGGTGGAATCTGTAGTAAATGTTGATGATAACGACAGACTCTGTGCTGACGAGGATGATAATGATGATGTAAGTGGTGGGGAAGCAGCAGATGCAGTTTTTTTGGATGTGGTCTGGACAGCATCCAAGTCTGAGCGTTGCTCTCTGTTTGCTTCGTCTGTGGTAGAGCTGCTTTTACTCTGCTGGCCTTCTCCATCCGCCCTCAGCAGTCCCCCCCTGCCTTGTCTCTGATAGGTCCTGATGGTGGGCTTGCAAACGTAGCTCTCCAAAATCTTGGGCGGTTTTTTGGTGCGCTTGGCTTCAAGTCCAATCCGGACTCGTACATTTCCCTCAGGGCAGCTCGCCTCTCTGCCAGAGATCGGAAGCTCTTGCTGCCCTATGCTTCCACAACGCCCCTCGATGAGCAGCTCCAAAACTGTCCCCTTGTCTCCTTCCCTCTTTTTTCCTGCTCCTCTTTTCTCCTCCTCTTTTTTCCCCACACTGCCATTCTCCACCTCCCCTCTCCTCTTCTTCTCTGGCACTTGGTCCGGCTCAGAGTTTTCAGGTGCAGAAGCTGGGTCCAGTGTGGAGGTGGTGGTTGGAGGGGTTCCCCCCTTCACTCTCTGTTCCATCAGAGAAGTCAGGGGGGAGAAGCAGGGTGTTGTTGGGGTCCCAGTATAACACTTTTAAATCAGCTTTGTCGGGCTGGTGGGGTGAAAGGTGGAGAGCAGAATGCAGGAGTAGATCAGAGGGTTACAAAAATAGATCCTTTAACGGTCCAAGTATGGTTGGGTGCTTTCATACAGAAAGGGAAGGTCTCTCTCTTGTCCTGTAGGCGTTAGCCGAGTAAATCTGAAGCAGAAAGAGAGGCAAAGAGACGACAAAAACACAGAGAGGCTGTGATTAGTCATTTCAGTGAGCTCAGATGCTGAATCGCAACAGTACAGGAATTGAAGGGAAAGTCCCCTTGCTGCAGGCAGCTGTAGAGAGGTGCTAAAGTCTGTGTCCACAGAGATGATCTCATCATACAGAAAACCCAGGAGTCCAATCAAAGTCGTAGATTCCCAGAATGTCTGCACTAACTGGAAGACTTACTCACATTCTCCAAAAACGGCTTTGGCAAGTTTTCTTAAAAATCAGCAAATAATGATACCTCTGAAAGCCAGCCAACTCTCCTTAAACCTGTCCACTTATACTGATGTTCTAATCCTTAGTGTACCTCTCTCCAAATCAATATATCAGTCAATCAGCTCCTGACTAATTCAAACACTTGATCCAGTCTCCTCCCCTCCTCTCCCCAGTGTCTTTGCGCCTTCTGTTCTCAGCTACTCCCACAAGCACTTCTCCTCCCACCCTTCCCACTGCTGTACTTTCTTTTCTCTCTGAAACTCCCTTTTTCATGTTTGGCTGTAAGCTTTTTTATGCATTCTCTATTAGTCCCATCCTCTCTCTTCCCCTCTCTACAGACCACACAGTAAAATAGTCAACTCACACACTGTGTAGATGTTAATAAGAACCATATTTCCTCCTCCGAGTTGTTCTTTTCCTCCTCACCAGCCTAAATCCCTCCATTCACAGTGCAACCATTCCCCTCCTCCCCTTTCAGTAGTGGTAACACAAATCCGTAGGAAAGGGTAAAACTTATTTTTGGAAAGGAGTGCAAATTCCTCCTCCTCCCATTGCTTCCTTCAAGTCAAGTAAGCTTTTCATTGACCCCATTGTAAATGGATTTTTAATGTAACATTACAGAAGAGAAACACACCCTAAAATAACATTCTTCTCACTAGAGAAACTTTCACTCTCACTCAAACTGTGCCCAGACGATTTAGTATTGCAGCATCTTCTGTTATGCTTCCTTTATTATTTTCTATCTTTCATTAAGGGACATACTCACTCATTTTCTAATAAAACACACCCTGCCTTTCTTATAAGAGCCTCTTGTGAAAAGCTCATCTGTCTCTCAACATGCCAAACTGCCCCCTTAAACTTACAAGCGCATCTCAGATAATGTTTTCATTTAAGAGCTCAGTGGGCTATCTCTGCTACCTCTTGGTCCCTCCACACCCAAACCCTTTTCCTTGAATCACACAGAGCACGAATCAACATCTGTTCCCGTAACTGCTCTTATGTAACAGTATTGGAAAACATTTTCAAGGGCAATCCTACTTATAATAAAATAAAAATGAGCAAGGAGGTGGACAGTGGTCATCTTAAATAACTGCAGCCACTTTTCTCTGGAAGCCTGGCATGAATAAGGGAGACAACCAAGTCTGCATGTCCACAACCAAAGGAGCAGATTTCAAACTGAAAAGGGCAAGCCCATTCAGCATCAGTCAACGAGTATACTAATAGCTTTTAGTAGAGCTTTACCTCTCATACATAACTCAAAATTATTCTAACATTAGGGCAGAAGCTATTTCCAGTGACAAGATGATGGGTGGACTTGACACTGTAGTCACGGCGGTTCCTCTGGAGCGCTGAGGCCACGATTAAATCATGATAATGGCCCACAATATTTCCAGCCCATCATCACATCCCGTGACGGCGTTATCATCGATAACTACAACACTACTGTCATCTGCCTGACAACAGCATGAGCACAGTTGGAAATTGGGCCCCAGTGATGGCATCTCCGAAGCCTCGCAGTCTGAGCTGCCACACACACACTCCACCTTTTCAGGGAACTTTCTCACGTGAGTCTCTACTCACATACACTTCCCTCCAGTTAGTGTATTATAAGTGTATAGCTCGAACATTTTGTACCCAGGTCGCAGCTGCGTAGTTTTAAATGATGTTGCTACTGTAGATACAGTATAGACACTGGGGGTGTTACCGCACTGGAACGACCTATCACTGGTTAACTGAAGACGTCAACAGGAGCTTCCTTCACCATAATGACTTTGCGCACCACCTGAAAAGCACCATCTGTCTGATGCTGTCGCACTTACAAATGAAACACTTACGCACGTGTTGTTGTCGTCACTCATAATCTCCGCTATAAAAATTATAAGCGTCCTAAAACATGCACAGCTGCGACCTAAAACTCAACATGGAAGTAGAAGGCTACGTAGTATCAAAATGTGCCTTCAGTTGGTGGTGTTTGTGATGTGGATTAATCCCGAGCCACCTTTTTTTCTCTTCTATCTGTCCTCTGCCAGTCCCCTTGCTGGTGTCAGCAACATTGAAAAAAGAAATATCACCATGCAAGAACAGAGGGGAAACATGGTCAGCAACAAGGCGTAAAATTAGCGCAAAGCGGATGCACAAAATTCTCTTTAACCTGCCGTGCTTTGGGCTCGCTCATGATGACAGGCCTGCACACACTGATACAGACTGCCATGACCATCTGTAATAAGGCTACGTAGGCTACTTACCCGAGAGCGCGTCCCAAAGCCAACTGCGTTTCGGCAGGAGGTGAAGGTGTTGCTGTCCTGCTCTTCTCCTTCGCACCAACAGCAATCCGTCGCTTTTGGTGCATTAGATGTTGCTTTGATTACATAACTAAGGCCAGCGGAGGTTAAAACACCCCCCAAAACCGAGTTTCAGTCCCAACAGAGCGCAGAGCCTACTGTGCAACAACATTAGCGCGGGTGTTTTCATAATCATACAGTCGACAGATCTACGTCGGCGCGTCTCCGCAGCTAGGTGGCGGACTGGTTACACTCACTGGATCTTATTTTGCCCACTTCTATCGGGGAAAGTTACATCGCTCCCGCCAGTTCTAATGGCTTGTCTCGCTCTCTTATGCATTCAAGCTGTCAGGAGGACGGAGCGAAAGCTGCAATTTTGCGTATGTGTGTCTGTGTGTGCGCGCAGGGGTACAGGCTGACGGTGCAGAGGGGCTGGTTGGTGGATGTGCGGGAATGTAATTGCGTGGCCATTTTCATGTGGCCAGAGGAGGAGATAAAACGGCGAATACAGCACAGGATCTCACTGCGGTTCATAATAGGCGATCGGGGAGGGCTGTTTAGGTGCTTAATAAAATGGCGACGACTTGGCTGAAGTAGGCTGCTGGTAGGGTTTGGGGAGCAGCTCAGAAGTTGCAGTGCGTCATGTGAGATGAGATTCAGCACACACTGGAGGGGGAGGCAGATGGGCCATAAACACTTTTTTGAAAAGTTAACACGAGAGCTGTTTAGCATTCATCAGTTAAACATAACACCCCAATCTAGTGTTTGTCCCAGACTCACATGGACGAGACAAAACATTTTATGCTTAATCTTAAACATAAAGCAGTTGGTGTTAAAACACCATTATGAACTTGAGATATAGGACTACCAATGTTTTGTAATATTAAAGTTATTATTACAGTTTTGAGGTAGTAACCGTAATGTAATTTGTAGGTCCATACAATATAATAAAATGGCTAATTGTGAGCCATTCACATACAGGAACAATTTTGGAGCCTTGTTGGTTCCCATTGCTGGTCTTTGTAAGCCACGGGGCCAGAATGATTAGTCAAAACGTCATAACTGCCTTCAGTGTTTTTAAGATTTGGTTGAATTCCTTGAGTGAAACCAGCTGCTTAAGTTTAACTTGATTTTTCATTTGATTCCAAGTACAAGATGCAATATATTTAAATGCCCCTTTCCCCAATTTAAGATGGGCTTTATGGGGATATAAAATGAACAATTTGTAACGAAGACAATAACTTTTCCTTAAAAAAATGTTGCTGATAAGTTGGGAGCAGACATAGAATAGCTTGATCAATGAGAATACACCAGCATTTATGTCTATATATAAAAGAGATAAAAGAGAACATCTGAGCTGAGTCTGCAATGAGCAGTGGTGTATAAGGGTTTTAAGGTTTGTGATTGTGCTCCATGATAAACAGTATCCATGCACAGCACAGTAGCACACACATGAATAACATTGCCAAATCCAGGACAGTCGATAAAGTGCAGATAACAGCTCTCTTTGTGGCCATAAATAAGAGACAAAACTTTCTAAAGAAAAGAAAAATACCTTTATTTATTCATTTTTGTTTGAGTTCTGTTTTGCTTTAGTCCAGAATGCTAGCAATGTGAGGAACTTGGATTCCTAAGTATTTGTATTGAGGTATAGACTCAACTGAACCCTTGACCTCTTCACATATCTACTGTATTTTTGCTGATTGCATGCAAGCAGGTCATTCTGAGAGACATTTAGCCTCTTTTTGTATGCTTTTTAAATTATTGGTTACTTGCCATTCTTGGTATATCACAATGTGTTACATTTTATTAAAGCAAACAGTGATTATGTATGTATATATATATATATATATATATATATATATATATATATATATATATATATATATATTTATATATAGGACAACACACATTTGTGATCATTTAATTTATATGGTTGACAAGTTTTTCTTTTCTGGTAGGAGATGCACTGGACAACTCTGACACCGATCAGGCTTCATCCAATGACAATGGGACTCTCACTGAAGAGATGGAGCAGCATGTACCAAGCCAAGACTTTGTTTCAGATGGATTACCCACCACCTTAAACACTAAACACTCCTGTTAATGTAATTGAAGATGTGCCAAGCAGACACATCTACACCATGAAGAGGACATATCTGATGATGATGATGATGTCATCACCGATCCAGACTGTGCCCCATTCTGTGATGATTCCTCTGCCTCTGAAAATGAAGACAGCCTAACTTTGGTGAGAACAGCTGCAGAACAGCAGGATGAGGATGCTGATTTAAACAACAGAGTCAAAAGGAAAAGAAATAAACACCCTAGTCCAGCAACATGGAAGCAAAGTGAATCCAAGGAGAAACGACAGAGTAAGGGCTGTTGAAATACGATATTTCTCAGAAGTGTTCCATGAAGGAAAATATTCCATTTTCATTCCACGAAAGGATCAGTGTAATGTTTGTCTTTCATTCAAGCATGGGAATATCAGCAAGGCTGAGTATGATAAACATGTCTCCCAGTAAGATTAAGCGAGGCAAGAGAAATCCCATGGCAAGGATTCTGCAAATAAGGAGAAGTCTGTTTGGACAATGGACTTGCAAGCTGTGCTCTTGTGTCCAAAACCCCAGCCAGCAGCCTGTATTACAAAACAAAACTGCAGGTCCACAAGTTCAATCTTTTAATTTGGGCTTAAAGGAAGGTTACTACTACATTTAGGACAAATGTCAGGACAACCTGGAGGTGAAGCATTTGCACACCTCTGCCACTCTGAAGTCGAGGAGATCATAGTGGGTACAGGTGCCAAATGAGCCAATAGCATGGATAAGAATGTTTCCATGTACTCTGCCAATCCAGGAAGGAAAGTTCCAGGGTCTCCAGTCAATGAAACGTCATGCCAACTGAGCCTCCTCACTTCTTTGGCAATTTGCCACACTTATAGGCATCAGTGAGGAACCCTGTAAAAAAGAAATGAAGGAAGAAGTGATGAGATAAACACTCCGCCTCAGCATCACATTTAGTTTGTTTGCTGGTAATGCTTTATTGTTAACCATGTTGAAGGTTCAAAATGGCTTAAGTCACAAAGGCATGTTAAAAAATTTCCCTAAGTCATTTATTCTTCTCATGTTGAGAGACATTGTTTTAATGTCAGTAGTTATCTATTGTCACAACCATTTGGAAGAAATTGCTAATAAATGTAATATATTCAACATTTTGTTCATATTTTATGTGGGTTTTGTGGAAAAACCTAAAAAATTACATAGGCCATTATTTTAAGAGGGTGTTGCATATAAGTATTCTTCTAGAATAGTTCTCCAGGCTTTTTGATGGACACTCAAAAGCTCATCTTTGGATGGTAGTTATCTTTGGTTCTGTAACAAAATAACACCAAACTGCTTAAATCATGTTGAAGTTCAGGTTCTGGGATGAATTCAGCACTCCAAAAGACCTGTTGCCACTGATTTTCAGTCTTGTTCTTGTGCAGTCTGGCATATGTCAGTCTTTTTCTGATTTTTACCTTCCTTAAGAATGACTTCTTAACAACCACATTTCCATGAAGACAATATCTGATGCTGTGTTGGTGAACAGAGGTACTAGATACATCTCTTGGGTCCTGTGTCAGGTCCTGTGCTGGATTTTTTTTTTTTGCTATTTCTTAATTATGTAATTTTAAGATGCTGTTATACATTTTTGTTGAAACAACTGAAAAAAATGGGAGGGTGGAATATGTGTAACACATTGTAATAAAGTACCTAAAATACTATTTAAAATGGGTTCTTTGCTGACTTATCTTCTATGTTAGACACAACAGAGGTTGAACCCTTCTCTTAGATGTATAAATAATTCATAGGTCAGTGTCTTATCAGTTGTTACCTTTAAAAAAGACAAAATAAAGGAATACAATTCAACCAGGAATGGTCAAGTAAGAGGACTCAACTGAAAATGAATGAAAATGCAGCATGGGAGGAAAAAATACTTTGAAAGACCTTCAGAAAACCAGGATAACTACTTTTATAGACCACTTTGAAGATCAGGCTAAAAGAACATATGGCTTCTTTGAGGCAAAATATAAAAACATTAGTTGTGGCTCCAGACATTTGGACTGTACTGTAATTATTATATGCATTTGTGTGTTTACGTATTCTTAGAACAGTGATTGTTCACTTATTTTAATGAGACTTTTTAAGAAGTTACTAATTCTACTCATCACTTGATGGGGTTTTATTTCTTAGAAAGACAAGTTTATCTTTCTTCTCTTTGTTTGATCTGAATAAAACAAACAAAACACTATTAAAATGCACATTTTTCAAAAGGCAGCGTTTTGTGTTTTGATCATAATTCTAAGTGCTCAAACCTTCTGTTAAGATATCAAAACTATCAGTTGAAAAAGGAATAATATTTCAGATCTGTATTGTCATTACGCAAGCACAATGAAATTTTAAATTATCGGCGTAAACACACTAATAATTAAGTATTAAATAACACATTATTAGTAATAAAGTACCTAAAATACAATTTAAAATTGGTTCTTTGTTAACTTGTCTTCTATGTTAGACATATATTTACATAAAATGAGAAAGAATAATAGCACACATTTAGAAACTTTCGTTTTAAACTATACATTGGGATGTTAGAAAGTTGTGATGTCAAAACATGTAAACTAGGCCTATAAAATGCCAAGTTGCCATATGTAATGCTATATCAACTGAGATTTCATCTGTTGGTTTACAAAATCAAGTCTAACTTAAAGCCTTTAAATGGTCATTTTTGCTTTCACCATCTTGTTCTTTTAAATTTGCATTTTAAGACTCTTAAACTGAAACTTTAAAACTGGAAATCATAGCTAAGAGACTTTAAAATACACAACAGTTGCAAATTAGTGGAAACATGCAAGTAAATTTCTGTAAAAATAAATGGCACACACTACCATGACAATAGAGGCATTATTGGATAAAATGTTATAGCCTACATTGGTTAACCCCTCTACAACTACTACACCTCTGATGGTTGACTGAGCTCATAAATTTGAAAGTATGTATGGTTTTAGTTAGTGATTCAGACCAAAACAACAAAAGTGCCCAAAATCTTGTATAATTTCATTAAAACATTATGTGTTTGTTGCTTTTAGAATCTCCACCCTGAACACATTGCTCTGCACACTCACAATGTTTCCCAAACTGTCGTAAATCTGACATTATTCATTATTATTAGAGGAAAATTTAGCCAAACGCTGTTAAAACTCAATTTTCCACATGTGTCGTCACTATGGTTGTACGATCTAATTGGCTAATGACGACAATAGGTCACTTCCTGTAATGCGTGATGGCGTTGTCCATGACATATCTGGCACGTTGACTTCGACTGGGGATGTGCATGCTAATATCTCTGCGAGCTAAACTAGAGGTTTTATTTGTAGATAAGTAAGTAGACATTTTCACCACGCAATATTTGACGAACTGAGCCGCAGGTGAGCAGCTCTTCCAGCCCACACAGCTCTCTGTTTTGATGTTACAGGGAGCTACAGCTAGCTGTTAGCTAAGTGTTTACGCAAGGTTACAGGACACTGCAGTTCAGGGTTGTGTTATGTTCGCTTTGATCCCAAAATATTTCTGAAATGTGACCGTGATTCACAGTGGCTGTTGTGTTTCAGGTCATGGCCCTTCACAGACTTACCCTCAGGCTACGACCAATAGTAAGATCGATCTTTAATGCGTTCTTAAGCTCAATTTCAGTAATTGCATCACCATAACCTGAACAGTTTGTTCTACGTTATCCCTTTTGAATATTTCTGATATATTTAAAGTGTGAAGTTTTGAATAGGGGAGATTGAATAAATTGACATGAATTGAATAAGTGTTTTACCTTCGAGCTGTTGTGTTGCAGGTAACACATATAAGGCCTCTTCATACCAGTGGATGTGGTCAGCAGCAGGAGGCTGTGGCTGTGCAGCCAGAGCCAGATTCCTCCTCAGTCTTCAGGACACAGGAGAGCGATCCGGTATCAGAAGCTGGCTTATAATGGGATTCAAATCAGGCTCTTGGATTGATGTCATTTGGATTAATTTAGACATGCAATTAAAACAAGGCTAGATTGAAAATGGGAAAACTTCAACATAAACATTCACCAAGTCTCAACTGTTAATTAGCCTTTAACAAAGTGATATAACGACACTGCTATTACTGGACCAGCTTTAAATAATTTTGACAGCAGCTTTAAAACCATTTTCTCCCTAAAGACTATTTATAAAAACTGCAGTCTTTATAAATAAATACATCTGAATGTGTTATCAGTTGCTCTCTGCATTTGTAGTTTTATCAATATTAACTAGTGATTTTTGAGTCAGCTTCGGTTGCATGAAGGCAAACCAACCATGTGGAGGCAAAAGATCCAATATAAAATAAAATGTTTTAAATTTGAAAGACAAAGAAATAATGACCAGTCAATGAAGCATTGCCCCTTTTATTTGATATATTTTGTTTGTATTATTATCTAACTGGATACTGTTTTTATTTTGCACTATTGAAGCACTTAAACTGTGTGTCAAAATGTACCATTCAAATATAAATTTAGGTTATGATCTTTTTTTAAATGTCGATCCATAAGCTCACTTTTGTTTTCAGGCTTGTCAGTCAGAGAAACATGTGGGACAGTTCTACACTCTGCCTTCTGCACATGTCCGCCCTCTGTTCCCACATGGCCTCCCCTGGCGCTATCAGCAACAGGCAAGTCTTTCATTGGATGTCAGGGGAAAAAAAAATATGGAGTCAACAAATCACACTTGTCTAATTAGTTACAGTATATGTTGTAAATTGAAAATAAAAATACCTATTTTGGGTAAACATATTAATTCTCATGTCTGGTTCTAGATAAAGACGTTTAATGAAGCCTGCATCATGGTGAGACAACCAGCTCTGGAGGTCATCTCTTACCTGAAGAAAACTGATTACAGCAAACCTGCTCTTAGATATTTGTTCTGTATCCTTCAAACTACATGTGTACAAAGAAAACTGAACACAGTCTTATTTTCTTTATACAGAATAATCCTGTTGTCTTCCTTATTGAGTGTTTTTCAGATGGGTTGAAGGGGACTGGGAAGACAATGTCTCTTTGTCACACAGTTCATTTCTGCTACACACAGGGATGGCTGGTGCTGCATATTCCTGATGGTGAGATAAACACAATCACACATGCCAGATCTTTGGCTGCTGACCAGATAGAACCACACACAGTGATAATGGTAACCCCTCTACATTTCTTGTGTCTTCTGTTCAGCCCACCTCTGGGTGAAGAATTGTAGGGAGCTGCTGCCATCATCCTTTAAGCCTTCACGCTTTGATCAGCCATTAAAAGCCACAGCCTGGTTACGCAACTTCAGAATCACCAATGAACCCTTCCTCTCAAAGGTAAGAACTTGGAAAAGTTTTACAGGCATTAAAAGGCACTGACTGTGGCTTTTTAACATTTTATGGCACATGTTAATGACACTAATATCACCTGAATCTCACCACATATGCAGAAAAGGAAGAGAAATCCAGTTGGTGATTCTTCTCTTTAGCATGTGACTTGTTACTATTACATGATGTAACATTTTAGTAAACAGCTACCTTACTTGTTATATTTAATTAGGTAAATAACTAAGAAAAAAAGTAATCATTGCAGACCGTCTAGGAAAGAAAATATGCTCAGGACTCCCACATGAAATAGATTGGGCAGTTGTGATGCAGCTCTTTGGATGCACTGTATATCTCAAACCTGTAACTTGTATTATAAACTAACATTTTCATGGTGGCAAATAAAAGCCAGCATCCTAAAAGGACTGTAAAGGCAGAAAAGATACAAAAAAGAAACTTCTAATTGTAACTCTGAGAATAAAAGCAAAGCTTTTGCTTTAAAAATGTGAGTCAAGTTTTTAGTCTTGATTTGAAGTTGACAGCTTTTAGTTCAATTTCACTGACAAGTACTTCTGCAGGAAATGAGGTCTTTAAGTTATTTTCTTGATCCACCTCTATTTCTGCTTCAGGAATCAGGGACTAAACAGTTCAGAGGGAGATATGTCTCCCTTTAAGAAATGTCTCTAAATCAGGAGGTAGTAATGTTGAAATTACCAGGAACCTTTACCGAGGTGGGAGTTTAGTGGAGAGGAACAAAGTTAGCATTATATTTCCACCTTTCTGTCTCAGTCATGTCAGGTTTAATATCCACAGTAGTCTATGAAGTTTGTTAAATTTTTAAGCTGCAACGAATCAGTCTGCTTCAATCAGCTGAGAAGATGCAGGGCCCATTAAACACACAATAAAAACATGGAAATAATATACTTCCTTGTCTATTAGGAACTCTGATCACTGCATCAGTGCTGTCTCCTTAGCAACATCAATCATGCTTTAAAAACAAGCTGAGATTGAGAGCAACAAAACATTGATCTTTGATTGTTTCACAGCAAAAGTTTGTAATGCAGAAATAAAAACATCTACAACCATAATTAAAATGTATTACATGGACAGATTTAGGATAAATACAACTGAAGGGCACTTTTGGTTTAACTCTGATCAGCTCTGCACCACTTCATTTATGACTGCTGGGAGGGGGCGATACATTTTGGTAGGCTTAGTCTAATCTACCTGTTATCTCAGACACCAGTTAAAATGCACAGACCCAGAGCTGCCAGAGGCTGTTTAATGCATCTTTTTTATCAAGATAATCAAAATTATTATTTGATGATATTCATATGATCACCATATGCACTCATAATCATCTGATTGCATGAATTACAGTAAATCTGAGAGGAAATTAGCTTTAAATCTTTAAGTGTAATTCTACACCAGATAACCTCCCTCTGCATGTAATTGTCTTCATGCAGTTGACAGACTTAATGTAAACTTTCAATTACTTTTATCAGGAAAGAAATACTGGGAATTTTAAACAAATCCAAAACAGAAATAGTTAAACAGTCCTGTTTCCTTCCCAGATAAAAATAAAGCACCGCTACGTGTGGACAAAGAGGGAGTCCACAGAGGAAGGATGTCTTTTAGGAGAGCTTGTGGATCAGGTGAGTCATCTCACTGTACATCTGTATTTTATTTATTTAAATTAGAGATGTGGTTTTAATCTCTGTCAGGAGTCTTGAAAGTTTTAACTTTCCCATTCTTGGTAGTGATCAATATCCAGTGAGCTGAGCACAATGATGGATCAGCACAATATTGTTGCACCACACACGGACTAATGAGGACAAACAGGAGCAGTGGATTCATATGTAGCCTGTGAATTTCTCTCCTGCCAGTCTTTATCCTCTTCAGTGGTTTTAGTGGGCATGTTTTGTTTTGACTTGCCAGTAAAAGTGTTTTTTATATGTGATTAGAGCAGAAATTGATAAACAGCCATCTGTCTGCCTTGCCTCTCACACACCTCCTGTTTTGTTATCCATAATACAGTTGAACATTCAGAGGCTTAAAATGAAATAAATTGCGCATGAAATTACTCTCTTCTGCTCTGAAACCATCCTACTTACACTTTTTAATTACAATTCAGCTGCTTGCATTATTTCTTCCTTCCACTGGTGTTTGATTTGTCTTCATAATTCACAGTCATCAGGCTTCTGATGGTGTTTTCTTCGCTGCAGGGCATAGCTCGTGTGAAGAGCAGCAGTGATGTAGTGGGGGCGGTGATGAAGGAACTTAGGCTGCAAAGCGGACAACCGGGGGCAAATTTTCGCTTGGCTGTGGCGGTGGATGGTGTCAATGCCCTGTGGGGAAGATCCACCATCAAGAAGGAGGATAGGAGCGCTGTGAGGAAACACATTAACAGTGCTGCTGTGCCTTGAATTCAGTGTTTCATCTTCAGTTGCCACAGATAAAAAGTCTTATGTGACTCATTTTCTCTCTGTCATCAGGTGGATCCAGAAGAACTCACTTTGGTTTATAACCTGAGAAAGCTGATGAAGAATGATTGGGTGAGAAGAATGTGATTGCTGAAAACACCGTTTCTGTAGACTGTTTCAGAAAGTTTTAATAAGTGGCACCTCTCTTGTCTTAGATTGGAGGTGCCATCATCGCCACTCTCTCTCAGACGGGGTCTCTCTACACTTCAAAATCTGCCTACTTGCCTCAAGAGCTGCTTGGAGAGGTCGGAAGGATTTGATTTTATTTCTGTATTTGTTGCGCTCACCTACAGGCTGCTACAGCAGATTAGTCTTTAAATCTCATTTCTAACTTTGGCTCTTTATGGAGCGATTTTGTTGTCCGAAAGCAACTAAACACAGTTTAGCAATATTGCCAGGAATCAAGTTTCCGGCTGTATTTGTAAACAAAAAAAAAAGGTTCTCATGTTCTGTTTAGTACATAAGTGGGATATTTTACACAGTGGAGAAGCATATAAAGGGCGAGCCCCTGTTCTGGTTATTGCTTTCAGGTTTTTCTCTTTTAGTATCACTTTGCCAGCAGACTGAGTTATATCATTTTACAATTTCAGTTATACAGTTATATTTGTCTTATGTCTGCGTGTCACAGAATCATTTCACTAATGGACAAATAAATCCATCACTATCAGTGTCTTCTACTCTCTAATACTTGTTCTTGGCTGAAATTAAAAAATAAGACTCCAAGCAGGATCATGTAACACTCTAATCCTGTGCATAATTTTTTATTATAACTTTTACTTCTTTAGATACTCCAGACTGGGTTTGAACTAGCCTTTTTTTCCACTGTGTTGATCCACTTTTAAAACATGCATTATTGATTGCTCCCCTCTGTGAATCTGAATTTTATAAATATTGATGAATTTGTTTGAATATTCTTTCAAGACCTGTAGTGCACTTAATATCATGCCTGTGTATATTTTTTTTGTTTAATTCAATGTAAAGGAGACTGGCCTTGTGGTCTTAACTGGGCATGATATTAAAAGGGATCATGCTAAACGTTGCTCATTCCTGGAGACAATAGCTTTAATGTGCTGTTCTGCAACTTCCTGTCTGGTTCTTCAGGCGGGGTTTGACAGCATGGATCCATTCATTCCATTGTCGGTGCCCAACTATAGCGAGAAGGAGTTTGAGAGCTGTCACCTCTACTATATGGACCGCCGCTGGCTGCAACATCCACAGAGTAAGTGATGATGATGTTGCTGCTTTGTTATGACATCACAATAATGACATGACAAGGATTTCTCACTGTCTTTGTCTGCTTCCATCAGGTCGAACAGAGGAAGGGAAGAAAGAGCTCGTCTTTTTGTGCAACAGGAATCCATCCATGTTTGACAGAATTTCCAGTTCTTTATGAAGTTACATAAATATTTTTAACACAAAATGAAAATGTAAATGTCACTGCACCAGAATTACATATGCATACAAACATCTGTGTCTTATCCTTTATCCTGCTGTAAATTATAACATGATGTTGCTTTGGTAATAAAATGTAAAAGTACAACTGTGCAGTTTTTCTCTGTTAAAACAAATTAAATCTGTAATTATGATTTATAATATTTGGTAACAACCTTAAAAAACTACTCTAGAGCAATACTGAGCTCTGGCTGCTGTTATACATGCAGATAAGCATGTTCTCCCCCAAAAATGTTAGCTGGATGGCACAATATGCTGCTTTGAAACTGGTATACATTCTTTAGCACGTAGCATCCATTGTCTTCTAAATGAATTTAATTTTTTTTTTCATCAGACCACAGGACAGTTTTCTACTTCACCTTCAGTCCATCCTTAATGAGCATGAGACTACAGGAGGGGGTAACATTTCTGCTTTTTTTTTTTTTTTTTTGTATTTGTATGGTAGAGATTTAAACTTGCATTTGTATATGCAATGAACTATGGTCATTGAATGTGGTTTTCAGAAGCATTTCTTAATCCTAACAGATTTCTGTCACAAAGATGTCACCTTCTAATGCACTGGCACCCGAGGACCTGAAGATTCAGACTGTTCAGCTCTGCTTTAAAACAGATTTACTGATTACATTTAAAAAATTCTCAAGATTTTGTCAGCATTAAATTAGAAATACACAGATAGGCAATAAAAATAGTATTTGTTGTCTTTGTACAAATTTCAGTCAGTAAACCTTTACTGGATTTTGCAATCACTGTATTCCTAATTCCTTCCATGTCTTTTCATTCCTTGCATGAAAAGCACTTTCAATTATCTTGTGCATGACATGCTGTACATATTAACTTTTCTTGCCATACTATAGTACACAATAGGGCAATTGCGTTCCTTTCCAAGATTAATAAAATGTGTAATAAAACAATATTAATGTAGTCAATCAAACTGTATTGGAAACCTGTAAAAACAACTAAAAATGCCGTAAAGAACAAATGAACCTAGAAAACTTTCGCCTGTTTTGGTGATGCAGCACCACCTGGCGGCTGGTGCAGGTTATTGCATGGTTGTTCATGTGACCGTGTTTTCAGTCACATGACCAGTGAAAAAACTACTTCAACCCACATTGGAAGCCGTGATAGCCATAGTGATCGTTGAGTTGACGGGGAACGTAAATACGTGAATCTCACCTTCAGGAAATGCCTGACTTCCGGTCAGAATCTTGTGAGGTGAGATAAGTCTTCTGAGTGAAAAGTGCGCATGTCAGCAGAGGCTGAGGGAACAGCAGCCCGGTCGTTTTTTTTTATTATTTTTTTATTTTTTAAAAACTTCTTTCTAAAGTTTTAGTCTAATTTAGTTTGTCTTCAAATAAGATGGCATTTCCATTGCCACCATCTGTTGTTTTGGTGTTTGTTTTCATCGCATCAGAAGTGATCCTCTGTTCAGGTAAACACAAAGACAATAATGTATTAAGCTGTTGCTGTTTCATCATAAAATACTTCTAACGTTGTGTCTTCTCCCTCTAGGTAGCAATAAATGTGTTGCCAGAAACTTTGGCCATGACTCCGTTGTGTGTGAATGTAATTCTACCTACTGCGACAGTGTTGGGTTGGCCACCCTTCCTCCACTCGGCCATTATTCCTCCTACCTGAGCAGTATAGCAGGCAGCAGGTTGGAGGCCAACCAGGGTCAGGTGCAAGTAAACACAACTGGAGCAGGTGAGCGGAAGAGAAAGACTTTATTTGACTGTCTGTGGTGTTGGTGCACTTCCACTGTTCTTGATATGTTTTCTTCTAGGCCTCAGGTTGACAATCGTTCCCTACCAGAAGTATCAGAGGATCAGGGGATTTGGTGGAGCAATGACAGATGCAGCAGCCATCAACATATTCTCTCTTTCTGATGGTGCACGAGAGCAGCTGCTGCGCCAGTACTTCTCAAATGAAGGTACATTATATAAACTGAAATATGTTGCCTGTATCCAGAGAATAGACCCCATCCCTTTGCAATTCACGGCTTTTTCAGTGGTTGAAAGATTCCCTTTCCAATGGAGACCTGATTCAGGTAGAAGAATGCAACTTCAGTCAATAAAACAATACTAAAAAGTAAGAAAGGTGAACGAGAGGTTGCGAAACAGTTTTAAGTGTTACAAAAACTACAAGGAGCTAAAACAAGTAGATTTTTTATGAGCTCAAGGGTTTTAGTTTGTTCAGATTTCATTGCAAAGGTGTTTCTTCTAATTACAGTAGAAATGCATGAGCTCATTTTTTCTGGAAAACTTATGTCCTGCCCAGTTATATCCCTAATAAGCATCAAGAAATAATTGAAAACAGACTACAATAATATCTTCACTCATATGCAAGAAACAGTTAGAGATGATATAAGCTTTGCGGGATGGTTTATTAACCACTAGTCATTACATGATAGTAGGCTAAATAAAGGAGTGGTCTTATGCTGTCTTTAAATGGAGCTTGTGAACTCAAAGCTTTCCAAAAACATCAGTTTCTGAAGTTTTAAATCCCACATGAGGGGAGTGTCCATGGAAACACTGTAAACATGTGTCCACGTGGTCAGCTATATTACTCAGGACAGCTGGAGCGCTTAAATGATGAGCTGATAGCTCACAGAACACACATGCATCAAACCAGGAGACTGCCAGCATAGACCTAACTAAGCAGAATGAGTGCTTGGTTTTAGGCTGTTATAAACTATGACTTAACCACCAAATGGTTGCTTCCGAAATCTACCAGTCTTGCTTTTTGTAGTGTATTCCTGCTGTGATCCATCTGCCTCAAGGTTGTTGTGCATTCAAGGTTGTGTGCTGGTAATGAGTGCATTTATGAGTTACTGTTGCTGATCTATAAGCTAAAACCATCTCTGACCATTGTCTTTTCACAGCAAAATAAAATATTTGTATAATATGTAATAGACATTAGGTTAATTGATCACTCTAACTCCCAGGAGTCAGTGTTTCTTTGTCTCTCTGTGTTGGCCCTACAATAGGCTGGTTACCTGTCCAGAGTGTACCTGCCTCACACCTGCTAATTGCTGGGATAGATTTCAGCTTCCCTGCAACTCTGATTTGGAATAAGCGATATAGAAAATGAATGAATGAATGACTAAAATATTTCTTTTTTGTTGCAGTTTAACATGTGCACATATGAAACATGTCAGTTATTCATCTGCCTTTGTTTTTTTATTTTGTGTTGGCAGGTATTGGCTACAGTATTGTGCGTGTCCCCATGGCCAGCTGTGACTTCTCAACCCGCCTTTACACTTACGCTGACAAACCTGGAGACTACAACCTCAGCAGTTTCACTTTGGCCCCTGAGGACATGAAAATGAAGGTATATACCTTTCTTTTCACACAAAGATATGTACATCTTTCCATCTTTCTTTATTTCTGTCCTCTTCTTCGTCTCAGATCCCTCTCCTGCAGCAAGCCCAGGCCATGTCTCCTAATTCCCTCTCCCTGCTGGCCAGTGCCTGGAGCGCCCCTGCCTGGATGAAAACCAATAATGCACTCACAGGAAAGGGCTCCTTGAAGGGCCAGCCAGGGGGAAAGGAGCATAAAACATGGGCTCAGTACTATATAAGGTGACTTTCATGACTTTACCTTGTGGTGATATTGCATGAAGGAGGGGTTTGATACAAAATAAACTATTCTGACATCTGCTTTAATTCATCCTCTCAGGTTCCTAGAGGAATATGCTAAATATAACTTGACCTTCTGGGCAGTGACTACAGGAAATGAGCCCTCTGCAGGATATATGACAAACTACAGGTCTTTCCTCACAACTTGAGAACTGATTTAATCAGTAACGACATGTAGCATCCATGTAACTTCAAGCATCTTTTTCTCTCTTTAGTTTCCAGGCTCTGGGATTCACTCCTGAGGAGCAGAGGGACTGGGTGGCTATGGACTTGGGCCCTGCCATGCATGCCTCATCATTCCCCCACACACACATCCTCATACTGGATGACAACCGCCTGCTGCTTCCCCACTGGGCCAGAGTGGTGAGTCCAAGGATGGAGAGATAAAGTAGTTGGGAAGGTCATAGCTAACTTTAATTTATCTGAAGCTACACTGATGCGGATGAGAGATCATGAGTGTCAGCATAAAATCACAAGTTAAATAAAAAATGCAGCTTAATACATTAAATATAAGGAATATCTCTCTCTCTCTCTCAACGTATGATAAAAGTGTTTAGATATTGGGAAAAGCTTAAAAAACAAAACAAAAAAAGCTGTCATTTAGTTTGCAGTTAATTTAGTCACATATTTGGCCTTCAATCCACTGATAGGAGTCAACTAAGATGTTTGTCTCACCTGTATTGAATTAATGAAAAAAAATACACATCATCAACAGCAGTCCTCAACATTCATGCCTAATAATAATATCACTAAATACTGTAAAATACTGATTCCTTAAAATTTTACATGCCCATGCTGTGACGTGCAGTAGTAGCAGCACTTGTGATAGAAGTGTGAAAGTCCATGGTAAAGTTCATAGCTGTAAAATGGGTCCTGACAGCCTCCAGTCACATGCATAATAACCAAGATTACTCACAACAGCTAAGAGGTGCTTTTAAATACTTCATTGTTGAATGAATTAAGTATTTGACTTTATACATAAATACCTGCAGATGCTCTGACAAAGGACATTGGTGATCCTGTTATCCCGCTATCCTGTTGCAACTTAACCTTTTCAACCTATTTACATGATTTACTCATTGGGGCCATTCTGGAGCAGGCTCCATGACCACATGGAAAAACACAGTCTACTGACCAGTGAACTCACTTAGAAGGGAAACAAAGAACATCAAAAAACAAAGTGTTTGGATAGTTAGTCCTCTCTCCCGTCTCTTTAAATGAAAGAACTGCTGAAACCAAGATGAACTGAAGCACTACAGCTTTGATATAACTTAAGGATGTAACAAGTCCAGATGAGGCTACAGAGGAAAATAATAGATTTAGCTGTTATGTCAGCCCTTTTGCACTGATCCTTGGACAAAATGAATATTCATTTTAAAAATAAATTAATGGGACCATATTTCTGTCTGTGCTCGCTGAATTTCTTTGTATTTCACATTGCAAAATTGAAACAAACCCTCAAAACTCTTAGAAATCTATTGATCCTGTCAAATTATCTAGTCTTTAATAAGTAAATTTTTCTAGCCTTGACGTCACAGCCAGTGGACATCTGCAGACATTCGGCCTGCTGATTTGAAATGTGTCTGTGTTGTTTCTCTATAAGCATAGCAAGATTTGAGCTGACAGAATGAAGTGAATACATAAAACTACACAAGTAACATGTTAATTATCAGTATAAAAGCCAGGTCTTTTTCCTTTGTCAGCTTTTCTTCAGGCTCTCAGTGCAGATATTCTTGTTAGAAATATGCAGCTTCATAATCATGTTTGCTTTGGTCATCTGGTGCCATCACCTCCCCTTCAGCATGTAGCTGGTGCACAGCCAAACAGCAGAAAGTAAAGTTGAAAAACCCTGAAGATTGTACCAAAAATGTGAGATTTGTGGCTTAGAAAGTTGAGTTTAAAATCAGATTTTTTGCTAGATTACCATGGCAACTTAACTCATAACAAATTAGACCTTTTTAGGTCTAGATTTTATGAAATATTGAATTGATTATTACAGCTAAAGTGAGCATCTAATGTAAAAAAGTGAAGGAAAACTTCCCAATGATCTGCACAAAGACTTAAAAACCTGTTTTTATCCAGATCATCAGTTTTATCAGAGTTTCTTCACCAATGTTGGCTGTTTAACTTCAGTCTGCTGGGTTTTTTTTATTTTTTATTTTTATAATTATTATGATTTTTTTGAAATTCAGAATTATGATCTAGAACATGGTAGAGATGTTTTAGAACAGCATGTAGAAGTACATTACATGCTGTGTTTACTGACCAATGGACATCGGACGTTTACCCAGGAGAAAAACAGGCAAATTTCAGGCATAGTTGTGAATGGTGATTAATTGTGATTAATTTATTTGAACGCTGTGATTAATCAGAATAAAAGTTTTAATCGTTTGACAGCCCTACTATTAATATTAGTCATTTTAACCTAGAAGACATTTTCATAGCAAGTATCACAGCCTGTTTGTCTTCTGAAAGATAGTTAAAGGATGCATTTTATTATCAGATGGAGCCTGATAACAGCAGAGGGACCTCGAGGATTAAATACATTTTTTCTTTGTCTTTACAGGTCTTAAGTGATGTTCATGCAGGGCGATACATTCATGGTGTGGCTGTCCACTGGTACCTGGACAGTCTTGTCCCTGCTGAGATAAGCTTGGGAGTCACCCATCATCTCTACCCGGAGTATTACCTGTTTGGCACTGAGGCATGTGCTGGCTGGAACCCTCTAGACAGGGGTGTGAAGCTGGGAAGCTGGGACAGGGCTGAACAGTATGCCCATGACATTATAGAGGTGAGATCATCTGATCTTGCTGCATGTATGAAGGTTATGCTTGTTGAGTCAGATCCACTATAACAGATGTCAGTTTAACAAGCTGTGAACTGTCCTCAGAAAGGTGAGTCACCTCCCTTCATGCTGCAGTGCAGGGTGCAAGTTACACTCTGCTGCACACTCTCCACAAAACTGCCTGCAAGCCAGCAAAGCAGGCTGGAACTGGTGTTTTGTTTCTTCGTTCTTCACTCTCACTCAAGAGAAATTGGACTCCTTCCATTCAATCCATTTTGCATGGGCTCATTCAGACTCTAGACATATCCAGAATCAAGAGGAAATTGATCATGCAGAAGTGCTGTCCCTCTGCATTTTAATTAGACACTAGGCCCCATTTCAATAGATGCTCTTGATGAAAAGACCAATACTACCGCACAGTTTCGCAACACACAACGCAGTAGATATTAAACTCTGTCTCCTCCCCCTCTTTTAGGACTTAAATCATTACATGGTGGGCTGGACTGATTGGAACCTTGCACTGGACCAAACTGGTGGGCCAAACTGGGTTAAAAACTTTGTGGACAGCCCTGTTATAGTGGATGCAAAGCTCGATGTTTTCTACAAGCAGCCAAGTTTTTATAGCATGGCCCACTTCAGGTAAACCTCTCTTACATCATCTTTGTTTATGTTATCTATTCCTTTTTTAGAAGGTGGCAGTCTTATGACTTTTTTTTTTTTTTTTTTAACATAGTAAGTTCTTGTGGGAAGGGTCTCAGAGGGTGGGGGTGTCTGCCAGTAAAGAAACAAAGCTGGAATTCTCTGCCTTCATCAGACCAGATGACTCAGTGGTGCTCATCATACTAAACAGGTACCGTCATTAAATCAGTTTTAATACATGCAAATGACCAGTCGATATAAAACTGTATGTGTGTGGTTTTGCAGATCACCATCAGAGATCCAATTTGAAGTCTGGGATCCTGCAGCGGGGTACATTCCCTGCACTGCTCCGGCTCATTCACTGCTCACACTTGCTTGGAACACACACTGAGCTTTAACACAAATTCACATACTGAACATTTGTCTGCACATTTCACATGCAAGCCAAAGTTAAAAAAAAAAAAAAAAATCATACTAAAATAATCCAATTTCCAAAACAAACCCCCCTTTTTTAAACAACTGATGCAATTTCCTGAGTTAAATGTTAAATGTCTGCGTGACTGTGACCTTTGGTTAAAGTACTACAGACAGTACATCAACTATAATATTAGTTTCCACCTTTTCAGAGAGCCTATAATTTAGGCCTCTGCAGAGTCTGCCTCTTTTGAGATTGTTAGTACTCAATCACCCTTTAAACAAATTAATACCACGAGCATACAGTAAATAGCCTGAGGCTGACAATACCACACACAGTAGGCCAATCTGATTTCCACACACCAAACTAAAAATGCTAGTCAAGTATTTTTCTAATGCTTAATATTTTCCTTATTGGCAGTTTAGCAATGGCCAGTGAATGTTTCCTCTTTTAGGTGCAATCTTGACCAGTCATGTGTTGAACTGGCAGAACAAGAGATTTGCAACAGCCAGCTGGCTGGTTAATGACCCAAAACATGTTGTTCTAACTTCCACTATCATGTCCATATTATAGGACACACACAAAAACAAATAATAAAACAAACTTGTGGTTATTTGAGCAATTTTTTTAAAAGTTAAATTTATTTTAGTAATGTTGAAACTCCTAAAAGTGTTTGTGGAAAAGCAGATTATTTTTAATTTCCCACTTCTGAGGTATAGCAACTGAAGCACAATTTATAACTGAAAAAGAAAACTGACTGAACGGCTACTGAGTCAAAGATTTTCAAAGCCTCTAACAAAGTGAGCTTTTTGCCAGATTAGCCTGTACAGCAGCATCACTGGTTCCTTAATTCTCAGCTTTGTGTCCCCACATTTCACATCACTGGATAAATAGTTGAAATGATGTACAGAATTTGTAAATGGCTTCTGCTTTTGCTATTTAATTTTATTGTAAATAAAGCACATTGTTCAAAATGGTCTGTATCAACTTTCTGAGTGCAGAGGGAAAAAATGCCACATTAAATGGGCTCTCACCAATTAAACATTACAGGTTTCCTTTTTGTCAATTTATTAATACATCATAGACCTTTTTTAATATATATAATATACAGTTTGATAACCATGTATTTTATATTTGCATCTCAATTCTCAATGTGTGTTTTTCTTTGCAAACCTTAAGTTGGACTAAAATTATTTACATCAAAAGAAGTGATAAAAATGCAAAACAAAAGACAGTAATAAACAACAGAATGACATAAGGATGCCTTTTTTTTATAATATATACATGAGGAGGGGTGTGTGAAATCTAAAGCATCAGATAGGGGGCCGAGCTCAGATTTAATTTCATTCCCTTGCTGGTATGTTTATAGTTTCAGACTGAGAAAAGTACTGGAAGGTGCAACAACTTCCTTCCTTTCATTTGAAGTCACAGCTTCTGCTTGTGGCCATTTAGTATGATTCCTATAAAATACTTAACTTTCTTTTTAAGCACACTACAGAGTGCTGACAGAAAGAGAACTTCTTTCCAAACCAATAAAACATGACCAAGTCTGTAAATGAGTTCAATCAACATCCTCCTGGCAAAATCCCCTACAAAAAAAATGATAAACAGTATTTATCTCTTTGGGCCAATGAATGTTTATGTTAAGGTCCTGTCTGTAAATTTAAAGGGTGAATGTATCTAATAATATTTTCCATGTGCCTTATGGGGCTCAGTTGCAGGATTTAGCTCATCCTTGAGTAAAGACAACATTGTATACAATATAAAGTCTGGCATTTCCCCATCATAGTGTATTGCAGCAGTACATTTAAAGAAAGACCTAGATGGAGTTTGCTTAAGAGTTGGAAGTGAAAATGATCTGCTGGATGAGCATCAATCTAGACTGGTTTGTATTAGGCAGAAAACAAAACAAAAAAAAAGACATGGATTAAGCAAACCACAGTGGATTGTTAAGACATCTGTATAGTACATGGTTGAGGAAAAAAAAACAAAAATACAGGAAGTCAAACTGAGATGATTATGACTGCGACAGAGGTGAACGGAGGGAAGTGTGAAGCGTTCTGTTGGATGTAGGCAAGAGGAACTGAGGGATGAGACGCGTGGGCGTCTCAGAAGGACCATCTTTCCTGCGTGCGGGGGTCCACAGAGAGGGAGGGGGACTCTGATGGGGTCTGGCTGCTGCTGTCTTCTCCGTTCAAACTCATCCTACACACTGGACATGTGTCATGCTGCATGGCGAAACAACAAAATGCACACATTAGCTTACTGCAGTAACTAGGGGGAGTTTTAGCAGTAGATCCCTCATGTTAGTCCTATTTTAAAAAATGATCATGTGTTTTGGGATTTAGGTGCACTAATCAAATGTGACAACTAAACATCCACAGTGAAGATCAAGAGAAATGCAGCAATTTATTATCGGTTACATTAACCCTTAAAGTACCATAGTATGAATGACAAGTGGTATTTTCTATAATTGGCGATGCAGTAGGACTTAAAGGGTTAAAGAGATCTATTTATCTAACTGTAAGGGATGTGTTAAGTATACATGGATGATTCTGTATATACAAACATATAATGATTTTTAAAGTCAATAGAAGTATGAGTCTCCTTAAGACATTTAGGAGTCTGTCAGGAGTTGTATGACAGCTTACTACTGGCCATTATTTTAACAAAGATGAAAAAGATTAAGTGTTGTAAGGCCTTTTGTTCATTTTTGTTTGGAATTATTTGGGTTAGACTAGCAGAACTTTAAAGCTGGATTTATGCTCGCGTGGCGTGTGCTCAAGGTCATTTACGGCATCACTGCCTTGTGTGCCACAAAGGTCAGCGGAGGCTTGATGTACACCCCTTCCAGACCTGACGTGCACCTCTGTTTGCAGCGTGGTTATGTGGAAGTACGCCCTTGTGATTGGTTTGTGGTTACGTGTTTCCGGATTTCTGGAGCTTCTCGCTGAATTTGTGCAGTAACGGTGGAAGAGAAACTGCAACACGATGCCACAAACCAGCTTAAGCTACGTTGGCTCTACCGTACGCAGACACCACACAAGTATAAATCCAGCTTAGTCACTGCAGAGAAGCTACAGAATACATTGTTCAGTCAATATGCCACATACATTATTTGCTTGGAAAAAGTAAACAAATGACTGATACAACACTGAAATGGTTTAATATTACTTTATACTGGGTTCAGCTGAACTGCCGTGAAATTTTGGCTTCAAAACAGTAACCTTAAATTAGCATTAAATGTACACTTTGAACCAACTCCTTACAAATGTTAAATATATTATCTACTGTATTTGAATTTGCTTTTGAACACTTTTCTCTAACATAGCAATACAAAAAAGAAAATGGAAAAGCTTTACAAACTACTCAACGATAGTTCAAAAGAATTTATAAAAAAAATGCCTTTTCCCCTTTTATTTCTAACTTCACTGGCAGCAATGTTTCAAATACATCAGCACACTGAACTACATTTTTGTAAAGGATATGATATAAAATGTATACAATTAGTAGAAAGGAATCCCAACATTCTGCAGTGTTTACCCTATCTTTATATTAAGAGGACACCCCGCCATGTCAACATATTTTTTTTTACGGTGCAAACTATATTCTTTTTGACTCACCATTTCCAGCCACGGTACTATACAGTCTGAGTGAAAGAAGTGGTTACAGGGTAGCTGTCTGACTGGCTCTCCCACTGTGAAGTCCTCTTTGCACACCGGACATTCCATACAGCATTCTAGAGGAGTAAACATGGCAATGTGTTTAAATCTATTACTATATCAGATCCTCCAGATAAAAAAAAAAAAGAAAGACAAAAGAAAAAATGGAATTCCTTAAATTTAGTGCATGGCCCTGTTTCTTGAAAAGCCAAAGCTGTGTTTGCATGATTAAGAGTCTGAGCAAAAAATTGAGAGAATGTAGTGGAAAAGATACAACCTCAGTGATGAATTTAACACATAAAGAGAAAGAGTTATATAAAAGCCAGGCTACACAACCAGTCTCATAGTCAAAGCACTGTGGTAAAATAGGACAGCATGCACAGAAGAAGTGGAGAAGAACCATGGAGGAGGGTGATTAGAGAGATGTGAAAGACATCAAGTCATTTATGGAACAAGCTGTTGATACTGTCAAGGTTAATGGGCATTTTCTCCTGAAAAGACAGTTTCAGAGGATTTTTTGAGCACACAGCAACAGCATACATTTATGCGGTTTCCAAATAATGTCTCTCAACCCATTAGAGATTTGGCATTTTCTATTTTTTTTCTTTAAAAAAAAGGAGGTAAATGACTAATTTCACGACACTGACAACCCGTTCCAGATATGCAGCTAAGTTGGACCACAAAGAATGGGATGATAGGGTAACTGCTTTGCAGTTTAAAAGTTATACAACAGCTTGTTATTGTCTCCAAATTACTGATTGCTTTGTGAAGATCCTGAGTTTACGGTGCGTAAAGCAAAACTCTGCTGCAACGTCATGTGGCATCATGGTGGAAAAAAAGTTGTATAGTACAGTTTCTCAGCCTCATGACGCAGCTGGGCAGCAACCTTCCAGAAAATAACACAATACATGCCATTTGTCATGACTTATGGAAACTTTAGCCATGGCTCAGCTAATGTTTTTACTTTAAAGGTGTAAGAGGAAACCAGTAGGACTGTGAAACAGGAAAGGGGCAACAAGAATGAAATGTGACTGACCTGCTTGTTCCTGAGAAATATTGACAGTTGGGAGAGAAGAGATCTTCTCTTTTTCTGCTGGAGGAGGTCCTGTGTTCTCCAACTGTCCTAGTAACTACACATACACACATACACACTTATAAACTCAAGAATAAACAAATGATAACAGGAACACAGGCTTTGTGAGAAGTTGAGTTTACCTGTGTTATCACTGCATCTAACCCTCCCTGTCCCCATGCATAATCCCCTGGGTTAGAGTGCAGCATCCCTGTCCTGGAAGAAACACAGAAAACTAAAGATGATGAAAAACTATTTTCAAGTAGCATTAACACATTAACATGTTACTGCAATGTCATTTTACCATGAGAGAGGAGGCGAGCCAGGGACTCCAGAGTTGGCAAAGAGACCAGCAAGAAACTGCTGTACAATTCTGACAAACAGAAAAAACACTACAGTTAAAGTTGTAACCAAAACCTAGAACAGCTTGTACTATAGCCCATGGTTTCTAAATGCTACTGTGGCTGTATTACAGCTACAAAAGGTTTTGCTACATCCTTCAAACAGCTTTGTTTAATCCCAAAAGCATTTTAAAAGCAGTGTATATCTACACAAGTCACACAGAGTCAAGCAAAATCAATAGGCCTATTTCTGTAATATTTAATAACTAGGTTACCCATACAACAGTCCTGCACATGATTTCAAAACTTGGTCCTCTGTGGTGTTACCCTCTCTAAAAACACAATTTGTGGAGTCATACAACACCCTATGTTTCCTAACTGCTGGACCTCTCATTTTCCATAGATACACAAAAAGAAGAAAGCTGAATTCTGGCCTTACGTCACAAGCTAATTTGGAATCAGATATGCCATACATGATATTGAGTTTACACATGGCATTTCACTGTATTTCAAAAATGACTGAAGCAAACACGTGACGTCTAAGCCAGAGCATGTTGCAACAGATCGAAACAAGCAGTAAGAGCATAAAAAGCTTTGTCATTATAAAAGATAGAATCCATCAAGACAAAGGACAAAAATGCTGAATCAGCCAACTTACCCTTCCACAGCGGGTGAGCGATCTGGCCTACTGCTGCCTCTGGACCGGTATCTCCTCTGAGTGTGCAGACGAGGCGGACGCCCCAGTCCCCATGGTTCCCCGGCTCCTAGTAGTCCCCCCATAGTTCCTCCTAGACCTGCCGGGACAGATCCCCCGATTGGTCCACCTCCCAACCCTCCCAGATCACCGAATCCCCCCAGACGTCCTCCAGGGAGCCGAGGTTCTGAGTCAGGAGTATCACTGTCTGTTGTGAACGGCCGCTCCAGTAACAAGAGGTGCCATAGCTACAGGGATGTTAGGAGTGGTGAAGAGGAGAAAACAAGCAATGATAGAATAACAAACAGCAAAGAAGAGGGGATAAAGAAAAGGTGGGAAGAGAAGACGACAAGACAAAGTTTTAGTTAATCATGATATACAATTATTTCTATCAGACTTCATTCCTTTCTTAACTCCCAAAAACCCTTCAGATCAGATCCATTCATACCTCTGCAAACTGTGTAGCTGTGTCATCTATCCCGTTTGCGCCACCCTCTAGGAAACTGGGGGAAACAGCGCACAAGGGGACAAGACACATTATTAGCAATATGGACTGAACCCTCCACATATGTTCCATGTTAGTGTTGGTCTTGAACAAGACTGCATTATGAGTATTATAATCAAGCTGTAAGAGTGCAGCATCAATATTGTTCTTGCTCCAGACAAAAACTAAAAGGCTTTAACGTCACGTGCTGTCTGGAAATGTGAAGTAGAGTGTTAAACTCTCTCACCTGGAGTCTTCTGTTACTTCCTCTATGAAACCCGAATCACATCTTGGACAGATGTATTCCTGGAAAAAAACCACAACAATGACTGAATTAGGATTCAAACAGGTGGGAGAAATGCTCACAAAAGGGAGAGCTGATATTTCTATCAAGACAAACACTGTTTCAGTAAATGCTGCCATATTCATTGATTTATTTTCTATTGATTTCAGGCAAACTTAAGATAATTTTAACACTATTTGGGAGGAATATTTATACAAATTAATATTACAAGATATTTTTGATTAAATTAAAATTCTAAGGCTTATGTTTTAAATTTCTGCAAGTATTATTCATTAATAAGTATAACACTATATTTACCATATTGTGATTTACTTCCTACCACCTGAAAATTGTCACCATGCCCTAAAAGTTAATCATGAAAACATTAAGGATCTTTTCCAGACTAACTTGATCAACAGAGAAAAGATTATGACAAGTAAATATCAGACACATATGAGGGCCAGTGTTTTATGAATGTGGCCTAGGAGGTAGAGCTGGTCTGCCAGCTACACCTAAAGTGCTGAGTGCTAAAATCCACATCAGAATGAAGAAAACACAGCTGCCAGCTTGTGCAGCTAGATCATATGTTGTTTTCTTACTGAAAGTCAGGGCCTCTCAGCTATGAAAACGGGATTTAATTTGAGTCATTTAATATAGAGAGAATATTGAGTCATATTGCCAGTTTTTAATATTAAATGTTACAGGAGGAAAACATAATACAAATTACTGACAGGCTCAAACTTATATGACGAGTTAACAAATTCTATTAGCTTGATTTACACAAGTTTGGGGATCTGAAACCAATTTCATGCTCAGAATTGGTTAAGAAACCCCACGGTAAGAAAAAACAAGCTGTATTTTTCTCTGTTTATTTTTCTGTTAAATGGATACATGACTGAAAGATGGTCCTTGGGATAGAATGAAGTGTAATGCAATAATATTAGGTAAAGCAGTCATTTGGCCCAGAGAAGACATTTAATAGGACTGAGTGTTCCTCAGACAGCAAACCTATTTAGAGTGACAGGGTATGCAATAAAATAAAGATCCAAAAGACAGCTAGGGTAGTAATTATATGATTTTTTTCATGGGAGTTATTTATAAAACAAATACCTCAAATCATCTGATCTCCTTTTATGACACTATATTTATGTAAGATTAGCTGTTAGCCTGGTAGAAACTGTTTTTTCCGTAAACCTGACAAATTGTGTCCTTCAAGGTGTTGGAATGTTCTTTTTCATTTGGGTAAAAAACAAGATTAACCTACAGCTGCACTTTTGCGTTTCAAAGAAATCCCTGATGTTAAGGGAATCTCATGAAATGCAGCTGGCAGCACCTGGAGGTGTAAATTGGTGGCATAACAGAAGAGAGGGACACAAATGCTGGAAGACAACATGATTAAATGTGACATTTCTGCTAGTTTCATCCAGCCTTTGTACACAACTGCATGGAAACAGCTTTAATTATGAAACAAAATTATTGTAGTTGGCTCAAAAACTATGACAGGCTGTGCTACGATAAAATAATTGGGTTGACGTACTTATGAGCTCTGTCACTGATAGGCCAAGGATTTCATATCTACTATTTAAACTTAAATTATTAAGGCAAGAGCTTCTTTTCACTTTGGTGTGTCATGAAAAAGCTCCCATTGGGGTTTGCATGTTTTATCCAACCAAAATTATTAAAGTAAAAGAAATCTCTCATAAAAGGACTGCAAAACAGCAAGCCAAACACAATATGGTTTCACAGGTTCAGGTTACTTTATTTGTATCTGGTGGGTTAAACAGTAGATGTGTTAACAGCTCGGATTTGGCAGTGATAATCAATTAAAACCTGTAAGACACAGCTCTACAAACTACAACTTCCTCAATCATCGTACGGTTGGATATAGATTATTCAGTTATAACAACATTACAAGCTTGTTGAAGATATTTACAGCAAAGCTATTTTATCTGCACATTTAGAAAATAATTCCAAAGCTTTCTCGAATAAGGTCTGTCAATATGTCGGTCATGTTTGTTTCTAGATAATAACTTCTGATCTTGATTTCAAAACTGAAACTAAACACGACGTGTGTAAATATATGTTCCAGAAATTCCCCTAGCAGTCCTGTCAATGGCATGTTTTACCAGAAATAAAAACTAAAAACAAAAACTGACAAGTATCAGTCAACTACTGCTATTTATGTGACTTTGGATAAAATGGTTGAAACACACATCTTTCTCAGTTGTTTTGTCATTTTGTGTAAAGACAATATAACCCAAAGTATTAGACCAAAACCTTAACAAAAGCTTTGGCATTACCGTGTTAGACCTTCATACCCAACGAAAACTGCCAGTGTTTGCTTTAAAATCTACTTGCAACGAAAGAATTTTCCTGAGTTTATCTAGTGAGTTTACGACAACAAACGCTGCTAACTGCTAATAAGCTAGCCATGGTTTAGCTGTACGAAGCAGGCTACACAGACCGATATTTTCCGGAAGACAGACTTGTCAGCTGCATGTACTGTACAGGATTTTTATGATTAATGAACCACGACCATCTGACTTACCGGGAGTTTGGGGTTTACTTCTCCCTTACAACAGTGACAGAAAAACCGATGCGGGGGAACAGCCGCAGCCTCCGCCATCTTCCCCAAACCAGCACAAACACTGACGTAGGTCCTCCACAAACTAAAGGCAGCTGTCCGCCTCCAGACCGACATGCACCGCGGCGTTGCTGACAAATCCCAACGAGTAAAACCGACAAGCGGAAGTGTCCGTCTGTTGACATCGAGGATTCGCATGTGTATAGTTTTTGTGTGGCATGCATAGTGGAAAGCCTCGCGTCAGTCTGGAAACCAATCTGTCAGAAAGGTTTGTACAAAAAGAAGAAGAAAACATAAACATACTAAGATAAATTAGTCAGACAGTCCAGCTTACCATGTTAAACGGTCGCCTTTAAACTAGCTAGTATGCTTCTAGCCGAGCGTCAGTAAAGTTAAGCTAATTCAGGTTCGTGTGTGTTTGTGACGTGTTTATATCAGTGGTTCTGCAGGGCCCGATCCCGATACCTCACGCACCCCGATGCTTACAAAGAAACAAACGAAGAAATGTGCAACGAAATATGTTTTTATTTTATTCGCTGCTACTTCGTTAACTATAGTTAAAAGCATGTCTGTGGCTGAAGGAATGATCAATTCATCTGCTATAGTGTGAGATGTTTTAAACCAGGAAACCGTGCAATCTACAGGTGAAACAAAAAAAATTAGAATATTGTGGGAAACATAATTTATTTCAGTAATTCAAATTAAAAAGGTGAACTAATTAATAGAATCGTTACATGCAAAGTGAGATACATCGAGCATTTATTTGTTATAATATTTATTATTATGGCTTATAGCTTATGAAAACCCACAAATGTAAATCTCAGAAAATTAGAATAGTGTGAAAAGGTTCAGTGTTGTAGCCTGTAAGTGCCACACTCTAATCGGCTAATTAATCCACCTGCAAAGGACTTCTGAGCATTTAAATGATCTCAATCTATTTCAGTAGAAATCACAGTCGTGGGAAAGGTTGCTGACCTGACAGTTGTGCAGAAAACCATCACTGATACCCTCCACAAGGAGAGAAAGCCTCAAAAGGTAATTGCAAAGAAGTTGGATGCTCTCAATGTGCTGCATCGTAGCACATCAATAAAAAGTTGAGTGGAAAGAAAAGTGTGGAAGAAAAAGGTGGAACAACCAGCAGGGATGTCCGCAGCCTGGAGAGGATTGTCAGGAAAAGGCCTTTCAAAAATGTTGGGTAGCTTCACAAAGAGTGGACTGAGGCTGGAGTTAGTGCTTTGAGAGCCACCACACGCTGACGTGTCCTGAACATGATCTTTAAATGTCGCATGCCTCTTGTCAAGCCGCTCCTGAACAAAACACATATTCAGAAGTGTCTTAAAGAAAACATTAACTTTTGTGTTGAGCAGTGATCAAGTGCTCTTTTCTGATCTCATCTTTTCTGATGAGAGTACATTTTGCATCTCATTTGCAAATCAAGGTCCCAGAGTCTGGAGGAAGATTGGAGAGGCACACAATCCAAGCTTTCAATGAGATGGAGCCTGCTTTAATGAAACAACAGCCATGTACAACACTTGAGTAATTTATTTCTAAAGCAATCAAAAGGCTTTTCTTTGTGTTCAAGGTGAGAAGTCCCTATGTAGCGTTGTATATCTAGCTTCATACAGTCTGATGCTGATATTTTGAGACATGCAACACACTGTGATCTCTCTTAGTTACCCACCATTACCATTACTTAACCATTACCTGGTAAAGCCTAGGTCAAGATATGTCTCATCCATATTTTCTTGTCCTTTTTTTGTTAGATTCATCATCGTTTGCCCATTGCTACTTTCACAAATTTCTCCATGTTTTGCTAGCAGTGCAAAAACTATGTTTTATTTAGCCTTGCTGTGGCTTCCATGTCATAACTCTGGGCCTGCCCCCCAGTTTGGGAGCCACTGGTTTATACCCACATGGCAGCTGGCTAGCATGCCAGATAACATTTTCTCATGTATCATGCTGAAATGCAGGAAAGCGCTGCACTGTATATGGGTCTTTGTTTATTATATGTTCAATATATTATAGACCATTGCAGTTTTGGACCCTGGTTAAATGACAACAGAGAAACATGAGCAACACAGTAGTTCAGATTATAGCACATTGAGATTTTCTAATACTAATATGTATAAGCAAAAATAATAATAATAATGGTCATTTGTCTATGTTGGATGATTATCCAGTATTACATGTCTGTGAGTGACCACATGTATGCATGTATGTGAGCGAGCGAGTAAATAGTTTACCTTATGAACACAGTGTGTAAAAAAACAAACACCTGAACAGTGTTTTGATGATTCTTGCATTGATGTTGGTGTTTATTATAGTTTGATTTAAAAAAATATTGGAATTGTATGTTCCCGTTTATGTGTTCATGCAGATGACATCCCAGGAGGTTCGCCTGTGTGGTCTTCTACTTCGGGAGCATTTTGGGGAGGTGGTTGAGAAAGTGGGAACACACATGCTCAGAAATGGAGTCCAAAATTTAAGAACCATCGTTCATGAGACTGGTATCTCAGTTGATCTGGTAGGTCTGCTAAGTTTTTTTTCCTGATATATATATATATATATATATATATATATATATATATATATATATATATAAACCATTAATAATACCCCCCAATCCCCCTTTTTCTCTTAATCCAGGTAAAGAAGTCTCTGTGTGTGCTTCTGCAGCATGGGGCTTGTTTGTTCACCACGGGTCGGAAAGGACTCGGGAGCCCGACAGAGTATCAGGCCTACTGTCATCGGATCCTGAGAATTCTGCGTTACCCACGTTACATCTACACTGCCAAAACCCTGTATGGTGACACAGGCGAACTAATCATAGAGGAGTTGCTACAGAGGGGCTACATGACGATGAGCAGTACGGTTAAGATAGTCGCAGACCGTCTCACACAAAACATGGAGGGTAAGTTTCCATTTTTGCCAAAGACTGTTAAAATAAATGTGGATATCACATGTGATTTTCTGAAATGTTTAGAAGCCTCACTTTTGGTTTGCCTGCTACTACAACAACTTCCTCCATGTTTGAATGTATGGAAAGCTTACAGGATTAATTACTGTTAAACAGTTTGATATTTGTCAAGCAATGTAATAGTTCCTAAAACTCCTATAATTTAGTGCAAAATATACATAAACACATACACTAGTTTCACAATTCAGACGTGGTGGCTTGTGCTGGAAAAGAACTGTAATTGTGATGGGTTATGTGGAAGTTCAACAAACTGCAAAAAAGTGTTACAGCAAGTCTCTGTTTTATCATTGTAGAGGGGCATAGCGTGGATTATAGTGAAGTGTCCTCTTCCTTTTCCAAACTGGTGGAGACCCATTTTCTTCAGCGCTGCCCTCCGTTGGGGGGAGCAAAAACAACAGAAAGCACAGCATCCAGTGCAACCTCTGCCGCTCCTGCTACTCCTGCAGCCAGTGTCACCCTGCCCACACCAGAGAGCTTCCCTGACTGTTACAAGGTACCTCATGTGACACTTGTGGGACGAGGAAAACGTCAACTTGCCAGTGAGGATGGAGAGGAGCAAAGGAGTGCAAAAAGAGCTAGAATGGATTCAGAGGTAGCAAAGGTTGCACTGATTTTACTTCGAACACATTTGACAAATAATGTTCAACTTTCCTTTCATCTAACAAATAGCTTATAAGTAATCATTTTATCTTTCTATACGTATCTGTTTTTCATGTACTCCTTTGCTCAGATGCATGGTGATGAGGGGATCTACTGGCAGGTTAATTTTGAGCGGTTCCATCTGTACTTCAGAGACCAGGCAATCATCAGCGCTGTGGCTAACAAGCTGGATCAGGTTGGGTTTCTCACACAGAGGTTAAAAATGCAACATATTTTTAAAGAAAGAGCTTAGTTTAATTTAAAGAGGTATATGGTCTATAAACAAACAAGGAGATGGAGCAGTTATTGTGATGGAAAATGTTGCAATCAGAGCAGAAATAACAGATTACCTAAATTTCTGCTCTATTTTCGTTGCTAGAACAAATAAACAAACAATGGTTCTTTATGATTTTAATGATTCACAATCTTTTTGTATCCTTACAACTCAGACTAGCAGTGAAATAGTGAGGACCATGTTGAGGATGAGTGAAGTTACAACTTCACCCACAGCCACCTGCACAAAGCCCCTCTCAGCCAATGAGATCTTCAGGTCCCTTCCAGCCAGTTACAACATTCCCAGACAGATCTTGGACCAGTACCTCACTCTGCTGGTAGATGACCCGGTATGTCCCTCTTGAGGCATGCATGCTGTCTGATTTCAATCTACTCAAATTGCTTTAATCATCTTCCTGTTCTTATTTGTTAGATGGAGTTTGTGGGGAAGGCTGGCGAAAGTGGAGGAGGAATGTATGTTGTCAGTATCCTTTATTTTTCAGCATTTAAAGATGCAAACAACCCTCTTGTTTAACTCATGAATCCCAAAGAAAAGCTGCTTTTCTAAACTCATTACTCAGATCTACACAGAGCATTAGCCAACCTGGCACGAGCCACACTTGAGTCTGTAGTACAGGAAAGGTAAGTCAATGTGTTTTAACTGTGTGTACATGCTTCTGCTTCATCATCAGGAACTCATTGTTGAGTAATCCACATCTAATATGTCATCAGATTTGGCTCCAGATCTGCTCGTATCTTCCGTCTGTTGCTCCGGAAACATCATCTGGAGCAGAAGCAGGTGGAGGATTTTGCCATGATTCCAGCAAAAGAGGCTAAAGACATGCTGTACACATTGCTTTCACAGAACCTGGTCCAGCTGCAGGTATACATGAAGGATTGTGAATGGTTTTAAAATGACGCAATAAATATAGGGTGAACTGAAAGTTTCCAGCATGCAAACACACAGCATGGAAAAATAGCTAAATTAGCCATCACTCCTAATTGCTATCAGACTGCGGGACGTGTAGAAGCATGATGGCAAAGATCAGCCGGGTGGTTCTATGGATGGACATGAGAATAAACACAGCATTAATAGAGCAACAGATGTCACCTCCATAGAGAATGTGTTTTAACACAAACACTTTTGCCGGTGAGAGGGTTCCACACCCGTACTTTTCCTGCGTTGTTTTTTAGACGTATCCTGCGTTTTGCACCAACATGTCTGCACTAGGGACTTTCTGGTCATCTGTTTGTGCGGTGATGGCTGTCAGTGATCAGCTGATCGGTTTAACTCTCTTGTTGCATTTGTTTTTCATTCAGCTGATGAAAAAACTAGTGGTTCATGGTTCACACCTTCACAAATTTACCCCAAAGTATTTTTTTTTTGGCAGGACCTTCTCTAACACAGTAGTTGATGAAAGGATGTAGCTGTAAAAATGATTTATACTTCAGCTATGCAGGGGCGGGTCTAGAAAAGTTCTGATGAGGGGCCAAGCAGGAGCACTGACCAGGAAATGGGGGGCACAAATGACTTTTTCTTTAGGTCTAGATTTTATGAAATATTGAACTAATTATTACAACTAAAGTGATCATATAATGTAAAAAAGTGAAGAAAAATTTGTTAAAAAAAAAAAAAAACAGCCAATTATCTATTGCATCAGCAGTTGTTTGCTTTGGGTGATGCTGCTGTGGGACTTTCATCACTGCTGCACAAACACTTAACACTTCAGGGATATGAGGCATCATCAGTTTTATCAGAGTTTCCTTATCAATTTTGGCTGTTTAACTTCCGTCGTCACATCTTGTGGTTTTATGACAGAAATTGTTACCATGGAGACGGTTGGTGAGATGATGATATATAAATTCTGAATTATGATCCAAAACATGGTAGAGACGATTTAGAACAATATATAGAAGTACATTACATGCTGCATGTACTGACCCGTAGACATCTGACGTTTTCCTTTCTTTCCCACCTGACGACACAACCGTCTCAATGCGAATATCAGCATACTTGCTGATATCTCCGCATGGATGAAGGATCGCCAGCTTCAGCTAAATCTGTCCAAGACCTTAAGACCTTATTGTCTTTCCAGCCAATACTTCCTTACCGCCACAGATAAGCGTGCAGCTTGACTCTATCACGCTTGTGCCTACGTCTTCTACCAGGAATCTTGGTGTCATGGTAGACAACCAGCTGACCTTTAAGGACCATGTTGCTCTCTACAACATCAGGAGGATCAGACTCTATCTGACTGAACACACGGCACAGCTCCTGGTTTAGGCTCCGGTCATTTCATGCATTGACTACTGCAACACCTTACTGGCTGGCCTGCCTGCATGCTCAGTTAAACCTCTGCAGATGATCCAGAATGCAGCAGCACGTCCGGTCTTCAGCCAGCCCAAAAGAGCTCATGTCACTCGGCTGCTAACTGCTCTTCACTGGCTTCCAGTTGCAGCACGCATCAAATTCAAAGCTCTGCTTCTGGCTTACAAAACAATAACCCAAACGGCTCCTGTCTACCTTCACTCCTTAATCCAGAGCTACACTCCCTCTCGACAGTTACGCTCTGCCAGCGAAAAACGCCTAGTGCTCCCACCACAACGCGGCGCAAAATCAGTAGCTAGACTCTTCTCCTCTGTTGTTCCCTGTTGGTGGAACAATCTACCAAACTCCGTCCGATCCGCAGAGTCCTTATCCACTGTTAAAAGCAAGCTAAAGACTCAGTTGTTTAAGGAGCATTTCCACATTTAGCTTAACTCTTCCACTTAACAGAATGAGTTAGAAAGATTTGTCCAGCTCTTTGGCTCAACCAAGTACTGAATAAGTTGTGTGGACTTATGCCCAAGCTGATATTGTTAGATGAAATTGTGGTCTTGTATTAAACAAAATGACTTACAAAAACTAGAAAAAAAACTAAAAAAAAAAAAAAAATTTATATGCACTGCCTCTAGCACTACATGACAGCACCTGGGTCCAACTGGACTCAGAGCAGTCTGACTATAACATAATTATGATGTCCCATCTTGTTTGAATTTTTGCTTGTGTTGTTCTTACTCTCAAATGTGAGTCGCTTTGGATAAAAGCGTCTGCTAAATGACTGTAGAATAGAATACCCAAGGGAAGGTCACTTAATATTTGTAGCATTGTCTCATTCTGTTGATACAATATAGTAAAAACTCATGATTAATTTGTAAGCTGTGATTAATCTGATTAAAATTTTTAATCATTTGACAGCCCTAATATATTTACTTTAGTCCTAAAGCCAGTTTTCTACCATCACAAGCTCCTGCCTTAAAAGAGATTATGAGAGGAACAAACCTACTTTAAAAACTATTTAATCTAGTGTATTTTTTTTTTCTTTTTAGTCTGGGTTGTTTTATGAGCAGCAACAGAAGGACAATTTAATCTTTGGAAAAAAATGGGTACAATTTAATCTTTAATGTCTCTGAATAACTATTATATATCCTCCAGGAAATCCCCAAGACACCAGACTACGCTCCCTCTCGCACGTTCTATCTTTATAATGTCAACCAACTCCCCACAGCAAGAATGCTGCTACAGAACTGTTACAAGGTGAACCATTAAACGCTAATCTTCAGAGCTCTTTATTGACTTCTAATGGGAGAATCTTTTTGCTTTAGATAATGGTTTTGACTTCAGTCACATTTTGTCTTCCTCTCTAGACGATAGCCAACCTCATTGACCGACGCCTTTTTGAGAGCAAAGAGAGCAAGTGGGTCTTTTGGTAATATTGCATTTAAAATACCATGTTATAGAGGAACCAGCTGATTGGTTTTGTTTGGTTTACAGACGCCTTCTGGAGAAATCCCAGCGAATTGAAGCCATTCTGGCATCTCTGCAGGCCAGCGGCGCTGAGCCCGAACAACTGACTGAGGTCGAGGAGATGATCACCGCTCCTGAGAAGCAACAGCTGGATAGCTTGAGGCTTCATGTTAACAAGTAGGAAGACTAAACTAAAACTTACTTTTTGTTCAGATAAAGCAGTATCTCAGCAGTTTCTTGATGTGGCCTGTTTTTATCATTTTTTCCTTTTCTCCTCCAGGTTAGATTCAGCAGAGAACCAAGTAGATGAAACCATTTTTCTTCTGGAGTCCTACATCAGCTCCACTGCAACATCCGCAAGTTGAGTCAGACTCAGGAGCATCACTATCCACTCCCAGTTTTCTTAAATTTTTTTCTCATGATTAATGTCAGATAAAACTGTAACAGTTTGTAAATGAGATTTTTCATAGTTAGGGGTAAAATTTCAATAGATTTTGTTTTTCCTGTTTTAATGATGTGTCGACAATAAAAAAAACAACAAGAATACTTTCAAAGTTGTTTAATTCCATTAAAGGAAAAATAAAAAAACAACACATATCCTGTTGGGCCAAGTGACTGAGATATAAAACCGTGGAAAAGTGCAAGTTAAATATTAGAACTGTAGTTTAATACACTTTGGTTTTCCTTAAAGTAAAAAAAAAAACAAAAATATTTACATAAGTGCCCCCGACCCTGGAAATAGTGGGTAGTGCATTTCTGATAGACCCTGATGATGCTCTCTTCGGTCCTAGAGATCTCTTGCATCTCTTGTGTCCTCAGCCCCATCCTAGGACCCCCCTTTGTGCCTGGTGGGAGGCTAACTCCACTCATCTGGTGGTTTCCGTGGCAAATGACTGCTCTCATTGGAACAAAATATGGGTTCAGTCCTCATGGTTTTCATCCTCTCCTCTGTGTTTGCGTGTGAAGAATCCAAGCTGACAAAAAGATAACTTAGATTAATACCCTATCCTTAAAACATTTAATATAAAGTCAGAAGTTGAATTTGGTAGACTACCTTCCACAGTATGAAAATAATGAGGGCCAGTAGCAGCAAACCTCCTATGATGCTACCAATCAGAATCCAGAGTGAGATGGGAATAGCTCTACCTTTCAGCATCTCTAGAACAGTCTAGAGAAAAGAGACGCAGGGAAAGATTAGAGCAAATTATCTTTACCATGACTCTGCTGCACAAAACTTTTCTGCAGTCTTACCTCCCCCCAGACTGTTCCTGTGCCTAGTGTGATAAGGTTAGTCTCCTGAGCTGTGACGGCATAGGTACCTATTATCCTCACTGACTTATATTTGGCCTACAAACAGAGACAGACGGTTGATGACCAAAGTTTTAGCTCATTAAACATCTAATCATCACGATGGTGCTCTGTAACTCACTTTTCTGAAGAAATCCTCATGAACTCTGCGGCTGACTCGAATGATGGCATCATGCCCAAGCTGCTTGATCTGACACACAACCTCTGTGCACCAGGACCTGCTGCAGTTCTGCACATGTAGACATATACACAAGTCATATTAGCATCTATGCAAGTCCTTTGTAGTGTTAATTTTCTGTGATTAATTTGACCTCACCAGTATTTCATCATGCATCATATCCTCAGGATGAAGAGGGCGTACATCTCTCTGTCTGGCATTCAGTTGGACTGCATCGCTCAGCACACTGCAGTTTACTCCTGTCGCCTGTGGGCCAATTTAAAAATGTCATATATCTGTGAGCAATTAAAATAAAATGCACACAAGGCCTACTCACATTGTTTGAGGAGACGTCAGTAATGGTCATGAAGACTTTGTCTTCTGCAGCCACAGAGGGCAGATACACTCGCAGCTCCAGATTACTCACAGAGTAACAGCCGAGATTCTGCAACTACAAACACAAACAGCTTTAATTCTTGCCTTTTGTTGTCCTTAAGAGTGATGCCCTATTCATGTTTCTTTGGAAATTGTACAAAGTCTTAATCCCTTTAAGGGTGTCTCACATGATCAATAAATAATTTCCTTATATACTGTCAGAAAACTGGAAATAGCTGCAATACTTTATTAAAATGAGCCAACATGAATGAAAATATAATATATAATATATATTTACAATTTGTACAATTCTTACAAAAGTTTAATATCTGGTATAACGTGAACCCTCTTAGATGAGCTTTATTATAATTTTAGTAATTTCATTAGCTTCAGGAATAGTTCTGGCTTCATGAAGGACATTGCAAAGCTGTTTTTTGTTTGTTGGTTGCTTTAATATTACATTTTTTTTTAAGATGATCTCACATTGCTGCAGTAATGTGAAATCATCTAGGCCATGCATTTAGATCTAGGCTCTGTGAAGGATTCATCACTCCATATGACCTGTTTCACTCATTCTTAGTTCCATTTATGTATAATTTGATTTACCCGAGTCTTTACTCTGTGTTTCCCTGTTAGAAGAATCACTTCTTGATCAGTCACCCTTACACAGATACTATTTATCATGAGGCTTTCTCAGGAATTAACTTAATAAATTATCTTTCAGTTTTTGTATATGTCGGTCAGGTCTATGCTGGATTATGTATGTTTTCATTCATTTATTCATTTTCCACACCACTTAATCCAGTTAAGGGTTGTGGGGAAGCTGGAGCCTATCCCAGCAATAGTACCAGGCAGGGTACTCTGTATATTTTACAGACACTTGATATTTTGTCGAAGGTTTTTTCCTGGCCTTTTTACTTCTTAATTACACTTCCACTAACGATTCATGGCTATTTTTCAAAACCGCTTTAAAAGATTACTGTTTGGCTGTAAAACAGAAAGAAAGAGTTTGTGGCTTTAAGAAGACTTTATGCACAGTTCTATATTTTTTTTATTTTATTTATTTATTATTTTTTTTACCCAGATGTGTGTGTAGAATTCTGGTCCAATTGCTTCTGACACTGTCCGTGTGGGGTGGACCTCATAGCGGTTCAGATTAGAGTAACTGCACAGAAAAACAAGGGAAAAAGAGCAGTTTCTGATTAACTGCAAAGATTTTTATTTTTATTTATTTATTTTTTTTAATGAAGGTAATGCTGTAAACACACACCTGCTAACAAACAGGTCTGGCTCATATTGAACAAAACTCTGCAGCTGAACGCTGTTGTCTCCCAAGGTGTCCTCTCTCTCCACACTGTCGCTGTAAGACAAAGAGGAGGGTTACATAAACTCAGTCTATCAAAAAAAAGAAGAAACTGTAGAATCCATGTTTATTCTCCAGCATCTAAAACTGTGTGTGATATAAACATGAGTCAACAACCTGGTAGCACTGAGCTTCATTTCCACTTGTCTGCGCAGAGACATACAGCTAAACTCGAACTCCAACATAAAGTTAACCTGCAAACAGAACAGCCTGCTGAAATGACACATTTCACCTGGAGGGGGAGAGCTGTGGGTGGGCTGAGTTGAGAGAGTGGTGGTGCTGTTTTTACAGTGTAAGCATACCTTTGACTGAGAGCGAAACACTGGATAGCTGACATTGCACAAGTGATTGTTTGAGCCAAGTGCTGTACACTCTATCTTAAAGTGGGCATCTCCCTATTTTGACAGCAAAGAAAAAATACATAAGACAAATGAGAATTGTTACATGCAGGTGATGCTACAAGTGTTATGGAGTATATGAGTGTGGTTTACCCTGATGCTAAGGCTGGAGAAGTGGAGATTGCGTGAATAGTTTAGCATCAGGCTGGTGTTGTAGGCGTTTTCCAGTCTGTTCTGAAGCTGCACTTCCACCGCCAGCCGCCTACGAGGGCTGCGAATCACATAAGGCTTCTGTCTGTGGAGAAAGCAGACTTACTCGGATGTAACAACCAAATAGATGTTTTGGTTCACTGCTTCAGAGATAAAAGTAAATAAAGAAATATCTCAAATCTGCACCTTGTCCCAGAAATGTCCATGTTAGCCTGTAGCACCAGATCTGTTGTGCACACATCATCCTCACCACAGTCTTTAAAGAACGGTATCTGGACAGGTGTACATGGAGGAAAAAGCATGTTGTAATGTAGAAAATGTAAAGCAATCCAAAAGAAGTAATACTAACTTTTGTGCCACTCACAAATTTCTTGACAGTGGTCGGCCAACCTTCATCCAGAACTGGACCAGACTCTGTGTCGTTGATCTTAAACCGCAGTGAGAAGCTGATTGGACGGATGTAATCGGCTGTGTCCTGCATTTAAGATAAAACAGTAGCTTCACTCTTTTTCTTTCTCCAGGTGTGTGATCAAAACATGTACAAACACTCACATATACATGAAAGGGCAGTTTGTAACATAGAGTTTCTCCAGTGTGGACACGGATTGACATCTGGGTCTGTCGGTGGGAACTGTCATCAAGCAAAGCCCTCGCTGACAACTTTCTGTCATCCAACATGGCTGACACCCATAGATCTTAGGATAAAGCAGATAATGGAGACGTTGAGGGATGATTATAATAATATGTTGGCCTGTTAATACTCCATTGGATCCATACTCCATATAACATAACTCAATTAGAAATGAGTGTTTAAATTGCAAGTGGGCTATACATGCAAGTTTTATGAAAAAAAGTTTTACCAAAAGTGTTGCTGTTTGGTCCAGGAGAGCGTGAGACAGCTGTGAAGCAGGCTGTGGCGTTCAGGCAGGCGGATTCTCTGCCTCCTCTCTTACAAGTCTTCTGAATTACATTGATGGAGTGCGGTTGGAAAGACAGACTCACGTTGATCTTGACGATGCTTCGAGAACTACGAGAGATAGTTAATAGAAAACATTTACTTTTGTGACATTGCACAAAGGAGTTGCCATTTGATCACTTGCAAATAGCTTGTTTCTGCTTTTACAGTACTGCAGAAAAGTCTTTGGATACGAGTAATTTTCCTTTATATTTTGTTTCCAAGGGGGCAGGTATTTTTTGCCATTTTCAAAGTGATCTTAAGCAATAGCTCTCCAGACTTTTTGTAAGCTTTTTAAAGTGTTGCTTTGGATATTGGTTGCTTTTTCATTAATTTTCTGTCCATTCTACCAACCATTTCAGAGAATTTTTTTATTTATTTTTTTTTTTGCCATTTGTAAATTCATTGAATGCTCTGTCATGGCGTGGGGCTGCATTTAAACCAGCGGTGTTGGGGAGCTTGAGGAGAAATCCACATTTTTTTATATACTGTAGTTTGAGATCATCTTGACGAGAAAGGAATAAATGGCAGGAAACATCCAGAGAGGTTCATTTGAATGTCCTATATGAAGTTTGGAAAACTACACCAGAAGACTGCTTAGAGAAATAACAAGAGGGTTGAAGATAGGTAGTCATACCAAATACTGATTTTCAAGTTTGTACAATAGTTATTTAGTTCTGTAATTATACTTTTAGTTTACACTTCCAGTTTTCTTGACAATATACAAAGAAATGAAGGGTGGACCAAGGCTTTTGTACAGTGTGGTAAATGTGGAAACTAGCTGTATATAGAGCACTTAATCTGCACCAGCAGTGAATTTCCTTCCATGTCTCTGCCCACCTGAGCAGCACAGCACTACCCTGTGCTCCCACTGCCAAGTCTATCAGATCATCTCCATCCAAGTCCAGCTGAGCGCTTACGCTGCGGCCAAAATACTGCAGGGAGGGGGAAAGCGATGACCCTGATATATGCTGTGAGAACGAAAGAGGCAAATATTAGTTTGAGTGAATTCTGAGGAGCACCAGTGAATTTGCAGGAGTATATTAATTGAGAATACCTGTTTATAATTGTGGATAATGTGAATACCATCCCCATGGTAAATATAGATGGCCCCTCTGTGCTCATCCTCCAGCGGAGCTCCCACCACCAGATCAGTGAAGCCGTCATGGTTCAGATCTGGAGCGGCTGCCAATGCGTAACCAAACCTGGCATCCTGGGACTTTTCCTCTGACTTTAGTGTACCATTACGTATAAATACCTGCTCCTAGGAAACAGAACATGGAGGGAAAGAGATGAGTTAAAAGTAACAGGATATACACTACAAGGTAATTTTTGCATTTGGTTATGTTTTGACCACTGATATCTTACCCCACTAAGGGTGTAGATGTAGACTTTACCAGCCTCTTTGTTTCCTAAGCCAAGGTACATTGGTGCCGCAATCAGAAGGACATCAGTGATGCCATCCTGATCGATATCCAGACCACACACTTCACTGCCAAAATAAGACCCAATCTAAAGAGAGAAACAAGTTATTTACTCTTACTAGCAGTAGGTGGAGCTCTTTCTTTAAAAATGAGATCCTTGCAGTTTTTGTCAGAACAAGCTGAGTAAAGAGAGAGGGGGGAAAGTCATGAAAGAGCTTTACCTGTTCTCCATTTAATGCTTGTACAATGTCCACATCACCGTCATTACTGAGTTCAAACAGAATGACTTTCCCTTTGTGTTTAAATCGAGGAGCGCCAGCAACATACAGCCTCCTCCAGTCACCAATGACCACAGATGATACTGTGTAACCTGAAAATACATGGAAGATAAATTTTAGCCAACAGTGCAAAACAATTTGTTCTTGTTTAATAGCTTCATCCAATACTACAAATAAATTTTACTTAAATCACTGCTTTGGTCTTTTGACTGTGAGTGAAGTGTTGCATGTCTAAAGAGCTCATATTTCAGCTATGTTTGCTTTATGTTAGGTCATTTGAGACTGTAGAGTGACAGTAAATCATGACATGAAAAATTTCATGGATCACTGCAACATATGTTATTGAGCTGAAAGAAAAGCGTTAGCGCACCCACAAGTTATGTTTTCACCTTTTAGGAGCTAAATAAGGTGTTTCTGTTTTAAAGCCTCTCATTAATCACTTTTTTATGTATCAAATGGAATGTTATGCATTTTGGACAATAAAACAAACAAAAATGTCATTAAAATAAAAAAAGGAAATATTTGTTTACATTTCTAACAAAAGTTGATGAGTTAACTGTAATTAATATTGGCCTTTTCAGAAAATAGTTTTGTTCAATAACTTTTTTTCAGCGGCTGCATGGTGATGGGGTGGTTTGCACAATCGCTTTACAGCAAGAAGGTTCCTGGTTTGAACCCCATCTGAAAACTTTCTGTGTGGAGTTAGCATGTTCTCCCTGTGCATGAATTATCTCTGGGTTCTCCAGCTTCTTCCTACAGTTCAAAAACATGCTTGTTAGGCCAACTAGCGTTTCTAAATTCTCTCTAGTAGTGAGTGTGAGCATGAGTGGTTGTTTGTTTCTGTGTGATGAACTAGCAACATCTCCAGGGTGTACACCCTCTCTTGGGATTGACTCTATCGCCCCCGACAACCCTGCATAGAAATAAGCAGCATAGGAAAAGGGTGTTTACTTGCTGCAGAAATAGACAAAATAAATAAATAAATAATAAATAAATAATAAAAACACAAGGGATTTACTGTGAATAATACTTTTGTGCATTTGGGCCCTGTTTATATCATGATATTTTTCCATATTAATAAATATTTGTGGCATGTCAGGTGAGAAAGAGGTGCTTTAGAGAATGTGGCTAGAGTCTCTTTTTAATAAGCAGGTGTAAACAATGGCTGACTTTCTGTATGTGCACAAAAAAAATTCTCAACAAGTATTTATAGATAATAAAAAGAGATGTATGAGTGAGTGCATCTATGAGCTGTGCTGCTGAATACAGGGAAACTGCATTGTGGGCAGCTACTAATTTAAGACCAGCTTCACACATGGCATTGCGTCTGCTTTGATGACCTACAGCATTTGTAGTCCATGGTTGCCATGGTTAATATGACACATTCATTTGCTGAAATTGACTGAAAATTATTTATCAATCATCATAACAGCAATTTCTCCTGAGATTAAATTGCAAGTTCCCTCTGGGGTTAATAAAATATTTTCGTTTCATTTTCATTTCACTTCATTTCGTAACAGGTAAGCTGCATTTATGCCTGTGACATCACTCATCACCACACGGTAAAAGCAGGCACCACACTGAAACTTAAGGAGGTGCATGGCTGCAACGTAGCTCAAGCCACAGCTGAGATGAGTATTCTCATTCAGCTGGTGTTGATGCTCTACTTTGTCAGTGTGGGACCTAAAAATCTTCATATTTCACAGAAGTCACACAAACTCCACCCTCCTGTTGTGAAGCTGGTGTAAAACTACACCCATTAATATTACATTAAAAAGTTAAAGGTACAGTATGTCTAAATGACTGACATTTAGTGATAAAGATGGGCATAGAAATCAAATGCCAAGCACAGTTGTGAATGGATGGTTAGTTAGTGGCTAAATTTTTTCCAGACATAAACACGTTTGTATCAGTGGGTACAGTCCCCAGGTGCAACAATGGCTGCACTACAGGTAACTACTTCAAAATTGTGTAAGTGTACTGTCTTCTTCTTTGTGTCTTTTAATGTATTATTTGTCTCAAACAATTCCTAACACCTACCGAACAAAGCCAGTACTGCAGTTTGGGCTCTCTCTCTCACACACACACACACACACACACACACACACACACACACACACACACACACACACACACACACACACACACACACACACACACACACACACACAGCTGTTTGTCCATTCAGAGACACTATAGTAAAAATGGTGGCATAAATAATGAACCAAATCAAAGCTCTGCCACCAAAACAGATGTAAATTGTTCATTCTAAGAGAATCAAAAACACAAGTTATTTTAGTTAGGTGATTAGATACCAATAGAAACACAGCTTTCAGTCTCTGATTTTGTTAGATGCTGCATCTTTAAATTAAATGACAAATACTGCATTGTTGTTATTCTACATTATATGTACTGTTTGTCTATGTTTGTGGGTGTGGAATGAGCTTTGACTGGCCCTGGTTAACTGAGTTTGTTTCTAAAATAATGGAAAGATTAAATAGTGATGAGGTTAATCTTGATGTGTGTATTTTTTAAGTTGTAGTTTTACACAACACACAAGTATTCTATTCAATAAATTAAAGTAGATCAAAACAATACAACGCAATAACACGTATCTGGGATAGTGATGCATCATTTTAGGTGATATGGCTTCTAAGTACCTAAATAAGCAGCATGATTCTTGAGTTCCAGTGGAAACTCGCTTTCAAAGGCCTCTCTGGGGGGTATGATTCTTCCATTGGTCCCTTCCTTCAACACTCCACCATCCCAGTCATAGGCGCCCACCATCCCAAACAGAATGCCATCCTGAGGAAGGGAGGAGAGTAGAGATGAGTTGCAAACTCAGCTAAATGTTAGCACACAGATGGTAACAGCAACAGTTAGGACTCACATCCAGTGTGTGTGTGGAGAAACCGATCTGAGACATCTCCATGTGGAATGAGCTCTCGTTGTAGCCCAACGTACCTAAAGGTGGACAACAAGTCAGTTCTCTCCTCCTGTTTCTTCACACATCTCCTCCCTTCCTCTTCCTTCCTCTGCTTCTCAACATCTGATCATTATCATCATAACATTGCAGAAGACCGCAGGTGGGAGACATTTGCTTTCCTCCTATTCCTTCCTCTTTGATTCCCCTAAGCATTTAAGGGTGGCATCACTTTTCATCAGCCTTTCTCTCAAGTTCCTGCAACTACTGTGATAGCTGTGCATGCCTGTTTCCCCTTTCTTGCTTTCTCCAACTGGTCATAATCTCTCATAGATCCAATGTTGCTTCTTTCTCTTGTATTAAAGTTTGGTGTTTCAGAATTGCAACAGTATTTGAATTAGGGAGATTAATATTATCTGCATTTTTATGCTTTTCCTTGTCATCAACAACATAAAGATTGCATGAGTGATCATTTCAAATTGAGACCATGTGAAAAAAAATCCTGAAATTTAAAACAACATAAAGAATCCCAGCTGTGTTCCATAAATGGCATACTGGCTCTCTGTTTTAACAGTCACCTTCCAGAGTGAAGATTCGGTCTCCCAGAGCGTCCACAATGTCATTCAGTGCAGCTTCATCAGTAACATTAAAAAAAAACTTCTCATCTGGGTCGCTGGCGATGTACTTGATCTCATTAATGAATGTTTCTGGATCCTGCTGTCTCCGGATATAATGACCCAGAACCTGAAGCCCAGAATGAGAGAGGAAAAACACTTTAAAAGGACTAAATGAAGAAAATAAATTAGTTGCTAACAAAAGGCAAATACAACTGGAGGCAGAAAAAGGGGTAAATGTGAGAAAATCTGAGTATAAACTGAAGGTATACCCAGACAAGTATTAGAACAATTAAGCCATACTTCAAGGCAATAAATTAAGTGGAAAACATAAGATGGGAGGAAATGGTCACCATCAGAGATTTACAAATGAGGAGCACAGACACAGCTAAGAGAAGTGAAGACATGACTGATGCAGAAAATCTACTGCTGCAGCAGCAGCTGCTGAAGGCTTAATGCCTGAAGTACAAATGAGAAAATTCCATAAGAGAAACCAAACCCAAGGAACTCCCCTTGTGACTATGCTTGCCAAGCAAACTAAGGAAATCCTCTGTTTTGAAAAGGTAGGGGATGTAACAGAGTGTAGTGTGTAATGTGAAGAGTGCCTGCTTATGACTGTGTACATCAAGATCCTACAGAAGTTGAAAAATCCCACTGAACACAAAAACTGTGCTGACTTTTGAAGGATCATGAAAGAGATTACGAAAAAGAAAACAGAAAAGAAGTTTTATTTGCAAAATAAAGCACAGTTCCCGATGCTTACAATTGGAAAATGTAGTTAAAGATTTAAGTCTCTATACACTATGTGCATAAAATGCTCACACACTTTGACACATTGTTTCTCTGTCCTGTACTGATGTACAAACTACAATCCTTTTTGCCTGGGCAGTAGTTTTGGGAGCTCTGACCTTGTGAACCATTTTCACTCTGCATACACATTGTCTAAATCTATAGAAGCAATTCAGAATGCAACATAAAAATATACTGACTGTTACCAGAGGTCATCGCACTGACGTTTTGTGCAACAACTCTACCACTTAAGCCACCCCTTTTTCTTCTTCATCTGTTTTCAATAGTTTATTTTTTCATTTAAAGTAGCGGCCGCATATATCTCTGCTCTACCTGAGGTTTGGCTTTTCTGCTAACCATGCATTTTCTTGTTTACATGTCTGGTAATCCAAACTGTTATTAATGTTATTATAATACTATTAAAAGTAGATTATGGTCTGCATGCTTGTAGCCTACACCCTGTTTCTACCAGGATGGTCAGAGATTAGACCCTAGAGTAAGACTTCCTTTAAAATAAATGATTAACTTCATGTAAGTAACAAAATATTGTTTTCAGTTTCTGCAGCTACACTGTGATAAAAATGGGCACTAAATGAGCACCTTTGGTCCTCAAAGCATTAGTAACTATGAAGTCTGAATAATTTAACAGCAGCTTCAGAAATGAGTATAGAAAATCAATGGATGGATCATCTATTTGTAGCTCTTGAAGTCTCAACTATTTTAGTCATAAATCTGAAAACTAGTGAATGGGCAGCCTTGATATCTGTTTTAGGGTTCAAATATTTTCACAGCTAAAAAAATCCAAACTACCCTCACATGTACTTGCACATGTCAGAACGTTGACACTAAGAAGGAGAGCAGAGAAAAGTGTTTAACTATAATTCTTTATCACTCCTATTTTGTCATGCTACATTCAAAGTACTATTTCTATGCCTGCAGAATGGTAATCTTGTTCTAAGTAAATCTTAAAATCTCTTTGGAAACCACAAACACAAAGCAGAAATATCTACAGTGATCATATCATTCAAAGTGAGGCATTCTTCATAAACGCGGTGGACTTAATTTCCCATATTATCTTTAATGAAGCAGAGGCATGGATACAGTGTGTTTTCAGTCATATCTGTGATGCAGAATGTGGACTTCTTTCACAGACTTTTTTGCCAGCATCTTCATCCACAAGTTTTTAGTGGTTCTTCAAAGCACTACAGTGTGTTTCTCATGCTGCTGGTGCTCCTCGAACAGCACATTACTGGATGCAAGTGTTTGATTATCTCATACTATCTGGGCCACAGCCACCTCCAGGTCAGTGCGTGCAGTCTTTGTTCTTACAATTGCACTTTGCTACTCTTCTTACATGTTTGGCTCATGTTCTCTTCTTCTGTGGCTCAAGCAGAATCTGAAGGTTCCTTAGCGTTTCATGTGGACTAGGGAGGAGTCTGAGTCTGTCTGCCTCTGTGTTACTTACTGCTCAGGATGTTACCATTCTGGGTGTTTCTACATGTTTGGTGGTGGGACTGGTCAGGAAGTTTTGTTTCCATTTGGATATTTTAGTAGACCCAAGGGATTCATTTAGTAATTTGGCAATGTTATTTTGGAGTGGTGGTGATATTGTGTGGTGGTTGTGGGTATAGACAATGACTATACAACATTTACACAATACATATATATATATATATATATATATATTATATATATACATGTATTTGTGAGGAATTTCAGTGAAACTCTGCAGACCTCATTGCCAGAAGTTTCACTGGTCAGGAGAAAAAGACAGGAGCTCCTGAGTCAACAATTATAATGCCATGAAGCATAGGCAGTATAAACATTTCAGGGCTGCACTTGTCCATACTTGACAAAATGTACTCACAGCAATGGCATATCTGGTAATGTTTCTGCTCTCGCACTCCTCCAGAGCGTCCGGCAATTCCTCCCCATCATGTGACTCTCCGTCTGTCACCACAATCATCACCTTGGTGGCGCCCTCTCTCGCCCCACGCTCAGCACTGAATGCCTCTGTGCTACAACAACAGAAAACAGGACAGATAAAACTGAAGGATATGTAATTCTGTTATGGTGAACCTGCTTAACTAAGTTTGATCTGAAACAGGAAGCAGGAGAGAAAAAGAAAATCAGAAGTTATTTATGAAACAAGTGACAGTGAGGAAACTAATGAGTATCCAATCACTTCTTGAGTTCTTGAAATGTCTAATAAACATAATCTGTGAGAAAATATACAGTATCAGATTCTTCTATGAAAAAACAAATAGCTTTTTAAACACCAAGACAAATGATCAAAGTTTTATCTCATCAAGCATGATATAAAAGGGCCAAGACACATCTGAAACTTTTAACATCTTTATTAGTGGCACGCATACCTCAGCTTCCAGTTGACTCAAACTGGTTACTGCATGCAGCATGCATGTGTCATTGCACACAGCAGCCACATCTGTCCTTTCCCTTTCCTGTTGTGCTATGATCTAGAGAAGAGACCTAAATGACAAATGCTTGACCAGACTCAAGCCACACCCTGTTTGTCTGCAGAAAACCTGTTCTCACTGGGACCTGCTTCAAGCATTGAATAAGGTTGGTAAACCTCAGACCAACACATTCACACACACACATACACACACAGTGAAAGAGGGAGAATAGTCACTGCAAGTGATCTCAGTCATTTTCAAGCCTAACTGCAGCCCTTGCCTAAATATAACATTATGGTCAGCCACAAGAAGCTCAGAGTTAAAAACAACTGTTTCCCCTATGCAGTCTGCAAATTACATAGGATACAGTGAAGGAAAAGAGGAGAAGACCAGAGGAGAGAAGGTGATTCAAAGAAGAGGAACAAATAACAGAAGAAAAGATTGATAAAGATGAGAGAAAACACATCAGACAAACTATAAAAGCTTTAAAAGACGACAACCACAGAAAAGGGAGAGAAAGGAGAAAAATGAACTAGAAGAAAGCAAAATTAAGTCAAAGATCATAAAGTGTTAAGTTTTCTGCAGTGTGATTAATGATTACAATTTCATAAACCGCAGCATCACATCTATAACAGAGTAAAGCAAGTGACAAAGACAGAAACAGGTTAATTCACATGAATAATTAGGGAAAGAAAAAAAAGATGCAAATGGATTCAAAATGGAAAATAAAATAAACAAGAAAGAAAAGATGAAAGAACAGAGAAATTGAGTGGAGCTAATTGGGAGGCCTGGCTGTATTTACTACTTATTTTATGGAGTCATAGCAGTGTGGTAATGACACAACCCAGTGGTCTGACTGTGTACTTTTGTGTGTGGGAGAGTAAAAGTGTCTCAGACGGGTGGAGCAACAAAGACATCAGTGTCTAACCCAAGTGTAAGGGGTTGTTTCATGTTAATAAAGCAGTCAACATGTCTGCATTCAAATTGTACTCTGCAGTATTACTCTTATTTATCTGGTGATATTACACCCATCACTTTTATTACAATGAAATACTAAAGTGCACAGGGAAATTGTGTCAAAATGCATGTTATTTTTCTTATTTGTGGATGTGTACCAGGTTGTTTTCCATTAGCTAAGTGTAAGGAGTACTTCCATGTAACAATTCTTTTCTTAAAATCTGGACTGGTTTCATGGAGAGATAATGTATGGGGTAGCTGTACTGGAAGCAGTCTTGTGATGTCCTGAAGCCATGAACATATCATAGAGTGGCAGCCTGCTCCTGAGAAAAGATTGATGGAATGCCACCAGAGCTTGGGAAAGAGTTTGAACGAACCGTATTGCACCATATGAAAAACAAGCACAATTATGCTTTCAAGAATCCCATCTTTTTAAATATGCCAGAGTACCCACAAGCAGGTTAGCGACCAAATCATTTACCCCTTAATGAAACCAGTACCAGACACCTTTTTCTTACCCCATTTTATCTTGTTGGCACAATAGACTGAATCGGGCTCTTCCCTGTCATAACATTAAGTAGGGGCTTGTTTGATTAGAATCAGTTAGTGGGTTTATACATCCAAGCATTCTGTTTATAAGAAGTAGCACACTAGAGTTGTATTCAGCTCGAGAATGGCTGCTCAGGTTTAGAGCAGGCTAGCTGCACAGTGCTAGTATCTCGCTCATTACCTCTGTCTCCCACTTGCTGAGGCTTCTTATGAAACTGCTACATCATTTTATATTGTCTAAAATTTAGCCTAGGTATCTGTTGCTATGTTTTAGCAAAGCAGGAGGATTAAGGAAATCTTTGACATAATCTGAACTATCCAAATAGTTAACGATTTAAGAAAAAAATCATTCATTCATTATTTAAAAATTAAAGGAGCAGTATTCAGGATTTTGTGACATCTAGTGCTGGTATTCCAGATTGCAGCTAGTGGAATAACCCATGTCACATCCGCTACGTGTAGAGAAAAAAATACGGTGGTCTCTAGAATCACTGTTTGTCTGGTTTTGACCACAGTAAAAACACAACTCCAAGAAAGAGAGCCCAACCTATCACTTGATATGACTGAAGTGATTAATACAATGATTTCCATGTGAAGTCACACCTATGAAAAGAAAAGCTCATTTTGAACTGAAGGTCTAGCCAGAATTTAATCGTTGACTTCTGAAGCTGAAATTACAAGAAGTCATAAACTGTAAATATTTTTGAGAGACCTCTTACACATGGATGAAAGAAAGAATGTTCTTTGTCCTAAGATGATGATGATGATGTTACGGATACCTAAAACTTTCTTTTGAACACCATTAGCTGAATTAAAGACATCTGCAAAAGCCCAGTTCAGCTTGCCACATGTACTGACAGAAGATACACTATCCTGTAAAATGTGGTGAGTGTTGGAGGGGTTCACAGTGTGACCTGCTTTTAAGTCTTTTGGGAGTTCAGGTTTAAGTCCGATCCATGAGAGGAAGTTCAATTACCCTCCTTAAATCAAACTTTTGAAGGTCTTTTATGTATGTGAATAATGGCAAACTCCAATTATTTTGCCCTCTTGTGTCATTTGTCTGAAGTTGTATTTTATCCCCACACATGGTTGGATGAAATCAGAGGTTACTTTCCCATGTTCAAATAGTATTTTAAAGCTCATTCCTTTCAAGTTTACACATGACTATTATTTATTAATATTCCATTTTCTTTTCATAAGCTTGGTAGAAATTGTTTCCACCAGTTTTGGTGTGAAAGATAAACTAATACTCATCCTGCCATCTTCCTGGAAGTCTCAAACAGTCAAGATTCCAATCAATTTATAGTAAAATAATTATTCCAAATTTTTTATCCATTAAGGGTGTTAGAGTCTAAATTTATAATCCTCTGCATATCTGCAATTAACAAAACTCTGATTATTAAATATCCTGCATGGTGGAAGAGAGAAGAGACTGTATAAGTGTTTGGTCCATGGTTAGGTTTATAATAAGGACAAGGTTAGGGTAAAGGTTAAATGTCAAACATGCAATAAAAAGGGTTAAAGTTGAGGTTACGAGGTCTGAGAATAAATCCTATGAATGCTTGCCCCTGAGAGTACATTTAAAAGGCTGCAAACGTGAATTTAATGAGTAAAGTATGAGTCCCTGATGTCTGTGTAGATGTTCATTTGTGCTTGTGCGTACTGTACGTGTCTTTGTGTGTATTTTTACAGCTGCAGGAGCTCTTCTTGGCTGACCAGGCCGTGCCACACCTGCAGGCGTGCTGAGCCAGCAGCCAGCTAGCCCAGCTCAGCTAATCTCACTGTTTTTCTGCCCTGTCACTTTTCTCCTCAGCGCCAGTGATGCTATCTGTCCATCTGTGAATGTGTATGTGTGAGCATGAGTAGGTGTGTTTTTAGAAGTAAGTAAGTAATCTTTTGATACTTGGATACACCAACTGTATCTTTATTTTAGTTTTTTTTTTTTTTTAATCTGACGTAAACTTAAAGTGGATGCGTAAACATTCATTTCTGTAATCTATTTTTTATTTATTTATTTTGTATTATTCTTTGTAATAGAACGGTTAAATCTTCTGTCTTGTTGCCATCTGGCAAGGTGAGAAAAGTGACAGTGAAAGTTACAGAGCAGAGCGTGTTGACTGGTTTACTCATCAATGTGTTTTCAAAGCCACAGTTGTATCTTTTTACTGGTTCCATTTCCAGCCACTGCTTTTCAACTACCCTTTAAATGTTTCTCCTAAACTTGTCCAACTTTTACCTTTTTAAATGTGCCGGAAAACAGGAACTCTCCAATTACCTGTGTGGCTGTGTGTTAGTGTACTCTTTGTATATGTGTCTATGTGTATAGAAGCATAACGTTGCTCTAAGACACACATCACAACATGGCAGTTGTGGCCACACATCAGGTCTGGGTGTGGTGTGCTATGTGGGTATGACTTTAATAAAGCAAGAATTTTATTTTCAAACGAAAGAGATATTTTAAGACTGTTCATTTAGTGGAGCCTCAACCTAAAGACTTGTTTCTTTAGACTTAAGTTACCAGCTTATATTCCTGCCAACATATTTTTATAAAGATAAATTATGTAGGTGTGGAAACCTGCAGGAACAGGGTTTTTTTAAGCTTTGGCCCTTATATGAAATGACTTGTGTTTCATGTGTAGGCCGTTTGAGGGCACAATGTGGAAGGTTGAAGGCTTATGGTTGACTGTGTAGCTTATGTAAGGCTGGGTCTGCTGGTGTGATGCTTAAACAGCAAGTGGTGACTAAAAGGTGTGGATTTGGAAAAGGTTGATTGTTTTCTTTGATCTGCTTGGCTGGTACAAGGGAAAAAAAAGTTTGAATTCTGATTTTAAACCTGTGATTTTATAGCTGAAATGGATCAACAGTTCTCTGGGCAAACATTAAAGGAGTCTCAGGAAAAGAAAAACAATTGTAACTCAGTTTGACAACCTTAGTATTTGTTTGTTCAAAATAAATAAAGAGAAAAAGCAGTGAATGCTGCAACCATTACATTATGTTCTATTTTTAAGCAGAATGCAATTTATTCTATAATTAAAATATAAAGCCCCATTTCTGGAAAAGGTTGGAGTGCTATTTGAGTTAATGTAAGAATCTTATTTGAAAATCTGATCAACAGTTCATTATTTTCAACAGAACGTAGAAAACATGCCTAATGTTGAAAGTGATAAGTTTAATTTAACCCATTTCATTAAAAGGATCAACTTAGGTTGCATTTGATGGCAGGAACATGTATAAAAAGTCTAGAAAAGTAAGTGGTGCTAAAAAAAAGAGCTAGAGGAACGTGCTAGCAACAGGTCAGCGACTTGTGTGGGTATAAAAAGAGCACCATAGAGAGGCAGAGTCTCAGAAGTAAAGATGAGCAGGGTTTCAGCAATCCACAAAACCGTATCTACACACAGTGGATTGATTTCAGAGTCATTCCTGATAATATTTTTGTGCATGGGGGACCAGGTCAAATAACAGATGTCCATGGATTTCACAGGTGGCCCCACATAAAAAAAAGGCATGACTCTGTAATTGAAATCATAATCTGTGAACTGTTTACTGCAGGTTAAAGCTCTATGATGCAAAGAAGTCATATGTGAGCATAATCCAGTAACACTGCAATGTTCTCTTGACCAAAACTGTATTTAAATGGACTGAGGCACAAGAGAAAACCATTGTTTGATCAGATAAATTGAAATTTTTTCTCTCTTTTTGGAAAACATGGATGCTGTATCCTACAGATTAAAGAAGAGAGGGACCATCTAGCTTGTTAACCGTGCTCACTTCAAAGGCCTGGATCTCTGATGTTATCAGGGTGCATTAGTGCACAACTAAAATCCAACATCAAACAAGGGAGGGAAAACATTCCTCTTTCAAAGTCTAACAACTGGTTTCTTCATTTACCAGATGTACATAAATTATTGTTTAAAGAAAAGCGATTGCAACTTGGTAGTAAACATGACCAAGTCACAATTTTGCTGATGCATCACAGTCATCAAATTTAAAATGAGCTAATATTTTGCTTTTTAACTAAATAGTAAAATGTCTACCGACCAAATGTCTTTCAACATTTAATATACTTTCTATGTTTTATTAATTAAATATTAGTTCATGAGATAGGCAAATAATTGTTCAACAAACAATCCCAACTTTTATCGAACTGGAGTTTTATAATATTTCCTTCTAAAATGTACAATGGAAAAGAAAAAATAAAGTATAAGTATGTAAGATGAAACCAAACGACCTTGTCTTTTTTATATGGTGTACAGTGTTTAGTAGACTAGTTTATTCAACAATGCAACAGCAAATCAAAATAGGCAACCCTTAAAAATTACTGACATCTAGTGGTAAAGATGGGCATAGAAATTCCTTCAAACGCCAAGCACAGTTATGAATGGATGGTGGCCATTGGTGGCCAAAATTCTTCCAGACATGTTTTCATCTGCAAGTGATGTAGTGGCCTCAGGTATAGTGATGACTGCACTACAGGTAAATACTTCAAAATGATATAGTGTTTTCTTCTATGTAAGCTCAGAGGGTTCTCACTTCATACACAGAGATTTTTGTCCATTCAGGACCCACAGCTAGTAGGGACAAATGTCTCATTTTAAGACAAGAAATCATTTTAGTAAAGTTATTAAATACCAATGAAACCACAGTTGATATATTAAATATTTCAGTCACTGGCCTTTAATTTTATTAAACCCTTCACCTTTAACCCATTAAGGCCCGACCCATGAAAAAATGTTAAGAAAAGTCCAATTTTCTTAAGTCTTTATTTGGCCCTTTATCAAAATGTAACAAAAAAATTAACATTTTTTGGGGGGAGAAATCTACCATTTATTACCATGTGATATATTAAAAATATTATAATATGGTTTTCTGCTTCTTAGTTTCTCTTAGGGGACAAAAGACAAGTATCGGATTGTGTTCAACAGGATTTTGAGCAAAGTTTATACTATAAATTGAAGCTAAATGTCTCACATACTGTATGTGACAAATATGTCATGTTGGGCTCTTATGGGTTCAGCTGTAGCATTGACCTTTCTATGGTACATGAAGTTTTAATGTTCTTCAGCACCTACATGGGTTTCTTTCCACAGTACAAAGATATCAATTTAAGGTTAATTGATCTTTGTAAATTGACTGAAGATGCAAATGTGAGTGTGAACAATTGTCCAAGATCTACCACACCTATTGCTCTGTTAGCTCAAACCTAGTTTTGTCAATACCAGCATCTGTGCCCTAATTATTATTCCACTTCTGCTTTAGCTTTCTTTTATAAATCAAGAGCTACAATATCTTTTGTGTGAAGCCACAACAGGTACTTAACAGGGAAATATGTCAGTGTTTTATTTTATTATCTGACATCTTGGTAGGGCATAGATCAAAAGCAGCACACAGCACGGAGAGAACTTGCTCTCAGAAAATAAACCTGACTGTCATTTTAGCTACAAATTGTACAGTGTTATAGTTAGAGACAAACCACAAAGAATGTTACACCAAAAGCTAAATGGCAAGACACTTTCCAGTTAGCCAGCCAAATCTACTGCATGTTTAAGAATGAGAAGGATCAGCCATTAACTGTGACTGACAAGCATACCAGGCCATTTGGATGGCGTATGCAGTGCGCGTCTCTCGTCCCTCCTGCCGGCTGATGTTCTTGGCAGCCTCCACAACCTCCTGTGTGGTCTGGTAGTCTTTCAGAGACCACTCATGAACTGCTACCTCACCATACTGCAGTATGCCAACCTGAATACACAAACAAAAACAAGCTTTTTCAACAATGCCACATGTTCATGGTTACACTTGCAGATAATTATGGGAAGCATCATCTGAGTTTTGTGTTTCCGGGATGAACTACATCTTTAAGTACCAATCCTGTTTTTAAAGCAAACAGCACACTTGGGGAATTTTTGAATTCATTCAAAAACCAGAGGAATTTCCTCTTCACCTCACATTCCCTGCTAACCCCCACCCTCCCTTTTCATAACACAAACCCCCTCGCACTCCCCTTGTTGTGTGGCTCAGATTAATGCCCCTACACACTTTCGCTACAACTTCCATTCCTCCTCAACCTCCAGGACTCATATCCCTTCATATTATTTCAGCAATTTATTCTGGCCATATTTGACTAATTTCCTCTTAAAATGTCACTCCATGTTTTCACTCTAAGGACTAACTTGTTTTCCTGTGCTGGGCAACTGCAAAGGCATTCCAGTGATTTCAGTGAGAGACTTACTCAAGTTCAAACCCACAAGTTTCCATTACCAATGTAACTAATATTTACAGGCAGAGCTAACACATATCAACTTGCAGTTATACCTGCATCTGGTCCGAGCTTATGTGGAATTTGCTGAGGATGTTGCTGAGGAAGTTCTGGACCTCAGACCAGGGGTAGATACTATTGGAGCCATCAAGCACGATCACAATGTCCATGTATGTGGAACACCCTGCCAATATTTCAGTTAGTTAAATCAGGCCTTTGCAGCACAACTCTTTGCCTCAGTGTATGTATAAGTGTGCAAATATGTGGTTACTTTTCACGGTTGGAGCGATGGTCTCCCTTGGTTCTAGATCATCGCTGACAGAAGCACAGATGCCAGTGCTGAACATAGATGTACCGCACTCCTGTGACCAAAGTGGGGCGCATGCCTGCCAAACAGAAGCACACACAAACACACAACAGCATCTGTTTATCAGTTGAAGCAATTTCAGGAGTATCTACGGTTAATTTGAGTAGTTTATATTTCAAAGTATATGTTTTGCATGCAAGATCTGGTGTTTTGGTTGTTATCACAGAGTTTAAACACACACAAATGTGGCTCAGTGTCCCACACACACACAATAACAGCAGAAGGGAACAAAAAGAAAACAAGTCATGAGAGGGAATAAGTCATGGAAAAACTACAACAGTGTGGTTTTGAGGACAAAATGAGGGAGACAGAGAGAGGGAGACTATTGTTGACATGCTGGCAGTCACCGTTGTCAAGAGTGGTTTAACAGAGCTGGAACACAAAACCAGCAAAGCAATTTAATTCTGATTGTGCTAAATGTAGGGTGGGTGAGTAGGGGGGTTTAGGGGGCATCCTATAAAAATATTTCTGTCTTCAAAGCATATTGTATATTTGGTTTTCATACTCAGAGGAAAGAATGAAGGGAGAATTTGAAGGAAGGATATAAAAGAGAAATTCAGCCATAGAAAGACAAAAGAAGCAGACTGAAAGTGGGGGTGAAATGGGGGTAGAATGACAGAAAGAGAAACATCCTGGTTTTTCTCGCCCTGTCATTATGGGTGGGTTTCTTCTCTGGCGCACAGACAGGCAGTGAAGACGAGATGGAGAGAGAGATGAGAAAAACCACGGAAGGAGAGGATGGAGAAAAGCAAAAGAGGTGCTATGGCTTTTGGTTAGTCTGTCATTAACAAAAGGCTGGAGACGCATTCCGATCCTGTTATAGACCTGACCACTGGGGTTAACATAAACACTCATGGACACACGCACACACATTTAGACACACTCACACTAAAGTGGCCTGAGCTGGCAAGCATTTGTGAACTGTACACGACTCCACACCCGAAGTAGCACTAAAATCCTGGCAGAAACTGAAACACGAAAGCGCACTTGCTCAGCACATACTCACACACTACTGCCTCCTGGCTAAGGCTACCCAGAAGGTTCATGATTGGATGAATTAGAACCAGAGAGCTAAAATAAGTGATTATCAGAAGTATGAACTTGAAACTTCAGCTTAAAATGGGCTGGTGTCATAAAACAGTGTTTTGCAGACTTAAGTGGTTTGACTGACTTCCCACATACCAACAAAGGACCATATCTATGCACCTAAAGCAAAATTAGAGCCCTGAGTGTAGATGCACAGCCCTGATATGTGGCCTATGTGGACCTGACCAAACTCAATAAGTGAAACCTTCAGCTGAAATTTTACATAAATTGAAACTGTAAGTTTAAATAATAAAAAAAAATAATCAGCAATAATTTGGTAACTGATCAATAATTGTAATCAACAAGCTGAATAACAAACCTCTGGTTCTAGCTGATAAAGAGTGAATATTAGTGCAATAATAGAGTACATTTGAGTTTAAACTCTATTAAATGGATAATCCAAAGATACATTTGGACCCTGGGGAATTTATTTATGTGACTTTTATTTTACCAGGCAAAACATTAAAAACAATTTCTTATTTACAGTGTTGGGCTGGCAAACACAATTTGTTTATAGGATTTTAAATTATTGCCAGATATTTATTTTAAGGTTTATTGTGTTAATAGATATTTTAAAATTTATTTTATTCATTTTCATTCATCACAAAAGAAATATTAATATATTTACCAGTAATATAAAAAGTGAAACCACTGTGGTATAATGGTGTACCACTTACCGCACAATGCAAAATGAAAATAATTTTAAAACGTCAAAAGTCCATCCATTTTTCTTACCTGCTTAACCCAGTTTGGGGTTAAGAGAAAAGTCAAACATCATATTTACAGAAACAAATCATATTTCAGTCCATTTTGGCTCATCTATTGTGGTAGGTGAGCCATAAAGTTAATTTTGGACGGTAGAATTGCATATGTAATTTTATCTTTTTGAATAATTTTGTAGATGTGGTTCATGAATACATAAAGGAATTTGCTTTCTGTAAGAAAGTTGTTACTTTTTCTGTTATACTTTTAAATGTGTATATGAATCTCAAAAAGGAGGGGAAGGAAGTGGAAGATTTAACCACTTCACGTAAGTTAAATAGAAGCACACCATGAGAGCGGATTCATTAAGCTTCTTTCAAACAAACAAACCTGGTCTAACCACTTTTCTTCAGGCTACCACACACCAGCACAGTGCCTACGTAGCAACATCAAAACCCTATTTTCAGTACTTGAAACCACTTACCAGGAAGCCATCAGGTGATTCTGGTGTTAGGGTCATTCCCAGATGAGAATTTCTCAGATTTTTAGAGATGTTCTGGAGAGCAGTTTCACCTAAGACAGGCAGACAGAGCAGCTCAACACTTTAGTGTTTACAAATGTAAATCTTAATCATTTAATTTTAGAGAAATTAATTTAAATCAGGATTTCTTTTCTATTACCTAGATTGACTTTGGTACAGTCTGAGTTCTTCACATCTCCTACAACACATTTGTACACATCTCCTTTCCTGTTGTTGGGTGGCCCATCCCACGGAGCACCAACTAGCATCCTTCAAAAAAATGGATTTAATTATCATCCAGACATAATCTGACCTCCTTCTTTAAAAATAGTGTCTTATTCCTTTCTTTTAGTTATTTTTTTCCCCTCAAACACACTTACGATTTCTCTCCATCTGCATCATGCTGTAAGACAGAGAAGCCAAACAAGGCATCTTTTGGGCCGGTGAAGATGCGTGGATGCTTTACATCAATATTGAAACATTGACACAACTCTGCAAAATGCAACAAAGAAAGTTAAAGTATTACCCAGGTTACACATAAACACATTAAGTTAAAGTCAGGCATTGATGTATTTCACAGAATGCCTTGATTTTGAGCAGAGATACCAAATATGTTAAATATTTTTCAAGACACCTAGAGGACTTATATTGGTGCTAATTTCAGGGAAATTCTTGAGGAAAACCTGTTTTATTCTTCCAGATTTGAGACTGGTATGAAGGCTCAATTTCCAGCAGGACAATGGTGACCCTGATTTTTCTGCTAAAGCAATGCATAAGTTGAAATGTTTAAAATCGAAACCTCTACAGGACTGCAGATGAGCATGCCGTGTCACACTGTTTTTTAACCATGCAAAAATCTTTGCATAAAAATGGCATGCTGCTGTAATTTGGGGTTATTTCTTGATAATTTCATATTTTTGATGTAGATGGAATAGCCCCATCTTCTCATCAAATTACTGGCGAGAAAGCAAATCCATATTTCTTTAGATGTTCTTTCTTTGGAAAAGAGTTATTCATCAGCAATTAAAATTGGTGAAAAACTGGCCAAAATATCAGGTTGGAAACTACAAAACTGTGGTTCATTCTAGTGCTGAGTCAGATTATTATTTTTATGAGAGGGAGGTTGAAGCAAGAGAGAGGGGGTCAAAAACATAGATAAACAATATGACCAAAGACAACCTCTGAAGAAAAAGGGAGTTCAGTCTGAGGGGAAAGAGGGAGAAAAGAGAAGCAAAGTGAGGAAGGGTGTGGGTTAGAAAAACTCAAAAGTATAGTACGTTCCCTGTTAAGACACATAAGCCTGCCCTTCATATGCACTGAGAGACTGAAAGCAACATGATGGAAGGCAGATTACTGAGCAGCAAACATTAAGCTGAACCGAAATGTTGGCATACATGTATTCACAGTTTGTTTTGATGATCAGAACAAAACAAAACAGGGAATAGAGGCTAATTACTTTAACAGTACATAATTGACTGATCACTAGCAGCAACACAGACATTGATACTTATGATAAATTTGCTCATGTCATTTGGAAAATGACCCATTCTTCATTCACACTTCAAGATTACCTCATTGATCCATCACTGCTTTGCCGTAACTCATCAACTTTATGATGGACAGCTTAAAAATTGATGCACAGTTCAAATAAATATTATCAAACTAATTTCTATGCAGTCAGTAGTCCTCTTCAGTACCTGAAGCATGAATTACCCACAATGCAACTGGACCTCAGGCCATTTGGGATAGGCTTGTGCTAGCTGTGATTGATTATTGTGGTGAGGGTAAGTAGGGTCTGTCACCACACCTAATACAACCCAGCACGACCCTCCAGATTTGAATAGGTTTGGTTTTGTCAATAACAGCTAATGTAGCTTTGAGCTGCCAGCCATAAACTGAAACACGCTGTAGGCAGATTAGGTCCAGCACCTTTAACTCTACATTTCCAGAGTCATTTTTGATTTCAGAGTTGTAATCTTTAGTTCCCATCTCAGGTCCATCTGATGCCACTTATGCAACCCAAGACCAGAAAATAGACATAAATGTGTAAAATTAGTTTCCTTTTAAGGCAGTCTGGCCTGCATTAAGATTTCATAGCTTGTCTGCAGCTTTTGACCCTCTTCTCTGAAATAACCATGAAGTATTTTACAAAAACAAAGCATTAAATGGTCATCTGAAAGTGATGATTCTCAAAGGAGGACATATGTTGCTTCTCAGATTCCCGAAGAGCTCCCTGTTTTTTCCATTTAATGGTCACTTCATTGTGGAAAGTACTTTTGAACTCTTTTAAGCTATGTGAAGAGTGTAATGGTGGCAACCTGCTCTAAATCGCACTAGGGTCTGTGCTTCACTGGGAGTTCTCAACATGAGGAAATATTTTTAGTATTAAGGTTCTTGCATGTGTTTTGGTAATGAACAAAGCAGAGACTTGCTGGTTTCTGTTTGAATCAAAGATTATTATGAAAGGGAAAGTAATCAGACAAGTCAGGGGTTGCTAGTGCTTTCATCACAATTAGTCGGCCAGTCTACGAAAACCAGGTGAATATGTACATTTGTCCTATTTGAAACCTGGTAGATCCTTCAAATTTATATAAAAATAAACACACAAAAACATAATGTGCCCAATAATCCAATTTGAAAGTCCCTCTTTCTCTCTTATCCCAGCTGTTGGCTAATGTTCGTAGCTGTTGCAAACATCCAAATAGTTAGTCTGCCCTGTGTGTTTTGAGTAAGTCTCCTGAGGCATGTGGGTGTCTGCCACTGTATTGTCCTTTTACCACTTCTATACTTGGCAGCCATAGGCCAAGGTCTGTCACCAGGCAGGCAATGATGGTTGCCCTTATGAGAAATACACTGCATGCAGTCGGGACCACCCTACCCACCAGATGACCCTGCTTCCCAACACCATTTCCAGCCAAAATCATTAATTCCTCCCTGCTCTGAGGAATTGGCCTTGGGGTGAGTGTAGATGGCAGAAGAGAGGTCTCCATCCAGTGGCTTCTCAACGTGCACAACCCATTGGCAGTCAAAGCCTGCCTCATGGTTTCTGCATCCACTTGTGCACAAGGTCAGTGTGACCTAAATTTCGTCATGCACACCAATCCACAAGGGTCCACTTGGGCTCTTTGTGACTGACCTTGTGCCACAAGTAATAAACCAGGCAGAATTTGTGCAATTTGCTTTTAAAACACACACACATGCATGCACAGCAGAAAAATAAGAGAAAAACGAAAGGAGTAGAAGAATAACATGTAAGCCTATTTTGGGGACGAACTCAGTAGGATAATTGCTGTTATTCACACTAAAATTTAAATTATTAAAAGCACATGCATGGAAAGCTGCTGACCCAAACCATAATATTAAAACCATGTGCAAGTCCACAGAGTCCCAACTGGTTTGTGTGCACGGATGGGACTGTCATGTATTTGGCTTTAACCTCAGCATGGTGTGATGGTCTCATTCTAGCCGTACGCCTGCATGCTTGTTTCTTACAGCTTGGGTACAAATGTTTGTTTTACACCTTATCATCTTATTGCTCATGTTTGTAAAAAGTTTCCCTTATTTATGAGTTGTGGTAGCTTGCTGATTGGTGACAGGAGTAGTGTGCATTTAAAAGTCACCCTCATCCTCTCCCCCACCCTCTCTCCCAAGGAAGTATTATTGCACTTCCCCCAAATCTTCTCACTTTCAGGAGGGTGCTTCCTCTGAGAAAGAAGCCTTATCCTGTGGCTTTGGAGCTGCAAGCGGGTCTTTGGACCTTCCACACTGGCTCTTAATAACACTTCTTAAAAATGATAGAACAAACTAATTTTTAAATATACATATTATTACAACTGCAGGTTTTAGATTGTTTTTTTATCTTCATGGAATACTTGCATTGAATTTCCAAAACAATATTTTTTTCAGATCTATTTTTCTTGTTATTAGGTTGGAAACAATGAGTTTTCTTTTAAATAACTTTCCACAAATATCTACATTTTATAAAATACAATGTATACAGTATATCACCTTTTTGCAAAGGTTTATTTTGTTTTTCTTTATTTTAAAACCTTAAAGTAGAAATAAGATTGTGGTTCTCAAAAATGGCAACACATTTCCAATTGTAGATATTTATAAAATATTATAAATAGTTGTTTTTCAGAAGGTCATATAACATTTGTGGCTTTAAATGGGTTTTAATTGGCTGGGCTGAGGGAAAAATGACTCTTTGGATTGTAAAAGTTGCAGACCTCTGCTCTGGGAGAAAGATTTCCCTTGATGTGAAGTAATTACAATGTATTTGGAGTTATGGTGGGTGCCAAGATGATCTAAAGGGCATCAAGGTTCAGAATAAAATTAATGGAAAGGATCATGCCATGGCTACTTTTACTTTTTCCATTTGTGCGTTTACTGTGTGTTATATTTTGCCCTGTAAAACAGTGTGTGCATAATGTTTTATTACCTCTGCCAAGGCGGAGGTTATGTTTTCATCTGTTTGTTAGCACCATACCTCAGAAAGTAATGGAAGGATTTTAAATTTTCAGGAAATCTCTGAAATGGAATAAGGAACAAGTGATTAGACTTTGAGGATGATCCGGATCACCACCTGGATCCAACTTTAATACATAAATAATTAATGGATTAACATGGGGGATTTTGTCTTTCAAACAGAAAATGTCACATACTTATTAGCTTACAACATTCACCAATGAGCTAACAAATAACTAAGTAAATCATCTTTTCAAATTTATTTATATTTCTGTCAAATATTTTAGGGGGAACAATTAGCCAAAAAAAAGCATCATATAATGTTGAAGTAAAGAAACAGAGCGCTGGATGTCAGCTGATATTGATTTATTGTATGGCACATTGACAGCTCAAAAATGAACACATGCTGGGTCATTCTGGCATCAACGTAGTTCCAGTAGAGGACCCAAGCATTTACTGCAGCCGGCACAGACTGGCCCCCTGGCATGCCGGGCGGGCATTTTCCCTGTAGTTTGACATGATTTTTGGGATGACATCATTTATTTATTGGTCTGACTGGTCCAAAAAAGTTGGTAGATCGGCAGCCCAGCTAACTAACGCTGACTCAGATGTTTGTTCAACCACAGCAGAACCTTCATCAGCTGCTGTGGATGATGATGATGGTAGAGGCTCTGGTAAGCTGCTCTGCTTTCACATCACTGAGGTTCTGTTATGATATAGAAACCCATTAAACCCAGTAAGTCTGATCTATGAGAACGAGTTAGGGGGGGAACAATGGTTAGCAGGGAACTCTTTACAAAGTTATGATGAAGTGATGACAACACGTCAATAAAACAGCTGTTTTATTAGGTGGTTAATTGGTTTTCTTCAGTGGTTAAAACAGCAGATCTTAAATTTAGCCCTTTAACATCTTTCTGAACAAAATCATCTTACAGTTTTTGTCAATTGCTAAGACACATTTCTCAAAAGCTTCTCTCCTTTTCTCTAAACTGAACCACAAAACCCACTTTTCAAGCTACATTCACAAAACCTCAGACTCTTCTTGCAAAACCAAACTCTCACCTCAAAACAGTTTAATCTGTGCCCAAAACTGAACTATGTTGTCAAATCGTGCCCCGAGTCAATCAAAATTAAAAACATGACTGAGCAGTCACTAAACACTACATAGAAAAATAGAAAACACAATGCTCAGGACATGAAGCTGTAGAAATAAATGTTTATTGTTTCTAGCAGGCTAAATGGCTTATGTCAAGAGCATAACAAAAACCTGCCCATTTCGAGGTTATTAGCCAAGGGTGAAATCAATTTTGAGTTGTTGTGTTCAGCGAGTGACTCTTGTGCTTTAATTGTGTTTGACTTTTGCCACCTGTGCTCACCACTATGCAACACAGGTGCATCACAATGAAAATGTGTTGGCAAGTTGTGTCTAAACACATGAAACATGCTTGTCATGGATATCTACTCCTAACTTGGTCCTGTTGTAGTAAGAGGAGCTGATAATTCCTCCCTCATCTGAGTCCTCCTCATTCATTTGTTGGAACATAGTCAGAGTTTATTCTGTATTCATTCTTCTGCTTCTGTTCATTTTTTTAATGTTTTTGACAGCGTTAGTTTGTTTATCTGTCTGTAGCAACATAACATAAGAAGTTATGGACAGATTTTGATTACATTTTCAGGAAATGTAGGAAATAGAAGAAAGGAACAATTGATTACATTTCAGGGGTGATCTGGATCACCATCTAGATCTAGGAATTTGTTTAAGGATTTTTTACTATGGGGAGATCAGGATAATTTTGCCATTACAGCTTCTAACTCATCAGATAATGCCCAGAATCATTGGCAATAAAAAAAAATACTAGATGGCATCATGGTAGATGTTGTTTGACCTGGATCATGTTGACATTCTGGATCTGGTGAAACAAAAGGTTGAAAATATAGGGGATACTGGGTGGGCTGTTGGGCATTTTAGGGGTTTTATCAGGTGAGTGACCCTATGGCTTGGTGGAGGTCAGCGCTCTCTGAGGGCTTCTAGTTAATATAATGGTTTCTAAATGAATTCAACCTGACCTAAAATTTAGCAGTCTTCCAGTGCATCATCCACTACTGTCTTGTTGTAACTCTGTGATTTAACTGGAGAAAAGAAGTCTAGGGCTGGGAACACAACCAGATCACTGCTGCTGTGATTATGCACCAGCTACTCAAGCACATTTCCACAAATACACACTGAACACACACACACAAACACAGTTACCTCATCCAGGCCAGTCAGAGGGGATTCTACTCTGTTTAGAAGGAAACTGGATATGTTTGAGGTTTCTTTTCCATATCTGCTCCTGCTTTTCTCACAGTCCAGTTTCTTTTACCTGTTCTTTCACTTTTCCTTGCACTTTTTTTTTTCCTGGAAGTCTCATCAAACTTATTCAAGTAAGTCATAGTAATTTCTCCTTGTCTCATGTCCTGATTTTCTCATCTGTTGATTCATAGCTACAAAGATGGAGTTTTGAATTACACAGAAACACAGCTCTAGAGATAGATATGGAGGCCTGCTTTTTCAGTCCACCTTGATACAGATGAAGTTTCACAGCAACTATAAAGTGAATTGCCATGGGACTTTGAGATTAACATTAATGATTTATACTTAACTTGATTGCTCTGGTGGGTAACTGTAAAGTTTCATATTTTTTTTCATGTTTTCCCTCAAGACAAGTTACTTTGATGACCCCCTGATTTTCCATCTTGTGCTATCATTCAGTCAAAATGTGTGTGACATGCAACACATGCTGAGGTTAAAGCCAAGTACATGTCCAATTCTAACAAACATTTCTGTTTTAAATTCATGCACTACATAACTAAATGCACACACAGCACTAAACAAGTATCAGAATGAAACATAATGTCAGAGAGTCTCACAATGTTAGCATGCCAGTATTAGCATTTTGCGCAAGTACAAAATCACAGAGCAGCTAGCATGGCAATTTGTCTGTTTAGTGTCACTTTAACTCATGATGCAGATCAGTATTAGCTTCTAAGTCTCCTTTACTTTATATCTAAACCTCGAAAGACAATTATAAGATTTATACAACTATTTGATTCTAAGCAAAAGGTTAGTGCACTTAACCAAGTATTAACAAGGACTGAATAATTCTTTAATACTAAATCTTTTGTTTTATTGTCAGACAGAATAAAAATCTATCTTTCCATCCTTTCTGCAAGTAGTTATTCTCCACTGTTGCACCCACCACCCATATTATAAACACTGTCGTAAAAAGTTTCTGTTTTCTCTTGTGGTAACATCACCCACACTTCAATTCCAAATTTCTTACCACAACAAGTCAGGCCTCTGATAACAACCCCTCCTACTGATTTGCTCTTTTATCTTTCTATTCGCTCATTCTTCCATACACCATAAATTGCTCCTTTTAGTTTTTCTCCCACTTTTATAACACACATGCAGATACGCTAACTTCACCACAAGCCCTATCCTTCTTCTCAAGCCTTCTGGCTTTTACCAAACAATAGCATTGTTCTCTGTTTTCCTTTTCCTGTCCTTTGCCTGGTTCCATTTTCACTGAGGTTTGTATAAGACACTGTGTGAGTCTGTGTGACCAGTCATTGCAATGACAGATGGTGGCAAGAATTCATCATGCCAAACTAAGTCCAGATTCCCTCAACCACATGCTCGTCTCTGGGTGCTACTGCTGCTGGATGCGAATGGTTGTGATTGTGTGGCATGTTCATGTATCTGTGTAAATATTGAGGAAAATTAACTTTACTTGTCATTATTGTTTAATGCACTACAGAGAAAAGACAGCGTTTGTCACCTTATGCACCGTAATGTGCATGTATAATGCCTTAATTGGATATTTTCCATGTAAACAAGTCTTTGTATGTTTCTTAGTCTCATCAACCTAAACTCCTGACTAAGCAATGTCCTGCATTGAGATATCTTCTCTACTGTCTGTTTCTATCATCTATTAATGACTCATAATGCTTCCCACTCACTCCTCTGTACTTTTACCTCCTTTACAGGCTTTCTCACCATTATCTCAGTCATGTTCTGTTCTCATCTCTGTCACCCTCTCGTGGGGAATGGGGGTGGACAATGAAGGGGGAGCGGGATTGAGAGCGATCAAATTATGGGAGAGCAAAAAACCAAGAAGGTAGCAGAGAGAACAATAACATGGATCTTTGAATGGCTGCTGAAACAAAGTTAAACACAAACACAAGCGCACACACCTGTGTTTGACATCTCAGTAAAGCATAACAGACATGGGAGGCCTGCTGTCTGCATCAGGGGAGCTCTGGTGAAACCATTAACATTACACGCATACTCACTCACCTACATGCTCATGTATGATACAAACCCACATGCCTGGCAAGAATACAAACACTGAAATTATATAAGCTACTGTGCAATTTAAAGTAAAATGTGTTAGCTTGTTCATGCTTGATTTTAACAGGTAATGTAGTGTAATGTGTAAAGTCTAATCACACGCTTTATAAGGCATCTCGTGTTTCTAAATAAGAATATGTGCCTGTAAGTCCAAGTACAGTATGTACCTCAGTATATTCCTTTGTTTTTTAAAATAAGCATTAAAAAGACCAGCATGAATAATTACTTGACAATTTGCCACAAATACCAACAGTTCAATCTACAGATTAACTTTAGAGACCAATTGTCATCTGGAGCACTAAGAAAATGAACATATCCTTAACATACAACCCAATCTGTCAGGCAGTTGATCTCATTCTGTTTCATGGCTGAATGCTATAACACAGCAGCCCCCCACTTCTTATCAGTCTCACTTTGAAACAGTTTTGGTAGACAACAATAGTCTTTTTATTCACTTTCTTTCTGGCTAGAGGGAATGGCTCAATGAGGTGTTTGAGACCGGTCTGCCGCAGTGAACATGAGCACTGGAGGGCAGCTGATCTTCGCGCTCCATAGCAAAAACACACATGGCACAAGACCCTTATTACAGGAACTTTAGACTTCAAGTCGAAGCGATGGAAAGGGATGATAAGATCGGTGAGGTCCTGTTTCACAGCTGCCAAGGTCTGTCAGCTGTAAGAAGAGATGAACTAGTAACCTTTTGGAAGAGGATACATTCACCCCCGTTTCCAAAAATGTTAGGATAGTATGTAAACTGTAAATAAAAACACAGCACAATGTTTTGCAAATCATTTAAGTATCAGATTCAGTAAACATAGATCCAAATATTATATATATATATATATATATATATATATATATATATATATATATATATAAAGTATGTTGTATGTTGTTGTTTTACTTGTTCTGTATATAAATAAACATTGTCTGAAAAGTTGGGTCAGAGCACGTTTACCATTGTGCTGCATCATTTCTTTTTTAAACCATGGGCATTTAAAAGTATAATCTATTGCAGGTTTGAAAGCAGGTCCTATTCAACAGTTTGACTGTTCTGTGCTTTATTTTTGTTTCATAAATGCCAAATACATTTAAAACCCATTACTTTTACTCGACAGACCTGCTGTTGTAATACATGCAAAATGTGGTTTGGCATTGTCTTGCTGAAACAAAAAAAGACCTTCAGTGGAAAATGTCATCTGGTTGTCAACAGATGTTGTTTGTCAAATTTTGTAGGCTCTATGTCACCATTAAAGATGCTTTTATTGACTTTTGAACTGTAAGCGAATGTTGTGGTCTCTTGGTTTGTTTGTTTTTTTTTGTTGCCTAGTTTTTTTTTACTTTAAGATTACTGTGTTTTATATCACTTCACTTTACCTCCAGTTTACTTGACTTCTGTCATTGTATTGAATTTCTTTTGTTATTACCAGTTAGCTTTTCTTCTTGCTCTTGCTTCGTAACAGCTTTCCCTTACTGACCGCCACTCACCTGTTTTGTATTCATTACTTCTCTCTTTATGTACATGTAAACATTTTCTTTGTTCATCACCAGATCCTTGTTGTCTCTCCCAGCTTGTTTTATGTCCATTTATGTTAGATTGACTTCCTGTATCCGTTTCTTTCAACTCGTCATCTGGGTTTATGCCTACCACAACCTGTTACACCTGAGCCTCACCGGTCCACTTACAGTATGTCACCGTCCGCCACATGCAAAGCTCATGTCAAGTTTCAATTTAGCACTGCCTGAAGATTAAGACTATTCAGTATGTAGTTATTGAATATCTAGATTAAATATAGTTAATTTGAAATACAGATTTCTTCCTTGTAAACACAGATTTCTCCTGATGTAATTGCATAGCCTGTGTACCAATACAATCACAATATCACTGGCACCTTGACCATCAGTAAACTTATCACTAGCTTGCCTTACTATTAGTCTATTATTGTGTCAAACTACTAAATATCTTTGCTATTAAACAATTGTTCTGTTACACAAATGTAACTAAGGGTTACTTTGTTACATTTTCTTAATGTGTCATTACTGGCGAGTTAACAACATGCATGTATGCATGCATTTTTCCCAAAACAATTCTCAGTTTCAGCATTTGATATGTTGGACCATCCAACCATGTGTTTGGGGAATTTGCAAAACGTTGCGTTTTGTTGTTATTTATGTTTCGCATAGCATCCAAATCCTTCTGGAAATAGTAATCTATCTCTTCCAAACATCCTCTGGTAGCTGAAAGTCTCCAACAAAAGTGAAATATGTCCCCATGGCTTACTTCATTGACAGATTTACAGAAAGATCAGACATTGACCCAGAAACCGTTAGTTTGCTAGACTCAGTTTTCTATATGTTTGAGCTATCTGGCAAGTGGAGTGTGGCCAGGTGTTTTACTGTGCATGCCTGCTTTTCTTCTCTACACAGACTTCTAAGGAATGTCTGGTCAGTGGTTTACTGTCACAAAATAAAACTCTCTGGTACTCAGGAAGACACATGTGACACCATTATTGACACATGTTGTCTGTTAAGGTTGGACAGGTTAATGACCCACTGAGACAGTGCTGAGGGGCAGAAGAGAAACTGGACAATGAAGAGGCATTAAGCTTGAACAAGAAGTTGATTTTACACAGTTTAAACAGTATTTTTTAACACATTCAGTGCTTTTATTCTTAGATATAAATTATTACCATGCTTTGAAAATGAAAAAAATGTCAAATTCTGAAAAGGTGACTCAAAAACCTACCTTTAAGAAGGAGAATAAACTCCAGGCACAAGAGGTATCGGTGCAGCTCCATTTATAAAGACCAAATGAAAGCAGTCGGTCTTTACCTTCCCTCTTTTTTTCTTCCTCTTCTCTGTTTACAAAGTGGTCTCCCTCGAGTTGGTAGAAATGCAATGCGTCTGTGTCCAAAACTTTTCAAACTTGTCTTTCCTCTAGAGATGAGTAAAATCCAGTTAAAAGGTGCTGCATTGGCACGTTGACTGTAAGGGTATGGCTCACTTAAAACTGCTTGTTTACAGAAATGGTTTTGAGTTATTATAACTTACATAGAGGGGGGGAATATTTTAAGATAGTCAAGAGGCCCCTTTTCGGCTGTAATGCCGCTGAATTTCCCCAGTCTGCATTAAACTGTCTTCATGGTTCAAGAAAGGAGTTGTTTTTGACACTTCAGTGATCCATGATTTCACCATGAAAATCCCTGCACCTGTCCCATCCAACAAGTTCCGCAGTTCAGTCAATCAACCATTCCACGTGTGTAACACCTTATTGAGGGGAAACAAACAAACAAACAAAAAAAAAAAAAAAAAAAAAAAAAAAAAGAGCAGAGTTTATTCCTCACGAGTCCCGGAGCGCGTCTTTGAAGACCAAATATTTTTAGTGTCTGAAACTCCGCTCCCTCAAGCCCGAAGTTTGAGCTGAACTGCTGTGCGCGGTTTCCCCGATAACTTATTATCCATGATTCGGTTCGGGTAAATTCTTGAGTGTCTTGTTCAGTGAAAAGGTCTAACCCCATGCATCTCTGTCGGTGTAAATATGTGCCCCCAGTAACGGATTTCTATGTCATGAAAGGGCGCATTTATCCGCACAACTTCCCTCCCTCCACCCGCTCACCTCCATCCACCAGACTGCTGAGTATAACTGGTTCTTACTGACAAACCTCAAACCCACATCTCCCTCTCTCCCTCCTTCTCACACTCAGTTTTTAAAATAGCCTCTCTACAAGTTTTTAAGGTCTAGATTTCTTTCTTGAAGACGGGATCTTGACAGATAAAAACCTCATATTTAGACTTTTTCTAAGGCAGTCTGTCTACATGCTATTTCAAACATGACATTAATAAAACAGCCCCGTATTTTCAAACAAATATCCATCATTCTTGATTTCTAGTTGCCTTTTAGATTAAAAAGTGTCACGCTGGAAGTTTTTTTGTCTAAAACTAGTAATTCGGAAGAGGGGTTTGGTTGCATGCTCTGTACAGTGGACTATCAGCCTTTGGTTCAAAACATATTTTGACTGACAGAAAGGGGGATTGTACAGACATGAATGCTAAACACCCACTGCCTGGACAACACAGTTGTGACTGTCTGACCTAATGCAACCATGTGCTTGATAATCCTGGACCTATGGCATGAGTCATCTAAATAGCTCCTGAGATTTTTCTGCAATCACAAGTTGAATTGTATGTTGTCACAAAGGCCCAAAAATGTGATTCATGTGAGAAAATTAGGGGAAATTAATTCAAAGGTACAATGCTGACAGATAAAAAAAAAAAAAAAAAAAAAAAAAACAACAACAACGAAAAAAAAACTTAACACACACAAAAACGTTTACTATCAGTGCTGTGCTCATTTGCATTCAAGAGAACTGAGGAATATTCATTTAAAACTTGCATGTAGTTAATCTTTTTTTTGTGATTTTTATTGTCATTCCATGATCACATTAATACTATTTTCAAGTCCTACGAGTTCCGATGGATCTTTTTCAGAATTACAATGGCTCCATCTACAGGGCACCAGCAGTTACTACTGGTGCCCTGTAGATGGTTTTGTGATGGAAAAAATTAAGGAATCACATGTTGACATTCTGGCCTGAAACGTCAGCCACTCTCAAAACACCAGATTAGAAGACAGACAGTCATGTTTGGAAGTGTAGAGCTGCCACCAGAGGAAACAAACTGGACCTATTCATTAATGAGTCTTCAACAGAAAACAATGTAATTAAAAACCTGCAGGACAGTGGCCATCAAGGACTGACACTACATCTCTGTTGTATACCTTCACTGCCTACTGAAAACTAATAGAAAAATTATGTATATTATGTAAATGTACCACAGGGAGAATAAAGGTGCACAGTCCTGTCTAGGGTGAAACGTTAGCCTTATCACAGTGTCATCCAAGATGTAACAGCAGAATCTCTCCATGTTTCAGTCCTGTATAAAGCACTACCTAATCAGGTTTGTAAATTATAAATTTGTCTGATTTGCTGCACCGTTTCCTCATTCAAGATGAAAAATTTAAATGTTTTATGTTTCACTTTTACAATAGCTTTCACATTATAGCGTGATAAGGTACAATTTCTTTCTATTAAACAAACTACAGCAAAGACTAAAGTAATTGGTATAGTGCTAAATAGTAGGCTCTGAGGAAAAGAAAACTTAAACAAATAAAAAACAGAAGGCCCCTCTGCTCTGGTCTAAGTGGGCCACTGCTCTGTCTGCTTTGGCTATCCTGGGCTTGGTGCTCTGTGGACCTGCTGGGCCTTTGGGGCCTTGGGCTCCCCCTGTCCTCCGCTGATGCTTCATCATGATGCATGATCATGGCACGTTCACGTGTGCATGCTCACAAACGTGCTTGTCTCTCCATCTGCTTCTGACTAGATGTTGCTGATGTTTTTGTTGGTACGTTTCTCTGCAGGTGCGTTTGATTACTACTGTACTTTTATATATCATCATTATCCTATTTTCTTTATGTATCATGTAGTACTGTGGTAGTTTATAAAGTTTTTTTTGTGGTGTGTTTTAGGCAGCCTAGACAACTATTATTTACACATTTTAATCCTGTCCTTTTCTCCCTTTTTTCCCCTCTTCCTCAATCTCCCTGTCATGTTCGGCACTGACATATAAAGACTAAAGAAAATAAGATTACAATAAAAATAATAAAAATATCAAGGGCAGCCATGTATATAACATGTCTCCCTTGGTAGAGCAAATCTGTCAAGCAAAATATGACACACAGACCACCGTTCTGTATGTTAGGATGCCGGACAGGACAGGATAAAAAAAATAAAAAAATAAAAATAAATAAAACTTTACCTCCCACTGCTTTTAATTAAGGTAGCAAGTTCTTTTTCTTTGTAAATTAAATTTCTAGCATATGTACATTGGTAATAATGATGGTGTTGATGATGACAAAGATGATAATGAAGATGCATTTCTCATTGGCGTCTGCTTGCATCATATGTACCCTACTGTATGTATGGTTATCTATTTCTCTCCATTTTAAATTCAATTCAGCTTTTTTGTATAGCACCAATTCACAACATCATCAACTCAGGGCACTTTACAGACAAATCAGTTTGAGCTGGTTTGTATTAAGTTATGAAAACCAACAGAATGCATCACTATTTTTCAGCTTGTTCTCTCTTCCATATCTTCCATTCTTTTTAGTTTGTTTTAATTCTTTTGTTTTTCCATCTCTTTTATTCTTTTTAGTTTCTTTTAATTCTCTTTGTTGTTTCTTTTGCACCTTGCTTGAATGTTTTGAATGTCTTTCATAAAGCATTATAAGTTGTCCTGTACATGAAATGTGCTATACAGATACAATAACCCTGCTTTGCCTTTACCGGTGTGCTTCTTATAGGGATATAAAGTAACAAACAAAGTACACTGACAAGTATATGAACAATTTCATGCAGAATACACCATGTTTTTAGAAAAGATTATATATCACCACCCTCTTGTCCAAATATGGTCAGTTCTGATTCCAGAAAGACCAGAATAATATTACCTAAAAATACTGAACCCAGGGCTTCAAAACAGCACTTCACTTCACAGTGCTTTCCATGCTTTCATCTTTAGTCGGCTTGATTATTGTAACAGTGTAACAGGTCTACCTAAAAAATCAGTTTGCAACTTATTCAGAACTCTGCTGCTCGAGTCCTCACTAAGACCAAGTAAGTGGACCACATCAGTCCAGCTCTGAGGTCTTTAAAGTTCTGCTGCTGCTCTATAAAGCTCTGAATGGTTTAGAACCAAAAGACATCAGTGACCTCTTGACCCAGTTGGAACCTACCAGAACCGTCAGGTCATCCGCATCATGTTTCTTATCAGTTCCCAGAGTCAGAACCAGACATGGAGAAGCTGCATTCAGCTCCTATGCTTCACATGTCTGAAACAAACTCCCAGAAAGCCTCAGATCAGCTGAAACACTTAGTTTATTTAAATCCAAGTTAAAGACCCACCTGTTCTCTGCTGTATTTCAATAGTTTTTATTTTAAAAAGTCCAACAGCATCTCTTTCTTTTAAGCTCGAATTTTTAAACTTGATTGTGTTTGAACACTGTTTTTATCCAGTGTTCTTTCTTTTCCTTTTGTTCTTACTGTTAAATTATGCTTCTTGTATTCTTTAAAGCACTTTGAATCACCCTGCCATTGAATTGTGCAGTACAAAAAAAATAGCCTTGCTTTGAGGGATATATATATATATATATATATATATATATATATATATATATATATATATATATATATATATATATATATACAGTCATGGACAAAATTGTTGGTACCCTTCGGTTAATGAAAGAAAATATCACAATGGTCACAGAAATAACTTGAATCTCACAAAAGTAATAATAAATAAAAATTCTATGAAATTTAACCAATGAAAGTCAGACATTGCTTTTCAACCATGTTTCAACAGAATTATTTAAAAAAATAAACTCATGAAACAGGCCTGGACAAAAATGATGGTACCCCTACAAAAGACTGAAAATAATGTGACCAAAGGGACGTGTTAATCCAAGGTGTGTCCACTAATTAGCATTACAGGTGTCTACGATCTTGTAACCAGTCAATGGGCCTATATATAAGCTACAGGTAGTCACTGTGCTGTTTGGTGACATGGTGTGTACCACACTCAACACGGACCAGAGGAAGCAAAGGAAAGAGTTGTCTCAGGAGATTAGAAAGAAAATTATAGACAAGCATGTTAAAGGTAAAGGCTATAAGACCATCTCCAAGCAGCTTGATGTTCCTGTGACTACAGTTGTACATCATATTTAGAAGTTTAAGATCCATGGGACTGTAGCCAACCTCCCTGGATGTGGCCGCAGGAGGAAAACTGATGACAAATCAAACAGACGGATAATACGAACGGTAACAAAAGAGCCCAGAAAAACTTTTAAAGAGAATAAAGGTCAACTTCAAGCTCAAGGAACATCAGTGTCAGATCGCACCATCCGTCGTCGTTTGAGCCAAAGTGGACTTAATGGGAGACGACCAAGGAGGACATCATTGTTGAAAACAAATCATAAAAAAGCCAAACTACATGTTGACAAGCCACAAAGCTTCTGGGAGAATGTCCTATGGACAGATGAGACAAAAATGGAACTTTTTGCCAAGGCTCATCAGCTCTATGTTTACAGATGGAAAAATGAAGCATATGAAGAAAAGAACACCGTCCCTACTTTGAAACATGGAGGAGGCTCTGTTATGTTCTGGGGCTGCTTTGCTGCATCTGGCACAGGGTGTCTTGAATCTGTGCCAGTACAATGAAATCTCAAGACTATCAAGAGATTCTAGAGAGAAATGTGCTGGCCAGTGTCAGAAAGCTTGGTCTCAGTCGCAGGTTATGGGTCTTGCAACAGGACAATGACCCAAAACACAGCTAAAATCACCCAAGAATGGCTAAGAACGAAACATTGGACTATTCTAAAGTGGCCTTCTATGAGCCCTGACCTAAATCGTATTGAGCATCTTTGGGAGGAGCTGAAACATGCCGTCTGGAAAAGGCACCCTTCAAACCTGAGACAACTGGAGCAGTTTGCTTATGAGGAGTGGACCAAAATACCTGCTGAGAGGTGCAGAAGTCTCACTGACAGTTACAGGAATTGTTTGATTGCAGTGATTGCCTCAAAAGGTTGTGCAACAAAATATTAAGTTAAGGGTACCATCATTTTTGTCCAGGCCTGTTTCATGAGTTTATTTTTTTAAATAATTTTGTTGAAACATGGTTGAAAAGCAGTGCCTGATTTTCATTGGTTAAATTTCATAGAATTTTTATTTATTATTACTTTTGTGAGATTCAAGTTATTTCTGTGACCATTGTGATATTTTCTTTCATTAACCGAAGGGTACCAACAATTTTGTCCATGACTGTATATATAAATAAAATAAATGTCAACCACAACAGCTTTCCTCTGCTGTTTGTCCATCGCCACAATGTCCGGCTGGTTTGACATTACCATTTTGTCGGTTTGGATCTGGAAGTCCCACAGGATCTTAGCTCGGTTATTCTCTACCACCTTCGGAGGTGTTTCCCACCTTGACCTCGGGGTTTCCAGTCTGTACTCCGCACATATGTTCCTGTACACTATACCAACCACTTGGTTATGAAGCTCCTTGTAAGCTTTCCCTGCCAGCATCTTACATCCAGCAGTTATGTGCTGGATTGTCTCAGGGGCCTCTTTGCAAAGTCTGCACCTGGGGTCTTGTCTTGTATGGTAGATCTGGGCCTCTATTGCTCTAGTGATCAAGGCCTGCTCCTTTGGGTCTAAAAATAAAATTTAAAAATAAAACTAAAAGGACAACGCCACCTGGGGACTTTCACCCAAGGAAATCTACCTAAAAATATAGAAGCACATAGGTTTGTTTTTACATATGGTAGGAGACAAGTTCCATTTAAAAGAATATGTCATGAGGACTGGCCTGCATTGCCTGCAGCTCACACAATCAGGCTCATCTGCTCCACCTGGGTCTCATCAGCGCTCACTCTCCTCACCTGTTCATCACCCTATATAATCCCTCCTCAATGTCTGCTTCCCTGCCAGATGGTCATTTGCCTTGCCTGTTATTCTGTAGTAAATCTTGTCTTGTTCTAGATCCCTGTCGCTGACCTCGCTTCCACTCACGGACTCCCGATTGCCTGATCCCTGCCGGACTATCCTGAACTCTGCCCACCTGGATTTGACCTTGCTGCCTCTCACGGACTCCCGATTGCCTGCTCCCTGCCGGACTATCCTGAACTCTGCCTACCTGGATTAGACCTTTTTCTGGACCGACCTCCGCTATCTGCCTAGCCCCTCTTCCTGGTCCTGGTTGCCACACCTGCCGTCCGTTAGCTGCTCTGTTGCATCTATTAAAACTGTTAAACTCATCACCGTGTGGGCTGAATTTCCGGGTCTCCCAGAAACGATCATTACAGTACCATCTGGCCAACATGGACCCGTCGCCTACACACGAATGGCGTTCTTGTGTCGAGACATCAATCACCAAGTTGGAAGCTAACATGCAAGATCTTTTAACCATGATGACTAACCTCTCCACATCCGCAGGTGTTCCCGATGCTGCGACCTCTCACTCCTCCACGGTTACCTCCATGCATCAGACTCGGCCACCCCCAGAACCACGCCTCGCTCCACCAGAGGTGTTCACAGGACAACGTTCTCAGTGTCGTCCGTTTGTGACCCAATGTGAGATCCAGTTTGAACTCCAGCCATCATCGTTCCCCTCAGATCGGGCCAAGGTCGCCTATATGATTTCCCTGCTATCGGGAAAAGCGAAGGTTTGGGGCACGGCGGAGTGGCAGAATGACTCAGCAATTTGTTACTCTTTCAGAGACTTTTCTGCAGCCCTCATTAGGGTTTTCGATCCTGTGTTGCCCGAGAGAGAAGCGGCACGCAGACTTCTGACACTGAGGCAAGGCGATAAACGTGTGACTGAATATATTATTGATTTTCACACTCTGTCTGCAGAAAGCTCCTGGAATGACGCAGCACTGTGCGACGCCTTCTACCAGGGATTGGCGGAGGAAATAAAAGATGAGCTGGCCACCCGGGACGCTCCCAAGAACCTGGCTGAACTGGAGGTCCTCGCTACGCGGATCGATCTCCGGTTACAGGAGCGGCATGGGGAGAGGAGGTTTCTTCGCCGGAATCGCCAATCCGAAACCTGGAGCAAGCCGGCACATGACCCGCCCACTTCCGCTTCCGGTTCAGCCTCCCTTTCTGACGTCGGGGAACCCATGCAGCTTGGTCGGACCCGTCTATCCCTCACGGAGAAAGAAAGGCGGTACAAGGAAGGACTGTGTTTTTATTGTGGCGGGATGGGGCACATCGCTCACCGGTGTCCAGTGAAAAGACCAGACCCAGTAGGAAATACGAGGAGCCTACTGAGTCAACGGCAGTCATCGGAGACCTCGGGTATGTTTTCCATCACAGCTCAACTGACATTAAAAGACATGACAAGACCTTTGTCCGTTTTCATTGACTCAGGGGCTGACACAGAGTTTCTTGACATTGGGCTGGCTAAAGAACTCAACCTTGCAACTCGTGCCACGTCCAAGACCGTAAAGGTGATAGCATTAGATGGACATGTCCTACACCACATTACTCAAGAGACTGTTCCCCTGGAGCTGGTTATCGGGGGCAACCATCACGAATTTGTCTCATTTCTATTGATACACTCCCCTGTGGTTCCAGTCATTCTTGGAGCGTCATGGCTTGCTAAGCATAATCCTCACATAGACTGGAGCCAAAAGGAGATATTGGGATGGTCACCAGACTGTTCATCCACATGTCTTCGTACCGCTGCTCCTTCACCCAGGAACTCAAGGGCTGGGATTGATGATTATCCTAATCTGGCTGAAGTTCCCCCAGTTTACCATGACCTCAGAGAGGTCTTTAACAAGCACCGTGCAACGTCTCTTCCACCTCACCGCCCTTACGACTGCTCCATAGATTTGTTACCAGGAACGTTCCCTCCTAGGGGACGGTTGTATTCCTTGTCCGGCCCTGAGAACCAGGCTATGACTACATACATTGAGGAATCCCTTCAAGCAGGGATTATTCGCTCTTCCTCATCCCCAGCAGGAGCCGGATTTTTTTTTGTAGAAAAGAAAGGCGGTTCCTTACGACCCTGCATCGACTATAGGGGACTCAATGACATAACTGTTAAGAATCGTTACCCCCTGCCTCTCATGAATACCGCGTTCGACCAGATCCAGGGGGCCACATTCTTCACCAAACTAGATCTTAGGAACGCTTATCATCTTGTTCGCATCAAAGAAGGAGACGAATGGAAAACCGCATTCAACACGCCCTCAGGGCATTATGAATACCTTGTCATGCCATTTGGGTTATCCAACGCGCCTGCGGTCTTCCAGGCGCTAGTGAACGATGTCCTCAGGGACATGGTTGGTCAATATGTTTTTGTCTACCTGGATGACATCCTGATCTTTTCCAAGGACATTCAGTCCCACCAAGAACACGTCCGCACAGTGTTACTCAGACTGTTACAGAACAATCTCTATGTTAAAGCAGAGAAATGTGAATTCCACCGTCGGTCAACTTCGTTTCTTGGGCACATAATTTCTCCGGACGGTGTATCCATGGACCCAGCCAAGGTAAAAGCTGTTGCCGATTGGCCAACGCCATTTAATCGGAAACAACTGCAACGCTTCCTTGGATTCGCCAACTTTTATAGGCGTTTTATTAGGAATTTCAGCTCCATCGCTTCTCCGTTACACGCTCTCACGTCCACCAAAAACAGATTTACCTGGTCAGAACAGGCGGAGAGTGCGTTTCAATGTCTTAAGACTTTATTCACCACCGCCCCGGTTCTTTTCTCCCCAGATACATCCCGGCAATTCATTGTGGAGGTTGACGCATCTAACACCGGCATAGGGGCAGTTCTCAGCCAGAGGTACGCTGACAACAAGATTCACCCATGTGCTTTTTATTCCAGGAGTCTGTCTTCCGCAGAGCGAAACTACGATGTGGGCAACCGGGAGCTGTTGGCTGTTAAATTGGCTCTGGAGGAATGGCGGCATTGGTTGGAAGGGGCCGCCAAACCATTCATTGTCTGGACCGACCATAAAAATTTGGAGTACTTGCGTACGGCAAAACGACTAAACCCCAGACAAGCCAGGTGGGCTCTGTTTTTTGGCCGGTTTGATTTCTCCCTGTCTTACAGGCCGGGGAGCAAAAATGTGAAGCCGGATGCCCTGTCTCGGATCCATGATTCCCTGGAGGACGACCACATTGAGGATCGACCAGAGTACATCCTGCCGCCCTCCGTTCGTTTGTTCGTGACCAGGACCGAAATCGAGCAGTTGGTGATGGCGTCACATCAGCAACACCCGGTACCGGCTCAGTGTCCCAGAGACCGCCTTTTTGTTCCCGGACAGCTGGTCTCTGATGTCCTGTCCTTCTGCCATAACTCACGCCTGTATTGTCATCCAGGGGTCAGCAAGACATTGTCTGTGGTTCGTGATCGGTTCTGGTGGGGCACGCTGGCTAGGGATGTCAAGGACTATGTGCTGGCCTGTCGGCACTGCTGCCAGGCAAAGTCTTCTCGTCGTCCGCCTATGGGGCTGCTGCGTCCGTTGCCCATACCTAATCGGCCCTGGTCACATATTTCCATGGATTTTGTTACTGGTCTTCCTCGTTCTGACAATTTCACTGTTCTGCTCACTATTGTAGACCGCTTTTCCAAGATGGCTCATCTGGTTCCGCTCCCGAAACTTCCCACGTCAAAGGAACTCGGGCTCATCCTCTCAAAGGAAGTATTCCGCCTCCATGGACTTCCGGCCAGTATTGTCTCCGATCGGGGTCCTCAGTTCATCTCCCGCTTTTGGAGCGAGTTCTGCGCCCTCCTGGGAATCAAGGTGGACCTGTCTTCTGGATTTCATCCCCAGACGGATGGCCAAACTGAGAGGGCCAATCAGGAGGTAGAGACTAAACTGCGCATGTTGTGCGAGCAGGATCCGGCTTTGTGGTCCCAGAACCTGTCATGGGTGGAATATGCCTTGAACTCTTTGCCTTCCAGCGCCACTGGATTGTCTCCATTCTATGTTGTCTACGGTTACCAGCCCCCTGTGTTCCAGGTTCAGGACCGGGAGGCTCGAGTCCCTTCGGCCCATGCTGCAGCCCAGCGCTGCCAACGGGTCTGGCGGCGGGCTCGTCGGGCACTGATGACCTCCTCCGTTGTGTACTCTAGGACGGCCAACAGGCGTCGGGTTCCTGCCCCTGGTTATCGGGTTGGTCAAAAGGTTTGGCTCTCCACCAAGGACCTTCCTCTGCGGTTGGAGAACCGTAAATTGGCTCCCCGTTTCATCGGCCCCTTCCCTATAGTGCGGATCATCAACCCGGTGGCTGTGCGCCTTGGTCTGCCCCGTACACTCCGTGTTCACCCTACGTTTCATGTTTCCAGGGTCAAGCCTGTGTCTCTGTCGCCTTTGGCTCCCTCCTCCAGGCCCCCTCCTCCCGCCCGGTTCGTTGCTGGGGGTCCGGTCTACTCTGTCAGTCGCATCCTCCGTTCCCGGCGGCGGGGCCGCGGGGTGCAGTATCTGGTGGATTGGGAGGGTTACGGCCCGGAGGAGCGGTCGTGGATTCCTTCCCGGTTTGTGGTGGATCGCTCCTTGATCAGTGCTTTCCATCGCTCTCGTCCGGGCATGCCTGGTGGTCCGTCAGGTGCCGGCCCTTGAGGGGGGGGGTTCTGTCATGAGGACTGGCCTGCATTGCCTGCAGCTCACACAATCAGGCTCATCTGCTCCACCTGGGTCTCATCAGCGCTCACTCTCCTCACCTGTTCATCACCCTATATAATCCCTCCTCAATGTCTGCTTCCCTGCCAGATGGTCATTTGCCTTGCCTGTTATTCTGTAGTAAATCTTGTCTTGTTCTAGATCCCTGTCGCTGACCTCGCTTCCACTCACGGACTCCCGATTGCCTGATCCCTGCCGGACTATCCTGAACTCTGCCCACCTGGATTTGACCTTGCTGCCTCTCACGGACTCCCGATTGCCTGCTCCCTGCCGGACTATCCTGAACTCTGCCTACCTGGATTAGACCTTTTTCTGGACCGACCTCCGCTATCTGCCTAGCCCCTCTTCCTGGTCCTGGTTGCCACACCTGCCGTCCGTTAGCTGCTCTGTTGCATCTATTAAAACTGTTAAACTCATCACCGTGTGGGCTGAATTTCCGGGTCTCCCAGAAACGATCATTACAGAATATTTATATCAAAACACAATAATAAAATAAATAAATAAAACCAAACCAGGATAAAATAAAATGCAGCAAGGCCTCCTGATTGTGGAACAGGCCTAAAGTTTAAGGGAGTCTCAAAAACACAAGAAAAACTAATTAAACTCAACCCACAACAACCCACTCACTCAGTGCCACCTATACCGGTTTGTGCACACAACAATAAAATGGAGACGCCACCACCAGCAGGGCCTGTTCACCACCAGGGGAAGGAAGCTCAGCTGCAAAGAAAAATAAAAACAAAATATATAAAATTAAAATACTACAAAAAGTAGTTAAAATAAAAATAATAAAAGAATAACCAAAAGGCTTCAGCCTTTTAAAACCCTTGTCCAGAGTACAGAACTCAAGTTACCAGGCAATCACCAGGGCGTAATTTGACAGGCGGGCGGCCTGCGAGACAATCACCAGGGCAAAGTTGACAGTCGCACATACAGTGTTGTGGAAAATGCAGCGTGTTTCCACTGCAGAAGCAGCCGTCTGCCTAGGTCCTCTGTGTCGATCAGAGCCTGGGAGGAAGCTCCCTTGCCACAACCTACTGACTGCAGTCAAGCCACTTTCCTGGGTATCGGACAGGAAGAGATCTTTGTGAGATCAGCTTCAGTCTTCAAGCATTGATCGGATTCAAACTGCTTACTGCTTGAAGATCAGCTGTTTATATGTGGGAGACACTGCACTGCCATTGGCTGAACACTTGCAATCATCTCACCTGGACCTAATTAGGCAAGCTGCCATTCCACCATACACACACACACATATATATACATACATATATATATATATATATATATATATATATATAATTTTACTACATTTTTCTTTAACTAGTTCTAACAATAACATAGTCAGCACTTAACATTAACAATTACAGTTGCTAGTGTTAGCTAAAATAACAGCGATAAGCTAGCTATGAAGATTAAAGCTTCTTTCACTTCAGCTAAAAACATCTAACTGTCTCCTTTCCTGTTGTTAATAACAGTTGCTTAGTTATTCAAGAGAATCTTGTTTAGAGGAAGCAATTAAACCTTTCCTTTTGTCAACTTCAGCTAGTTGGACCAAAATTTGCATTCGGATGTTAGCGCTGTTGCTGGTTGCTAGTGGTGAGACATGTTTTGATCTCTTTCCTTCTCTCTTTCAGGTGTAACCTGTTGGTAGTAATTGCTGGGTGAAGCAGACAGCCTTATATTTAGACAGTTGTCCACTCTTATATGTAAGTAAGGTTTGTTCAATTAACATTTGAACATTGGCACAATAAAATTTTTCATGTATACCAGCACAATCAAGTTATAATAATAGAAAATAATAATAGAAAATAGAAATAATTGCTCATTGAGTGAAAAGTTATTAAGTTGATTTGTAGAGCTACATTTGGCATTGAAAGCTAGTGCTGGAACCTGCAACAGACAAAAAGAGCTCTAAGAGATAAATGGCCAAGCTTAGGCTGCAAAACCAACACATATCTTTCGGGCAGATAGGAACATTAGAGGTGATCACGTCAACAGTTACACCCTGAGGGAAACAAATGATGATAAAAATGCTAAACTTGACAATATTTATGGAGCACTTGTGATAACAGACTGACACTGTGTAGTGAACAGCAAACTGCTAAAACTATTTTCTCACCACTTGGTGTCACTCTGCTTCTACTAATGTACCTCCCATGTTTGGCTCAGCAGTGCTGCCGTGTGAGAGGAGTATAACATCTCTTCTAAATGGTGGGATGTCTGTTTAGAGCTAATTGTAAAGATCATCCAAAGTTAGCTTGCCTCCTGAATGCCAGTTTAAACTCATGATGGTCAGCTGATGTGAGATTCAAACATGGGAATTTCTCCTTTCACAGCTGTAAGAATGACAGAATGTCTTTTGCTTTCTCTTGCAGCCAGGTTACTCAAGACTCAGGACAGAGAGAGCACTTGGTTGGAAGAGTGGGCTCATAAGTCACTAACATGTCTTATATTGAAAGGAATTTCATTTGTTTTGATCTATGGCTCCAGTGGGAGAAAAGATTGTGGCTATTGAAGAACTGACCTCAGTCTCACCATCATTTCCCCTATATTTAATACATAATTGACATTGATCTTCATAAGTGTCCTTGCCATTATTGCCTTCATCTTTTCGTCTATCTACATCTTTTTTCTTTGGCTTCCACCCAGTTCTTTCCCATTTCATCACAACCACAGGTAAGCTAAACTACCTGTAGTTAATAACTTAAAATTAGATGGGGAACTGCCAAAAAATAAAGAATAAAATAAAAGCATGTTAACTGAATAACATTTAATTAATTTATTCATGTATTTATTTATGTATGTTTTTATTTATTTATTTATCGCAGTTAAATTAGCATTTTTGGCAAACACTGGTTAGTATAACTCGACTGGCAGCATAGTCGTGCTGACTGGCAGCTGCATGTAAAGTCTGATGCACTTGCTCACACGCAACCAAACCCCATTGTACACAACCACAGATTCCTGCACTTAGGTGGAACCTGTGGGTGAGCCAATATACACACACTCTCTTTCTCACACACACTAACTGTTTCACACCAGGAGGAACTATGCAGGGACCCATTAACGTCAGGCGTAAAATCGAACTTTGCAGAGTCTCACTACTATAACAACACAACTTACATCAATGCAGAGCTGATGACTTTTACAGCTTTTACAAAAGTCACATAAGAGTGAATGTTAGTGTAGACTATACTTTATTCTCTGTGTTAACAAGAATTTAAATATTTATGTAAACTTATTTTATGCTCTCAAATTTTAATTTTCAGTCGTGCACATCATATTAATATGTATTTTTTTCTGAAACAAAAGCAGTAGGTAAAACTGGTTGATGTTCACTATTCAGGGTGTCTGCTTTCTCCAACAGGCAAATGTACATTTCAGGATGAAATGTCCACTGGCCCTACCAGTACTAGTTGGTATGTTCATGAGGTATTTTGCCTTTTGCATGATCAGTAAATCAAAGTCAAACATAAAGGATATCTGTGTAGACGCATAGATTGAGGGCATTAAGAGATCACAGCACTGGTGTGTCACATTTTATCCGTGCAGTACAATAACTGTGATTTGTTGGATACATTAGACGGTAGTGACAGTGTGGTGTTAGTAGACAAGCCTGTTTTCCTTTCAGCCATCGGGTACTCCTGAAACGTCACTCATGTTGGGTTTGGCAGGAGCTATGCCAGCATTTCACAAGTGTGGTTGTCATGATGATTTTCTGTCAGTGTGTTTGTACTCTTAATCTATTCCTATGAAAAATGCTAACAGTTTGGTTACAGTTATGACATGTTGGTCTCCAGTATGTTGGAAAATAGAGAAAGAGAGTGTAGGCTGAAATCCAGACATTTTAACCGTCCAGTGACATGTAAGGGTTTGGCAAAATTTCTGTTAATGTTAAAAGTTAATTGAGTTGAGGACCTGGTCTCTTTTTGCTTTTGCAAAGGGAAAACAGGTTTTTTCCACCTTTAAGAAAGGGATAAGTAAAAGTTTGGGCTTCTAATAAGGTCTTAGACCTGAATTAGCTTGTTAGGTTTTAATAAGCATGATATGGCTTGTTCACAATCATCTTTAGAAAAGGCCCTATTTATACATACAAAGTCAAAATTTTTAAAAGTCGTCTTCAATTTCTGGCTTTACTCTATATGCCGACATGTGTGTATTGGGTTATGAATATGTGCGATATGTAAAAAGTACATAGTATAACATAATAATATAGAATTTGCAGTCCACCATTATGGGAAGCTTATTCTTAGGTAGAAACATTTAAGATGGGTGCCAATCTTTATAACCCCTTTATAAAGATTTATAACAATCTTTATAGCCCCAATGTTAGACTATTTTCTGATAAAAAAAAAGAAAGTTCCATCTCAGATGCTACAGGCCTCAGCTTGCATGTTAAAGTTCACAATAGTAGCCTGCTTTTCGAAAGCCAGAATAAGTAGCTTGTTTGTAAGGGTTGCCAGGAGAAAGCCTCCTCTCACTAAAAGTGAACATGGCAGCACAGCATGGTTTGTAAAGTTAACCCTGAAAAACCCACAAGACTTCTGGAACAATGTCCTCTAGGTAAATGATATCAAAGAAAAGATATTTCATGCAAGAGGACAATGATCCACTACAAGGTGAGACTCATAACATCACACAGAAAAAAAATACTTCAAGTTATCACTCCTGAAGGTCTGTTTATAATCTTTTGAATCATGGGGTTTATTTAGTTTTTTCCACACTACTTTTGCATTTTAACTACATTTTTGTATCATCAATAACATGGTGGAATGTGTTATCTCTTTACTCACCTGAGGTTGTGCTTACTTACTTTCAAGACCTGATTGCCACCAGATGATTTTTTTTTTTCTTTGTATCCTGATTTGTACAATTTAAAAATTGAAAGAGGCTGTCATTGTTCTTTTAAATGACTATATCCATCCATTAATTAATCCATTTTCTACTGCTTATCTGGAGTTGGGTCACGGAGGCAGCAGCCTAAGCAGGGAAACCCTCTCCCGGCCACATTCACCAGCTGGTCCGGGGGGGATCCCAGGCGTTCCCAGGCCAGCTGAGAGATGTAGTCCATCCAGCATGTCCTGGGTCTTCCCCGGGGCCTCCTTCAGGTGGGATGTGCCCCGAAAACCTAACCAGGGAGGCGTCCAGGATGCATCCTGATCAGATGCGTGAGCCACCTCATCTGGCTCGTCTCCATGCGTAGGAGCAGTGACTCTACTCTGTTCCCCTTCCGGATCACCGAGCTTCTCACCCTATCTCTAATGGAGAGCCCGGCGACCCTGCGGATAAAACTCATTTCGGCCACTTGTATTTGCAATCTCATTCTTTTGGTCACTACCCACACCTTGTGACCATAGGTGAGAGTAGGAACGTCGATCAGCTTGTAAATTCAGAGCTTTGCCTTTTGTCTCAGGTCATTCTTCACCATGACAGATCAATGCCAAGTCCACATCACTGCAGATACTGTACAGATCCGCCTGTCGATTTCCCGCTCCATCCTTCCCTCACTTGTGAACAAGACCCCAAAATACATGATCTCCTTCACTTGGGGCAGGACCTCATTCCCAACCTGGAGTAAGCACTCCACCCTTTTCCAACCCATGGTCTCAGATTTGGAGGTGCTGATTCTCATCCCAGCCGCTTCACACTTGGCTGCGATTCGCTCCAGCGAAAGTTGAAGATCACTGCCTGTTAAAGCGAACAGAACCACATCATCCACAAAGAGCAGAGACCCAATCCTGAGGCCACCAAATTGGATCCCCTTAATGTTTCAACTGGACTTGGAAATTCTGTCCATAAAAGTTATGAAGAGAGTCGGAGACAAGGAGCAGCCATGGCAGAGTCCAGCCCTCACTGGAAATGAATCTGATTTACTGCCGGCAATGTGCACCAAGCTCTGGCACCAGTCATACAGGGACCAGTTAGCTTGTACAAGGGGGTCCGACACTTCATACTTTCAGAGCACCCCCCACAGGAGCCCCTGAGGTACATGGTCGAACGCCTTCTCCAAGTCCACACAGCACATGTAGACTGGTTGAGCAAACTCCCATGCCCCCTCCAAGACTTAAGGGGTTCAGAGTAAGTCGACTATTCCACGACTGGGATGAAAACCACACTGCTCCTCCTCGACTATCCAACAGACCCTCCTCTCCAAGACCCCTGAATAGACCTTACCAGGTAGGCTGAGGAGTGTGATCCCCCTGTAGTTAGAAACTACAGGAAACTACCTACCACCCCAGTCTGCCAATCCAGGGGAACTGTCCCTGATGGCGACATGATCCTGCAGAGGTGAGTCAGCCAAGACAGCCCTACAGCATCCAGAGCCTTAAGGAACTCTGGGCGGACTTCATCTACACCAGTGGCTCTACCACCGAGGAGTTTTTTTACCACCTCAGCGACCTCAGCCCCATAGTTAGGAGAGCCAACCCCAGGATCCCCAGACTCTGCTTCCTCATTGGAAGATATGTTGGTGGGATTGAGGAGGTCTTCGAAGTATTCCCTTCACCAGCTCACAATGTCCCAACTCGAGGTCAGCAGCCCCCCGTCCCCACTGTACACAGTGTTGATGCTTGCTTAGGAGTCCCACAGGCCAAAAAGGCACGATAGGACTCCTTCTTCAGCATTCCTCACTGCTGGTGTCCACCAATGAGTTCGGAGATTACCACCACGAAAGGCACCGACAATTTTACGGCCACAGCTCTAGTTGGCCACCTCAATAATAGAGGCACAGAACGTGTCCCACTCAGACTCAATGTCCCCTGCCTCACCCGGGACATGGTTGAAGCTCTGCCAGAGATGGGAGTTTATATTCTTTCTGACAGGGGACTCCACCAGACATTCCAAGCAGACCCTCACAACACGTTTGGGTCTGCCAGTCCCCCACCATCTGAGCCAACTCATCATCAGGTGGTGAGATCAGTCCCTCTCTTCACAGGACAATTCATGAAAAGCACAGAAGTCCAATAACAAATACACTACTCGAATTCAGATCAGGGGGCTGTTCCTCCCAATCACAAACAGCCGTCAGGACCAGTCCCACTCACCTGAAGGCAGAGGGAGGCTACCTTCTCGTCCACCGGGGTAAACCCCAACGTACGTGCGCTAAGTCAGGGGGCAATGAATATGCCCACACCTGCTCAGTGCATCTCACCAGGAGCAACACCAGAATTTAAGAGGTTCCAGCTAGTGTATATCTAGCTGCAACTGCTCAACCTCACACACCAGCTCAGGCTACTTCCCCGCCAGAGAGGTGACGTTCCACATCCTTAGAGCTAGCTTCTGCAGCTGAGGATCAGACCGCCATTGGCCGCTTCCCAGTTCACACTGCACCTGATCCCTATGGCCCCTCCTGCAGGTGGTGATCCCACAGGAGGGGGGCCCCATGTCACCGTTCCAAGTTGAGCTCACCTGAGCCCCATGGGCAAAGGCCCGGCCGTCAAGGGCTCACCTCCAGGCCTGGCTCCAGAGGGTGGCCACGGTGATCCTTGTCCAGGCAAGGGAAACCTGGGTTCCATAGTTTTTCATTGTCATAGGGGTGTTTTGAGCCACGCTTTGTCTGGTCCTTCCCTTAGAAACCTGTTTGCCATGGGTGACCCTACCAGGTGCACAAAGCCCCCGACAACATAGCTCCTAGGATCGTCAGGATGCGCAAACTCCTCCCCCATGGTAAGGTGGCAGCTCAGGGAGGAGACTAAAATTGATGACTATAATTAATGAATGACCATAAGTAATAAATAATTGTTAACAGGTACAGTGGAGGTAAAATTTAAATATGAAATTTCTAACAAAACTTCTGAGACAACTAATCATACAAATGTTAGAAAGCAAAACAAAACATTGATTTTTCTAAGACTTTCAGGAGGATTTGTCGGACTCATGCTTCATTGTTTTGCTGTTTAGTGATACTTGCAGAAGTATAGCCTTCACAAAATACTTATAAGGAAAAAACATTGCCTGCATATTTACTGTTAGAATTCATCGCCAGAGTTTGCAAATTAAACAAAAACTAGCCTGAATAAAACCTGTGAGCTGGTGAGATTAAAGTGGAACTTGGCTGCAATAATTAAAGAAATGAAAAGGGTTTCAAAATTAATAATTAAGATGAACTGATCAAAGACTGAATTTGTGTTGCATGCCAGTGTCAGTGACAACCAATTCACTTTTTGAAGAAAGAAATTACTTCAGTTGAATAGCTAGTATTGTAAGACATCAGTAAATCCTCTGAAGAAAAACTTAAAATGAGAATAAGACATTTCTACATCTGCAAAGTTCTTACGTTCAGACGTCAGAACATCAGCGCATGCAGAACAGCCAAAGAATCTCACACAACTGGAAGCACAACGTGCAAAAAGACTCTTAGCTGTTATAAAAGCATTTATGAGTTGCGATACTTGCCACAGGGGATACTACCAAGTACTAATAAACTTTTGCTTTCACCTTTATGTTTTGTGTTACTTCGAACCCATAAAATGAGGAGATAATAAAAGAATCCTTTTCTTAAAACTTTGTAGGAGTTTTTGGCCTCTTTAATTTCAACGTTATGCTCTTTGGAGGTCAGGTCATCTTTTAGTCCCTTGGCTAATAACAGAAAAATTACCTAAACTTTTGCATGGCTAGATGACCTCTATAAAAGCTGCAAAATAACTGCATGAAGTCTGTTTGCTGTTTTAGTTTTTTTTTATGGTTTTGCTTCTTAACCTATTCTCTTCAGTGATAATTTTAGGTTTAAAAAATTGAATTTTTGACAGTTCTGCTTAAATATGCTGCTCTTTATTTATTAATTTCTTTCCATTTGTGTGTGTGTGTGTGTAGTTTGTTTATGAGACTTTGCAATAAGCTTATCCAAAAAACAAGGACTGAGGGACTGACAGGACCATTGAGGTGTCCAAGATGGTCCTTCTAGACACCTTTACAGTCCCTTCTAAAATCTAATGGAAAACTTTCAGGGAATGTCAGTCAACCTGCTCTTATTTTGGAAAATATTGGAAAATTGTACTGCAATAGACCAGCTTGAAACAAGCTGAAAAAATGTGTAAAATCCACAATGTGGGATTTACTCCAACCATTACCAAATTGTTTTTGCTCTTTTGGATGAGGAAAATTACTCTTCGGTTGCCCTTTTACTGAGCAGCAGTTAGTATGATAAATCTTCCATAATTCTTAAAACTGACAGTGCACACCACTGTTGAAGTAACAACAAACAAATCACAGTAGGGTTAAACAACTCAAATATTCAGTGTTGACTGGAAAAAGTACATGAATTCCTAGACTGATGATATAAAAAAAAATAAGTGAAGTCAGGAGTTAGCAAAACTGGACTTGAATGGAAGTGCCCTTTAATTTTGAATTCACTCTTTGCGAAGAAGCCTTTACTTGTGGAAGCCATGCCTCTTAAACAGGTTTAAAGGAGACTGTGCATCATGGCAGTTTCACTTCAGCGCAGCAAATCCAACACTAGTTCCATGTATTACCTAAAACAGATGGTACCAAAGCAGATCTCACCGCTGGAACCCCAGGGGCTAGCTTATCCGTTTTAATAAAGAATAAGTGAAAGCAGCAGCAGTGTATGCCTCTTTCATTATGTAACATTAAAAGGCTCTCAAAATTGTCAAAATGTCTTAAAAGGCGCCACGGTAGACCCATATGCACATGCCCTGTCACCATCCTCATAGAATACTTGAATGAAATTAGAAGTAAACACTCAAATTGTTTAAAAATGCGGTCGCCCAGCTTAGATGAGCACTGCAAGAAGCCCAAAGTAAAAAGCAAAAGATTAAGAGTAACTGGAAATGATCAATATTTCTGTCCATGAGTGTGTTGTATGAAATCATTAGCCAAAGAAGCAGCTGTTCTCCATACCAGCTGTACAAATCCACTGCAAAACAGTTGTGTAGAGTGATCAAATTAAGGTTGGGAATATGTTAGAAGAAAGGGCTACGCAAACCAACATCAAATCATTATCTGAAAACTTGCTTTCAGCCATGGGGGCATCAACACTCTGATACTGATTTGTTTGATAACTTGCCATTACTGGCAGGGAAATAAATTTCCAGGCAAAGGGAAATCAGTTTGCAGCCAGTGCGGCTGAGTGTTCATCCTACCTCTTAAATTAAAATCACACTTTGTCTCGTTGTCTTCTGTCTTTAACACTATCTTCAGTTTTTCAGTCTTCTCTGCTATGCTCAGTTTATTCAGAGTTCAGCGTTAACGCTCTGTAATCAGATTTGTTATTACATTTTTCACAGCCACAAAGACTTCATTCAGTCCACTTCTAGTATACTGTGAGACCATTGTCCTCAATAGAGGAGATGAATGAGTGAGCTCATGTCAGACTGGTGATATTAGTTTGGAGAACCCCCCCCCCCCCCCCCCCCCATCCTAAATAGCTGTGTAACCAGGTGCAAAAATTAACCTTTGGGTTCTCTGTTTATAGGTGAGAGTTGTCTTTTCTAATATTAATCCAGAAGTTAAAGGGAAGGGTTTATATTTACCTCACTCTTCCTTTTTAACTTAACTTAACTTCTTCATCTTTCATATCATTTTCCCTTATGGAAGAATTTGTTGCTCAGATGTTGCAGTGAGAACATTTTGAAGGGGTGCTGGTCAGACTGTCCCATGTGCCTCAATGGCCCAAAATGCCCTATACTTTGGATTTGCAGACATCTTTAAATATCTTTACTGCATACCTTCCACACTCCCTCATGTCTTTCCTGTGGCTTCTTGAAACTCTGAAACTCTGAATTTGATGGCAAAAGGGAAACTTTGAGTGGTTTAAGATCACATTTAATCTTAATTTTCATCCTTAGCTATGCTAAGTGTATAAAAGTGTTGGGTTTTTTGTGTCAGGGAGGCCAGTGTGGTTTCAGTGACTCGTTTTTTCCCCTCTACTTTCATCTTTAAACCATGATATAAGAGCAGGAGTTTTTATCGGTCATGTGTACTGACAGATGTTTTACAAGAGGTCTCAGAGGCTCCTTGGTGGTCTTTTTGTGTTTGCCACCAGAGATTGGTGGCTTTTACCTCTGTTAGTGTTAGATATCAGTTTGCACAGGTGTGTGTGGGTGTAATCAATATGCAGAGTCAACGCCAGTAGTCACACAGCCACAATCATGCCTTTTCTATAAAAATGTGTGTTGATGCAACAACACACTATCATGAAGATGTGATGGGAGTGTGTCCATCACACAATCCTGCTCAGCCTCCTCCAGGGCATTATCCTCTGAGGCCTCCCCCTTCTTAACAATCTAACCCAGAATCCACTTGACCCTTTCGCGCATAGTTGCTTCAGCCAGATACAAATCACTTGTCTTGACTTTTGTGACATACACTCAAGTATGCAGACAAGTACTCACACTCCTCCTCTCCTACCTGCTCATAAGTCATCAAGCCTGAGTCAGCCTGTGGCCCTGGGGCAGCTAAACTAACCTACTCTTTCACAAATGTCAGATGCACAAACATTAAGTTTCTGTTTTAATAAATGCCAATTGCCCATGGTTACCTTGTTAGAAATAGTAACACAGTGTCGCATTTCTGACGAATGAAGTGGCTTACCGATTCATCTTGCAGATGGTTTTTATTTCATGGATGCTCATGTGAGGTGTGTTTTAAATTTTGCCACATGTATGCCCATTTTCATTTCTTGACTTTCAGGGAGTGTGATGTAGTTTCTTTCCCTAATGTTACATTTTCAAAGCCATCGACCTGCAGAAAAAAATGATGCAGTCTGGACATCAGTGTGCTAAGTCTGATGGTCAAATCTTCTTGTGGCATCATGTCTTTGAGACATTTTCAGGTTTTTGTTCACCCAGCAGTTTGGCTGTTCACCTACTGGTTTAGCTGTGCTTTGTGAGCTGCATGTACAGTGTGAGTGTTTGATGATATGTGTGAACACCTCCCAGAATGTGTGTTTTTAGCTTGGCTTGTGAATGTGTGTGTTTTTATATGGGTCCAGTTCAGGCTGGGCGTTTTGAAGGGGGCCAGACAGCTGCCTTTTACTGCCACAGGGGGTAATAAACAAAGAAGGAGGGGTAGTTATTTGCCCCTTTTATTAGAGAAGGAGGCAGAGGAGGGGACTTTATTGGGGTCACATTGTAACTACACACAGCTGCAAGGCAAAAAAAGAAATAAAGAGGAGATACTTCTTAAAAGTGGTTTTATCATCACTAAATTCCTCTGTCAGGATTCCATCCTTTTCTAGTTTTTACTTGTGCTAGTCATCCATCCCCCCCCCACCCCCCACCCCCCCATTTCCAGGACCCTTAACAGCCTGCTAGCTGTTAAGCACATCTGCTGTCAATAAGCTGTACCCTGTAATCTAACTGGCATTTCCTGCCTCTGGAGACGTGCCCACTGACCTGCACTCTGACCATTTGATGACTGGTCAACTGGTTCACAGTCCGACTTGCAAGCTGACCTTTATTTGTCCTATAATCTTCCAAGGTTGTCATAACAACAGATGTTCCATAAATGAGGATTTTCAATGGATTAGGCTGAAGATGAGAAGATCAATACCACGCTTGCGTCTGTATGATTACATGTACAGATGGGTGACAAATTAAAGAAGCCATCTAAACCCTTGACCATCTGAGACAGACGGGGGAGGAGGGGGTTGTATGATTAAGGTCCACATCCAAAGACTATGAGGCATCAATGAACTGTTGTTTTATGAGGATGGAAATAATGTGAAACCAAACTGGACATCTATGGGAATCTGTAGATTAATCATCAAATGATCACTCTTTCATTCTTCAAGTAGAGTTTCAGAAATTTCAGTAGCATTGAAGCTATTCAGTCAGCAAAACCTTTGAAAAACACTTGACTGTGCTTTTTCTATCCTTCTATAGCTCCAGTGGACAGTAGAGGCTTGACCATAAGCAAGCAGCTAGCCTGGCTTTGTATAATGGCAGCAACAACCCGGCAACACTAGTATTGTAAAGTTCAGCAAGGGCCAGTCGATGATGTCATGTGCACTCTCTGTTGGTGCTTTGAACAGCTCCACAAATACATGCTTAGGTTATATTATTTTTTGTGCTATTTGGCAACAGTTTGAAAAAATTTGGGGAGCAATCTAAGTTATGGGTTATTCCTGTTTTAGTGCTGTTGGTTTTTGAGCTTTGCTCTGCTGCAGAAAACCAGACGTCAGTGTGGGCAAAGATCATCGCTGGTATGCACCTAGAGAGTTTAAAATACCTAAAACTGACCAATGAAGCTGTTTACGTTTACATTTTCACCTGTGCTCCATCATTATTATTTTATTTAATGTAGTTTCCTTTTTGTGATGAAATTTGCTGCGATCATACCCCTTTTGGGTCAAGTTAACTTTCAACCAATCAACATTCATGTATCAAATATGTCAAATGCTGTTAGCTTTTATGGAAGACAGCACACAAACTCTTTTGTTTTGACTGAATACCTCAAAACCTTCACTCTGCGTGAGGTTAATACCAGAATGAACCCTGGATTAGACGGTGTGTTCTGTGTATTTTATCAATTGTCAGACAAGCAGCAAAGACTAAAATGTTTTGGTCTGCAGCAAAAATAAATATAAAAGAAATAGCTCTGCACATCACCTGTTGCAAAACAGACTTGTCATTATTACTTGTTTTTGTTTTCTGAATTAAATTAAAAATTGCACATGTGCTGACTGGACAATTTTTCTATCCTTTGATTGTTTCGGATAACTGTTTCTTATTGTTTTTACCCTTCTCAGATAACAACCTTCTGTTTCTAGCTATGAATTTACCTCATATGTCATATGTCATGTCATATGTTGTTAATTTTTCATTTAGTTTCCCACAAAAAGTGAGTATGTGTGTTTGCTAAAGAACAATATGGCCTATTACTTTAAACAAAATAGTCTTTAATGATATTAATACATGAATTATACCTAATTTACTTGCAATTAAATGGAAATAAAAGACAGCAAGAGCTACTGCTGGCTTTCCTGCAGCTGACTTTGTGTGTTTGTTTGGCAGGGAAAATTGCAAGATGAGCAGATCCACATGAATCGGTCTGGAATAACGAGGGCGTGTTGCACAGAGACGATTGACGTCGACAGAGGGAGGGATGGCAAGATAGAAAAACTGAGAAGGGAGCGAGAGATCCTGAAAGGGAGGGGACAAACAAGTTATTCTAGTTGCAGACAGCTGACAGAAATCCCAAAATAAGATGGAGCCATCTAATGCTTACACATTCTGCAGCTACACTCACAAACCATAAAACACAGGCACTGTTATAAATGCTTTTCTGCTCTTAATGGTTTTCAGCACAAGAGAGCCAAGAGTCGAAATCAAGCTGAGTTAATTACGTGGTTTAATGTTTTTCCCATAGAAAGTGTTATTTTCCTATGATCATATTTAATATAAAAGAGACACAATGTAAAAATCAAGTCTAGTGTAGTAATAAATATAAAATGACATCATGAGATAGAAAAAGTTGGTGGGCAGAGTTACAGAAACAGAGAGGTCATACGGACATGTCAAAACTGACCTGATACTGGAAGAGCTCATACGGTTTACACACCTACAAATATAGTCTCACACCTCATCTGCTGTCAAACAGCACTTGCACACACTCACACACACACACACACACACACACACACACACACACACACACACACACACACCCACACACATACAGACAACACAAATACGTGAGCTGTCATAGAGCAAATCAAGCTAACAACGCAACACGTACATTCATGTTTAAAACTCCAGCTGGTTAAGTTTGATGAGACAGATGGAAAACACAGGAGCTCAGACTATAGTGTATACATTACATGCTAGATACAATAACCACACTTATTACATGGTGAAGCTAACAGGGGAACTGGAATTAAACTATAGGTTGTTATCTCCCAGCATTGAGAAAGTAGTGTTGTGACAGACATGGTGATGCAGCAGAGGGAAGAGAAGCTGGGAGGATGAAACGTGAGAAGTGCTCTTGTTCATTGTCGTTCGTAGACCCTGGTACACACCACATCATCTGCTCTCATGGTCTGAAAAGAAAGAGAGGGGCATTTAATGTGGATACTCACATTGACAGGGCTAAAATATTCCTAAAAGTGCAACATTCCATACAACAGCAATTAATGCTGATCTATTTAAAAACTCTTTTTTAACTCCGACAACATAATTTCAACTACACCATGCTGTTTCAACCAAACTTTTTTGAGGGGGTGTTTAGAACCCAGAAATAAGCATCTGCCTCTCACACATGAACTTTAACTACTGCTGGCTTCTTAGTGCCAACCCTCAAGCAAGCATCTCGTAAATTCTTGTTCTATTTTACAGGTTACTCAATCAAAAAACCATTTACTGCAAGTAAGGCGGTGGTAGCTGCCTGTGTGCATCACCTTCAGTTTAATTAGTTCACAGGTAGATCTGCGCGTGTCAGGTAGTTATACTGACAGAAGTTAAAAATTCACTCCTTTTGCTTACATTATGATTTGCAAGTACACTGTGCATGCATCCACAGCGCCTTTTCTGTAGGAACCCATTTGTGATATTGCTTGTTTTGCAAGTAGACAAAGTTTTGGGGTCAATTTGCAACAGAGTCCCTGTAGATTAACTTACTGTAGATGTACAATAATGGGATGATTGACATCCATTTGTCTAGCTATATTTCCACTCCTCTTCCAGTCTCAAACAGACCAACTGTGGTTTGGTCAGTCACAGCATTATGAAGGCACACAAGATAATAAATAATATAATATAATATAATATAATATAATATAATATAATATAATATAATATAATATAATATAATATAATATAATATAATATAATATAATATAATATAATAGTGTTCTGAACTTTAATATCTCTGAACTTTACATTTATTTCAGAAGTGGTTAAAGAGTTAGTCAAGACACTAGGAGGGAGAACTCCATGACTTGGGGACAAATTGTTTTATGCTGCAATTAAGTGAAGCAAGAAAAGGAGATATTACTGTACCCCATCTCTTTATACAGTTGCTATTTATTTAAATATACTGGGTTGCAGTAATGTAGATACAGCTAAACGTAAAATAGCATACCCATCTGACAAACATGTTTATGCCTTAACCTGTGTGTAGTTGTGCTCAGTGTGTTACCACACCACACCATAACTATTTTCCCTGCCACAAACTACTGCAAAATACTTTAAGATTCAACAAGCACATTTTAACTGAAGGTCTGCAAATTTTTTACTCTGCATCTTCATCAGAAGAGTGTATGCTCAGCTGACAGCTGTTGGCATGTATATTAATGTGACCCAAACTTATTGAGCTGTAATAGTTCACATGAAATCCTAAAATCTATTAAACTTTATGATTCATTGTAGTCAAATTGTTTTGTACATACCATTTAGGTGTAGATACAGAAAAGTATTTGGGAAACCCAGTGCATGGGCTACAACACAGCTGCACTTTAATTAGTAATATGTAATCAACAATTAAGTGATTTTTAAACTAATTTTCTGCCTTTAGTGGAACGTCTGTGTAGATTTACCAGGATCAGTTTGCTATCACTGGTGATCTCTCGGGTCCAGGACGTCTTGGGTCCCTCTCCTTTCTGCAGAGTCTGCTCACAGCTGATCTTGCTGTCTGTCTCCCAATGTGGAAAACTCTGAGTTCATGAAGGAGAAAAAACATCAAACACCCTATCTGGATGCTTAGACGTATGGGTGAATGGATGCGCAGATTAATAAAATGTTATTCATGGGTAAATGGAATTAATGAGGGAGTGTCTAATGGAGAGGGAAAGCTCCAGCAGGGTGATCACTGAGAGGTGATAACTTGTGATGTGCTCATCGTAAGTAGAGTGAAGCCCTGGCTGGTTGCATGTGTTTGCTTTGGAGACGGCCAAACAGAGGCCATCAATGATAAAAGGGGGAAAGTAATGGGTAGAATTAGGGAGGGACGGAGGGCAAGAAAGGGCAAGAGCGGGGGACTGGAGAGTTGAAAGGGCTGTAAAGAGTGTGAAGGAGTGTCGTGTAGCATGATATGCCATCAGAAAGCAAGGGAGGGATAAAGCTGTGCTATTAGCTAATAAAGCTGTGCTATCAAGCCAAATTAAAACAGACTGATGTCATTTGGACAGCTCCCTACCCACACAAGCACATTTCTTCTGCTGATTTATAGGTTTGTGTGGGCATATAAAGTAGAACAGAAGTTCATTTAGGAAAAGTTTATGTCCATGTGTTGTGTACCGTGCAGGCACGTCCATCCACTGTGGTCTCGTTGAACTCTTGCCCCACGGTGAAGGTGATGTGGGTGGTGCGGACTGTGGTGGAAGTTTTGATAGAGAGGGTCTCTCCATCTTGCGTGATCTCCACCAGTGGCTTGGAGGCTGCTTTTACTGCAATCATGCGCAGCATAACATTCACACCTGAAAAACATGCACAACAAAAAAAGAAGTGGGAGAACAGAAAGTAAATATCACTTTTGCATTGCTGGTCTGAATATGAAGCGCTTCTATCAGAATAATTCATATCAAAACGCTGATCATCTTGGGACATTTGTAGAGTAGAGCTCAAGTTCTAAAGCTGTAAGGAACAGTGCAAACAAGACTTTAGGTCTTCTGCGTATTTTACACCCGGTGTTCTCCTGCACGTTTAGGGTATAGGAAGCAGACTTGCATTGCACAGCTCTGTCTAATAATGATGGCAGAGGAAACAATGAGGTCAGTAGACAAAGCATGTCTGCACATCTGCGTTCCCACCAGACTTAATCATCTTTGCACACACATAAACACACACACACTCAGACTCGAACACAAGAACTAATGTGGGGATTCCTTCTGCAATCTAGATTATTTTTATTCTTCTTTTTCCAGTTTCCAGCAACCACAAGAAGAGAAGACACTCATGAATCAAAATAAGGAGGATGATGCTAATTTTATATAAGCTTGGATAAAAGACATGTTTCTTTGAATGTGAGGTATTTGTGATTTATTGCTCACAAATATTTATATAAGCAAGCTTTTAACAATGTTTCTATCCTGTTCACACACACACAAACACAAACACACACACACACACAGATACATTTTTAAGCTACAATTCTGTTTTGTTTGTTTGTTTTTATATGAGTTGCTTGGTTATTAATTTCCCTGTACTTATTCTAAACTCTGAATAAAGGAGGAAAAGAATGGACGTGGAAGCTTTTACGGGAAAATGAAAGAGAAAGGAGGAAAACTGACGTTACAGAGTGGGAAGAGACGGGAGCGAGGTGCAGACCGCTGTTGAGGTGGAGTAGGGGTCGGGTGGGTGGGGTGGGGGTTCTCAGACGCTCGAGGGTCAGTGGTCTGTGTGTGGTGTGTGAAGATTTCAGTCCAAGTGTGAGGGGAAGTGTGTATGCACTGCTGCGTTAGGTTTCACACCTCTTACCTCACACACATCCCCACCTGTCACCAAGTGTAAATATATATGCAGAGAAATGCACAGTCATTGAGCATGCATCAAGATGTTCAGCCTATACACTGTATGACACTCAGTACTGCATGTGCATTGTCACTGTGTCACATGTCTATTACCTTGTGTGAACCTGGGTTTCCCTGTTATCATGTTATTAGGAAGGAAATACAGCAGCAGGTAACTACTGGTACTTTGTTGAAGACTCTTAATCTGATACTTATTATAAAGGGAAATCTTGTACTTTTTGATAGATGTATAGATGATGTATTTCTTACAATATTATAGCAACTTATATAACGCTTTAACTGCCAGAATCATTTAAATGATTGTAATCAAACATTCCTTATTGTCAATATGAGCCATGTATGTAGCTCATATGGTGTGTCCTCCGTCTCCACATGGACTTCGAAACAAGGGTTGTGTCTTCATTTGTAAACCATTTGGAACCCACAGAGGAGCCTCAAACTTCTTAGGCAACTGTAAGATCCTAAAAGTTTAAGATGACCCTCAAATTCACACGGTTCTGACCACTGGGGACACACACACAGTCGCAGCTAGACAGACAGTCAGGGTCACAGGTCAAAGAGCAGAGGAAGGATTTGGGGCAGGGAGACAAGAAAGCGGGAGGAGAGCAGGAGTGAGGAAAGAAAGAGAGGATGGATGGAGAGAGAAGGTAGTGGGTGCTGACAGGTTGTATCCAGCTGCAATGTGCCCCCAATGAAATGAGGGATCAGGGGCCACTCCTCTCTGTCAGTCATACCAATGCAATGGTATGTTATAGGAAACATGTGTGTGGTGTGCGTGTGTGTGTGTGTGTGTGGGGGGGGGGGCGTAGGTAATAGATAAATAAGGTAAAAACCTCAAATGAACAATACATGAAATATTATATTGTCTTCATTTAATAAAACTAATCTAAATACACCAATGTTTCAACAGCTTTTAGTCACATTTACCAACAATATCTTGAAGTAATAGTGGTATCAGGCTCTTGCATTGTTGCAGAGGAATTTTGTCTCACTTTTTGTTACTACATTGCTCAGTTCATTGAGGTTTGTGGGTATTTGATTATGCTCCTATTACAGCATTTTAATCAATTTTATGGACTTTAACAGGGTCATTGCAACACTTTTGCTGTGCTGTTTGTGTGTTTGGGATTATTGTTCTGCTGTATGACTATCAGACAGGTGGCCTCACATTTGACTCTAGAATATCCTGGTATACAATAGAGGTTAGGATCCACTCAATGACTGCATGGTGTCCAGGACCTGTTGGTGCAAAACAAACCCAAATTTTACCCCCTCCATCACCATGATTAACAGTTGATATGAGGAGCTTGTGTTGATATGATGTGTTTGACTTTCACCGGACATGGTGCTGACATCTCCACTTTGGTCTCTGCCATAAGAGCATTGTTCCAGAAGTCTTGTAATTTGTTCATATGCGGCTATGCTGCCATGTTCTTTTTAGAAAAAGAGTCTTTCTCTTGGCAGCTCTTCCAAACAAGCAAAACCTATATAGTATTTTCCTAATTGTGCTGTCATGAACTTTTGAACATTTACTTGAACATGAACATTTACTTACCTGTAGAGTCTGAGATGTGGCTTTTGTGTTTTTCTGTTATGTTTTTTGCAGATTCTCTAATTATAAAGCAATTTGGCCTTGGAGGCTACTTGCAGGGATGCCCAATACTGAGAAGATAGACAGTTGTCTTTTTTAATTTTCCCTTGTTAATAATCTTTCTCACTGTAGAGTGGTGGACTCTTGATTGTTTGGAAATGACATATAAGCCATCTGAGATGATGGGTAACTGCTGGTTTGAACATAGACATAAATGTTCCAGACCAGTAAACTGAGAAAACTGCTTTCATAGAGAGTGTGAGAGTTTGGTTGCGTTATCACATTGCCTTTTTTTTTTTTTTTTTTTTTTTTTTTTTTTTTTTAGAGTTTAACAAGCATTCCTTAATTATTACATAAGCCTCTAAAGCACCTCATGGAAACACACACACATATGTCGAAGGTACAAATTCATACAGAAACCCTGACCTCTCATTAATTTGCAGGGTGCCATCTAATCATATCGCCATCGTATCCTTTGTTATAATCGCCCTCCCTCCTCCCATTTTGCCGCCTCGAACACATACAGCTACAAAGAGGGATGGAGACAAATAGACGGGCTTACTGGACCGAAGTTGCACGCTAATTGGTACGTCAGGAATGGGCGCTTCCTCACTGTTGTGGTGTGTCTGCGCTCTGGACAGTAGCGCCATTTGTCACCTCTTTCATTGACCTCCGCATGCTGTGGACTAACTGAGTGTGTCCGAGAGAGAGCGAGATAAAGAGCAGCCTTGTTTGGCGCAATCATATCTCTCCCTGTGCGCTACGTGATGACATGAACTCCAGGTGTGCGCTGGAAACTCATAATGAGAAACGACTATGATAGACTGTTCATAATCTGTGCACGCGCGCCCATGCACGCTCTTACACTGCGACGCCTTGCAGACTCCAAGCTTAAAGTGATGAGGCAGAAAAAACTGTGAATGTCAGCAGCAGGTGTTTGTCCCTCTCCCTGTCTGACACTTCAGATAATAATGCTACTGTCCTGCACTGTATTGTGTCATAACGGTCCTCTTCAAAACCCACACACGCACACACACTCTGGGGTTGTGACACAGACAGATGTGCCGCCGTTTGTCTCTATTGTGTTAGTAGGACAGGCCAAAAGGGGAGATGAGAGAAAAAGGGTGAAGCTGGCTGGGGGCCAAGCACTGAGGTTTGGGTTCTGCAGAATGACAAAAGACCCCCCACCCACGCGGTACAGAGTGATCCAGGCATGGTGCACGGATGCAAGGGAAGATTTGACCTACAATGTGCTGAGAAAGCTTGGGCACAGTTTGAGCTGACACGTCTGATCTGTGTCATCAGGCAGAGATGTCAAAATCTCCATGCAACAGAAAAATCAAAGATAGAAGGCAATTATTTGAACCCTTTTCTATCACTTACCCAAAGCTTTTAAGAGTTCCTCGAAGTTTTCAGAGCTTTTCATCTCCCAAGTGCCAGAGAAATCAGGAATTTTGCGCTCCATGTTCAGCTGCAGGTAGGTAAACTGTCAGGTCCAAGTCTGGTGGGACAGTTTTGTCTGTGAGTCAAAACTGCTTCAATTATCACCCCTAAATCTCAACCAGACGGCGCTGGATCCTATTGGTTTAAGTCTTCCTGAGCAGTTGTTTCTGCACTCTTCCGGGGATGAGTGACCGACAATCAGAGGTCTTATCTTGCGCTGGTGCGCGTTATAAGCGGCTGCGCTTCAATAGAATGATTCGGAAAGAAATTATACTTGCATGAAGTTGCACACGCCTCTTTCTTTACGGGCACGCCCCAGAGGCCAACAGAGTACAGGCAAACGGTCCACGGTGCTCCATCTTGACCACGCCCCTGAGGGCAACATGTGCATTTCAGAGCTGCATTTGGAAACGCCTCTGATCCGCGCGCAACCCGGAGACAGCTAAATTGGCCGTGCGCTCTGCTGAAGCCTCAGTAAAATAATACAATAAAGCTAAATATCAAGATGTTATACGTTTTGTCTTTTGCCACACATCATAAAATCACATGATTGAATGAACTGCTTGGATTCAGTCAACGTTTTTTTTTTTGTTTTTTTTTTTTCTTTTTTAAGAAAAGGGAGGATATAGCCAGGCCAGTCTGTTGACAGAACATGTCGTCTTGGCAGGGCGGTGCGAAGGAAGAACTAGTCAACTGCCAGACTGGCAGACTGAGTGGATGGCAGAGCCGTTGTATGTGTGTGTGTTTGTTGAGGGAAGAGAGTGCGCGCGAGGGAAGAAAGTGTGTGTGTGAGAGAGAGAGGCCAAGTTTACCCCAGTCTCCTGTGCGCCGTGGCGCTGTGTCATAAAAATAAAAACGGTGGTAATGGGATACAGCTACTGGCTGCGACCTTTGGGCTCTCAATTTAACTGGGCCTGTGTCAGAGGAAAGAATACTCATGAGGGAAGGATACAGGGAGAGGCAGGGATTAAAATAAAAGGTGGGATTGGCGCAGGTCTCCCTTAAAGCTTGTTCCCCCCCGCTGTTAGGACGGAAGAAAGGGGCTAGAGGAGGAGGAGATTTGTCAGACGGGGCAGGGTCAGGGGCCCGCGGGGTCGGAGGTAGCCTAATAAAGAACACACTCACTCACAAACGCACACAATCTACGTATGCACACACAACCACGCATGCATGCATGAGCTGATGATGGATGGAAACTGCACAAAGCCGACGTTAACTATTGACTCTTGATGGATGATCCCATCAGCTACACTGCACGGCGAAATAGTGTGAGGTAACCCGGGCGATTACAGGGAGGGGGAGTATCATCAGGATTTGATCCCCTTGAGAATCATTTAGGTTGCATGCACACACCCGCATATACAACGACTCAGTGCCAGACTTATAACAATGGCCTACTGACTCACAAAGGTGAACAACTTCAGAGTGATATTTGGTAAAACGATATGCGCTTTTACGCACCGACCTGCGTTCAAATAAATCTACAGCTCTGTCTGATAAGCTTTCTCACATTCTCCTTTCGTACACAAGTCATTGGCCACACACCATGCTACAGTCACGGCATGTCCTCACATGAAGGCCATATCACAATCTCCAAAGTTCTTCTTTTCTTTTTGAGCTTTAACTCTTTGACTTGATAGAGAGGGTGTAGTTTACAAACAAGATGGGTTCAAATTAGTGTAAAAATAATATGTGAAAGTTTGACAGCAGTCTGCCACACTGCTGCCATGGTGGTCTGTTAAATAACGTTTGTTTAGAAAAGGTGGGAATCCATCATGTCACCAAATTCAAATTGGCAAAGGATACAAGAGAGTGCAGGGCGAATTCATCTTTACTCTAAGGGTTATTAGCATATTACCATGGCATAAGAGATGAATCAAAGGCCAGTGAATCCATGTAGTGCAGTGACAGCCTCACCCATCTTGTGTGTGAGCAGTTCAGAGAGGGGCTTGATAAAGAGCTCCAAAATGTGTGTGATGCTGCATGTCAGCACGTGATGACAAAGCAGGGCTCAGCATTCAGGTCCAATCAACCGTGCTCTGCTCCTCTCAAACTCATTCTCTCCACTCATTCCTTCCCTCAATTCCTCTTTCCTCCATGTCTCTCTTCTACCTCACCCAACTGTCTCCCCCTTTTCTCCTCTCTTTCTTTCTCCATGCTCCTACTGACAAGCTTTTGTTCTTTTGTGCAGCTTTGACACATTCCTCAAGCATGTTGAGGAGGAGAAGGGGTGAAGAGAAGGATGAAAAGCATAAGAAAGAGAAGAGAAGTTAGTGAGAAAGTTAGAGACTGGAGTGGAGGTAATTTTTTATCTCATTGTTGTGGAGAAAGGGATAGGGAGTGAGTCAGCAAAGATAGGCAGGGACAAAGAGACCTAGAAGATCAAAAGCTGACAAAGATGGAAAAGTTGAGAAGCAATGAAAGACGAGAGACTCCTCTGTCTATAGAGGTGTAAGAAGTATTAGTTTGCTCTTCTAGTGCCAGCTTTACTTCAATCACCTTTATTTCCTTATGCTGCCACTATTATCCTTCTGTAGCCTATATTGTTCACTTCATTTTTTCTTACTGTGTTCTTTCTCACACTGAGTTTATTGTTGTTAACTGATATCACCTGACATCACAGGGACTGACAGGCCATGGAAGATAAACAAAGTAGTGTGACTAATTTAAGATCAGCCTAAGTTCAAGACAGAATCGCACTCAGCATTACAAGAAAAAATATAAAACTGAAACAGTGTAACTAATATGGACAAAATGCCAAAAAGAAAAAAAAGAAAGAACAAAAGATACCTTAGGGTTTCTTTTATCAAAATCCTACTTTTCTTTCATGCAAAATTGTTTTAAAGTAAAAGCTTAGAATTGGATTCCCATCGAGTTACAAATATGGGCTATGCTTTTCCTTGAATTAGCTGTTTTTGTTTTATGGCATTTTACATTATATAACTAATCTGTATCAGTTAGAAAAAAGATATTTTTAATTACATAATACACCAAACAAAGAAGAAGATATTTAAAGGTGCAATATGTAATGTCTTTAGCTTATACAAACTCTTTAAAGCTTATAAAAAGGTAAGTCAAAAACAGCAGAAAGAAAGTGCATATTTATATCAGATATTTATTTATTTATTTATAAGTTGAACTGCTAACCAACTATGGCCTGTACACTCATGTGATGGATTAATCATGTTTATTTGTGACATAAACCAGCACCTGAGGGCCTGCAGTTTTCATGCTACAGTGTCACTACTGAGAAAATGATACAGTAACAGCAACACCCTCCTTCATTTTTTTTTCTTTTTCCATGTTTTATTTATGGTTTTTCAAATTTGAAATAATTTTAAATTCTTTACATTTCACACCCCACACATATCCTTACAGAGATGAACCAGCATGACTGGGTGTGCCACGCATTATTATGTCAATTGTGGTGCACATCACTGTTTGCAAGCTCATGGACTGCAAGCATCAACAATAGTTAATGTCACTTTGTCTGAGATGAGAAGGAGAATAAGCAGTGCAGCCCACAGAGGAAGAAGCTGTGCTGTGCAGTGTGTGGTTTCCTTTTGAAGATTTTAACAGTTTGTCAATCAATTTGAAAAAAAAGTCTAATACTGCTCTGAGATTGTGAGCTTTATTCACAATGAAAATAATTACCAGATTTGTGCAATTTAAACAGGTTGCTACAAGTTGATTCTTAAAGGAAAACAAAAACAAACTTGCGTGTGGCAGAGAGCAGAAACAAATCTCTGCTTCTCCGTTGGTTTATGGAATCTGTCTTTTATTCAAATCAGACTGAGCCCTGTATCAACACTCTCACCAGAATGACCTGTGCCATATCTCCATTCTTACTTCCTCTTACGCTGCTTATTGTTTCCTATTTCCGCTCCTCATTCAAATGACACAGATTTTAACCATATCAGTAGAACATCCAGACTATTTATTGTTCCAAAGAACCCTGACCAGGATGTAGGATTAAAAACTTGCTCAGAGTAATTATTCTTTGGAAATGGTGGTGTACTGTTTCAGATGTGGCTCTTATGCAAAATGTTGTTGCAATCACTACTTTTTAGTGGCAGCAACATGTCTGCACAAGTTACAGTTTGTGTGTGTGTGTGTGTGAATGTAAAAGTGATCAACCCACAGAAAAATTACACTTCAGTGCCTTTTTCCACTTTATCATCCAGCTGACTTCCAGTAAAAATTCTCACCCTGGTATCCTTAGTAATTCCAGATGTGAACTTGACCCTGGCCTTCCAAACCACCAAGTCCTGGCTGGAGTCATTATTACTGGCCTTTACCCTAGAAGGAAGCAACCGGGCAAGAAGTGCTTATGCAGCCACATAAAAGTCCCATGAATTACTGTATCTTTCTCACATTATTTATTCCTTCACCAACATGAGCATAAGACCTCCACATGGGGCTGTGAGATGATTAACAGAACAGGGAAGAAAACAAAACATTCATATGACACAAATTGGAGTTATTGTCCGCATCCTTACTTTTTAAGCATGAAATATTTGACAACTGAACCTCCCCCTGGCTCTAAACATTACATTCTGAGATGCAAAAGCCATTATTATTATTTTTTAGTTTAATGGGCCACAAACCAAGACATCTGTTAACCACTTCTCTGTTGCACAACAAACAGCAAGAGTGACACATTCATATTTACAGCCAAAAAGTGTGTGCACTGTAGGTTCCTGGCATGCTGACCCAGCAAACCACATGGGTTTGATTAGAGGGGTAAGGATGGCAGCATTTAATGTGGAAATGGGAGGCAGAGAACGTAGGAGGCTGACAAGCAGAGAGGAAGAGATAAGAACTCAGTGCCTGAAAACAAACTTCCACTCGTGTGTGTAAATCTGCTAAAATGCCAAAATCTTAATAACTGTGCTCAAAAGTTACTTATAAGGCAAGATAAGACCGGATTTATGTGGCTGTTGCTTATTTATAATTACTCTTATTACTAATTATTACTTGTCCTAGTTCAAGTCTATTTTATAGGAATGAAACCTATAAAGACAAAAGTATGACTTAATAACAAAACCACACACATAGCATCACCCTGACTTGGAATTTTTTTAGATATAAAGTCCTGGTGGACAGTGTATTGGTGAGTATGACTCAAGCTGAATCTTTGTGGACAAGAGACTGAATCTGGTTATTGATGCATTTGAACCCAGACGCCTGTATTACTCACACGCTGTTCCTTTTGGCCATCAGAGCCTCCTCCTTCCCCCTCCAACTCATAAAATCCCTCCTTCCTCCCCCTCATGCCTTTGTGGTTCTAATTATCGTGCTCCTTTGTTACGAGTTGTTCTGGTCTGGACAGCAGGAGAGCAAGAGCCAGAGAGTAATTAGTAAGGAGGAGAGGTGAAGGTGTATATTGAGACAGAAAGTTCATCCTGTCACAATGATCTTAAATCTAGACTTGTTCACACATGCAATTTTTATCAAAGTTAACCCCCTTTGTTTTTGTTTTGTTTTTATTGTCCATGTCACTGCCACCTACAGTTTTAATGAGCTCATGGGTCCCTCTGAGGTGCTACATGACCACAGCACTGTTAAACCACTTTGTATGGCCTGAATGACGCTGAATTACTCAACAGCAGGCAGGAAGCAAAGGACAACAGAAGGGAGGAGAAGAAGCAGGTCAACATACAAAGAAGGAAATGGAGGAGATAGAGGAAGGTTGAGTAAAGTACAGTGAGATGAAGTGGGTGAGAAAGCTGAGAAGAAAAACAAAAGCTTGTTCCCATACCTTCCCTGCTTTTCTCCTAACTTTATGTCAGTGGGGTTTTGTTCCTAAAAACCTAACAAGTTCAATAAAGTGCAGCCATCTTTGGGTTGTATCACCCCCCCTTCTACTTGCATCCTCGCCCTCCACCCTCATGCTGCCTCTCACTCTGCGCTCATTCTTTTATTCTCCTGCAGCCTTTCCTTCTCGACCCGAGTCAACGATTGTTGTGCGTTTTTGCTTTTTCCTCAGCCATGATTGTGTCAGCAGTCTGCGTGTGTTCAGAAACTCTGTGCATACAAGCATTCATCTCATTAGACTAGAAGCACAGCTGAGTGTGATGTCAGGGATCTGGAAATACTAAGGTTGAATAATTTGAATGGAGGTCAACCTCTGGTCATTGCTGTTAGATGTAGGCAGAATGTGTCCCTGAAGTCTGCAGCATTACCTGACAATGTGGTATCAAATTTATGTGTTCTATTGTTTTTCTTTAGCAGGAGGCTCTCATATGGTTCTGCTGTGCCTCAGGGAAGAAAGCAGAAATATGGCATTAAGTTTAAGTGGTCCTGTGATTTCTTCATGATCTTATGACTTTGCCTAAGGCCTATGAGAAACTGAAAGGATAACAGATACATTAGGGGGCTGAGTTATAAACTAAAAATCACTTGTATTCCTTTTCCTCCTCAACTAAATCATGGGGCAGGAAATTAAAAAAAGCTATGCTTAAGAGGGCTGAAGCTCAGGGATGCATGTTTCTATAAAGGTATGGTTTGGCTAACTAACAAGTGCTAAGGCTTGTTAATATTTTATTTTATTTTATTTTATTTTATTTTATTTTATTTTATTTTATTTTATTTTATTTTATTTTATTTTATTTTTCGTCTAGTTTTTGTCCATGTTTCAACTACCTACAAAGTTCCGATAATTTCTGCTTGGTCATTTTTGTCCAGATTCACTAAAAACCGTGTCTCTGCCACCTACAAGTGGAGACATCTGTTCTTCCATCTTGGTTTTCAGCAGCACCAACATCACTCAGATATTTAATCTGTGATCGGGACTGATCACACATACTCATCCCGACATTAACTCCATTATTCATTTCATAACCTAGAATTACAACAGCTGTTTTCACTTGATGTCAACATGTTCCCTGTTTATTCTTGCTTGTTTATTTTTTCCTTTATTTTGTTTTTTGTTTTATATGTTCTTGATTGTAACATGTTCCTTGTCTCTTCATCTTAATGTTGCCCTTGATTTTGGATTTTCATGCTTGTTTAATTTATTATGTAATAGGGTTTCCATGTAAAGCACTTTGTGGTGTAACACTTGATTTCTTGAGTATTCGATTCAGTTTAGTCAGCTATATTATTTATAATGTTCTGCTTATATGTTTCATCATATGACCCTTTTCCAGAAATCCAGGCTCTTTAGTTCTGTTTTCATCCTTGCATCATTGTATTAGTTTGAATATTTTCTGTTTTATTTCCAACCCTTTGCTATTTAGGTTGAATTTGAATGATCTTGAATTGAAATACCTTTCTTTTTTGTTAAGTTAATCAAAGTTCATAATGAAAGTTTTATTCTTCACCTCCCTACTGGTCCCAGATTTGGGTTTTTCACTGCAACCAACTGCAACAATTTTTAGGTTTTATGCTCAGATTTTTTTGGGCTTTGTCCGCATGATTTTGAGGTCTTAAAGATTTAGATACTTGGAATCCTGGTTTGATGCTTTAAAGATTGTATTAACATTCTTTTAAATTAAATAGTCCTGTCAGAACTTTTTTTTAAATATTCTGTTAAATTTCAGACTCAAGAGTCAGAGTTAAGCAAAATATTTTTTGTCAATTGTTTTTGTACATTTATCAAGAAATTATGATGATAATGTTCCTTTCACTGAAGCATTCAGACCTTGCTACACCCCTATGTCCTGGCAGAAACCTTCAAGCTTCTTCAGGCTGGATGATTTTCCAGAGGAACTCCACAATGCTCTGGTTAAGACCCTTTAGTTGCTCTGAAGTCCTTCTTGTGTTTTGATGATTCTTAGATTATTGTTAATCCTGGGATCTTGAGCATTCTGGGACAGGATCTCTAACAGGATAGCTGTAAATTGTTCTGCAATCACCGTTTCAGCTTTCGTGATTGGAAACCATCCCCACAGAACAAGGATGGTGCCTTCACTGTGTTTGTCTGCAGGGATGGCAGTAACATGGTGATGTTTAGTGCCTGGCTTCCTCCACACGTTGTTGGGAATTTCAGCTAAACAATTTAGTCTTTGTTTCATCAAAACAGATTATGTTGGTGTCAACAGTCTGAGAGTTGTATAGTGTCCTTTTAGCAAATTCTCAGTAGTCTGTCATGTGTCTTTTAGTGAAGGATAGCTTTTATCTGCCATAAAAACCTGACTGGTGTGTTGCTACACTGATTCTTCTGCAATGTCATCCGATTTCCACGAAGGAACTCCAGGTCTCATGGTGGCTTTTATGCCTGATTGCTCAGTTTGACTAGGTGGTTTAAACTTTAGGGGGCAAAATACTGTAAAATGGCTTATAAATTTTCTTTGCCAGATTCTTTTCCAGGTCTGTCAGTGCACCTACGAACATTTATTTTTTCCTCATGACTTAGTTTCACTATAACAAGAACTACCAACTATAAAATCTGACAGACAAGTATACCCGTCTTTGATTATAAGTCTTTTATTTAACATAGTATAAAGTGAACGATGCAGCATTTTTTAATGGAGGGTCTTAATAGTAATTTAAAAGTGATATTTGAATAATTTATTCCAAGGAATTCACACACATCGTGTAAAGATTATCAGGAAAAATAAATTTACAAATTATATTAAAATTTAAATAAATACACAGGACAATGGTGCAGTGCTGAAGCTTTGCTCTGGTCTGTGTTTACAAACAGCTCTTGTGCCATCTAGTGATGGCAGGCAGATGGTGCATGCCTCTCCTCTCCATCTCCTCTCCTCTCCTCTCCTCTCCTCTCCTCTCCATCTCCTCTCCTCTCCTCTCCTCTCCGCACATGCTTACTTCATATAAAACTGTTGTTAGTGTTTTCTTCTGTTTAGTGCACTCAGCTTTGTGTGACTGCAGGCCCGCTCAGATCCCTGCGGGGACAGGTGAGGTCAGAATATCTGGAAGTTTGTTCAAAAAAGTGTTTATGTTCGAGTCTCCACAAGAACCAGTTTTACTGTGAGACCTGCTGAGTGGCAGCAGTTTTCAGTGTTGTAATCTACACAAGACTAGATGGGCTTTTCTGGTAAACTGGCTTTCAAGTTTAGACATTTTTAAAGGTTATATTTCTGAGGTGTAGTCAGAAAGACTTCAGATTTACTAAGTGGCAAGTAGTTTGTCAGGATAGTGTTTGTTTATAAAACTACACATGAAGATACAAAGAGTATACCCTGTGAAATAAAGTGTAGCTTATACGTGTTACATTTTGTGATGCTTCTTAGTGGATAAATCTGTTTAAATAAGGGCTGCACACGTTAACACGTTGTCTTTTTTTTAAATAAGTTTTTGTTTACAAAGTTCTTGCTCACTGGCTCTGAACACACAGAAACCACATGCAGAAGCACCACTTACCAACAGTCAAATGTTTAGTTCCCCGAGTCCATGGGTCTGCAACCTGCAGCTCCGGAGCTGCAACAGCTCTCTGGACCTTCCACAATGGCTCTTAATACATGGCTAAAAATGCTAAAGAATTGACTAATATTTTTAAATAAAGGTATAATAACAAATGCAGGTTTTTGGAATTTTTTCAGTTTTTTTTCATGGAATAATTGCATTGACTTTCCACATGACGACACTGAAAGTACCAAGGAATTTTTTAAATCTATTTTTTTTTTTTTTGTTATTAGGTTTATATTTATAGGCTTTATTATTTATTTATTTTTGCATAATTTTCCACAAACATCTACATCCCATAGAAGAAAGTCTGTCTGTCTTTGCAAAAGTTTAATGTTTTACTTTATTCTTAAAAACTAAAAATAGAAATAAAAATGTGGTTCTTCAGAAACAACAAATTTCCTATAGCAGATATTTATCAAAAATTATAAGCAGTCTTTTTTTAAAAGGTCTTGTAACATTTGAAGCTCTAAATGAGTTTTATGTAGCTGGGCTGAGGGAAAAATGGCTCTTTGGATTTGTAAAGGTTTCGGACCCCTGCCCATGTCAGATAGGATTCTCCAAGGGTGATTTCATAAAAAATGCTCACGAGACAAAAAATCCCAAAACTGAAAAGAAAAAGATACCAACACTCACAAATTGTTTTAATTCCATATTTACAAAAAAAAAATGCTAAAAAACAGTTATGCAAAGCTTTGACCACTTTATAGATGAGTTGCTCAGAATATAAACACCTACAGAGTTGTTAGAGCAGTTCTGGTTACTTTGTGTGTTGTGTGTTCTGGTATATGGTGAGCTAAGACTTGTGTCCATATATAAGAGTGCCAGGAATGACAGGTAGTCAGTCACACTGATAACTACCTTTAAGATCACCATTTCAGTTGTCAGGGAGATGTGATGCCTCTCACATCCTTAGGCTTGTGTGTTATATCTTATGTGATATAAAACATAATGCTCAGTTGATTTAATTTTTAAAAATGGGAAAAAAAGATTGTAAAACAATTTGTGAGCATTGACTCTTTCAGTTGGTATTGTGAGCATTTGTCTGCACATACCAAGGGCCAACCTTAGACTCTCAGAGCAGTGGAGAGTTTGCAATGACAGTGGTCATTGCAAACTCTCCACAAAGAAAGAAAGAAGCTAATTCAGCTCAGTCTGTCCTCCTGTTGAGTTCCTGGTTGTCACGAGGCTGAAAATAAAAACAGATAACTTGGACAATAAGTCATCAAATTGAAGCTGTGTCCAGTTAAGCTAAACACTCGAGCTAAGAATGCAAAGTTAGAGAATTTATAAGCAAGAAATCTGGATCAAGTACCATTAAAGGTGCGTGGATGGAAGTTATTGTGTAATTTGTGAAGATTTATCTCACATCACCATCTAGAAGCTGTGAGATTCTAATCCTGCTTTCTGTTTGTTCACCTGATGGAAGGGAATTTTCTGATATGGTTCCCTCTGTGTTCAGAAGGAAGACAGTTTCACAGCTTTGAAATTCATTCTGATGAATTGTTACTGTTAAGTAGTAAATCCTAAAATTTCCATCCTTTTTCATAAATATTTGATTTTATTTCATTAACATTGTAGGCAAGGCAGTTTATTTGTGTAGCACATTTCATGTACAGGATAATTCAAAGTGCTTTACATAAAACAAAAGCATTACAGATATTAAGAAATACTAAAATGCAGCAACAAAAAGCAAGAATCACAATAAAATCATAAATTACGTTAAAATTATTAAAAGCAAGATAAATTAAAAAGTTACCGTGCAGAATTCATACATAGGCGCATGAGGAATATTTTTAGCCTGGATTTAAAAATGTCTACATTTGGTGAAAGTTTAATCTCCACTGGCAGTTTGTTCCATTTGTTTGCAGTATAACAGCTAAAAGCTGCTTCTCCATGTTTAGTCTGGACTCCGGTCTGGACTAGCTGACCAGAGTCTTTGGACCTAAGAGCTCTGCTAGGTTTATATTCTCTGAACATATCACAGATGTATTCTGGGCCTAAACCATTCTGGGATTTGTAAACGATCAGAAGGGTTTTAAAATCTATTCTTTGACTGACTGGAAGCCAGTGTAAAGATTTCAAAACTGGTGTGATGTGTTCAGATCTCTTAGTCCTGGTTAAAACTCTAGCAGCAGTGTTCTGGATGAGCTGAAGATGTTTAATGCTATTTTTAGGAAGTCCTGTTGAAAGACCATTACAGTAATCCAGCCTACTGGAGATGAATGCATGGATGAGTTTCTCTTGGTCTTTCTGGGACACTAAACTTTTAATTCTGTTGATGTTTCTGAGCTGGTAAAAAGCCGTCTTAGTGACAGCTTTGATGTGGCTCCACTCCAAGGTTACAAACTTGGTCAGTGATTTTAAGAGCCCGAGTCTCCAGGTGTTTACCAATGTTGACCCTCTTCTCTTTGCTACCAAACAAAATAATCTCAGTTCTGTTTTCATTTAATTGTAGTAAATTCTCTCTCATCCAGGTGTTTATTTGCTCCAGACACTGACACAATAAGTCTATTGGACTGCAGTCATCTGGTGACAGAGACACATAAAGTTGTGTATCATCTGCATAACTCAAGATACAATTTACAAGAACGGCTACTGTGTGAATAGAAAATTGCTGCTAAATGCTGTTTGTTTGTTTAATGTTTGAAAACCAAGTTACATTTTCTTTATATAGCAGTACTTTCTCCCACATATAATACACTGATAGAGCTTTTCTAGCAGATGGAGACAACATGTGAAGCAGCATGTGAAAGTAATTGTGATTTCAGGCTTGTTTTGAAATACAAACTTTTGCAATGCACATTAAAAGGGTCTGAAATGGCCATCGACCTCCCTGGTGCTAAAACCCAGCAGTTTACAACTTTGATTTCTGGCCTAGCACAACACAGTTTTGCTTTACAATAATCCATCAACACCAACAACTGGAATAAAATGTTTTTTACAACACAGTTGGGTCTATTACATTTTATCTGCACTGTTATTTTAAGGCAAAACAAACATGCAATAAGCAAAAACTAACTAATTAAACTAATTAAGTAGTGAAACATAAATCAGTGACTCTTTTCATGTTATGGATACTTGAATTCTTTGAGAAAGAAGTAGAGGAAATTTTCTGATTGGCCAGAAGGGTCTCATAAAAGTTTACACTGGATGCTTGTACAAAATATTAAGTCTTGTTTATTTTGCCAAAAACATTCTTTATGGTCAAACTTATCAAACCACTTATCTTGCAGAGATCTGTAACACTTTATAAAGTTTATATAAGAGGAAATTCAAGTCAAGTAAATTCCTTTTTGTATGAACACTGTACTTATTCAAATTTAAAAGTCGGCCACTCATCAAAAGATATGAATATTTCTGTAAACGACTGGTGCACATAAAAGCTGGAACTTCAGTAACAAAAATAAATCTTTTAAATACAGAATCTTCTTCAAGATGTGGCTGATATGTTGTGAATGAGATTCAGATTTAATACTGTTTTAAAAACAAATGAAATATCAGGAAAAAAAAAAGGGGTGTAAAACTGTCCTCAGATAAAAACTGTAGTCTCTTTTAGTTCCTCAAATAATGATTAAAAACAGTCAAAAGCTATAAACAACAATAAGAAGAAGAAACAACCAGATCCATGACATTTTGAAGCTGGGAGCATGACTTTTGCTTCTTGGGTCCTGGCACCCTCTGGCATTGTTGCTTGGCTTTATATCTGTCGGGTTTCCTTCAAAGTGGACTGGCAAGCACTGATTTTCCAACACTTCACAGGCCAAAATCAGATGTTTAGTCTCCCTGGTGACCCTTTTGATCCCACAGGTTCCTGGTTCACTCCTCACCGTGACAAAGGTAAAAGGCTGCTGGCTGATGCACAGGTTATCCTTATACACCTTGCCTCCTCCGCTTGTGCACACAGCTTTCACCTCGTCTAGGTCATCTGGATTGAGGAACGACTGAGTAGGTCTGCTGCAGCCTCCAGAATTCTTAATGAACTTCTCCCATTCGTTGTGATCCAGAGAATGTGGAGATCCAGAAGGGACATGGCGTCTGAGGAATGTTTTGTATCCATTGTTCCATGTGGAGGGCTTGCAGGGAGCATCGTTTTTAGCACATGTTTGTTGACCCAATAGGACACAGACGGCAAGAGAGAGAAAAGCTCTGTAAGTGGCCATTATCCAGAAGTCCTGCAGTGTAATAACAACTATAAAATCAAGACAATCTTAACAGGCAACACACTTGACAGCTTTTTAGTGCCCTGTACTCTAAGTTATATGAAACACAATCCAGTAACTAGTAGAGGTTGACAGAACAACAGCTGTGTTCATGTGCAGTTAAGCAGAAGAAATGCAAACAGCTGGGAGAACTTCCTTATCTTGTTTTGAGCACAGCAGCTGCTCCTCACAGCCACAATATGGACCACAAAGTTTCAGATGTACGTCCTTTCTCCTGCCCTTCAGTTGCAGTTCCACGTGTCACTTCCTCTGTGAAACATGGGAGTGGCCTGTGTACTGAATAACTACACATGGTTGTGCTCTAGAGCTGTATTCATGGTGTGACGGGATTCGTTTCTTTAAATATGTAGCCAATGGAAGTCCAGTCAGAAGTTTTTTTTTTATGACCACTGTATGTGTTCAAAGTCTCTAATAAGCCGACCGCGGAAACAGAACCTGTCCAACATGGACCCGGACCTATGTGTGCAGACCCTGAATTGGGACGCACCTATAGAGCCTGAGTGGGTCCTTTGGTTTTAACTGGCGCAAAGTTTCTTGTCTTTACGGTGGTGGTTAGGAAACACCCAGACCAATTAAACGTGAGTTTAGCTATCCCACGTGATACATACAGCCAATTAAGTGTGTGAGGCTCCCAGCAGTAAACTTTGAAGCACTTCAGTGCTGTAGAGAGAGAGAGGGAGAGACAACAGGGCAGTGCAGGGAGAAAGAAAGCCAGCTAGATAAAAAAGAAAGACAACAGTGTTGTAAAGTCCGCTTGTTATAAGCGGCTTTGGGCTTGTTTTCCCCGTAAAGTCGCTTGCAAATATCATCAGTGCGGGTTGCGGGTTTTTGTGCTTGTGCAGTTACTTTTTGGGGCTTGTCCTGCGCCTGTTATTAAACCCCCTGATTCTCTCACAGCTGTCCACCATAAACCAGTAACAACCCACTTGTTTTTTGTGATGAGTCATGTATGTGTTATTTTAATTAAAGTTTAAAAGTTAAGTTAAGTTATTCAAGGTCTTTACTGTACATGCAGTATACATATATATATATATATATATATATATACAATTTAATATTTAATTTATTTATTTTTGTTCTGTCCAGCATTGTAGCCAGCAGAATGATGATGGTTGCTGTGTTATTGTTATGCTGAACAAATTTGTTTTGCCAAGGGGAGCTTTATGGGTATAAGACTCCTCTTGATATTATTATTATTATTATTATTATAATTCTTGTTAATTTATTCATTTTTAATGACATAATATTGCTGGACCTGAATGGAGGGGACAGGAAGCAAATGAAAAGAGGGAAGAGAATTGAAAAAGAAAGTAAAGAAAAGCATAAGGGAAACAGATATACGACAGACAGAAGGCAACGACCCTTCAATCCAAGCAAACAACAGATAACCAACTGCTGCATCTGTACAGAAACACAACAGAGAATTTCCTACGGTTTTTCAAGAAAGCAAAGCTGACATTCATCCGGAGCAGCCGTAATGGACAAAAAGCTGAAATTGCAAATAAAAATAGATAAGATGGTGACAAAAGCAATAAAACAGGTGCTTGGTTCCCATATTAATAAACTTGACCAGCTACTAATCAGTATTGGGGTGGCCACAGGGGTTGCACTGTGGTGCTCCTGGTTTCAGTATTACAACATAACCTGGATGTTTCTTTTGTATAACTGCAAATCAAATATTAAGTGTTTCCTGGTTTTTGCTTTGCTGCAACAAAGGAGTGAAACTTTACAAATGACGACATTGGCTCTCAAGGAAAAGAGCTGAAGCAGCAGGTGTGAAAGGAAAAGAGGGAGAAAAGAGAGCAGAGGTTCCATGCTGCTTCATGGAGAAAAGTGATGAAGGAGTTGTTAAGTGGGAATTAAAGTATGAGTGATCTTGTGTACAATGATAGTTGGATACATTTCCTTGATGGAAGGAAGAAATCAAAACATGTTTGACATTCAAGTGCTTTAATGTGGTGCTTATGTTGAGAAGTTAGATACAAAATAATAATAATAAAATCAGATAAAGATTATATGTAGCACCCAAAAATCCTCTTTTCAACTAAATAAAAGGCATGTACATAAATATAGCTCATCCATTTACAACATAATCTGTTGATTTAAATTCAGATCCAAGAATTTGGACAGCATCTGTATATACAACTCAAACATGCTATACCTGTTGTGTGCTTTCATACCAAATTGTCTGTTTTCTTTCAATGTTCTTAGTGAATAATGAAATAAAAGTTACTCTAATTAATTCACAAATAAACATATTACATTTAATGTTGTGCAGTGTGCTTGTGCCTCAAAATACAGTGAAGACAATACCCAAATAAAAAACAACAAAAACAATCAGTTATATATTCCATTGAGTAATTACATGAATCCTTCATGTATCTGAGGCGTGTAGCAGCCATGCCTGAACATAAACCAGCAGAATGACATGTTTCACATGCAAAGAAGATGACATGTTTACGATGACTGATAACAGCACGGAATTTAGGTGGGAATTCACTTTTGACACAGTTTTCATACATTAGTGACTTCTTGTAAAATATTTTCTTTTATTTTTGCCTTTTGGAACAGATAGAGGGAAAACATGTTTGCTTTTTGTCCCATAAGGAGACATGAATCAGTAAAAACATCACTGACTAGAAAGTAGACAACGATGTTTGCCTGGCCTGAATTGAACAGTCAGCTAGGGCTCCGTCTGAGGGGACGGTGAAGACTCCTCCTTCCTTTCAGCCTCCGAGGTCGAGTTCAGAGCCAGGTCTTGTTTTTTCTCATTTGTTTTCTCTGGCTCATTTATCCTGGAACATAAAAGAGAAAAAGTTATCCCTACTAAGTCATGCTTTTTGCCGAAAACCTGCCTAGAGAGTAGTTGTTTGTATTGCAGTTCTCAAATAATCCAGAAGAGGTTCCCCTTTGTTCAACAAATAGATAAATAAATAAATAATAAGGACACAGCTTAGTCCCGTTTTAAGGACTTAAATTGACAAGCTGACATGTTAGTGATAATCTAAAGGTGTAATTAGTTCAATCAGGAAGGTTGATTTAAACTAGTACAGCAGGGAGAAGTGTGTTAACAGGGATGCCCTCTGCATTACTTCAGCTTTCTGAGTTCCAAAAAACATAACATTTTTACTTCAAGTAATGATAATTTGAAATCTGACATTTTACAGGCATATAAACATGTCAACAACATTTAGATGAGTTAACACTTGTTTTGTGCTGCATGTGTTGTGTGATCTGCAGTCTCTTCGGTTGCTCATGTCAGGTTCAGCAACATTATGTGCTCCTAGAAATGACCTGAATACACTAAATGAGCAGCTTTATTCATTAACAGATTTATTCTTCCCTGAACGCATGTGGTGTGATGAAAGATTTAATCAACTTAACGCTACAAGATCTTTGTCATAAGTTAACGAAACTTCACGTAAGTGAATCGTACACTACATGAACTTCTTAAAATAATGAAAATCATGACAACAAGGTTTCAGGTCATACTGTTTATCACCATTTTGCTTTATATAGAAACCCTTAATGGACATTATGGTGTTATTTGATTTAGTTTTGTCATGTGTCACTACCCTTCAAGTTCCCATCAACATTATTAATTCATATTATTCACCACTGATTTACTACTTAATGTCAGCTAAACGTCCTACCCCCAGCTGCTGCTTGTCTTTGGTCCAAATTAGTAAGCTTGCTGAAATGTAAAATAACAAAATACATGCTTGCCTGGAAAGGTTGATTGAAGTTTACACATTTTCAGTATTATGAACAAGGTGTTAAAGTCTAGCCAAAGAGATTACGTGACTGTGAAACAGTGGTTAAATCATAGAGATTTGGGCAGGAATTTAGGTTAGAGGTCATGATTTTGAACAGTAACCTTGGCATGGGAGCCGGTCGGTTGTTGTGCAGGATGTCCCAGCTAGAGGTAGAGCTGTTACGAGATCAAAAGACATAATCACATGACCAAAACAGAAAGAAAAATCTTGGATTTAACAATTCAAAAGGGAGACTTTGTGCAAATACTTCAAAACTTCACTCCTGCCACCTCCTCCTCTCTCATTAGACAGAGGGGCTGGAGATGACATTTTAAAATGAATGCACAGGAATGATTGATGTTATGAAAGCCATCAGTTCCCAAAGCATGATCAGTCACACTCAGAAAATGATCATAATTTAACTTACATTAACATAAAATTAGCAGTGTGAGAAAGCAGTGATGGCTGAGATCAAATGTCTTCATAATATTGATTCAGCTCGATGCAAAATTATGAGTCAAGACGAAGATAAGCGCGAAGGGGTTGAATCAAACACATATACACTGATCAGCCACAACATTAAAACCACTGACAGGTGGGTTGGATCTGAGTGACTCTGACAAAGGTCAAACCATGAAAGTTAGACGACTGGGTCAGAGAACCTTCTAAGTCAGCAAGCCTTGTGGAGTTTTTCTGTTATACTGTGGATTGTCCAAGGTAGCATAACAGGTGAGGACAACAAATCTATGAGCCACCAAAGCTCATTCTGTTTGCATCAAAAGCTAAACCATTTGGTCCAGTGCTACAGTAGGACATCTGCAGCGCAAATGGCTGTAAATCATATCAGTGGCAATGATAGTGTTTTGTATTTTTCTGAATATGTGGCTGTGTAGATGCAAACTGGTCAGTTACTCAAAGTTCATTGCCTACAAAAACAACAACCATCACATGACAGAAGTGGACCATGAAGGAATGCAAGGTGGCCGAATCATGGTGCCCTTTACATCATGCAGGTAACCAGATGAGTGTGCATCATTTACTTGGAGAAAAGTGGGAAGCAGAAAGCATCAGAGAATGAAAAAAAAGCCACTGGAGGCAGTTTGATGTTTGATAACCTACTGGAAAACCTTGGATTCTTGTTGATGTTTGTTCCACTTACCTAAACGATTTTGCAGACAACATTCACTTGTTAATGGCCTCTTTCAGCTGGATAATGCTACACAGCAAAAAAGAAGTCAAAATGCTGACTTGATCTACAAATTACTCCCATTTAAATCCAATTGCATATCAAAAGGTTGATTTAGGGGGGGAAACAGATTCATGGAGGCCACAACACACAGCTTACAGCATGCCTTCAGAGTTCATGCACCACTGGGTCAGAGTTGTTTTTGGGCAAAGGAGGGGGCTGTGCAATATAAAGTAAGTAGTTTTAATGTTGTGGTCAATTGTTGCATGAGATTATCTATGAAAACTTTGGGAACTGTTGACTGAATCAGAGGAAATGTAAAATCACTGAGGGGAAATGGGAGAAACCCACCACTTCCATTTATCAGTAAACATGAGAGAAACAACAAAAGCAAACTGGGAAACGGTGGTTAACGCAGAAGAGGCCAGAAGTCCAGATTATCCCCAGAGTTGATCTTTTAGCTTTTCAAAGTGAAAATAACAAAGAGGATTATGCTCTGAGTGTAATTTCTATTGGAGGCCAATCAGCAATGTTTCCAGACTTGTTTGGTGTTGTCACACGGTGTAGAAGGTGCAAGTGTTTTGTATCTAAGGTCAAAACCTGTTACTGTGCTTCATTTGAATGTCTGACTTCTGTGTGGAATATATTGACTAAAATAAATAGTGTTAACATGTTAACTCAGCAATTATATAATACAGCATGTGATACTTTACAAATTTACAAAAATACAGATGCAAGTAAATCAGAAATGCAGTTGAGTTTGAGTGCTGCTAAATTGGTCTGTATCACATTTAAAGGCATTTTCTAATATTTAACTCTTTCAGTGATACTAGATTGATAATAAAAACAAAGGTTTAATAGGCATAGCTGATGGACACTGTTTCATATCACCTCACATGTAAAAAAAAGTACACACCCTCAGACAAATATTACATTTTATGTATCAGGACCAAATTTAGAAAAAAAAAAATCTGATTCTTACTCAGTCCTAAATTAGTAAATACAACCTCAGATAAACCTCAGGTGCTGCTCATCAAATGCAACTGATTAATTGATTATCAGCAGGTGTGAGTACCTCTATACAAGCAGATGTTTGCTGGTCTGTAGCATGCAGGTGTGTGTTTGTTAACACAATGTCAAGGAGGAAAAACATTAGCAATGGTGTTTAGGCGAAATTGTTGCCTATGGATTTGAGAAGGGTTATAAGAGCATTTCCAAATAATTTGGATTCCATCATTCTAAAGCAGGGTCTTTGAGAGCTACTGGGCTGCAGTTTTTAGACGATTCCTACCATAATTAAATGGCTTTCCTCAACTATCTTTAAAGTTCTGCATGAGCTGATCTGCTGTGTGTTGCAGCAAAGCTTAACATGCAGGACAGTAGATTTGGAGATCCGTTTTCTATGGAGACAAAGATTATTCACATGGAAAACCCTCAACACAGCTGCCAGTCTTCTAAGGAAAAGACATCCCAGAGAGTTCACCTCAATATCAGGATGTCAAATGCTTAGAGGAACTGAAAGGTTTTTTATTTTCTAAGAGCTTCATCTCAGATCGTCAGATCTTCATTCAGGCCTTGGTTAGCATGTTAGAGTTTATGACGGTCTAATAAAAAGACAGAACCATGTTGTCTAGAAGGGTTGCAGAAACAAAACCTCTCTGAAAAAAACATGACAGCATAGCTTAAAATGGCAACGTTACAGGGGGAACAATTAGGGTTTGTTTGGGCTTGTTCAAAGCTACTGAATCATGGAGTGTACCTAGTTTTCTATACCATGCCTCTGCCTTAACTTCATTTTTTTTGTTGCTCATCTGAGGCTCTATTTGCCACATTATTTTTTTTTTTTATCATATCCTGATATATAGAACCTTAAAATTGAAAGAATGTGTACATTTTGTCACAACTATATTTACTTTTTCTGTTAAACTTTCCCAGATAAACTGTCTGCTTGACAGATAAGACAAAAAAATAAAAAATTAGTATAGCTGCGATCAGCCAATTTTACTAGCCAACAGTAGCATCAGTGCCATTGCATCAGTTGAGCTCTGATTTATTTTTCTTTAAACACCAAAGTCTGCAATTTAATGGTTCAGCATGGAATGACTGTACCTTTTATTCAGTGATTATTTGTTAATTGAGCGTTTAAGGATATCTGTCAAGTGCAAAAACTAAAAATTAAACAAACAAATGAAATCACACTCAGTGCCACTTCAACATCCTTGTCAGTAATAGGATCAGGTAAACCACCTGTTTACCACGACTGTTTCAAGGTGAAGGAGTTTAAAAAATCTGCCAAGAGAAAAGAGATGAGAGTGAACAAAGGTTGGCTTTGTCCCCATTGACAGCTTCCACAGCCAGACCAGAACAACAGCAGACTGTTTACCTGTATCTCCCTCTCAGAGGAACCAGACTTCTGAAATGTGACAAGACTTCTTACCGTATTGTCTTCACGATGAAGCGAATGATTACTGCCAGACCCACACAGCCACACATCACTCCTATCACTATAGCTGTGACTTCACCTGTAAACCATAGAGGCACAAAAAATTCGAATTAAAGTAGTTAAACGCTTTTAAGAAGTGATATTTTCAGCTTTATTGGTAAGATATTTATTTCTTTAAGCAAAAATTCAACTCATAATAATCCTTATTCTTACCAGAGGAGAGCTCCTTTCCTGATTCTGAAAAATACAGAAAACATTATTAGAAATCACAGATTTTACTTTCTTCCTCATAAAAAAAATGATTGATTAATCTCAGTAGAATCTGTTGCTCAGCTGTTAGCGTTGCTGCCTTTGAAAGCAGTGCTGATATTACAGGTCTTCCAGTTCAGTCACTCACCACAATGAGCACTTTACACAAATTCTTTCTCCTTTGTCTTTGTCTATCATTCTGTCTCCCTCTCTGTCTCTTTTTCCTCTTCTCTTTTGTCAGTTAGACTTGTATGATAACAATGGAGTCAGTGTTTACTTTTTGCAAATCCTTTTTCTCATCAGCTCGCAAACAAACACAGCTTTTCTGGCTTTTTCATTCCTTCCCCTTGTATTTCTCACTCTGCCTTCAATTGACTCTTTCTCTGTAAGTCACAATGAATTGTTGATAATGTTACGTTTCTGTCAACTCTCTGCATGTACTGTACTAATATCTAACTTAAGACTACATGGAACAGCAGCAGGTTTGTTTTAAAATACACCACTGTAGAAGCACTGTTGAGGTGCAAAAACTAATTTCAGAGAAGGCTGCATGTATTAGATTTCTTACATATGAAGGGATAATGACTGAGAATATACAGCTTTTACACTGAATCAACTGGTTCGCATGTCTTGGACACTGGGGTGAAGAGAGGGGCGGAGCTGTCAACTGATTACCACCCGGTGGTGAGTTGGCTCAGATGGTGGGGAGGATGCCGGTCAGACCTGGCAGGCCCAAACGTGTTGTGAGGGTCTGTTGGAAACATCTGGTGCAGTCCCCTGTCAGAAAGAGCTTAAACTCCCACCTCTGGCAGAGCTTCAGCCATGTCCCGAGTGGGGCAGGGGGCATTGAGTTCAGTTGGGCTGTGTTCTGTGCCTCTATTGTTGAGGCGACCAACTGGAGCTGTGGCCATAAGGTTGTTGGTGCTTGTCGTGGTGGTAATCCCCGAACTTGTTGGTGGACACCAGCAGTGAGGAATGCCGTCAAGCTGAAGAAAGAGTCCTATCAGGCCTTTGTGGCCTGTGGGACTCTGGAGGCAGCTGACGGGTAGGCTAAGCCGAACGTGGCTTCGGCTTCACTGAGGCAAAAGTTCAGGCACGGGAGGAGTTCACAGTGGCCATGGAGAATAACTTCTGGATGGCTTCAAGGAGATTCTGGTGCAGTGCACCATCAACACTGTGTACAGTGGGGTGTGAAGCGACTGGGATGACAATCAGCACCTCCAAATTTGAGATTATAGTCCTCAGCTGGAAAAGGGTGGAATGTCCTCTCCGAGTCTGGAATGAGGTCCAGGTATCTCACGGTCTTGAAGGATGAAACACAAGATTAACATGTAGATTGGTGTGGCATCTGAAGTGATGTGGACTCTGTATCGGTCTGTCATGATGAAGAAGGGGCCAAAAGGTGAAGTTCTTGATTTGGCAGTTGCTCTATGTTCCTACTCTCAGCTATGGTCACAAGCTGTGGGTAGTGAATGACTGAATGACATTGCCTGGGAATGCCTCAAGATCCTCCCGGATGAGCTGACAAATGTGGCTGGGGAGAAGGAAGTATGGGTTTCCCTGCTTAGGCAGCTGCCCTCACAACCTGACTCCAGATTAGCAGCAGGAAAATGGATGAATAGCTGGTTTCTTGAAACGCTAAAAATGGTCCCCCTTGTTGCTTTCTGACCTGCTGAGAATGAGGCAAAGACGACTCTGTGGTTGAGCGGCTGTGTTACACGATAGTTGTCCTGCAGCAGCATCTTCTCTGATTCTTCAGCGTTACTGGAGTAAAGTATTGTCTCCATCTTCATCAGCTGGAGTTAAGAGATAAAAAAAAACTCATTACAATTACTTATTCTTAAACACTTCAAAATACAAATTCACTCACTGGCTTGTGCCCAGGAGACACTGGTTAACGTGTAAACCTGCAACTAGTGATTTTTACAATCTGCACATTTTGGTTCTGTTGTTAACGAAGGGGATTTTCACTTAACTTCTCAATCATTTCAGAATTTCTGAGCTGCCAATTAGTTTTTCCCTTTCGTGAAAAACTAGTGTAACAAAAACATTACTGAAAATGCAGACCTAAAAGGTAAAAAGTCACTCCAGCAACAATGATTACACCTGTGTTTTCAGTTTGGCCAAGTTTTGTGGTTAAAAACCACACTCTGCACACTGAACACCAGAACTTTGTTTCCTTTTTATTCTTTAACAATTTTATAATCTGTATGTCTGTCTGTCTGTCTGCATTTGTATTTGTGAGGGAAAAAAACGAATGAAAAATCAGAAAAAACTAAACAGAAAACTGTTCATCAGGATGATGTCTGGTCCATATATGTCTAATGCATTTGTGTGTCTAGCTGAGGGGCAGGACTTGGTAGGTGCTAACCCAGGTAAAGGATATTTTTGATGCAATGGATGTTTGTTTAAAAACAAACTACTGACATTTTAGAGTATAGTTAAACTTGTCATGTTTGACAGTCGGGTATAGCTCCTCCACTGAAACCCTTCAAACCTCCAGATCAACCGGTAAATTATTCTTTAGCTCCATTTATCATTGTGACATTTAAATTCTTCCTGGTTTTTATTCCAGAGGTTACTTTAGTTTCCCTAAGGTTTTCTTTTTTTCTGCACCTTGCTGTAATGTTTTTATATTTTGTGTAAAGCACTTTGAATTGTCGTGTACATGAAATGTGCTATACAAATAAATTTGCCTTGCCTTTTGTGTTTTTTATTGATTTATTTTTTAGATATCTTGATTTTACTTATTTTAGTATTTATTATTTCTGCTATATTAGTGAATGGCGGAACACTGAGCACTTTTTAGTTTTGTTTAAGTTTTGTCCTGTAACTTGATCGAATACCTGTCTGTCAGGTTCAATGTGTGCTTTATTATGAAATGCCAAAGGCTGTCATTGTTACTGCAAAACAAACCTACCCACAAGGATAATGCTAATACTTAATACTGTAATAATACTGTAACCTTAAACCTTAAAATGTGATGCACTAGTTGTTTCAAGACTATTTCACATAGTGCAGACAATATGGTTTTGTGTGTAGATAAAATTACCTCCTGTAGAACAATAAAATTCGTTAAATCAAGAAAAATTATGATAAACACACACACACACACAGAGTGAGCATGAACCACTAAATCAATATTTCATTGCTGTTAATCTTATAATTTTTTGTGAAACTAAGTGTGGGTAGATGAACATCTGAGCCATTATGTAACTAATGAGAGCTGCTGTCACGATCCAAATTAAATCACGCTGCACACAATACACTACTTTCACACTAGCGCTGAACTAGAGACTGGTTGTGTAGATTTTGGACTACTAGAGTCGGTACAGTTGATATATAAGTTTCTGTGACAGTTCTGACAAGTGCAAAGGATTCTGTATGAGTACAATCCACAGCATAAAGCCAATTTCAGTCCATGACTGATGGATAGGGGGAAAAAAAGTTAATTTGGTCTTCATTTTACCACAATACAGCAAGGAAAAATGTCAAAGCCTTGATGATTATCGGAGACAGTCTTTCATCGTCAATGACTAAGAAAAATCTGTTCAGTAATACCATCAGAGCAAAGAGACAGAAAATCACTATTTACATCAAAATTTAAAATAATATAAATGTAAGTTAAATATTTTCCATCATATGTTTAAGAAGACATATACAAATACCAAATTTAGACAGTTTGTTTATTAAGTTCAGTGTCACAGGTATGACACAACTTCTGATTCATATTGACCTTGTCTTGATGAACATGGAGTGAATGCTTGGTGCTGTGTTTGAAACAGACCTGTGCTTTTGAGATTTGAACTCTTTCATGAAACACCGTCCACAAAACACTCTGGTAACAGGGGGGTGTTGTCAGGGAGCCATTGTATCGATAGTAGCGTCCCAGATTCTTGGGAAGCAGGGACTGGACATCAAATGCTGGGATGAGTACCTTCTGGTCTGATGGGAAATAAAGTAGTACAAGTACTCAGAAAACAGTTTTTTCATAGGCCATAGTTATTTTTTCTTTTTCCATCACATGAAGTTATCCTATTTATTCACCAAACTGTTGCAGAGCATAGTGGGAAATCCATTTAATTTCTTAAATTCCTTAGCAATTTAATAAATTACAATTACAGAATGAAACACAAGGAAATGTCAGCCAAACAGAAAGATGCATTTTTAAACATAAGAAGATTTACCTGCATGTCTGATGCGACTCAGGTAGTTAAGGATGTTGTTAAATGCTGGGTTTGTCTCTTCACCTGTCTAGAAAACCAAACTTCAAACTTGAACCACTCAGAACATGCAAACTAGAATGCAAAGCAATTACTGTTCTTCTGGTTTTCTAAATGTCAGCATTGCTGCTGCATTTTGTTTCATTACCACAATGAGAATTCCTAAAACAGCCAAGCCATCTTTCTGTGTCATCGCTGCAGAAATGTTGGGGTAGAGTTCAGAGTTGTAGTGCACCACATGAAGCTGAAGGGAGAAGGAGAAGCAGACTGATGAGTAAAAGAGACACAAGGAACAGCTTTCATTGCCCTCTCTTCCTCACAGCTAAATGTTAAAGGATTAAACATTGGAAACACTGCACTTGAAGTAATAAGTTATTCTGCTATTTAATCTAAACATTGCAAATTTACAGTTGTGAAAAGAAAATACACCGTTATGTAATTCTAGGATTTATTTAGAAGGACAGAATAATGATAAAAAAAAATCCTACCAGGTCATTAAATTAAGTAAGTTAGTTGTAAAAGTGGTTGTACAGGCAATTTTAAGACCTGGTGTGTACAGACCAAATGATTTTTTTAAATAATATCCTGACAGATAAAATCAAAGAACTGAAAGATGAACTTTAATTTTCACAACTATCTATCTTATTGGTATTAATTCAGTCTAAACTAAACTTAGCACAAAAAGTAAGGAAATTTGTGTTTGGTCGACTCTTTCTCTTCTAAATAACACCGATTGGTGTTGTATTATAAATCACTGGAAAGCCTGATTAGTACAACTTATTAGGATCATGCATTTGTGGAATGTGTGGGTAGTGCCACCAAAAATATCCCCAAATCCCCTGCAATATTCTCCTGTTGGTGTTCACTCTTGAACGGCAATTGATATACAGACATCAGAATGGGAATACAAAACCTGTGGTGATCCCATATCTCCAGAATCTGAGACCTAACTCCATCTTCTACAACAACACTCCCCCATAGAGCCAGGATCAATAGTGAGTATCTCTAGGATTTGGGAATGAGCACGGGTGTGCTACTGTATATGTGTTAGAGTGTCCAATGGTTGACCTTCAACAACGCTGGATGAAATAACAGGATGCCATCCTACAAGAAAATGTGATTTGGTTGGTTGACAGCTTGAGAAGGAAATTCCAAGTTGTTGTGGCTGTGTATGGATCTCCAACTGAGGTCCTTGACAGTGTAAAATAAATAAGGTGTAACTATGACCAATATGTTTTGTTTTTTCCTGATTGCTGCAGAAGAGTACAATCACCCATCCACCTAGCAAATCAAAACATGAGTGAAGACCAACAGGAGAATATTGCAGGGGGTTTTGGCACATTTAGGAGGAACATTACCCAAACATTGTGTTGTTCATTCCAAAGAAGCATGATCCGTACTACTTTGTAGTAAAGGTGACTTTGCAAATATCTATAGCGCATCACCAGTTGGTTTTATTAAAGGGGAGAAATAATCGACCAAACACAAGGTTTATGTTTAAAAACTAAATCATGTTCACTCCAGCCACTCATCCCTGAAGAAACCGGTTGTTGGCATGCCTGCACAGTGACAGATGGGCAGGAACTGAGGTGCTGAGGCGGCTTATCATCCCTATGCACTCCATTTCTAACCTATCTTATCCACTTTTTCCACACTTTGCTAGTGCTTCTTTACGTGTTCTTTTTATTTTAACTTTTCAATCACCAGTCTACCACAATGAATGATGGGACTTGAATTAGGATGTTTCCAGTCTTATTACATTATAAATCAGATCTAACTAATTTTGGGAAGAGAGATGGAAAGAAAAAAGGAATGAAGGAAAAGATATATAATAGCTGCAGAAAAAAGAGCAAGAAAGGAAAGATAGAAGAGAGAGACTCAGCCCATCCAGTGTGAATGATTATTTACTGGTCACATAACTCAGAACTGTTATGACAAATGTTTTATCAATTCATATTTTACTTAACCAATAGTATTTAAGGCAAAAGATTCACAGTCAGAAAGCCATTTTTTTCTAAACGCTACTAAATCAAGACTAAATAGTAAATTAGTAAATATGTTGGGAGATATTTTAAGCTATAATTTCATACATATATAGGTTATACCATGCTGTCACTTTGTATGATTTTCAGCCAGATGTGCTTATACCTCTGCATCTGCACTCTGTCCATTGATGGTGTGTTCGCTGCCCCCGTCACTGGGGCCGCCATTGCCCCAGTGAAGGTGCAGTTGAACGGCTGAAAAGAGCCATGGTAGCCCTCCAAGGCCCATCCACTCTGGCAGCTCAATGACCACTGATGAAGAGAAAATTAAATCAATCAGATGACTTGTATGCTGTAAGTTGGCATGTAATAAGATGATGATTTTTTTCTGAAAGTAGGCACAAAAAATCCTAAAATTTCAACTCATCTGTTAGCGAGTAATAAAAGCGTGCTGCCGGGTAACATCTGAGTGCTGTATAATATGCAGGCTGCCAGAACACACACAAGAGGGTCATAAAGGGAAGAGAAAATCAGCTGGCTGCCATAGTTACCTGTGTGTCCATCGTTGGACAGCGTGAAGGGCTGGTTGCCGTGCTGACTGTAGCCTCGTGGCACCACTGGAATCAAACTGGGGTCATATTTAGTCTGAGTGGTTATCACATCTACAGGTGACTGGGAAGTACCACCACAGTCAGGGAAGTGGTCCGACCACTCAGCCTGACCAAGCAAGCCTTTGACAGAGAAGAAACAGAAACAGCGATGTCACCCAATCACACACCCCACTGACTCCCGGTCGTTCAGTAAAAAGCCTCCATTGATTGGTCTCTAATTAAGCAGGACAATTATTCCATTATGTTCTGTTTACATTCACAGCCTCATGGTAGTAAAGTAAATTACGTTTATTATGAATACATTAAAAAATCATGCACATACTAAGTTAAAACTAATATTTCTTCTATAATAGAGTCGATCAGCATGCATGCATAATGTGGCAAGTTGGTATCCTTAAACTCCGACATCATCATCCTGTTTAGTTTCATAGTTGGATTTTTTGGTTGCAGTGGAGAAATTTTGGATCAGACTGCAGATTTACCCATATAAGTGTTTGTGTTCTGGGGAAGGTTTTTAGTATTTTCTATCCCAGATCTTCAGAGAACTTTGAAAAATGTTCACAATATGTCCTTTTTTTGGACATTAATTTTAAGCCTCTGCATATAGAGGAGAATGTTCCATTTTGGTCATTTTCTGGATGCATGGCAAAATGAGCAGGAAAAAGAAAACAAAGTCAAATGAGTCCAACTCAACCAATCATAATCCATTTCAACACAGTTCAATTTAAATATCCTTTCTCTATATGAGAATGTTTTATTAATGATGTGATCCAAAAGTCAAGTTGTGTGAATAACTCTGCAGCTACGGTGAGAATAAAGCATGGAAGATGTAGTAATGGTCTCATAAACATTCCCATTCTGAGTATCTTCTTCAAGGCTGTAAAATAATGCCTCCGTACAGTCTAAAACACTCCACATATTGCGGATGACTCCGGGAACATAAAATGCAACGTCACTAAAGGTTCTGCAAATTTTATATGAACATAAGAGACTAAATGGAAAAGTCCAATGGTAAATGGTCCGTATTTATATAGCGCTTTTCTGTACCAGGATACCCAAAGCGCTTTACAGTATACAGCACATTCACCCATTCACGCACACATTCACACACTGATGGCGGAAGCTGCCATGCAAGGCGCTCAACCACGACCCATCAGGAGCAACTAGGGGTTCGGTGTCTTGCCCAAGGACACCTCGACATGAACACGACTTGGCCGAGGATCGAACCGGCAACCCTCAGGTTACAGGACGACCGCTCTACCTTGCTGAGCCACGCCGCCCCAATAATAATGTTCCTTTAAAAATTCTCTGAATACCCTAAATGTCCCTTGAAAACCTATTAAATATTATCCATGTACCATTTAAAGAAGATTTTATGGCCTTCAGGTTCACCACAGGTTCTGAAAATATTTCAACAACCTGAAACGAACACCTAGAAGAAGTTGTCTTTAATAATAGTCCCCTAAAAGTCGCCCTTGTCTCGCTTTCACAAAGCCGATGAAGGAAAACATTTTGGGAACGCTAAAAGAAGATATCTGTTAAATAGATTTCTTCTGAAACTGTTCAGGGAATATAACATTTTTCACCAGAAAATATTTGAAACTGAAATTAACCTAAAGTACAAGCAATGTTCTTTCCATGAAACATATTAGTACAGACATCAGGGTTCCTCAATAAAAATCTCACCAAACATAACTAATACAGAATCTCACCAAACATAACTAATACAAAATGTCATTTGAAGTTTATACTACCTCTTTCTATTTTGATTGTACAGTTTTTCCCCTGACATATTTGGTTTCATTGCTGTTAAAGGAAATAAATTCATGTATTGTTGAAAAAAGACATCTAAAAGTGTAATTCATTAATATAAAGTCAAACAAAATATAAATGAACCCGATAACCTATTATTAATTAACAGGCTATGCTCTCTTGCATGTGGAGGATCTATTTCTTTTATTCTTTGTTTTTTTTTTTGCAAACATTCCTTTACACAAATATTAATGTAATGGAGGATCTATTTCTATATTGAAAGATTTATTATATTAAATTCTCACAGCTGTTTTAAATACAGATTAAATTATTGTAACCTGCAGTAGGATTGAAAGAATAGATTAGTTCAGTTTTAAATTCAATGTAATTATGTTTCATCTCTGATAACTAAAAACAAAGGCATCTATTTGTGTTAAAAAGTGATTTTATCAAAGGGATTAACCCCTTAAGCCTTGGCCATATATTAACAAAAGGAACATCTGAAAAGACATACCCCGAATAAAACAAGAACTGATCCACATAAACAAAGCTCATATGCATGTTTCTGGTGTTTGGAACATCTAGAAATGTAAGAGAATATATATTTCCAATGTCAAAAAGGTGCGTCTGTTACTATGACTGAGCAAATTGCAGTAAAACAGAGGGAAAATTAGGCATTTCTATCCTTGCCTGTTAGTTTATTTTTTAAAATGTTATGAAATTATTTCATACATACAGATGCTATGATTTCTTTCAGAAACAAAATCATATCTAAACATTAATGTTTAATGTTGTTAAAGACCCAGTTACCTCTAAAAACCTTATTTCATTCCCTAAAATATGACTAAATTGACCTGTAAACATGTTAAATATTTGAAAGATTTTGATTAAAAGATACATATAGAAATTGTGAAATAAGTAGAAAGTGACTGGGGCTGAACGAGGCTGGAGTTGGCTGAATGAAAAAGGACTGGCATGCCCAGTTGTGAGATAAAAGAAAGAAAAAAAGAGAGTAACATTGGAGTAAAAGAACTTGAATTTCAATGGCAAAGAGAGGAATGCTTTAGAAAAAAAATGCATGCTATTGATATATTTTACTTACAAAAATGTGTCACCTATTTGCATTTGGTTAGTTAAAGCACATCACAACACATTTACACAAAGTTTGTACACTAGGTTTGCCTTTAAATCATATATGCCCCTCATACACAAACTTGTGGAAAAGGTGTTTTATATCAACAATGTAAACACATGCCACATCGCCTCTCCTACTGTGCCCATAACCCCCACCTTCTCCTTATAATCTGCTCTCTTCCCGTTACCCCTCACTCTGCCCTGCATCACAACTCTGCTTCAAAACTGAGTCCCCCAGCTCTGCAATTGGTTGCCATGGATGTCACCATGGTGACCGGAGGCCGAAAATTCTGACCCTTTGCACCCGCTCTACAGCACCTCTCCTAGCATGCTGCCCCTACCCTGAATGTAGCTACAAAACAAAGACACACAAATGCAGATCCTCATGCTGAGCAGTATAATGAGGCATGTAATTCATCTCTTCCATGCAGAAAAAATGTGCACAAAAAAAAACGCCTATTCACCTCAGCTAATAGTGAGCATCACGCAGGGCAATATCACACACCATGCCTAACACACAAATGCACTCATTCAAACTGCTGTGAAAACTAATTCAACATATCAACTTGTTGCTGCACTGCACACATGCCGGTGCCTCCACCATAATAATGCCTAAACAGACATATATGGACACCAGCTGGCTCCAGGCACAGTCTCTAAATATTGCTGCACATTCTGTCTAAACTAAATGTCAGTTTTACCCTGCTGAATACATCTGTGAGCCTCATTCATGCCTGCACAGTCATTGTCCACCACACAGGCAGCCAGTGTGTGTCAACAACACAATAAACACATAGGTTATTGTGCGCTGCAACAATACAGTGTGCAATTTGGTATGCTTTTGCTTCATCCGTCCCATCTCCCTCACTCCATCCTTGTGCACCTGCCTGCCTCCGCCTGCCTCTCACTGTCTTTTTCTTGCTTCCCTCTTCTCTATCACCCTCCACCCCTTCATCATCTCTGTGTGACTGCTGTGCTCATGCCAGCCTGCTGAACTGTAACTAATACAGACAGAGAGGGAAGGAGCGGAAAACAGAGGGGCACGCGGTGGGTGAGATCTGAGGGGAAAGACAAAAATCCAACAAAAGTTACAAAAGCCTTACTGATAGAAGGGGTTAGGTTTAATATGTGCACTGGAGTAAAGATGAAAAACTGAATGCACCAGTTGCTTCATTCACGTATCTTCTCGGAAAGACTTGCCCATATTTTTGATTCCAAGTAATAATGTATGACATTAAAACAAAATAAGAAAGAAATTATTCTTTTGCACCAGTAGTAAAATTAGCTTCCTACTTACTTCAGGCCTGACTTAGGACTTTTGTCACTCCAGATTATAAATTATATCCAAATTATCAGCCACCCTCTTTGTTTGTTCATGTGAGGAATTTTTTCTAATTTAAACTATAAAACTTTCAGTTGTATTTGCCTAAGATTTTACTGGGGAAAAAAAGAAAGTAGTTAATGTTTACTTACCAGTATAGGTCCAGCTGGTTTCCTCTAAAAAGAAGAAAATGGAAAAATAAACAGAAAAAAATCCTAAAACTTCTGTTTTGATCCGTTCGTATTCTATACACTTAAAATTGATCTAAATTCAATTTTCTGAAAGCATCACATTTAATAGTAAAATTAAAAATAATAAAAGTAATAAATGTTCAATTAACAGTGGTGCAACACTTCTCAAACACTATTCTTAACTACAGTTGTTATGGAAGTTAATGAGAATCAATACTAGTCCACTGGCAAAGCCCACACTGAGAAATCCAAACAAAGCCAAAAGAAAAAATCCCAGCCAGCAAAATTTCACATGATCTCCATTATTATGCAAATTAAGACCTTACCAACAGAAGCAGCAGCTGTCCACTGGAAAAACTTAAGTGTTAGTAGGATAAAAATACCCAAAGAGTCCATGTTCGCCCTCTATGCCCCATACACAGAGATGAATTAAAGCAGACTGAGAGATGAGGAGCAAGTGGTGGAGAAACAGAGGTGGGGAGGGTGGGGGGCAGGGAGGGTGTGTTGGGGCAGCAATCCTACCTGCCTCCACTCTGTTCAGCACGTTAAATCCACTTTAGCATACGGGGCTCAAGAGCAGATGCACAGAAATTATGTTAAGAAAGAGAAAAACTGATCTGACAACAGGATGATACAAAGGACAAGTAAGTAAGAATCCATTTAGAGGGTACTGTTTGGTGAGATTGTAGTAAACCATTATTTATTTATTTATTTGAAGGTTAGCAAGTAAAAAGTTAGGAAAGAGTAGCTGCATGAATCAAAATGGAGAAACAACTGAAAAGGGCATGTTAGTTCAATCACCATGTAAAGTTTTTTTTTATTCTGTCTGGTTGAGAAAAGCCTTGTAATTTCTGGACATGGCAAAAAAAATAAATAAATAAAAAAATAGTGAGAAATTGTAGAAATTGTACCTCATCCAGTGTACAGATAAGTCATCATTAACTTAATCTTTGAGATGTATCATTTATGTGTTATTTTCCAGAAGTATTGTTTTTAAAAACTGTAATAAAGCTCCGTCATACAAAAGACAGATTCAAATTAAATGAACTGACTAAAATTCTGATGACATTATAAATTATAAGAATTTGAAGACTAGGATATTTAAGTGTTGTTCAAGTACAGGCTATGAGCATTACACAACTACATGGAAATGGGCAGAAACTTCAATATTACATATCCAGCAGCATCCTCAGCCTTTCATGGGGGTGATGGACAACCATTCTTGGAGACTATCAAACAGCCAGAATTACAGATATGAAATCTACACACACACACAATAAAAATAAACCTTCCTCTTCACATCATATTCCAACCTCATGATAACAGCTCAAATTCAGAACAAATGATTCATTTTCAATAACATTGCATTTAAAGTGACAGAAAATCTTTAGAACACCTGCACACGCCCTACATGCTTATACATTATGGGCATGTAGGGCATGAGTTGTAGGGCATGAGTTATTTTTGCAACTATTTCTGCATTAAAGGACATATTTTCCTTGTGTTCACTGATAAATCACTACAGTTAGACAAATGTTTATTTAAGCCACTAGGTGGAGTTAGTTTAGTAGAGAATGCCTTCACCAGTCTCACACTGTAGTGTACTTTATGGGTTATGAGCTGTTATCACAACACAATATGAAATGTCACAGTCTCCTTTTATAAGAGCATAACAAGGTTTGACAGGTTATAAGGATAAAGTGGTGGGTAACATGCCAGAAGTTTATTTTAATAACCGATAGTTAAAGACAAGGCAAGGTCAAACAAGTGTTTTCTGTGTCCTGATTGGATAACATTGTACCCCTTGATTTTGTTAATATTCTACAAATACTAGACTTGAAATCCTGGCTGGATTTGTAACCAACTTGGTCCATTTTGTAACAAAAGAAGATAGGAGTCCACACAGAGGGCTACACATGTTCAAATCCTTGTATGTAATGGCAATGGAACAACGTGGCGTGTGCAAATGTAGAAAGGAAGTGATGTACTTCCATAAGCGGAGGTATATAAATGTGTGTAAGAATGCTGCATAAAAATCCAAAATTAAACAAAGAGGTTACAATCTGCCACAGAAAGAGAGAGTGAGGGTGAAGTTGGCTTTTGTAGTCTCAACCACTTCCATCTGTCAGGTGTGTCATGATTCTGTCATGATCCACCAAGCCTAATGTACGGAAGACAACAAGGCAATAAGAAAACAAGATCTCTCTGGATTTAAAGATATTTTCAAAACCACCCACCTTATTTTTGAGCTTTGATTACTGTTTTATTGAGAATTGCGCAGCACAATTTTGATCTACAGATTTCATTTTTTCCGAACACTAATTTGTCCTTGAACTTCATTCATATCAGCAATTCTTTGTAGAGTCCTGCAAAAGATGCAGGATCGGTCAATGGCAGCAAGACATTGATTATACTCTTGACACAGAAGTAGTACTTATTTGAGGTATGCCTTTAAAAAAAAATAACAATAATAATAAAAAAAAAAAGTACCAGTACCAGTCAAAAGTTTGGATACACCTACCCACTTGATTTGAATGAGTTAGCGTGTCTAAACTTTTGACCGGTATGAATGAATGAATGAAATGAATGAATGAATGAATGAAAAATACTTTATTAATCCCAAAGGGAAATTCAATATTGTAGTAGTAGTAATTTTTTAGTAAAACAATCACATTAATTAATTAAGGGCTTTGTTCTTCAGCCTGATAGCTGCTGGAAGGAAGGATCTTCTGTATCTCTCTGTCTTGCATCGGACTTGAACAAGCCTCCCACTGAACACACTCTGTTGTTTCGTCACGGCGTTGTGTAGAGGGTGTGAAGGATCTTCCATTATCTTCGTCAGCTTGTACAGAATTCTTTTTTTGATGATCAACTCCAGCGGCTCCAGAGTTACTCCAAGCACAGAACCGGCTTTCTTGATCAGTTTGTTAATTCTTTTCAAGTCTCTGGTTCTGATGCCGCTGCCCCAGCAGATTGCTGCAAAGCTGATTGCACTTTCAACAACAGACCTGTAGAACATTTGCAACATTTTGGTGCAGACGTTAAAAGATCTCAGCTTCCTTAAGAAGTAGAGTCTGCTCTGACCTTTCTTGTAAATGTACTCAGTGTTGCTTTTCCACTCAAGTCTGTTGTCCAGCTGAACTCCAAGGTACTTGTATTCCTCCACCACCTCCACCTCCTCTCCCATGATGGAAACACTTCTATGTGTGTTCTTGTTCCTCCTGAAGTCAACAATCATCTCCTTTGTTTTCTTGGTATTCAAGATGAGATGATTGTCACCGCACCATTTCACAAACTGACCGACCAGTTCTCTGTACTCTGCTTCTTGTCCATCACTGATACACCCAACAACTGCTGAGTCATCAGAGTATTTCTGCAGATGACAGAACTCAGAGTTGTACTGGAAGTCTGAGGTGTACAGCGTGAATAGAAATGGTGAAAGTACAGTCCCTTGTGGTGTTCCAGTGCAGCTGACCACCATCTCAGACACACAACCTTTCAGTCTCACAAACTGTGGTCTGTTTGTGAGGTAGTCGTAAATCCAGGTGGTTGTGTATGTTATCTAAAATACTTTGTGTAGGATATGACGATTCAACACGATTATCATTCAATATCTCATTTTTATATTAATTATATTTAAGCCCAAAAATAATAATACTGATATTTAAATACAACTCACAGTAATTACTATAAGACAACAGAACAAAATGATTGATTCCTTAGTTGATCAAATTCTAGCAGTGTAATTTCATTAAAGTACATTTGCTCTGAGTATAGTTGTGAGAAACTGGCTCTCTACTTGCATGTATCAATCTGATATCAATCTTTAAACTTCATGTTCACCTACCTAATGCTAATAAGGTCCTTGCCCTGCAGCCAAAAAAGCACTGACCAGTCAGGGCGTGGACAAAAAACATCTGACGGTGTCCTAGAGTGCCTGGTACTGGGACTTTATAAATAGATCCTTTAGGTCCTGTGGTTTGTGGGGTGGAGCCTTTATGGCTTGGGCTTGCTAGCCATAGTTGTTATCACATCCTTTTAGATTGATATCTCAGTAGTCTGTGAACATCGCAGGCTCTTTGTCTTTAACCTAAATTTCTAAATCAGTTTGGCCTTTGCATGCCTATCCTGCAAGGGAAGGCAGAAACTTTAGGTAAGTGGCAAGTGTAAATGCCACAAGAAAGCCAGGATGCAGGTTTCACCAGCATTATAACAAGATCAGCTGTGTTACTCACTTGTTAGAGGCTTTAACTGTATGGCTTGTCAGTGTGTTTTACATATTTTACCTATATTACCTAGTGTATGTTTTACCTGTTTTTATGTTGGTCTCCTTTTACTCTTCTTATGTCAGTTTTAGTTTTCCTGCATCCCCTGGGTAGAGATCACCTCCCTAGACCTGAAAGGTAAATATTAAAACCCTAAAAGTCACTTCAACAGTAAAGTGCTGTGCAGAAAATGTTGCATCTGTATTCAAAATGTGATAACACAAAGTATTCATTCTGCAATACTTTTGGTAAGATACTGTTTTGTAAATAGTTTTAAAATCAAAATATTTTACTATATATTTTTATTTAAGTAATGAATCTGAATTCCTCTATCACTGGTGACTTCTCTGTTAAATAATTCCCCTTTTTTGGACCATAATAAAAAATACAAAAACAAACAAAAAAGGGTCCAGTGTTACTTTGGTGTCAAATTTCTTGTTTAAGCTAATCAGAACAAGCACAATAATAAGCTTATTACTCATATTACTGTTTTAAATCACATTATAATACAAGGGATGCTCAGATATATCAGATATATGAGTTAATCATCAGCTTGTTGACTGCCCCCTTTACAAACTGAATAACATCAGCTAATTATGTTTCATTTTGGAGGGAAAAGCAGAAAATAAAGAAAAGAAAATAGTGGGGTCATGCAGGCACTAATAATACATTGATGTGGCAGTGCTTTAACATTTTTCTACAGTTTAAAAAATTATGTGAAAAGTTATGAGAGGGGTTTTATTGATTGAACTGTTTGAAAATGCTTATTCAAAGACAATATGATAAGCTATTTTTATATAATGCATATATCACTGTTGTCTTGTCATAAAAGTGAAAAGAAATTACAAAACAATGGATGTTGTCATTTAGCTAAATTTTCTTTAACATTACAATAGTTGCATCATTAAGTAATACACACCTAAAAAAAGATGAAACCAAAGAATATGACTGAAATTATTAATTATCAGAATGCAGATTAATTGCTGATGATCAGCCAATCAATATACGGATAATACTGATCAGATTATACTAGGAAAGCAAAGATGTAAATAATATTAATTCTTCTGGCTGCTATAGTTGCAGGGTTCTGGCTCAGTGCCAATCATTGTGGAGAAAACTGCAACTGTTAAAAATAAAAAAGTAGAACATGTGCTGTGAAAATCAATTCATGCTGGGATTACCATCCTCAGCTCTCCTCAGATCTCCAAATTGAAATGCTGTATTTTCAGCGGGAACATTCAGCTTTATCTTTCTCTGTTAGGATTACTCAAACTTGCATCATTCTGTAAGGGAATGTTTGTATGAAGATTTTTTGCAGTCTGAACAAAGTCACCCTGTGAATGATCTTTTTATTTATTTATTTATTTATTTTCTTTGTTTTAAATTTAGAGTTTGTCTCTGTTGAAAGGTTACATAAACTCAAAGTACAGTAAAGAACTTTCAAACAAGACTGTGAACACTAGGAGGAGCCCTCTCCACGTGACATATTTTGGGTTGCTTCAGACAGAAGACAGAAAATACACCCTAAAACAAAACATTCATTTGAATGTTTTCTGTAACGGTGGAAAGATCTAGTACAGTCCTGAACCTGACCCATAGAGCATAAATATAAGAACATCTGATAGAAGATGGTGCTTTACAGTCACAGAAGTTGTGTCTGACGTCGTCGACAAAACGGTCACCAAACTGCTTCTTAGTCCTTTTTGCTTAAATAGCTGTATGAATGAAACACATTTCAAAGTGGGCTCGCTAACATAGCCTGTTCGGATGTATTTCCACTTACAATCCCAGACAGGCTCCGGCCAAATCTTTTGATGTGAATTACATCACATTGTGGAGTCAATGATAAACAAAACTTTAAAATACAACTGCAGAGGTTACATAATTTACTGCATAATATAGTGTACCCTACTATGTAAAAAAATCCTTAGTCTTTACAGGTTGCTCGCAAATTTGTTTTGCGGGTTACGAGTAACCACAACTCTGGGCCAGATTCCAATTTAATTTGCTTTCCACCTTCTTGTCTGTCTGTCTGTCCGCTCCATTTCTGTCTTACCGTGTAGCGGACCGCACCAACGTGAAGCATCCACACAAATTATGCAACAGCAGTAACCTACATTGGTCTCCAATTGGCTGCTAAGCATCCCAATGAGGGCGTGGTTACAATTACTTTAGGCTCAATTGGCTGCGTCTCGGTAGGGGGGCGTGTCGTTTTATTTCATTCATAAATCCAGCGGCGGAGCGTTTCTCCGACATGTGAAGAGCCCTGTTTCTGGTGGTGTACACATGGCTCTGCTTTGAAAATGCTAGATAAAGATAAACTATGCAGCCTTGAAAGATGATGAAGCTCGACTAGATTTAAATAAAACATTAATGTTTGTTTGGCATCTTTTCAGCTAATGCATAAATAAAGAGCTTTCATTCTCGATATAAGGTTGGCCCACAGGATAATGGTGTTTTTCTTTTCATGTCAATACAGATTTCCTCAGTGGACAATACTTATCTATAAGATACCTATAGAAAGATGTTTGTAACTGTTAAATATATAATGATCAATACTTTGAACTAAAACATGTTTTAAAATGGAAAAACAATTCAAATGTGAATTTTCTTCTTGTGATATACCCAGTCATTGAAGCTGTAGCAAAATACAGAAACAGAAAGAAAACAGACTGTATGCTATATCTTGTTTCTTTCTGAAAACTATAATGAAACTATGTCAAATATTTGTGTGAGTGTGTATGTACATTTCCTGTGGTTAAAATAGGATAAATAAGAAGCTTGGAATACATTTACAGAGAAGAGAGCAAAGTAGTAGTTAGTAAGTGTTTAAAGCCGCCCTGGTGTTTAAAGGACATGTGATATGTTGGACAGACTTTACTCTTTTGTCATTCTTAAAGCTGTTTCTTCCCACAAACAGATAACATTTCTGTTGTGGTGTCTTGCTCTCTTAACACGTGCCTAGGCATTTGACCTTCTGCATGCTTTCACTTGCTGAGCAGCTTGCATGCTGTCAAAGGGGGCAACATTTAAGGTAAATACCTTATATGTAAAGCCATTAAAAATAACAGAATATACTCCTATTTAAGCTCCAACACCAGCAAATCCTTTGAGCTGCACTGTAACTTCAGAGCAGAATATTTGTCATCTATGTCTAATTTTGATTTTCATCACCATTCAAATTAGGAGTGCTCTAATTACCACACTGGAAATAATTTTACACATTTTACTTTGATCCAATTCATCGACAAATGCCTCATTCATAGGTTTAAGCTTGCCATGACCACTCTCATTGGTGTTTCAAGCATGTCAATACAGAGAATGATAATGAGAAAAAGGACGAAGCAAGGAAAAAAAAAACCATGGAAACAGGTGGGGGATGGGAACCAGTGGAAAGGGAGATGGAAGGATGGAAGTGATGGGGGTTGTCTTCAACACACATGAACTCAAAGTAGGTTCACTAGGTTCATGTGTTGTAGAGGAATGCTGTGGGGGGGATGGTAAGCTTTTCAAACCTATACTATATATACAAGCAAAACCCTTTCCCCTGGTTTCCTGTCTCCAAAGGTTAACCTTTATTGTGCTTTCTTACTTAGAAGGGGTTGGTGTTGAATACTTAGAATTCTCAAAGAAATGTATTGTCAATCAAACAAGGACATCGCCTGCTATGTGTATGTTGAGAAGGGGTCAGTGAGTTAATGTATATGTTGTATGTATAGAGGGGGGTGGGCAGGCTCCTCATCCCTCACTGCAACCTACAAGGCATTTCACATCTAAAAATACAGTTTAAGCCAGCAAAACATGTGACCTTTAATTTAAGTCTTATGTGGGGAGAAAATACCATTATATGTGATGAGAATAGAAGATGTGGTTGATGATGTGTACGTGAGCTCTACATGGTGGTGCCTACTGCAGTGCCTGATTCAAAAGGCGGTCACTGAGTTCACCTGCTTTTAAGCTATAGGCAAGTGGCTGCATTATTATTTGTCACCATGAACCTAGAAAAGTGACTACATTTGGATTTATTCTTAGGTGAAATTGACAACCAATGCAAATCAGTTTAAATTATAATAAAATAAAATAATAAAATATTTAACTTACCACAAAATAGAGCCTTTACACATATTAAAACAGAAAACCAATAATAATAAACAAAATCAAGAAACACTTGCAATGGCAGGAGTATGGTCCAATATGTTTCAGATAGAATTAGAGACATATACTGGAATAAGAACTAGAATTCTCAAAGAATTGTATTATGAACCAAACAAGGACAAAGCCTGCAATGTGTATGTGGAGGAGAGGGTGTCAGTGAGTTCATATGTATGTTGTATGTATGGGGGAAGGGTGGGCTCTTATCCCTCACAGCAACATACGAAGCATTTCACATCTAAAAATGCTTCTTAAAGCCAACATAACTACAAAACATCAATCTAATCCTCATGTGGAGGGAGGATACAAATGTATTTGATGAATGTTGAAAAGAATACATGTGTGTTGGTGTGTATGTATATCAACATGGGCTATACAGAATAGTGCCTACTGCAGTGCATGCTTTAAGAGGTGGTCATTGAGTTCACTCTCTAGCAAGCTGAAGGCACAATGCTGTATTATTTCTGTTTAACATTAACCTAGAAAACTGATCATTTGACTTGATTTCAAAGTATTAGTTTAAATGAATTAACATTTTAATTTATATCCCATTTTGAATATAATAAACTGAAGATTGAACAGAAAGAAAGTTCAATTAAATATATTGATATTAAACTGGTAGAAAAACAACAGCAAAAGGATAATCAAACACTTGTAGTGACAATAATATAAACAAATATATCTTAATTGGTATGAGATAATTGAAAATAGTGGTTGATCTCCTTGCCATTCTGTTTAAAAGCAGTCATACATTATTTCTGCCTGTTGAATGTTACCAAAAATATCATATATTATGGATGTATAATCCAACATATTCATAAATACGTCAGCATCTATTGGTGGTTTACTTTACACTTGAGTAGCTTCATAAACAGTATTCAAGTATTGGGGGAGTGTATAAAAGCCTTGTTTGCTGTGAAAATTGAATCCTGCTTGAATCAAACAGGAGAGTTTTTGAAGTTGCCTGGAGATGGGTTGTGATCTATTTTCAATGAAAACACATGAAGATAATGACCTGATTTAAATGCTGCAGTATGGCTAAAAAATGGCAGCAGCTTTAAATGATATTTTCTCAGAACATACATTTGATTATAAAGTCTAGTGCAGGGGTAGCCAACGTCGGTCCTCGAGGGCACCAATCCGGCAGGTTTTCCAGATTTCCGTGCTCCAACACACCTGACTTAAACTAACAAGTCATTGTGGAGATCCTTATAGGCTGTTGGATCCATTTAATTTGAGTCAGGTATGCTGGAGCAGGGAAAACTGGAAAACCTGCCGGATTGGTGCCCTCGAGGACCGACGTTGGCTACCCCTGGTCTAGTGTAATCTGAGGTAAGATCACAGGAGAGAAAGATGTGTTTTGTGCCTGCATGAAGTTTACATTCTAACCATTATCACAAGTTTATTCTATTAATTTTCCCACTTGAATTAGCCTATACTGATGGAGGAAAATAAACATTTTTTATCACTTTTTATTCAACTAAACCAGTGATAGGTGCGTTTGGTTGCATAAGGAATGTCGTTTTCCGAGGCGTCCACAATATGGTCGGGGTTCCTATGTCTACTATGTGTGGGGGCGGAGTTACAATTTCTGTGTACACCAGACGCATATTGTGCATCTTTCCGTCCGTAGGGTGTGCGTGTGTTTACACTCCCTGTAGTAGAGCAGCCTTTCCCGACACCATGCACACTGGCGACACATGAGTAGGCAGGGCCCTAAGAGCTTGGGTTGACATCCAATCAAAAGCTAGTATTGCAATCACTGGCTGGAAGCTTTAGCCAATGGCGTGCACCACTGCCGAGACGACAGCCAATAGAATATGCGCAAGACCTGGCACGTGGATCCACGCACATGTTGACGCTCGTAAACTGCCGAGAGAAAGAGCTAGATCAGGCAAAGAGCGATGAACGGTCGGGTGGTGACCGTGTGTGAGAACTGAGGCTGGGCGCTCCGATGCTGCTCCAGCCACGGAGTGTGTATTGACGGATTTATTTAATTCAACCAGGAGATAAAGAATCTCAATATATTACTTTTTTATTTTTTAGATTTATTTAATTTTTTGGCAGCTGCTATTTTAAACAACTGAAGGTGAGTGTTTAACCGTTTTTTGGTAGCTAACGTTTCCCGAAGTTGCCTGACTAGCCTAAAGGAATTTCCTGCCCCGTTACATCCTGTATGTGCTCCAGGACTATTCGTATATGGACAAAAACTTCTTTTTTTTTCTCAACCTATTGTATGTATTAAAACAGTTTTTCTTTATTGAATTAATAAGTTAACAGAGCTTTTATATTGGCTCAACTTAACTATTATAAATTATGTAATACTTATGCTTCATTGTTTTGTGACCCGTGTTCATTTTATATGCATGTAAATTATGTCAGCTGTTACAAACGTGCTTTGAACTTTGTAGTAAAATGTATGGTCTATCATTCCTCTTGTGGACATCGTGATGCGCATACACAGACAGGCAGCCAACACCTGCCTTTGCCTAAGCTCACATACACCATCCCATCCTACCACAGCTCCATCCAGCACAGCCTTAGCCAAATCTGAAAAAGTCTCGAAATTATCATTAATAAGAATATAAATATGTCCTCATTAAAAGAGAGGAGAAAAGGCGTGACATTGTTTTTTTCTATCCACCAGACATACAAATAATGTGGATGACAAATCATCCTGTCTGTTGTAAAAGCTAAAAACTTATCTTATAAGTGAAATATTAGTGAAAACCATCTCTTCTGTTTTATCTGTGTGGGCCAAAAATTCTATCACTATCCAGTATGTGTTTGTGAGTTTTGACTGACATTGATATGAATTGATATGGTGCATTTTTAACAGCTGCATGCATTTCTACCCCCCTGTCATTTTCCCACATGCGTTTGTTGGATCAGAGAGCAGCAGACACTCAGAGATTGCATAGACTAAGAGATGGGAAAGGCTCATAGCCAGAGATACAGAATCCAAAATGTGAGAGGAGGAGGAGGAGAGCTGGTTTAGAAAGGAAAGGAAGAGAGAGGCACCAAGCTTGTGTGCATAACGAACAGGATGAGCTGAGGGCAGCATAGGGAGAGATGAGAGGCATAGAGAAATGCAGCCGGAGAGGAAAGAGGGTGGTTTGTGTGTGTCTGTGTGAATCCAAGGGGGGATGGAGAGCAAGCCCGAGACATAGAAGAGGAGGGGCTATAGAGAATACTGGAGGCTGTGGTAGAGAGGCAGAGAACCTATTCTGATTTCACCAGTCTACAAGCTCCCATCCCCCTCACATTTTACTCTCTTCCAGTCTCCAGCTTCCTCAATGGGAGTCAAACATGTAACCATCATTGTGTGCCTTCTGCCTTCCCCCAGTCCCACTCTGCACCATGTTAAACTAGGACACTGGTTTACCCACCATTTTGATTGTATGTGTTGTTATTTTTGGTAGAGAAAAATAGAAATGGAGTATTGCCAAAACAGAAGGTATATCTTTGCTATAAACTTATGGATGTGCACTATTTGAGCTGCCTCTTACTTGATTGTTTATCAAAGCCTTCTTTGTTTTTGCTTCTCTTTAAGCTGAATTTACCCTTGTAATAATCCTAACCCTCTGCTTGCAGCCCCAACAAGAGATGCAGTCTCAAGGTAGCACTTCCACTCCACCCTCCTTCGATTCCCTGAGCTCCAGCAACAGCTCCTTGTTCAGTGACTCGGAGCAGGCGGAGGATGACACAGACGTCTTTTTGACAGACAGCTCTCCCTCTGTCATTATCGGTGAGGAGAGCAGGCCTACGACCAAAAAAGATGTTGAATCAGAGAGCCCCAGGTCCCAGTGGACTTGTGACGGCTTTACAGATAAAGAGGAAGAAGAGGAGTTGTACAGGTCAGAGAGTGGCAGCAAAGCCACACACATCAACCGGGTTGAGAGGGATGCTACAAGCCAGACACCAAAATCAGAGGGAGATCTGCTGTTTGCTCAGAAGGTAAGGGGGTTCTACTCGGCTGTGTGGAGGTCCAAAAGCAAGACAGTGATGAGAAGTGGGATGACATAGCAAGATATTGTATGAGTTGAGAGGAAAGTTCAGTACACTGCTTCAGAAAGGAAGAGCTGACCAAAACCTTAATCTATCTTCTCTCCCTTTTTCTTTGTCAGTGTGCTGAGCTGCAGGGTTTTGTACGGCCCCTGCTCGAGCTGCTGAATGGACTGAAGAGGGGCCGATTCGACCATGGTAAGCATCCTTACATCATTGTCTCCAGCATGCATGTGTGCAGAGGTAAAGTTGTTGAGGCTAAATGCAGGCTGGGATCGAATGAACCATTCCACTGTGCTAGTGAAGTTTCCACTGTGCAGCAGTCTGTATTGATGCTGTACAAAGTGCAGCATGTGTGAGGTGACAGTCTCTTGGCTGACTCAATAACTCAGCTGGTTTACCAATATCCTGAGTAAAAGTGTTGTCTGTGCATATGTCTGAAACAGAAATAGTTTGTGTCTACATATGCATTAATTCAGTGTAAATGCTGACTGGGTGGGGGTTATGTTTTTGATTGGCAGGTTTAAGTAGTTTCCAGCAGAGTGTTGCCATGGATCGCATCCAGAGGATTGTTGGGGTTTTACAGAGACCTAATTGTGGGTAAGATGACATCCACATTGTTTCACCCTCATTGTTTTATATCTACCACTCAGTCTGATCTTGCAGCAGCATCACTGATCATCACATTTTGATTTGAGAATATAAATTATTGTAAAACAAGAGCCCAGTGTGGTAGTGTAATATTTCAAGCCTTATCTACTGTTATATAATGAACTGTCCTGGGGTAGATATAATTACAGTATTCATCAACAGTGCAGGAAAAAACACACAATTTCCATAGAAACATAGACTAGATGTAAAAACAGAGTCCTAAAAGTGCAGACATCTGTTCCAAGCCAAAAATGTATATCTCCTTTTCCTCTTGCAGAGAGAAATACTTGAACACTTTGCTCCAGGTGGAGGTGATGTTAAAGCTTTGGTTTCCCCAAGTCTCCACTCAGCCTGTGTCTACAGCCTCAAGAGATGCCACATCCCCTACTAGTTACCTCCAGGACACTTTTAACTCCACCCCACCACACAAACACAGGGATCAGTTACATATTCCTGTCAAGGTGAGAACACTTACATTCTTTGGAGTCCAAGAACCTGCTTGCACAAATAAGACATTCTACCCCCACCAGCTACACCTCCATCAATATAACTTCACATTCACTCGCAAATTACATTTCTGTTCATTTTCCAGAAGCGCAGACTCAGCTGGACTGGTGCAGATTCCCCCACACATTCTCCCGTACCTATCAAGTGCCCTCACAGCATAGAGGAAAGGAGGCAAGATCAGGATGTAAGGGACTGCCCTCCTTCTTCTCCACTGCTGGCTTCTGATGCAAACCAACATTCACCAGATGCTGTCAATAATAGCCAGCTAAATGATGTTGTGAGGGGAAAAGACAGTGAAGGCAAAGAACCAAGTAAGCGGTCAAAGTACAATGTAGGGCAAAGCTCTGAGCCAAGCCTGACATGGGTACATGTCGCTCCCATCCTGTCCCCACGAAAAACCCACATCTCAAATGAGGGAACAGTTGTGGTGGGTAACAATGACAACATCCTCACAACAAACATGAGGGGCAATCCAGCAATGCAAGACAGCTCTATCTCCTCCACCACAATCTCCAAGCACCCCAATAATCAAATGATGCCAATCAGGTGCCAAAGCCGGCCTATTGTTGGACTACAGAATGAAAATGAGACCACTGAAACATGTCAGGGTCAAAGCCAGCTTTCACTTGCCACTCTTCAGCCTTTGCCCACAGCCTCAGAAACCTGAGGTACCTAACAATCAAGATCGCAGCCTTGCTTTTGCTATACCATCAAGCTTAAAAGCTGCTGTGACAGGAAGAAGGAAAAAGGCTGACGGTCTGTAATTGAGAATACTTTTAAAGGAGAAATAGATGAGGAAAGTTTGTGAAGTTTTGTGGAGTCTGTGATAGTTATAATAGATCAAACCTGTCCCTTCTTGGAGACCACAATGAAAACAGTTATTTCAAACAGGACATAATGTTTTTCAGTTAATCAAATCTAACAATAAGCAAGAATCAGTTTTTTAATTATCCAAAAATCTTAACGAAAGTGTTTGTTGTTAAAGGGGAAAAGAGTTTTAAAAAACACTTAAAATCAGGGTTATAAAGATAATGATTATTGGAGAGATTGAAGGTTCTGTATTCACAGCATGAAAGCAATCAGTTAATTCAGAAATGGCTGTTTTAGCACAACTTTAAGGCCAAAAATACACTTGCATGTTAACATCATGCTCATGTAAGCAACCAACTCCAATGTCCGCTTGTCCACATACCTACCTGTTTACTACGTTTACAGGAAGATCCCAAAAGGGGGCATACCAACAGTTAGATCGTACGAACTTCCAATTTTGCAGAATGTAAACAACGAAAATGAATATGATAAAGGAGGTTCATTGATGCGAAGACTACAGCAGAAAAAAGGGGACAGATAGTATTGAAGCCCTATAAATCAAATGCATCCCTACACTGCCTCTTCCAGTCACTTCCGTATTGCATCTTGGACACATCTAGTGAGGACGCACACATCTGATGCTCCACACAAACATGTGATATGTGTTATTAAAAGCAAGTTTATTTTTTGGTGTAATTTGAAGAACAAAGATGTTGGGGAATTGAAATTTTGATGTCAGTATTGACAATGATTGCTTCCAATAATATGATTCAGTCTAGAGTGAGTCATAAAAAGTAAGCTGATTCTTGTCTTATGGCAGAATCCATGCTTTATTTTACATTCACTTGTAGATAAAACTGAGGCATCAGGTGTGCAGTGATCACATTGAAGTCAAGGAAAAAAAATCCTATAGCTTAGTGATCTAAGAATTACAAAAACACAGCATGTATTATGTGAGGTGTATTTGTTGTTGGCGAAAGTGGAAAAATGATGTCACAATCCCCGAATGTAATCCAAGATGTTTGGGCACTTGGCTGGCAGATCAGCAACATCCCGCCGACCAGAAGTCACATAACTTTACCCATCATGCTGCAGATCAGATGTTCCAGACTGCAAGCTGACCGGCAATCAGGGTCAAGAAAAGAGGAAAAAAATAAGGACCATGCAAAGACATATGACTCTCAAGTCACTACAAATTACAGTTAATTTATTCATGTGTTGATCTCACTCTGCAGCTATTTATTGTTGTATTTATTTATTGGGCAGCTGTATAGCCTGCTGTGCACTTGCATAGTTTGGCTTACATTAGTTTTTTTGTTTTTGTTTATTAGGAAGATGCTGTTGACACTTCATTGTGTTTATTATCATGAGGAGAAAAACAAAACAAGAAGATGAAATGTTACGACTGGACAATTGGACTACTGTGCCTTTTACCAAATAGGATGTGCTCAGAAAAATGTTTGGTGCTTTCAGTACATTCATGCTGCATTTTGATTGTTTGCATTTTACGAAACTAGTACACATTCGGCCTTGAAAGCCTACAAATATTCTCCATCATCTTCCTTTCAAAGATACACAACATCAAAATTGACCGTATCATCAACTGCTTAGAAACCAGTGTTTATCTGTTGTATCTTGGCATCTACAGTTAACCCACACTACCTACATCTCCAGCTAATACACACACCAACAGCACACCAACACCAGTGGCTTCTATTTTGTCAAAAGTACTGAGTATAACCTTCCTTTTGGGCTTTTCTTTTGGCTCTAATCAGTGGAGGAACAGACTGAAATGCACTTGAAGCTGGTGCTCTTGAAAACTTGAAAAAAGGAAAAAAAAAAAGAAAAATATAAATGTTAAGGAGGACATCTTTATGTGCACCACCCTCCACTGCTGCTACTGTTATTTTGATTTTAGCTCTAATGTAGAAGATTCATATAAAGCTCTCCCTTTATTTGGAAATTTTATCACAGCATTCTTACAAATATTCAATGGGGTTTTTATTAATGTGATTGAATCTACCTATATAGCAAAATGTATTTTAAATATTAAAATAATTTTTGAATTGGTATTAGTAGTTCATCCTCTACTTATGTATCTAGAGAGGATGGATGTCCACATACCAGACTCCCTCTAAAAAACACACCACGTGTGAACACAGAGCCACAGGCAGCCATCATGTTTCTGCCTGCTTTTTTTTTTTTTTTGTTTGTTTGTTTTGGGAGTAAGGAGTGTACAAACCCTCAGTCACAGATCTAGATGCTAACAGATCAGAGGTTGGGGGTGTCTTCCACCTCCTGTTTTTATACTGTATGATTAAAGTATGACAGAGGAACCAATTGCACTTATTTTTCATTGTTTATCCGTTTTATCCTGTGAATGTTTTCTACTGCAGCGACCACTGCTGATTGGTCAGAAATAACAATGTCTTGTTTATTTTAGCTGCCTTCTCCTTACTCCTTTCTCCTTACATAGTAGAAGTTGGCTACAAAATCTCCCCCCTCGCCTCCCCTCCCCCACTCTGCTGCACTTGTCTGCCCTTGCCCTCTCTCCTTCATCTTACTCAATCCAGTTAGTATGTTTTCTTTCCTAACAGGACTCCATCTTTCTTTCAGCCCAACCTAATGTGATATTAATCTCCCGGTTCTGTCTTTTTCAATAATGACATGACAAGAAAAAAAATCTTTTAATAAATCACACATTTTGAAAGTCACCCTGCCTCCTTGTATTTTATGCTTGTTCTGTGAGACATTTGCCCACCTGTGTTTACATATTTTTATACATCCGTTATTTTTTTTGATGATTTGATGATGCGAGTCAGATTCCCATTTTTATTAAAGCTGCTCATACTAAACAGATGTGTGACTCAATGGGGTGCAGATTTAGAAACTACATTTTGAAGTGTGTGTGAGTGTGGGTGGAGGGGGTATGAAGGGAGGAAGGAGGGGCTGTGGGGTGTGAGACTACAGTCTCTAATCTGACTGAAAGTAGTGGGGGTGCTGGCTGATCCTCCAACCAGCTGCTACTGCAGAGCCCAAACATTGCTGTAGTTTGTGAGTTCATATGAGTTGTTTATTTCGAGAGATTTCTCAAAAGCATTTCTGATATTGGGTACAAAAAAATGCATGTTGGCACAAGACTGATCTCTGTATGGTGGTATGCTGAAAAAAAAAATCACAAGATAAAGAGTTGAAAGAAGTGCTAGTGAAGAAAATACAAAAGAAGCTGTTTTTATGTTAAATCAGCAAAACATTTGAAGAAAAATACACAATTCTGACAAGATGAACAAATTTGGAGTTTGCTGTTATATATATTGTGTTTTCTTACGCTATTGTAAAATGAAAGTTTGATAATCAGTCAGGTTACTAACAACAAAAACCAGGTGAATATATAGTACTGTAAGCATTAATGAAAGAGAGTTATTAAAACTTTGTAACTTAATGAGACATTTGAGCTAAATTAATTTAAGTAAATCTTTTTTTAAAACACCATAATATAAAATCAAATAATCATTTATATAAAATAAACATGTTGGATGGGCATTAAATAGAGTAACAAATTCTAAAGAGCTCCTAATACAATTAGGATTATTTATGTTTAATTTTAGGAGGTAAATAGATAAGTTAGATAATGATTTTAGAGTACAAAAAGTAGCTTATCGTATCCAGCTTTAGAGATTTAATTAAGAGACCAAGAAATGCAATAACTGGTTTCTTTGAGATGACAAGGCAATCACAAACTATACCAAGAACTTTAACCATCTAACCACTGCTTAGTCTCTTGGTTGGTGCATATTTTGGAAAAACATCTTGCAACACATATGAAGATCTTCAAATTGTAGCGGAAGCAAACTGGAATGGTGCTTTCATCAAACACTGCATACTGAAACAGGTGGGGTTCTACAGATGAAGATAAAGGAAGGAACCACTATCGAAAGAAATCTACAAAAAGATGAGACAAGAGTTTTACTAGATATACTCACAGTCCTATGATAGTGTTCAACAGAAAGAGGAAACTAAAGAAGAGGCATATAGGGATCATTTTCAACCAGTATGCAATATGGTTTTAGTCTTGGGTCTTTCAGCAGGACAATGATCTGACACATCCAACGGCACATAGTAAACAGGAAAGTCCTGACCTAAATCTCACAGACAACCTTTAAAGAGAGTCAAAGTTTGGAGCACAAGTTCCCATTGTCATTGTGACTAATGAATCTACAACCAAATATTAAAAGGGAGCCAGGTATGCCATTTGTCATCAATTGTGTTCATAATCTTTATCAAATAAATGCCTTGGCACGGCCAAAGGCTAGAGGGATTCCACTCTGGTGTGCTGAAGAATGTATCTCTGCTTTTTGCAGATGATGTGAAATAATGTGTTTTTGTTGGCCTCATCAAGTGAAGGCTTCCAGCAGGAATTGGGGAAATTTAGAGCCGGAATGAGATGTAGCTGCTCCATGTCTGAGGTCACGGTCCTCAACTGAAAAAAGTTGTATTACCCACTTCAAGTAAGGTTGCAGTGGGAGATAGACAGGATTGGAGTAGTGTCTGCAGTGATGCTGTAAGTACTGATACCAAGGTGAAGCGAGAACTCATCTGAGAGATCAAGTTGTGGATTTTCCAGTGGATCCCTCACCTAAGCTTATTAGCTGTAAGCAGAGACAGAATGAGATTATAAATCAAATACAAGGAGAGAAAATAATTTTCCTCTAAAGGATGGCTGGGTTCACGGAACTCGGAGTAAACTACTGCTCTTCCTCATCGAAAGGGGCCACTGGAAATGTTACAGGCATCCTGTTAAGGTGCCTTCCAGACATGCAAGGAAGGTGTTTTACATGTTCTTCTAAAAGTATTAGGAGGCCTTGGGGTCGACCCTAAACTCGCTAGAGAGATTATATCTCTCAGGTGGCTTGGGAACACCTTGGTTTCCCTCCAGAAGAGCTAGAGAAGGTTGCTGGGGAGAGACAGGTTTGGGGATCACTATTTAAGACTGCTGCCCCCGCAACACAGCTGCAGATAAGTACTAGAAAATGTATGGATAGATTAAATCTGTCCACTCAAAAGATTTCCATTTACAGTATTTTTTCAGTACATTTGCATTTCTGTACTTTTCATGTAGTTGTATTTATTTTTGTGGCTCTATTGTAAAATTGGACAGTTGGAGTATTTTAGATTGATTCCATAGATTGATTTAAGTTATTTCAGAAGACAGTCTGAATTGTGGACCTGAAATTCAGTAGTGCCAATAAATCTGGCAAGAACTGTAGACTAAATGACTTATTAAACAATCAGAACAAAATAATAATCCTTATTTGGTCTTAAAAATAATTCTTAGTGCTAGTCATTTATAATATCAGTTGACACTTTCCTGAGAGAAAAACACTGATACTCATCATTTTATCCTCATTCCAGTATCTTATACACGGATACTGCATGCACATTGGCATAAAAAGTGGTAAATTTTAGGAGGGTGTGGTTTGATTCCTTCCTGCTCAGACTGGATGAAATCAGCCATGCTGCACATATACACACACACGTACCGGGAGTCACAGGCTCAGATGCACACGCGTGCGCCACTCCCCGTCACACAGTCTGACACACTGACTGGCTGATTTTTTCTGATGGGCCTGTCTCTGACACACTGACTGTGCTACGTTACAATAACAGAGACGGCCCACCCTCCCTCCTCCTTGTCCTCCTCTCAACCCCCCCTTGTATCCATGCAGTTTTTAGCAGACAGGCCCTTGCCCTGCTTCTCCCCCTCGTTTTCTCCTCTGGAGGATGGAAGCGAGGGGCAAGAAGAGAAGGACGGGAAGGGGATGTGTGGGGGGTTAAAGGGAAGAGCTCTGACTTTGCTGCAGTTTTGGGGAATGTAGAGGACATGGATTGTTCTTCTTCACTTAAATTTAAAAATAACTACTATTTTTCTTTTTGCACCAGATCCGACCACTAGTTTGTGCTTGTTTGGTAACTGGCCGAGTGGTATTTAATGTTTTGTAGTCAGTAGTAGTTTTACCAAAGTATAAATATTATAGCCATGAATGATTTTCACTGTTTTCACTTCTCTGAGAATCTAACAAGCATGTGTTGGATTATTTGAGCATGTGTGTTCGTGCATCAATAGGATTGCACATAATGAACTTACTGTGCCTCTTATCCCCTGTTGTGTGGGTTTTAATTGTGTGTCTGCATGCTGTTATTGGGCTTAACAACTTCAAGGGTGTCTCCTGCTCCATGCGCTGAGCACGTAAGGACGGAAATGACACAATAAAGTGTTTATTCACTTATACCAAATTCCCCTCCCCCAATATTCAGTCACTGCACTCCAGTGAAACTCACGTGAGGTGAAACCACACTATGATTTTTACAACTCCACACACACACACTCTTACTCACCCTGAGCCCACAGAGGGTTGTAGTGCAAGATTGTCCCAAAACAGCGCCAACGCTCATTAAAATTGCACAGTGGCCAGCCCTACGATGGAAATCAGAGCAGCTTTGAAGTAATGTCTGCCATCCTGGAGATCACAGCGGTGACAGACCTTGCTGTGTTGAAGAGATGGCTTTGCCCGCCATCTGTGGTTCCCATTGCTGTGATGTCACAAACTCTGTAAAGACAGAGATATCAGGACTCCACTTTCAAGGACTCACGTGTATCTCATGACATTGTTCGTGATATTTGGGGCATGGCCGGGCTACAGGCAAATAACATCCTCATCAGTTTCGTTGGCCTGGATGTGTTCTCGGGAGTCTGCTTAGGATGATGCCATCTTACACACCTGCTTAATTATTCACATAGACAGTGTAAGGGAATCACCAAGTTGGAATTACTGATGTTAGAAAAAAAATGTGCAAAAACAAGACAGTGTTTGCAAACAAAGAGTATTATGAATGAGAAAAAAAGCAGGGGATAAAAGCTTCCAGTGTGTGAGTACAGCAGATGTAAAAGCACACACTCTCAGGTCCAAGCAACCCACGTGTGGAGTTCAGACAGCAGAGTCCCGTGGGACTGTATCTTCTGAGATGATTTACAGCCCCTGTCAGAAACAATAAAATAAAACTGGGCCAACATGATGAAATATTCCAGGACAGTACACTTGATGTATCAAAGTTTTCTAAAGCTACATGGGAAAAATATTTTAGAAAAGCCATATGCAAATATATTACATATGAATAAAACACATTGATAACTCACTATAATATTGTCATTGAAGATTGTTGAGAGCGAACACTCATCCAACTCAGCAATTCATACTTTTCACATACTGGACATAACTGCTGACTAAAGACATTCCAGTAATAAAATGGATTAATTCATACAGCTCTCATCACATATCTCTATGATGACTCCCTGAGCTGGCCAGGCAAGCTGAAATCACTTTTCCCCAGAGTGAATAAAAATGTGTGTGTACATGTGCGCCTCTGTACGTTTTGTTTTTCTGCTGTATAGAAATGTCTGTGGTATTGTCACATTATGTGCTGAGGTGTCATTACATAATAGAGTTGACTGTAGAGAGAGAGGGGTCAGACGGCACATGTGAGGTGCCACTGAGGAATTCAGGTTCATCATTGGTGGCAGCGAGTGTGAGTGGTGTTTACTGACTTGCTAATCATTTGATTATAGTAAAATTATGGCATCACTCTTGCAAATGGCCTTTACCTAAACAGGCAGGTGGGATTCAGTCACCTTCACAACAAGCAGCACGATTGTTCTTCTGACCAGAGCACCAACTATCCCCTCCAATATTCCCTCTTGTTTTGAGGTTCAGGTGTGTGCCCTACATTACTGGCACCTGACTGCCTGATTGATAGACAGGCAAATTGTAATGAGATGCTGGAGCCAGTGGTGATCCCATGTCTCCACTGTTTGGGATCTAACTCCATCCTCCAGGACGCCAACACTTTCCCCTACTGAGCCGGGATCATCACATCCTATATTTAGGAGTAGAAAAGGTGGAATAGACTGTTGTGAATCCAGCCCTAAACTCAAATGAACACTTGTGGGATTTATTTATTTTACCAAGCAAAACATTGAGAACAATTTCTTATTAACAATGTGGATCTGGCAAGTGCCAGAAGACACTTGTGGAGCAGGGAAGAGGTGGAGACCAAAAAATAAATAAAAAAACAAAAACACCCATTAAAACCATATTTCACATTGTACATGCTAGAGTGACCAACATAACCACACGGGTTAACCTTAAACAACTCCTGGTTGAGGAATGGGATGCCACCCCACAGCAACATGAGATATGGTGACCAGGATGAGGAAGAGGTGCCAGGCTGCATATGGATCTTCCACACTACTGAGGTCCCTGACTGTAAAATGAATAAAGCGTAAAGATTATCAATATGTGTTTCTTTTCCCTTTTTAACAAGAGTTAATAGCAACATGAGAATTTTGTAACAAACCACCCTCATTTTAAGAAGAGATCTTAATTCAAGTGATTCGGTACGACATCATTAGAAAGCAAAAAAAAACAGAAGAAATTCTCTCTAAGCACACGTGTGCTTACTGATGATCTGAACAAAGACAAAAGATGAATACTGAGGTATGCACAAATATTCTGTCTGCTCACATTCACTCAAATCAAGGAGTACAGTTCTTTGCAATACTGATGGAGAATTACCCCCAAAATAAGTGAAAGTAAACCAGTAGTTTTTGAAATAACAAAACGGATCAAGCTGTACAGATAAAAAAATAATAATAGAATTTGTCAGGACATACTCAATTTTTAGTTAATCGTAATTTAAACTGATAACCAGAACTATAAGCAAAAAACTGTTGGCATATTTTTTTTAATTGTGTGATTTTATTTTTCTAACGCTAACAGTGCATATCCTAATGTAGTTACAAAGTGTTTACAAAGTGATTTTGACATTTAAACTGGTATGGTCACAAAGCAGATTCCAAACCTGTGATTTAAACACAAAGTACTTAGTGGTGGTAAATGTGTCTCAAATTCACTTTATTTTATTTTATTACATGGTTGTCAAAAGAGGTTTCTCTTGAGCTTTCAGATAACCCTCCAAGAAAGAAACTGGAGTACTGCAAATAATAGTCATTCCTTCACTCTGTGCTGCACGGTGGTGAGAAGAAGATCGCTGGTTCAAGCCTTGCCTGGGGAGGGGTTTGAACAGTGGCTTTTCTGTGTGGCATTTGCATGTTCTCCCCATGTATGTGTTGGTCCTTTCCGGGTACTCCGGCTTCCTCCCACCATCCAACGACATGCTTCTCCCTAGGAGTGAATGTGAGACTGAATGGTTGTTTGTCTCTCTGTGTTGGCCCTGCGATAGACAGCCAACCTGTCCAAGGTGTACCCTGCCTCTCACTTGCTAATTGCTGGAATTTGCCGCGACCCTGAATTGGAATAAGCAATATAGAAAATGAATGAGTGAACATACTCAGTGTGCTTGTAAACATAGATGAGAATCAGAGAGATAAGCCCTGTGTGATGTAGCCTAACTCTGTCTATAAAAGGTGTGACGATGCTGATAATGGGGATGATGATGATAATGAGGGACTGCTGTTTGAAGAGGGGAAGTTAATGCAGCAATAATAAATGACATTTTGATGATATAGAAAATGAATGACTATAAGATGCATGCTTACACAGTTTTTTCCTGACAGTTAGAGCATTAGCACTGTGAACGCATGGATATGGCTTTTTGTAGAGGGAGGGAGCAGACTGGTGTAGCCTCAGGCTCCCTACAACTGATTCATGCTCAGCTACGACAAACACACTCTGTTGACCCACATTAGGCATGGAGAGCAAAAGGGAAGGGGCGGGTCTTTGGTGCAGGGAAACAGAGATCACCTGATAATCCCATGGTTTTACTAGCAAGTTGACTGGGTTCATGACAAGCCAGTGGTTAACAGGGCAGTCCTTAGGCAATGTTTAACTTTACTTAAGCAAACTGAGTATATGAATTACTATTTATGGAAAGTTAGATTTTCTCCTAATGAATATAGATCTGAACCTGCCAGGTAATAACTGCTTGATTGAAAGAAGTAAATCTCCATTTTGTTGCTGGTTTTAATAAAGGGACTTGCCAAGTATGTTTTATGATAATTTATGGATAATGCAGGTTTTATTGCCTTCTATTCACAATAAAATTGGAAGACTGGCATCTTGAGGCTTTTCAACGAAAACAACGGAAACAAAATCAAAATTAAAAGAAAGAGTTTCCCATATATTGTAGCATACACAAACATTACCTTGAGAAAAGCTGATGCCGGTAGTGGATAGTTCCTCATGTTATAGATAGGTGGTGAAAACAAAAAATATTCAAAGGGAACGACTATGCAAAAAAGGTCCCGAAGAAGAAACAGTCCACGTTTCCGGTTCCGGGTCTTAAGACAGAAACGTCGTGCGAACGGCGCGGCTAAACAGAAAGTTTCAGATAAAACCTGGCAATTTGAATGTTTTGCAGCTCTAAGATTTGATCGAGTTCGTTTGGGTTTTATAGGAAACGCGGACTAAAAATACGTGAAGACATACTTGAGAGGTTGGTGAGCTTAATTGAATTGTTTATCTCTCATGTTGGCATCTTGCTCACAGCAATGTGCTAACGTTAGTTAGCAAGTAAACCAGGGAGTTTTGGCGGATGTAATTGATTTGAACTTATGTGTTGCTCTGGCTTAACACAGCCATATACACATTCATATATATTACCCATTAAGCAACTTAGAGCAATAAACTTGTCATAGTTGTGCTTTAAATTAGTCAGTAGCAACGATTAAGGTAGTACAGCTATAGCTAAATGGATAATCGAGATTGTGTTTGAGCTTATGTAACCTCTGGGGTCAATCACATATAAAAACGTATTCTGGTAGGTAGTCTGGTATTCATAAAGACAGCTAATTCATACGGTGGGCCAGTAATTGTGCTATATCCTGTATTTTGCAGGATTGGAGGATGTCTCTACCAAAGCGGGAGGTGGAGGAGTTAAGACCATGGGTGGAGCGCACTGTGAAGAAGGTGCTGGGTTTCTCAGAGCCCACTGTGGTCACTGCTGCCTTACACTGTGTGGGGAAGGGATTGGATAAAAGGAAGACCACAGGTAACTGATCAGATGAGATCAGTGCATTAATTTATAAACCTACAGCTTAAGAAAAGTTGCTTCTGTTCCCCGTTTCTCTGCTCACTTAAATAAGGTTATTTACCAGTTACATATAATAAGTGATAGTAACTGGCAGATAATGTTTATTTGAGACCACACAAAAAGGAACTAGAATTGTTTTGCTAATACATACGTGTTTGAAACAACTGTTCATTGCATAAATAATTAAAATAGTACTCATCTACCATAAACATATTTTTCTTCCAGTGAGTAGAAAATGTTGTTCATTTAACAAAGTGCCTTCATATGGTCTGTGAAAGAAAATGTAAGGACAAACATAGCTACCCTTTTTTTCCATCTTAATATACACCACCCACAAAGTGTTAAACTGTATTCTTATGCACAAATCTACTGACTTCAAAAATTACCTGGCTATGCTAATCATATCTTAGGGGTTTGTGTGAATGCGGGTAAATGCTTTAACCAGTTTTGGTATAAGTGAAGGAATTCTATGATGTTGCTATACAATGACAATGATCAAAGTATTCTTGGATTTGTGTTCATTATTTCCACGTTCATTTGACCTCAGATCAGCTGCGTCCTTTCCTCGATGACTCTGCTGGAGGTTTTGTGGAGCGTCTTTTTGAAGCTCTTGAGGAGAGCCGCAGTGCCCGCGGCAACAAAGGCGCAGGAGACAAGAACCGCAAGAGAGAGCTAAAGGTTACCACCTGTTCTGTCATCATTATATAACTAAATAAAAATACTGATCTATTTACCAAAACGTTACACTGACTACATTACAATGCACACATGAAAAGACATCACTGAAGACTGAGAAATAAATCTAAGTTTCCATGTTTGTGTTTGACAATCAGATCTCTTTGCTCTTGGTTAAAAATATTATAGTTTTGTTTTGGTTAATCTCTGAGTTTGTACATGAAATAAAAACTTGATGTTTGGGAATTGCTCTTTGGTCTTAGGAGGTCTTTGGAGATGAAGCTGACACAGGAGCAGTGCGAGAAGCCCCTGAGACTGGAGATGGAACAACAGCAAAGCGTAAACGCGTCCCTCGCTTTGTGGAGGTGGAGGAGCCCGAGGTGATACCTGGGCCTCCATCCGAAAGCCCTGGCATGCTTACCAAAATGCAGGTACAGGAATGGTGGTGCACCTGACGAGCAATGTATGATAATCATTTAGCTTTTGTTTACCTGTTTTTTAAGTTGTTTTTTTTTTTCTTCTGTGCACCAACAGATAAAACAAATGATGGAAGCAGCCACAAAGCAGATAGAAGAAAGGAAGAAACAGCTGAGTTTTGGCTCATCAGTCTCTTCTGCAACAGTAACCAGATAATTTTTTGTTTTTGTTTGTTTTATCAAAGTTTATCAGTTGCGAGCGAGCATCGTTATGTTTGTGTTCTGTGATGAGATTATCTGAGCACATCACAAACAGTATAATTAAAACTGTTAAATGCCTGACTTTTCTCCTCATGTGTTTTGTGTATACCAGGCCTTAGACACTACTAAGTCAAACAGACATTTTTATTATGACAGTGTTTGTATTTCATACCAACACCAGGGCTTTCTTTTCCACTCCACAGTCTCAGCTAGATGGCCAATCGATGTCACGGCTTCTTGGCGCTTCTGCCGCTGGAGGTGCTGGTGGTTCTTCATCCATCGCCCCCTCCCAGGCTGCTAGCTTTATGAACGATGCAATTGAGAAGGCTCGTAAGGCAGCTGAGCTCCAAGCCCGCATCCAGTCTCAGTTAGCCATGAAGCCTGGTATCCTTGGAACCTTAGGGAGCACTGGGCCCCACAATCTAGTTGCACTTGCAAATCTACATGCCATGGGAATTGCTCCACCGTAAGCAACATCACAGCTTGAAATTTTTTTCAATATACATAGAGCAAGAAATGGGGGTTGATTTTGTTGCTGTTTGTTCAAATGTAGGAAAGTAGAAGTTAAAGAGGTGAATAAGCCCACACCTCTTATTCTGGATGAGAAGGGAAGAACTGTAGATGCTACTGGCAAAGAGGTTGAACTCACACATCGTATGCCCACACTCAAAGGTACGTATACAGTAGCATTACATCTGCAAACATAATTAACTTCTTACTTTTTGCATCTAACATTTCCCTCTCCTTGTGCAGCTAACATACGAGCAGTAAAGAGGGAGCAGTTCCGTCAGCAGTTAAAGGAAAAGCCTGGGGATGACTTGGAGTCCACATCCTATTTTGACCAACGTGTGCCTATTGCTCCAGCTCAGCGCGCTCGAAGGAGCTTTAGATTCCATGAGCAGGGGCGTTTTGAAAAGATCGCTCAGAGAGTTAGAACTAAGGTTAGAGAAAACTCAAATGTGATTGTTTGAAATGGAATGTGTATTTACTGTTGACATGTGGCTCATGGCTTTTATCCCTCTTGAATGAATGTCTACTCAGGCCCAGCTGGAACGACTGCAGAATGAGATTGCTCAGGCAGCAAAGAAGACAGGAATCCAGGCATCCACTAAGTTAGCATTGATAGCTCCTAAAAAAGAGATTGGAGAAGGGGAGGTGCCCAGTATTGAATGGTGGGATTCTTACGTCTGGCCTTCAAATATAGCTATGTAAGTTTAAACATTTTTAAATGTTTTGCTAAATGTTAGCATTATCATGAAGATGTAGAAATCTAGCATGATCTCCATGATCCATTTAATAGTAAACCTTGTACAAATGACTTAGTTTAAGTTAACAGACACCTCTCATTTTGTCTCATGAAGAGCTCCAGATTCAACATTTGACAACATGGATTTTTTTGGCATAACCAGCCTGGTAGAGCATCCTGCCCAAATGAGACCTCCTGGTAAGTTTATGGATGGTAGGATAAAATGTGTTTTAGAAGACAACATGATTTTCCTATCTACAAGCCACACCTCTTAAAAGTCTTAACAGTACTTATTCCATTACTAGTGGTTATATTTTATACACATTTCATTTTTTTTTCCATAGTTGACACAGACAAACCAGTAACGCTGGGCGTATACTTGACAAAGAAAGAACAGAAGAAGCTGAGAAGACAAACACGGAGGGAGGGACAAAAAGAAGTGCAGGAGAAGGTCCGTCTGGGACTGATGCCTCCACCAGAACCTAAAGGTAGACGTATACAAATGGCTGTTACCAGAAAGCCTTGAACTGCTGCATTAAACAGATTGTAGCTGATTTTTATTATTTTCATAGTCCGCATCTCCAACCTGATGAGAGTCTTGGGGACGGAGGCTGTTCAGGATCCCACAAAAGTAGAGGCCCATGTGAGAGCACAAATGGCCAAAAGACAAAAGTTAGTACAACATTCATTTGTTTCTTGTCACCTTTTTATTTGTTGAAAATATTTTTTGACTAAAAGATTTTCTTGCTTTTAATTTCATCGCCTGCTTGCAGAGCTCATGAGGAGGCCAATGCAGCTCGCAAACTCACAGCAGAGCAGAGAAAAGAAAAGAAGGTCAAGAAATTAAAAGAAGACCTCACGAATGGCGTTCACGTTGCAGTGTACAGGTGTGTATTTGTAAGAGGGAGCACATAATGTAGTGCAGTTAATATGCGGCAACTGTCATACCTTGGAAATGTGTCTAATTTAAACATCTTACCTTCCCTGTACAGGATCCGTAACCTGCAAAATCCTGCAAAGAAGTTTAAAGTGGAGGCCAATGCCAGCCAGCTGTACCTGACGGGCACAGTAGTTCTGCACAAAGATGTCAATCTTGTTGTTGTAGAAGGAGGTAAAGGATTTAATATCAGACCTGCAGTTTTAATGAAATGGCATTTAGGAATGAGCTGTTTGTTTATTAGAGTCTCTTCTTGACTTCGGATATTGTTCACTAGCAAGGGTTTGTCATGGTTTTATTTATATTTTTTCCCCTGAACGCCATCATTTTTTACATTTCATCCAAAGTATTTTTTCAGTGTGCTCTGCCCTTCTTTTGTGTGGCCACTCTAAAAAATGCTGCTTGTAGAAAACTGCAACTTTTTAGGTAAAAAGAAAGGTACCATGACGGCCCTGGTTTTACCTGGTGAGATCAGAGTACTAATTTGTTATTTGTTCATAGGTTGGCATGTAAAGTGCGTGGCTCCTCTTCATTAGAGCGCTTGGCCTTCGTTCATATGGGCTATAAAAGCCCCAGTCTTCAGTCTCTCTTACTTTCTCTGTCTGTCTCCTCCTGCTTGCAGCTTGGTTTGTTCACTACGCTGACTTGCTAACACACCACTGAACCATCTACCTTAGCACAATGCACATACATTATCATTTTATAGCTATTTTCTCAAGAAAATATTTTTTGCCAGTACTTTGTGTGTCCTTACTCCATTTTTGTTTTTTGTCATGACTTACCACACAGGTTGTGACAAACTGGGGGCTTGTCTGGGATTTGGGCTGGGCGATTTATTGAGATTTTCAAATATATCAAGACTTTATCACACACTACATAGAATGAGGGAATTGTTTATATTGAGATAGCTTGTTTGAGTTAAAAGTGTACCTTTTTGCAAAACTGTATTTTTGTTATGGTCATTGAAAAGTGTTTTTCATTCATTTTGTTTTAAAGCCATAGAAGTGGTTATAAGGCCGAAGTCCCCGCAACTCATCAATAGCTCATCAACTATGTTTTCTCATGTAAATTAATGCTTTACTGGAAGAACCGCATGCCCTTCACATCTAACTTTCAGCTCAGGTCTCTGTTTTTTACAGAGTTCACTGAAGGAAATTGTTATGAATCTTGAACGTTTTCACATCTCTGATAACAAAAACCGGTTTAAGCTGTCTTTCTTCCAGTGCACTTCTGGATGATGTGGACATTTGTCCCTACAATAGCAAAAAAAAAAAAAAAAAAAAAAAAAAGATACAGTATGGATCCATCTCTGGGGTGCCCAAAGTCGGTCCTCGAGGGCCGCTGTCCTGCAGATTTTCCAGTGTTTCCTGCTTCAACACACCTGACTCAAATGAAATAGATCCAACAGCCTATTAAGTTTTACACAATGAGTCATCAGTTTGAGTCAGGAGGTTTTGGAGCAGGGACACATCAAAAACCTGCAGGATTGTGGCCCTTGAAGACCGGAGCTGGACACTCCTGCTGTTTACCATCCTTTACAGAATACTTCCACATTATCAGATCCAGAACGACGGGAGTCTAAAAACAGAACATCACAAAATCCTGTGCGGTCAAAATAACCACCTGTTGCAGAAATGGGTAGAAATTATCATATTTCCTCTGTTCTTTATATATTAAATATTAAAACTAGTTTTAATAAAAATTCACACTTTCAGGAAAAGTCAGGGACCAGCAAGGCTAATTTTAAGAAAATTATTGAATATGCAAATTTTAAAATGGTCAAAATGACCTTCTTGGCCTTTCTAGTGTTAAATGTGTCTAATTTATACAAGATTTAGCACAGAGTATGTTGAGTACTGTCTGATATTTGGGTACAAAAACTTGCTTAATTACCTGATTTGACAAACAATAGGTCAGTAAGTGTGGTGATTATGTGTGGTAGAATGAGGGGGGACTGTAGGAGAAACTGAAAATCCTGGTATTTCTAGTGTTAATTTAATATACAGCTACTTTAATTTCAGTCAACTGTTTTGCACTTGTGCTGCTGATCCTTAATAAAAATGTATTTAACACTTAAGGCTGTAAATTAGAACTGTCTCTTTGGTTACTTGACAAAAAATTATATTGAGATTTATACATCGGATGTTGTGATTCAGGTAAAAAAAAAAATATAGAGAGAGATTAAATTTGGTTCATATCGCCCAGCCCTAACTGTCACAAACACAGGCTGTGAAAAGCCAATCCAATAGAGAGTAGTCCTATTTTGTTTAAAATATGCTACTCTTTTAAACCAGGCTTTGAGTTCTTGCTTAGATTGCTGAGGTAATATGTGTTATCTAATTCAGTATTTTCAAACTCTTTTTGATGAAAGTTCTCCACTTTTTTAAGAAAAACAAAAAAAAAACAAACCATGGACAATTTAATTTGCAGTTTGAGTCGCTGTCAAATTCTGCACTTCATTTTGCAAGTAAAGGGCATTTTTGTCGTGCATGTTGTTTTAAAAACCCCACAAGAAGAACTTCCATAAAGTACAAACCAATGCCCCTCACTGTGTAACAGCATTGCTCTACCCGCATACAGGCTTTTTATAATCTAATATGTTTACAACTCTGGAGGGAAGTTATCACGCTCCCCATGATTTGGAACAACTGATCTAACATGTTGCTTAGAAAAAAAAAAGTATTTTGTATTATAATGACGTTGTGGCTTTTGTATTTAGTTTTTAATTTCTCAATGTGAATGTTTCACTGTATTTTAGGTCCTAAATCCCAGAAAAAGTTCAAGAGACTGATGATGCACAGAATCAAATGGGAGGAGCACAACAGTAAAAGAGATGGTAAGACAGGGTTCTGACACTTTGCATTGCAGCCACTGGTGCACTAAACCTTTTAATTTGGGTGCAGCAGCAAAAAACATGTAGTTGCACCCAAATACGTACAGCATTGCTCAGAGCAGATCATTTTAGGATTGTCTTTTGATTATTACACATTCAGTAAGGTTTACAAAAATGTTCCTATTTTTAACGTGTGAAAAAGTAGAAAAAATAAACGTGGAAAAATAAACTGAACATGCTAGTTTTAGTGAACTGAGTTAAACTAAACATTTCAAACTTTGAAATGGCTCATGAGCTTGTGCTGCTTCATGTGGTCAAAACGTGTTCAACTCTCATCCAGCTTATCTGGTTCATTTTGTTTAGGTACTGCAGAAAAACTCTTAAATTAGTGAGGATAATGGATAACAACCACATATGAGCAAATTCCACCATATTCCATGTTTTACAATTGATTCCAGTTTCCACAATTCTTGTCTGTCATGCTTCATTGTACCGGATGTGTTATGTGCGTTGGTCTTTATGTCAAACTAACACACAATATAATGTTGAACTGTGGATCGGAGCCAATCAGATATGAAGATCCACCCCTTATCTCAGCTTTTATTTTGTCATTCTTCTCTGCGCTCAGGTAAGGAGGGAATAAATACAGAATACACAGACAGATATTCAGGGTCCTACACTTAGACCTGACAGGTGTTGAGACACACTGGTGCAGACACAAAAATGTTAGTTGCACTCAACAAGTTTTTGGTTGTATGTCACCTGTGAGAGTGGTTTTACTTGTGCGACTACTAGATTGTGTGTGTACATTTGATAAAAGTATTATTAAACTCTGGCTTTCCCATTTTGTATTAAATAGATCCAGATGGTGATGACGATACAAAGAGGAACAACAAGTGTTGGTTGATTTGGGATGTGAGTACACATTTTGCTCTATGCTGCTTCCTCATTTTGGATTATTTTGCTTGGTTTGTATTTAAATCACATTTCTCTTGACTCCTCAGGGAACTGCGAAGGAGCGTAGTTTTGGGGAGATTAAGTTCAAGCAGTGCCCCACAGAGAGCATGGCTCGAGAACACTTCAAAAAACATGGGACAGAACACTACTGGGACCTTGCTCTTAGCCAGAGTGTGTTGGACGGCACAGATGACTGAAGCCTTCCTGTGGAACACCTTTTCAGTTTGACTTCTACCTTCAAGCCTGCAGATCCACTGCCTCACAACCAGCCGCCCCTTATTACTGACTGCTGGGAAAGGGGTGGGGGTCTCTGGCTTAATTAAGACACTTGACAATAGAAATGGAGGAACAGCCTGTGTGGCTGGTTCAATGAGAAGTGTGTGTATAGGGCAGCATGTGCTTTTATGTCTGCATCAGTGTTAATTTCTTTGGTGATAGGCTATTCTGTCTTAATTTTTTGTAGACAGATTGAACTGTGTGACATATATCACTCACCCAAAGCAGATGTCAAGATAATAAAATGTTAGATTATCCTATGACTGACGTTTTGTTATTAAAATCCCTATCTTCACACATAGTCCTGCTCAAGTTAAACAGTGAATAAACTGCACAGCCACTGTGCTACACATTTAGAGAAAATCTAGATGGATACCTGATAATGTGGACTCTAGATGCATTTAAGTCCAAGTCCCCAAATGCGTTCAGAAGAAAACACAGTTTTGGACTCGGTTGTAGCTATCTTTCACTGTAACGGTACAGTCACCGCCTTAAATAAACTAAATCTAACCAATTTGCTGTCTGTTGCTTTTCCTTTCTTTGTAAGACTTTTAGTTAATTCACGAGATACGTTTGTCAAAGGTTCGCTTTCGTGCAGTTTTGTCAACGACTTACAGTTAAGTCCTCATAAGAAAGTAAAACACGGGGGCGTGTCCCCCACCCCCGAGTCTTCATCGTTACGCCAGCTCCTTCATCCCCATCATCTGCAAACAGAGCTGGAAAGATGGCGGCCGGTTCAGGGGCTGCAAGTGGACAGGGAGCTCGAAGCTCTACCGCTGGTCTGGAAGCGTCGTTGGACCGGCGGCTTCAAGGAGTATCCAACACTATGGAGTCAATACAAGGACTCTCATCTTGGTGCATTGAAAACAAGAAACACCACGGCCTTGTCGTTCGCCATTGGATGAAGTGGCTCAAGAAATGTGAGTAGCTTGCCATCGAGGCTAAGCCGCTAGCTAGCATACTAAATGCTAATGCTAAACAGCTAATTCAAATGCAGTTCTCCCATTACTGCGATCAGCATGCAGAGTTCAGCTGTAGCTTTTTTCCACAACTTTGCGGGGAGCACAAAGCTGGAAATTGCACCGCTTAAATATTATTGAAAGTTTTAAATTCCTTAACATATGTTAAAGCAAACGCAGGACGTTGTTGCGACTTCTTAAAATTAGCCGCTAACGCTAGCTAGGCTAACGTTTCGCTGATAGCACTGTTTACAGTTAGGCCTGTTGGGGTGCATGGTCTGGATTAGCCCATCCATCCATGCGCTGCACTACTTATTTCCAGAACTTACAAAGAAACGGGATCTGCGTTGACTTAGAATTTGGTTGCTGGAAATTATTTCTTGTTGTTTGAGATGTCTTAAAGCCGAGTTCCCTTCAAGAATTAACCGTTTAATGCGTACGCTTAATTTTGTGATGCACTAGTTAATAATTTTATGGACACACCTGACTTGACATTCCACGTTAACAAAATAATGCAAGTCCGTGCATTTATTTATTTAGCCAGCCTTTCAAAGTGTTTCAGGAGTAAGACGGCGTGTGAAAATATAACCGTTGTAAATAATATATGCCCTTTACAGTAAAACCCTGTAGCTTTCTGAATTGAACTATATCCTCTGAGCACTACAGTCTGCATTTATAAACTCACAAATGTGATTTTTAATAAGCATCTGTTGCTGAACCAGTCAGGTTTCCATGGTCATTCATTAAACGTCCTTGTTAATTTATTTCCATTAGTTGATATTTCCATACCACATCACCTGAGTCTGTCAGATGTTAGACGTGTGTTTTATTTAGGGGATCTGACATGCCTGACCCCCTCCTCAGATAAATAAAAAATGTGCAGGGAATTGACCTGCTTCTCTTAATATCAGTCATTTGCAACCACATTTAGGATGTTTTGATCTACTGGTTTGACCCTAACTATGATATGATAAAAGTTATGCTGTCTTGATAAAACCAATATTATTATTATAAGTTATTTAATTTCAGTCTGTTATTTTATTGATGTTATGACTGAAAGCTTAAACTGAAATTTTTAAAATCCCTTTCACTAGGTTTTCTTTAAACTATCTATTGATGTCTTGATTGATATTGATGTATGTCTTGTTTTGGTTTCTGACTCACCACATGCTTGCATTTAAATTTTGAGTTAAGTAAAGGGACTAAACGATACAATTCCTAGTGGTATTTTGCTCCACAAGTAGTCATTTCAGAGGGTTTTTGGAGATGGCCATCAGGTGACATTTCCACCACGAGAACACATAATTTCTGTTCCTTCACATTGTTCATATGACTAGACATCCTATGCTGAGGCAGGCCCACAGCAGGCTGGTCAGACCTGGGTGTATCTTATGGGCTGCCGGTCATTTCCCCTTCCATAGCCAGTTAGCAAAGTCTTAAGTTGCCCTTCCAAGAGCTTTTCCTTTGGTGCCTTCTTCAGTGAGGAGCTTTATGGTTGAAGCCTTTATATTCCACTTCTGTTATCTGTTTCAGCCGCTAAATTGAAGTAATGGAGGTTTTTATGATTATAAGCTGCAAGTAAAATTCAGTCATAAAGTCGACAGAAAAATTAAGTAAAGCTCAAATAGATGTAAGATTTAATTTGTCTATCCATTTTTATCATTTAAACATTGTATTAACAATTCTAAATTATATGAACTGTTTTCTTCAGGTTGCGAGAAACTGATATTAACACCGTTCAAATATTGTTTACATTGATTGATGTCGATTTAGTTTGTGCCTTTTAACAGTCTAACATAGTTTATTACCTGTGTTCAAAAGATCTGTATGTCTTCTGAACACAGGTTTAATTTATTTCAGTTATAGCTCCTGGGGATCCTTCGTGAATTATTATTTTTATCGACACATTGGATCTCTCCTCGGTTACCTGTGAGGCTTTAGGTCCAGTAAATGCAGGTTTTTAAAGGTTATTTTGGCAACATTTCTCTTTTAGCTTGAGTACAACACACTGAATGTTTACATCTGCCTGGGTGTCACATTTCTGCCACTGCCAACCAAAACTTAAAAGATTGGCTCAGGAGTATATACTGATTGTACCTCTTCTAGTTTAGGACAGAAAACAAGTGTTCGAGGATGATGGCAGGATTTTATTTATTTATTTATTTGTTTGTTTATTTATTTATTTATTTGGTCTTCTTGGAAAAGGACTTTAGACAAGTTTAATCTTTATTGTTTTAACAAAACAATTTTTTTTGGGTTTTAATCAGCATCCATCTAAGAATCTGACTTGGCAATGTGATGTTTTAGTATTGGGATTCACTTGTGATGTTTTACTTTTGAAATAATGGAAACTGGGTTCACATTTTTGTAGGAAGCAAGAAATAAAATCATTGGAATTTATGAGTTGCATCATACAGGGTGCTTTTCTGTCATAAGTGGGTGATGCTCACTTTACAACTGATTGTGACTTGATCACTGATCTTTGTGAATGCAAAGATGAATGTCATGGCTGTTGGAAGTTCTTGATGCTGGAGACAAGCTCTCACTGCTGGAAAAATGAGGGAGAGGGTTCAGGGGATTGTCTGTCTAGAGTATACACGAGAGAGGATGTGATGCAGAAATTGCATGTTGGGAATCATGATTTTATTCCAAGTTGAGAATAGTTGAGGCTACTTATGTTTATCAGTTGTCTCTGCACATTTCATTGGTATAAATTCTCAGTTATTCAGGTCTTGTTTATCATAAAAGCTTGAATAAAGGAAATTGGACTTCATTTCTTGGTTTTTAAAGACGTTTCACCTCTAACCAGTTGGTTAAGCAGAAACTTCCCACAAACTGATCAGAACTCAAAAATCTCTGCATATCAAAGATGAAACATCAAGAACCAAAAAATAGAAGATTATTTGCTTCTATTTAAGCTCCTTTGATTCTGCACATATCCACAGTAGTAAGAAACGAGTGGAGGGCAGCCTATAGATCAGCAAAACACAGGATGAAACAGTGGTTCTCACCAGCACACACACTTTCACTCACACACAGGCATTAAATACTCGGTTGAAAATGTCCATAAGAAATTTTCGAGCAAAGGCTTTGGACATTTGTGTTTAGGGCTGCAACGATTAGTCGACGTTGAAAAGTCGACAGTGAATTTAACCGTCAACTATTGTCGGTAAAAAAAAAAAAAAAAAGAGTGAGACTGTCTTTTTCCCTGTCTCTGCTGAGAGTTGCAAATGCCCAATAAAGTCTGCCAGGGGAAAAATATGGCGGCCAACCAGGGAACAAAACGGCAGCAGAAGACGGCAAAAGTCTGGGACTACTTCTCATTACACTTACAAAATAAATTAAATACATGTGAGATTTGTAAAGCGGACCTTGCTTACGTAGTGAAATATGTGCCATTTAATAATTGAGATACATAATCCGATTAGTCGACTAGTTGTTTTAACAGTTGGTGACAAATCAACTATCAGAATAGACATTAGTTGCAGCCCTATTTGTGTTGACACATACCACCACTCTAGAAATTCTCAAACATTTCCAGTCCAGTAATGAGTAAAAAGGAAAAGACTTGAGTTTATAATTGGGACAAAAAGTACACACACACACACACACATATATATATATATATATATATATATATATATATATATATATATATATATATATATATATATATATATATATATATAGGGGGAGGGGTCTGCGTAGCACCCACTCCGCATGGAGAAGAGTAACCTACGTTCATTCACGTCAGTCTCCAAAAGTCTCCAATAATACCAGAAAAAGTCGCTAGATTTGTTGTTAGTCGCTTAAAAAAAAGCCACTCGAGGGGTCTGAAAACTTGCTAAATATAGAGACAAAGTCGCTAAGTTGGCAACACTGAGGAATATTAAATTCCCCCAAGCCCCGCCTCTTTCCACACATAAGCCAATCACAGTGGTTGTTTGTCCCTGCTCACGCACATTGGCTGTTATCTTCTTTGTTGGTGTTCGTCTCCTTTTCTTGTATTGAAGTTGGTTTAAATCGGCAAACCAGCAGCTAATTTGCTCATTACTGTGATCTACTGGGCAGAAGAGGGGAGCAGACGTTTGTTGGCAACAAAATGAATTAATTTATAACTACTACAAGAAAAAGACCGTTAAATGTATTGGTCGCCATTGCGCGAGTAGATGAAACATTCACTCGCACTGTCTCACATTTTAGTTGCAAAATGCGACCATTTGGTCGCAGTCTGGAATCCTGAGTGGCAGTGGAGTTGTGCAAATGTGATGTATACATTTTTGTATTTTCTCAGTGCCTCAATCAGCTGTTAGTTAAGTGTAATAAGACCAGCTCTCCCTCACAGTTTAAAACATCCTAGAGGAAACCTTGGTGTTACGTTAACGTACCGGACATATATTTAGCCTTTTGTTTCGTGGGCTATTGTGTAGTTAAATACCATGTCTTTTCGGAAAATAGGGTACCTCTTTCTGTCACCTCTTCGCCAGGTCGTCATTGTAAAATGAGAATAGATTCTCAATTGACTCTCCTGGTTATAAATAAAGGTTACTACTACTACTATACCAAACTGAAAATGGCAAATGGTCTCTGTTGGTTTATAAAGTGCCTTTTAATGTTAGTAGTTTTGCCGAGAGAACTGTTGACTACTATTCACTTAAACACTAATACATTGGTGTAACAGAGCTGCTATGCAAGTTGCTGCCTGGCAACAGAAGAGACTTTGGGTTTGCTTTTGTTTTCTTACTACATCTTGAAATTATTATTATGATTTGCACATCCGTATCCTGAGATTTACATCTGTTTATTAAACATAAATGTAAGTTATGTTGATAAAACTCCAAAACAAACCAATTAAGGAACTCTTCTATACAGTATTCTCTATATTACCGCTAAGATATAGATATTAATACCCCCCACCCACCCACTCACCTCTTGAAAACCTAGCAAATCTTTGGTTGCTTTTTATAGATCAAAATCCTGAACTCTAGTGGGAGGTTTGTTTTTGTTATATGGTCATAGTCTTTCAGTCAGTTAAAAAAAAAAATTCTTTATCTTGCATCACTGCTCCCAGAACAATGCATAATAAAAGCTAATGCAGATGAAGCACGCTAAACTGCTGTGCTCTGCTTGAACCTTTGTATCCCGGTGTAGAGCTGTGCCAGTACAAGGTTGTTGCAATGTGTAGATCATCATTTATTTCTGGCTGCTGGCATTATTCAATTTGGTTAAAATGGTCTGTCCAAAACAGCTAAAAGTTAAAAAAATTTATTTAGTCTGTGCTTGTCCCCAGGTCAATGCAAAGACATTACTTTGCAGTGTGTTTAAAAAGGCAATTTCATCTTATACTTTATGTCAGAATTGTGCTCATATTTGACTGAAGCAATGTGATGAAAAAGCTCTTCAGGTATTTATGGTGGCATTTTTGCCACCATAAACAACAAAAACAGTGACTTGTTTTTCTCTTGAATGGCTTTGCTCACCGCTATTAACTTGCAATTATTTTCTAGTGAGTTGTTTACACCGTAGGTCTTAGCTGTGTTTCTAGAATCGGTGCACGTTTAATATTCTAAATATAAAAAGAAAAAAATGTTCCAGTCCAACAAAGCAGGGCATTAAAATGTTGGATGTGCCTTTTTTTTTTATTAGGAGGCAATATGTGTAATAAGAACAAATTTTATAAAAGAAAAAAAAAATCAATGTGCTGTGTGATGCATTATTGTTATTGTGGCTAAATAAGTTTAGGTGAACTTTACCCCAGAGAAACTCACTATTTTCAAAAAGGAAAAAAAAAAAGAAAAATAAATGAAGTCGATAACATTCACTTTGCACACGTGGCGAAGATGGGTGAAGATTTAAGACACATTTTCACAGCTGAATTACTTCATAGTGGTACCTTGGTCAGTTATGCAGAGAGCATTAAAGTTATGCTGCTAAAATCTTTAGTTTACATCATGTAGGCTAATCTGGGAAAACACCAGAAGTAGGGCTGTGCATCTTTGCTGGTCTCAGGATTCAGTTACAATTATCTTGTAGGGCTCCAGACTAACTTTTTTTACTAGGAGCATAGTGGCCCCTAACTTAAATTTTTAGGAGCACAAGCAGAAAATTTAGGGGCGCACACTATTCACATTTCCTCTCATTTTCACTGTATTGGTGATAAATACTTGAACTATAAATTCAGAAAATACAATGTTTACTATTTACATTTTTTTGTGTAGCAGTTGAAAACCACATGAAAAAAACATCTTACTGGCTGCATTAATACGAACCAAGTAGACAAGGCAAAAATTGATTTAAAAAAAAAAGACAACCTAAAAATATTTAGAACAGCAAAAATAAATAAAAAACGAATTCTGTTAATATTTTCCTTATTTTTTAGTTCAGTTTTTTTTAAGTGTATTTTGTCTTTTTTTTAATTAGGAGTCTGGAACATGTCACACCACTTTTTAAATATTTTTGTCCACACCTTTCATTAATAGATATTACTCTGGCGGTAAACCAACGCAGGATCCTCCAGCAGCAGCTTTGTACATTTAATTTTCAGCCTGGACATGAAACAGAGGAGAACGTCGTCTGCTCTGAATGCAGCTGTGTGCTGCTGCGAGAAGACCAAGCCTCGTATGAGTGCTTTTAGACGGGGGAGGGGTCTGCGTAGCACCCACTCCTCATTGGGAAGAGTAAACTACTTTCATTCACGTCAGTCTCTAAAAATGTCTCCAACAATACCAGAAAAAGTCGCTAGATTTGTCTCTAGTTGCTTTCTTTTAAAAAGTCGCTAGAAGGGTCTTACAAAGTCGCTAAGTTGGCAACACTGAGGAATGATAAATTCCCCCAAGACCCGTCTCTTTCCACACATAAGCCAGTCAGACACAGTTTTCGTTCGTCCCCGCTCACACGCACATTGGCTGTTGTCTTCTTCGTTGATGTAAGTCTCGTTTTCTCGTATTGAATTTAGAGTCGGCAAACCAGCAGCTAATTTGCACACTACTGTGAACTGCTGGGCTGAAGAGGGGAGCAAAAGTTTGTTAGCGACAAAATAAATTAAATTATAACTACTACAAGAAGAAGACCGGTAAATGTATTGGTCGCCATTGCGCGAGTACATTAAAAAATTCACTCGCACTGTCTCACATTTTAGTCGCAAAATGCGACCATTTGGTCGCAGTCTGGAGCCCTGTCTTGTCTACGATTAGATTTTAACGATGCACCACTAGGGTGTCGTCACATCACTAGGGTGTTTGATTCACAACAGCCTATTTCGATTCAATTTTGATTTAATTCAATATCAATTGATTTACAGCCAATTGTGTAACACCACCTATTTTTCTTGAATGTTAAATATTAACTGATTTTGATTGTCAAGTAAATTTTCTCAGTTATTTGAGCTTAATCGGGTTACTGTAATAGTCTGATCTGACACATCTACATGCATTTCTGAAATACCATAACCATACAGTGTTTCCCCAGATTTAGAGCCAGAAAAGCTGTGATACTCGAGACAGAAAAAAATCAGTTTTTAAATGTCCTGATGAAACCATTTTTGGAGTTACTCTAAATATTCTTGAAGTTCAGAAATTGTTAATAATGATAGCTTGTTGAGTTAATAAAACGACGTAAATTCAGCTTGTTCAGCTGTGCGCTTTTCCGTGACGACCGTGATGACGACTATGATGCTATTGATGTAACACCGGACCAGGAGAAATACTCCTTCTGCTCCTCACTGGAGCAAGACTGCTTCCATCTTCACCTTCACCGTCATCAATTTAGAAAACGCTCATGTTTTTGTCTGATTTTCAGCTGGTTGACTTGTTTTCCGACGCATGCATTCTGTCATCTGATGGAAACCTGTGTGCGCGCACATGTCTGTGTGTGTGTGCTCACTGCTGTGGACACAGAGAGCAGCCATAACATGCTGTCATGTAAATCTGATAAATAGCATCAGACTGTTTACTTTTTGATAAAAGGACTAAGTGTAAACCTGTTTGAGAAGAAATGTGACTTTAAATGACCATCTCAGATGTATTTTAAAGTACCGGCGTGGTGACATCACTTCCTGTTGTTGAACATGGCAGTGCCCACAGTCTTAGCGTTAGCTGTTAATGTGAGTGGGAATACACTGCAAAATACTTTCCGGGTTAATTTAATCCACAGTGGTGAATGAAAACATCTAAATTTGACATTATCTCGGCAAGAGAAGCAGGTTTTGGATGGAGGCAACACAGGAAACTATTGGTGTGTATATATATGCTAAGACCTCGCCGAGCCTCTGTAAGTCACACAAGAGAAGGTCATATTACCTGAAAAGGGGACGTATAAAAAAAAATCGATGTCCCAAGTTTTATGAGTCGATATGGATTTATTTCATTTTAATCGATTCAAAACAATTAATCAACATTTTCTTTAAACCAGCCCTGTGTATCACGGTGCATCACTATGTCCTCAATTTTCTTTTTTACTGCACATTGCTGCTTTCTTTATCAGTGAATACAAGCAGTCAGATAATAACGATCACTCTGTTTATTTATTATTTCAGAAGTCAATCTGAATGTCCTGATATGGAAAAGCATCTTAAACGTGTAAATGATATTATATAACCTAATTATTGAGCTCTATTTTTCAATTGCCAGAAAGTCAAGAAACATCATTATAATATGAAATTGTTATCAAAATTTCTTGCTGTAAAGCAGTGTGTTTTATCCTTTCAGTCTTTCCATAGTCATTTCAGACAGAATATGGAAGTTAAGATGTTTTTCATGGCTTTTTAAACAGCAGTGGAAAACTCTAATTGTGGTTTAAAAAAAAAAAAAGTGAACGCACAGATGATGGACGTTTACTTCATGCAGATTGTTGCTGTCTGTGGGACACTGTGGGGCCAGTGGTTGGGGTTAATTAGTTCTTTTGATTGACAGGTATCCAATATACGTGGCAAGAAGGGAGAGTGCAGCACAACCACCTTTATTAGCTGACTAACATAGCGCCTTAGTTTTAGCCCGCCTACCTCTGTTAGCTGGTTAGCTACCGTTAGCTCCAGGTTGACTCAGCTGTGATCATGGTGTTGTGATAATAATTGTGAGCTGTGACACAGTCTCCGATAAGGCATCCTGTAGGTTGTTGTCATAAATCAACTGCAGCAGAGACCAAATCTGCAGATTCATTTGCGATTTCACATTTACTTCAGAGTTTTAGGCATGTGATAATTCTCCCAAGCACGTACCTGTTTACTTCAGTTTGTTGATTGTGTAGTTCAGTGATACGTTTCTGGGTAGATTTATTTGTGCTGCTATGTTAGCCCTGCCAAGCAAACCCAGTTTTAAGAGCATTCTCGACATGCGAGCCACCGCTGTCATGTTTAGCCAGATGTTCCAAAAGATGTTTGAAATCTTTGAGTCCTGGTGTAGTCCATGTAGTGTCCTCCAGAGAGCAGGTAAGGGAAAGTAGAACAGCAATTTTCTGGCCACACTTGCAGTTAGCCATGTTTTCCTCATGAATCATTCTGGGTTGAAGCGAGTTTTGTTTTTCCCAGCTTTAATGATGTTAAAATTCATTGGCTGGTAAGGTCCAAAACATTTAACCTCCAATTTAGCAAAGTGCTAAATTTAGCTTTTATCAAAATATATACTTCATTTTTAGTCGCTAGCAAGGATAACCAACGCTAGCTTGCTGTGTACTTCCATATGCCAAAACTGTAAACATTTATCACGTCCTGACTCATGTCATTTTGACGTTTTATATTACACATTTCACGTTTCTACAATAAAACTATCACATTATGACGTGATATGTTTCACTTTTTTACAATAAAACTATTGCGTTATAACTTGACGATGTCCCTTTTTTTTTAATTTGTGACAGCTCCACACTTCCGTAGTTATGCTAGTCAATGCTAAAGGACTACAAGACATGGAGCTGCGGGTTTGCTAAGAGTTAATGTTAAATTTTGGAAATATTGTGAAATGCAACATTATGATGTGAGCAGGAAAAAAAAAAATCATTCAGTCAGTAACACAAACAGACCATGTATATCAGTGTCCCGCAGCCTAAACAGGTTAAAACAAAACTATGCCAAATATCTGACAAAATGGGAAACTAACAGCCTTTGCAAAAGTTTGAAGCAATTTCTTTACCAACTTTTGATAACTTATTATAATAAGATTAGTGTTTTATATTCCAGTGTGGAGTATCAGTTATTAAAAGCAATGTCTAACTAATATGAAAAATTCAAAATGAAAGAATTACTGAGGTCTCAAGATAAGATTCCAATAACCGTAGACCGTTGTCTAATGTCCATCCAGATAGCAATGCTGTTGTCCATGTTGGCAGATACAAGGTACTCAGGTCTTACCACTTGAGTAATGGCGGTACTGCAAGATGGCGCAACACACAAACAGGTCACTGGATTAGTCTATAAGATAGTGGGTTATCAGCTTATCTGTAATGGTGACTGTTTTTGCATAGATGTCAGTATAATGTGTGTTTGGATGTTTCAACAACATCAGTGAGAGATAAAGTCATACTGACAGTGACTTTTAGGGCTCTATGAATGAAGTCTAGAACATGTCAAGCTGCATTTCATGTGTAAAATGTATTTCATGTGTTTTAATTAAAGCATTTTAAACTATATGTTTAAAGTGCACATAAATAAATGTTGCACTGAAAATTACTGTTGGACTGCCAACTAATCAGAAGCAGTCTTCTACAGTAGTACTCTGTCATTTTGTGGAAACTTAACTAATAGTCGGGCTGAAATTCAGATACTTTTCTTTTTGTGCTTGTGTCGTATTGTGCTTGTAATGACATTTTAAAGGTTTCTCAAGTGACTTTTTGCAAAGTCAGCTTCAGTGTGCGAATAGTGCAATTCACAGAAAATGTTTTTTTCTGTGAATGGTAGGGGTGTGCATCTTCACTGATCTCACTATTTGATTAGATTTTCTTGTAAATGATTTGATTCAGCGATGACTCACTGTGTGTTGCATCCTCAGGTTTCTTTGTTCCCGCACATTGTAACTTTCTTTATCAACGAATTCAAGCGGTGGGATAATTATGACTTCCCTCTTTATTTACAAATATTTGAGAAGTCAGTCTGAATGTCTTGATATTGACAAACATCACAATTATGTTATTTTCAACTTAATGAACTTTAATTTTCCATTGCTGGAAAATAAAGATACATTATTATAATGTGACATAAAAAATGTTGTGCTTTTGAACAGTGTGTTTTGTCTCTTCGGTTTTCTGTCAGTTCAGACAAGTTATGATGTTTTTCATGTTCTCCTTTTTAGCCAGAAAACATTTACCTGTATGTATTCTAGTCAATTTTTAATTGAACCCAGAAAATATTGTTGAGGTAAACATTTGCTTATGGACAATGTTGTTTTAATTACTTTAGTCCGTTAGCGCATGCTAAAAACTAGCTTCTCAGTGGTATTTTCCTTTGACGTTAGCCTTAAGGTAACTTATCGGTTTTTGTACATTTTCATGTGTGGTCTTACACGATTTCCCTGAGACAATGAATGTATTTTCAGTGAGATGCTTATGTTTTTTTTGTGCATGTTTGCTTAGTTTTACAATTTTCCTAAGTTTCAGGACGATTCAGCCTCGGCTCTTCCGAGCTGTTGTAGCAGCTAGATCACTTCACACATGCAAGCGGTGGCAGAATATATACATTAAATTATTATAATCGATTATATGTTCTGTTAATGCAGAATCACCCATGTCCACTTCACAATGCATCTTAGAAAACGATGAATTAAATCAACACCCATAGTGAATGATCTCTTCATGGTTGTGACAGGAGTTTAATATTTATAGTTCTTTGAAAAACAATTGGAACATGCTCCACTGGCCCTCTGATCCAGCAACAGAGGCCGTCACAGTTGAGTTAGCATGCATGTGTAGGGGCGAAGCTAGCGCATTAAGATGCACCGCTCTTAACAACTGTTTCCACAACGCTGACTTGCTGTGTATAAGCTTTCACTAAGGTGACTCTCTTTCCTCTGTGTGCATCTAAAAGGGAACGGTTGTGTGGTAGCAGGTTGTCTTATTTGTGCTGATGTGGCTTAACAGCTGTGTGATTTGGGCTTTTGAGTCTTTGAAATGAATGAAAGTGAGTTAATGAAGAGCTGATTATATCAGTTGAACAGTGATCCAAACAATTTTAACAAGTGTTCACTTTTGCTGTTTCAGTTAATAAAACACCAGTTAAAAAAACAACCTAAATATTACAAAATTGCCTTTTCTTCAGTTTTATTTTATTTTTTTGTTTTATTATTCCTTTATTTGCGAGACTGGTTAAAATCTATTATTACTCTGTGCAAGAACAGTTTATTTAAAATATACAATACTTCTTGCTGCCTGGCACAGACATCTTGTTTGTGTATTTTACATGCCACCTCAGAGAGATGGAGAGGTGTAGCGGATGCAAAGGCAAAAAGGTTGTGGCTAAGTGAGGACGGGTGTACGTTGTTCTCTGTTGCTAAAGCAGCAGATGAGGTATGAAAGTGGCTGATTCCTCTAAAAGCCCATTTTTTTGTGATAAAGTCAATAACATTAAACGATTAGCCAAACCAAGAATAGTTAAATATATTTGCTTTCTTACACACACACACAAAACAGCTCAACAATTATTTCCAAGTAGAGCGTTGCTGTTTTAAAATAAATGTTCTGCTAAAATCAGAGAAAAGGAAGATAACGACAGAATGATCAATACACTGATCAGCTTGAAGAGAATAAATAAAATTTAGCCAAATGAAATTAAACCCTGGAAGATTTAAAGAGATGGTGCTAATGTGGAGCCTTTGGTTCTAAGAATTGTTTGATAAACAGGAAAGTTTCACTGTTGAAAAGTCAGTCTGTGGTTCCTGTTGGGACTAACCTCAAACTCTATTATCCCTAGAATCTCTTACTTATGCTCCTTTTTTTTCTAGCTGACAACAACCATCGCTTGAACCTTTTCTATCTTGCCAATGATGTGATACAAAACTGCAAAAGAAAGAATGCCGTTGTGTTTCGTTCAGCCTTCTCGGAGGTCCTTCCTAATGCTGCTCAGCTCATCAAGTGAGTACAAATAATTTTCAGCTGTACAATGTGATCCAGTGTTGCACTTGTTTTTTTTCCTCTTATGAAAACTTCTCTGCCAGCACTGATGTGTCCATACTGTGCTGTCATTTTGCTTTTTTAGGGATGGGAAAGTTCGAAAGTCTGTGGAAAGGATCTTTACAATTTGGGAGGAGAGGAGTATCTATCCTGAGGAGGTCATTGCCCAGTTCAAAGCCAACTTGAACAAAAAGGAAAAGGAGCGGGAGAAACAAAAGGAAAAGGAAAAGGAAAAGGAGAAACTAAAGGAAACTCCCCCTGCAAATGGTCAGTTTGTTAGCTTTTGAGTTTATTTTTATCAAATCCAAAAGTACCATCCTTAAGGTTCAGGTACAGCTACACATGGGTGCTTTAAAGATTTCCCTTCAGTTTCCTCCATGATGTCTGCACTAAAAACCCTAATTTTGTGGTCTTTGATGTATCATAAAACACCACACACATAAGGTCCAATTGTAAGAGAAGACATTGGGAGTGTGTATTAAGAAGGAAAGAGGTCTTTATCAAAGATCAGGTTAATGCATTATCAATATTTGTCATTTATTCGGTGTGAAAAATGATCTAGTATTGTATATAGTATTGTCTGTGAGTGGTGGAAGTAAAAGGACCCGTAGAGATGGCAGGGCTGCAAGGAGAAAACCTTTTCAGACCAAAAAAGAAACACTGTTAGATGTTTGCTAAAGACCCTGTGGACAAGTCAGGTGGCTGTTGAAAGCAGTTTTGTGGAAAGATTAATAAAAACTTTAAGAGCTTTTTTTTTTTTTTATTATTCAAGCAGTATTTTGTTCAGAGAAAGAGAAACTACCGTATGCTGGATTCCAGCATGAGAAGCTTGTCCTTCTGTAAAAGTTGTGTATGATTTGGTACAACTGTACTTCATTTGTTTTCGATGGAACAATGAATTCATAGTTATGGCATCAAATTTTGAAGGACAATGTGAGGATATCTGGTGGACTGAGTATCATCAGAAGACGATAGGTTTAAGAAGGTTCATGTGAGGAAAACCCATCATCCCAGAGTTGTAGCAGTTCTGCACAAATGGATTCTGTAAAATTCCTCCAGGTTGATGTACAAGACTGCTCATCACTTACCAGGCATTTTCGTCTGCAATTATTACTATATAAAGAGATTGGCTTCAGATGTGCACTATGCTTATTCAGTCATATGTCTAAAAAAATTATAACCAAGTAAAATTTTGTCTTTTTCATTTTAATTTTTCCGCCTTTAGAGCTTCTGCAAAAGTCTATTTAAGTCACATATATGAAGAAACATGGACAACAGGATAAACGTCACGAATTTGATCACACCTCTGTACATTAAAAATGTATTTCTTGATGCATTAAATATTGGTTTTGATTTTTTTGTTGTTGTTGTTCTCTAGCCACCACCAGTACCAAAGCTGACCTGAAGTCCAAGATCGTTGCAGAGTTCACAGTAAGTTTTTTTTTTTTTATCTGAGCTCCCTTTAAGTAGTACTTGTCTGTAACACAGCCAAGGATTATGTTACATATTCTTTTTCATTTGCCTTTTATTCTCTTTTCTAGCCCCAGTCCCTCATTGAACAGTTGTCAAAATATAAGCGAGCTGTTGCCGAAGAAGAGTTCAGGGAGAAGCAGCTTGCAGCTCTCAGAGTGGACGTCTGCAGTACTGAGGCCCTCAAAAGACTTAAAGGTCAGAACACATGCAGGTTGATTCTGCATCATCACACATCTGTTTTCCTCTGAAGCTTCAAATTGTAATATTTGATTTAACTACCCATCAAAACACAAATTCTCACACATAATTTGTGAAGTTGTAAAAGTCATTTGAAAGTGTTGAATTGTTTTGCACACCCATTAAATTTACAGGAGTAAAAAGATGAACTATGTAGCCATTTATCTTTTTTCTGCAGATGTCTGTGTGATGTTTCGATTGTTCTTCAGCAGAAAGTTGTTTCAGTAAAAACAGCTTCTGTAAATAACCCTGAATAAGCAGAATATTATTCTTGAAATGAGACGTTGCTTCTGTTTTTATTTTTTGTAATGTCTTGAGCTCAGCAACTTAACCTAAAGCTGTTGGTTTAATATGTGTCTCATGATTTAAATAGAAAAAACCTCAAAGCTTACATTGACATAGTCTTATAATATTAAAATCCCAAGGAATCTTTTTTTTTTTTTGTTTAACTTCTTACTTGTTTGTTTTGTCTGTCAGACAAGGCAGGAGGGAACAAGTTTGCCAAGGACTTTGAGGATGGCAGTCTGAAGTTGCAGGAGTTTGTCAGCTTCCTGGAGAAGGAGTTGAAAACGGGGCCGCCCCTGATGGACGTTCTGGGAAATGCAGACATTTTCTATGAGACGCAGTACAAAGAGGTCAAGATCGTGGCTAATGTGAGTGATGTGTTCAAGGTCACCATGGAAAAATATAAAAGCAAAGAAATATTTTTATTTTTGGTTTATATAAAATTGTTGGACAGTTGAGCTGTTTTTGGTGATGCTGTGGTGTCATTTCCATTTCCATCTACAATACTGTCTCTCCCCTCAGGCGTACAATGCCTTTGCCAACCGGGTGACCAGTCTTAAAAGAAAACTGGATTCTCTCAAGTCAACACTACCAGGACCTGAAGACTCTCCTCTCCCTTCTCCATCTGAAGATGCCCCCTCCCCCACCGGCTCTGACTCACCCTTTCTGGGATTAGACGTTGGAAGAGCTCAGGTGGATCCAGAGCTGGATGGCAAGGCAATGGATGAGGGAGAAACACAAAGTGACAACAGAGACATGGAGGACATGGACATGTCTGATGAAGAGGCAAACAATGCTGCAGTAGAAGGTTTGTTGCTGTAGATTTATAGTTGCACTGTGATACAATATCTCCTTACATAAATCTGTAAGAAGCTGCAGACTGATTTGTTGTCATTTGTAAACATATCTCATTATTGGATTTTATTTTTTAATTACAGATAACAAGAAAGACAAGCCATCTTCTGCTGTTGCCAAGATTTCAAAGTCAGAGGCACCAGCAAAGCTTCCAAACACACCTACTTCTAAGACCAGTGCTTCTGCCACAGTTGCCCCAATGACTCCCACATCTGCTAAAGCTACAACTGCTCCAACCAACCCTCTGGGAGTCAATCTGGCCAAGGTGGACCTGGGAAAGATTAGCTCTATTCTCAGTTCACTGACATCTGCCATGAAGAATACAGGTGTGTTTGGGGTTGGGAGAAGACTTGATGTCAAAATGCATTTCAGTATTTCTACAGGTGTATTAAGCCTGGTACATACGTCACGAGAGGCGAGAACGTTTTTCTTGCTGTCGAGGCCACGAGAACAAAATGACGTCATTTTGTTCCCGCTCATGTGTTGTGGCTTGTTCTTGACGCATCCTCCGAACAGAACTTTCTACTTGTGGGGCTCTGAGAAGTATTGTGTGATTGGTCGGACTTTTAAAGTGGGCGTGGTTATCGCAGAAAAGCACAAAGTAGAAAGTTGTCACTTTCAAACGGAGGGTTATGAAAAATTTCCCGTTCTATATGAGAAAGCAAGTGTTTCTACGTACATCGCGCTTTCTTGAGGTGCAGGGTAACGCACACAAAAAAGCCACTATCTTACTTTACCATAGACTGTGTATGACAACAGGTTTCACTGTGGAGTAGCTCGACCGCATTACTTTTGGGCCGGTATCAAAAAGACGCAGCGTTGCAGCAGCGCGGTTCATCACTGCTCATAGATCAGTCTGACAGTGATGAGGGGAGAAATCTCAGCTTCACAAACAGCAACAATGCGCAGTATATTTTTCCAAGTTTTTTTTTATACAACTGCCAGTTTTGTCGGTTTTCCGTGTCTGAGACCCATGTTTAATATTTTTTTATATATATTTTTTTGAAAGCCAATTTTGTTTATAGAACAGAGACTTTATTTTCTATCATACTTGTTTTTGGTTGTGTTTGCTTTTCATTCACTGTTAAAGCGATTGAGAGTCCATTCTATTTATTGTTTTTGTTTTGTTATTTAAAATTTCTTCCAGTTCCAGTGCAAAATGTTCTTTAGTGACTACTGATGACGTATGTGATTGTTGAAGGGGTGTCCCAATTCGAAGGGGTTGACTTTCAGCCCTACCCCTTCTAGCTCCATTTTTAAGGGGCAAGGGAAAGAGGTAACAAAGAGAAATGGGATTGGGCCTTTTTGGCAAATCAGTATTTCAGCCATTCACCTTATTTAAAAAACTATATATTTACCACTTTTTTGTGTTTAATGAGTTACAGATGGGATATTTTAATATTTTGGTTTAAAGTCTAACTAATAGGTCATGCCCAGATTACATTTCCTTTTGCCACAGATTTTTTAAAAACCCAGCAAAAGCCTTTATATAGTTTTTTTTCATAACATGGAGCATTACTCTGGTTTCTCTTTAGCTCCAACAAGTGTGCCCTGACCTTCTGCTGAACTTGGTGTTGCCAGATCTTGTGAAAAATCAGTGACAGTTACCTTGTGAATAAAAGGAAATAAAAACAAAGAAAGGCCAAAAGTTTCTTAGACAGACTAAACAACTTTAAAGATTAAGGCATGATCAGCAGTGTGTATTAGCAGATCCAATAGAATACCGTAGTATGGTTAGGGTGTGTACTAACGCTAGAGAAGATTGGAATACGTCACGTGGCTCAGTTAGCTTTTTGCTTACTCTAGAAATGAGCTTATTGGGATTAAAGTGATAAACTGATATTTAGATGCCAATGCCTTTTCATTTTTTTCAATAAGGTTTGACTTAATATCAGTTAATTGTGTTGATTTAACTATTAAAATGCAAAAAAGTCAACACATTTAAAGTGATAAATAATTTTAAGCAGGAATGTACAAGGCTTCGAGCTTTTGCTGCTGTTGCAGCATCTCTTAGTATCTGTTTTGTTTCTTCTTTGTTTGATACACACAGTGTAATTCTCACTGCCAGGCAATGTGTAGGCCTATGCCTGGTAAGCATGAACTTTCTGTCTTCCTAAAGTAAAAAGTGAATAAAGATGCACTAGACTGGTCATTGTAAGCATCAAGTTGGAACTTGGCCATGTTGTGGCTGAAAAGGGAACATGGTGGGGCTAGCTGAGGTAGAGGACATGGTTCATTCCTGTTGCAGTAGATATGACATGCTGCTGCTTTTTCCAGAAGGTCAGACTTTTATATTTATAACATGTCTTTCTGAGCATATCTTTCTAAGTGTGTGAAATGGTCTTAATTTATCTTAAATTGGGACTCCCTTCTGTTGCAACAGATGAATGAAAATGTAAACTACAATTAAATAATATAAATGATAAAAAAAATAAATAGCTAAAAGCTTAAACTAGTTCCAGTTAACTGAAGTGAAGCCATTGTTTTACTTATGATTTCTGATTACTCCTTTTTTCCTCTTTTACCATCAAACTTTAATCGTCACCTATTGCACTATACTTTAAAACAATCATGACTGATTTCTCTGTTGTGACGTGGAACGTTAATGGGTTGAAAAAGCCATTCATGGAACATATGCTGCCCCTTGTGAAGGGTTTCATGTCAATCAACTGCTGTCCATATTTGCAGTGTTTGCTGAATACCTCCTGTTGCCTTTTGTCTGTATGATCGCTAATCTGTGGTCTTGTGCTGTACACAGTATTCTCTGCTTGAAGCTGCCATTCCCGTAGCCCTGGATATTTGTTGGGTGGTGGTTTTGGTTTTGGTTTGTGTGGTTGAAATGGAGTTCTCTACTGGATTGGGTGAGGCTGGGGAGCCTGCTTTAGGATGTGGGAGTAAGGAGCTTTGAGACCAGTGGCAATCTCCTGTATAGTGTGTTTCTGGGTTGTGTGTAATGGAAAGATGTCTGTTATTTTTTTTCTGTTAATGTTTGGTTTTATCTGTGCTGCTCTTCTTTATTTAAAAAAAAAATGTTGCAGAATATTGTGTATCTTGCCCGTACAATATATAACAACATCCTGTTCTTGCCCTTTTTTTTCCAAGTCATTCTCCTCAGATTGGTGACAAAGATTTGTAAATATTTCAAAGGTTTGTTGTTGAGAGCTAAGAGGATATCATACCAGCATATGCACACATGCATAACACACTCCTCTGCCCAAAAATGTGTGTCACCCACTTCAACCGGGTGGTGGTAACCTGGACTTGTTTTTCAGTTGTACAAATTTTACTACGACAAAATTGATCTCTGGGAAAATTGCATACAAACAAGGCTTTAGACATACAGCTCTTACTTGTTAGCTGGATAAATTAATTATTTTGATAAGATTTTTTTTTTAGACCATAATGAAATTAAAGGTAGCTGGTTCTCTTTTAGGTAAAACTGTAAAATATTGCCCTTTTTCAGTGGCCTTGAGCTTATTTTCTGTTTTTGCTTGCCTCTTGACAGCCAATCCGTCACCTCGGCCATCTCCTGGGACACCCACTACGCCCACTGGCCAATCGGCAGCCTCCAAAGCTACTCCACCAAGCCCTGCATTGGCCAGCATCCTGTCACGTGTTGACATCACCCCTGAGGGGATCCTCAGTGCGCTGTCTAAAACCAGTACACCAGGTAAGACATAAATGGCATTTTGTATATGATTTACAATTTGTTTAAATGGGGGAAAAATTTTGAATGCATTTCCTAATTTCTCACTTTTTTTTTTTTTTTTTTTTTGTCTTGGAACAGCTTTTTCTTCTCTCCTACAGAATGTGACTAACACCTCATCTGCCCCCTCCACCCGAACCTCTCCAGAATCAGCAAGTGGCAAAACTCTGGTATCCCCAACCACCCCAAAAACAAAACCTGCTCTGGGGAACAGCCTCAAACGAGAGACACCTGGAAGAACCAGAGACTGGGAGGAGATTCGACAATCTCCTCCTCCACCTCCTCCTCGTCCTGTAGCGCCTTCTGTTTCTCCTCCCAGTTTAGAATCCAAGATCAACAGTTTCTTGCAGGGTAATCCAGGTTTTAGTCTCGCTTTAGGTGATGTCAGTCCAGATGGGGTGGATGGGACCCCGGTGAGAGATGAGGCAGCTGGCACTCCGACACAGGATGAGATCATGGACACACCTGGAAGCATGCCAGAATCTTTAGGCTCATCTGGAGGGCATAACCTCTCACCCACAGCCTATCGCAGTGACCCCTGGGATGCTGCGATCACCCCATCAGGAAGCGACAACGATGGAAACTTTTTAGGCTCCTCTTCATCCAGATATGGAGCTGGGAAAAAGAGCAGCACAAAGTTAAAGGATAATGAAGCCATGAGGAAGCAGATCTCCTCTTCTACAGGTAATGATATGAAGGGTAAGAAAGATGAACGCCACAGCCAGCCAAGGATTATGGGAAACAGCAGAGTGATGGGAGAGAGAAAACTCTCGGCCGGCTCTCGTAAGGCAAGCTCTGGCTCTGATGATGGAAATCTGAGTGGAAAAAAAGTGGACAAGGGAAAAGTGTCGACAGGTGGAGAAGGGGAGGAGGGCCAGTACCATCGTATTGAAACACTTGTATCACCCCACACTGAAGGGGCACCCATCCAGACTCTTGGGTACTCTAACCGACCACTTGCTGGGGAACGCATCAAGACAGTAGAAAGCATCCGTGTGATTGGTCGAGGCTCTCGACGAGGGGGGGGCGCTGGCAGTCGGCCAGGGGTATCTGTGTGGTACGAAGAGGAAGAATACCGGGAAGCTCAGCCTCCCACACCCCAAATCATTCCCCCTCCTCTTAACATTAGCCAGGGAGGTGCTGAGGACATGAACCCACCCATGCCACCCCCTCTTCCCCGTCTCCCTCCTCCCCCACATCTCCTCATCCCACATCTTCACCCTCCTCCACCCCTTTCTCTCCCACCTCCTCTTCCTCAGCCTCCGTTCCAAATGCCGTACCACGCCGAGAACATCCAGACTCCTCCTCCACTACACCTCCAGCATCCTCCTACATCCCCTTTCTTCAGCACTCCTCCACCAATCCCTCGACCCCCTCCACCTCCTGCACCACAGCGCCTTTCACCTCCACCTACTCACCCTTCTGTGCCCTCTGCAGTCATGGTGGGGGGAGTGTTGGTCCCTGTCGATCGTCCCTTAACTCTTCCTCCCCCAATCAGAGGCGAAGTTGGAGATCATTGCGGAATGGGGCCCAGAGGAAGCAAAGTGACCCCCCCACCACTCATGTCATCGCTGCTAGGCGAGCCCCCTAAGCTTCCTCGCCCTGGCACAGTTAAAGAGCCTTTTGTCCCTCGCCATACACCCCCCCTTCATCGCCCAGGTACCCCAGGTGTCCCTCCACCTTTACTAGGTAGAGTGAAGGAGCCTCTGAATCTACCTCTCCCCTCCCCTTCCCCTTCTCCCACATCATCCACTCCCTCTCCCTCCACACCCAATTCCCCTGCAGTCGACTCACATCTTCCCCAGAAACCCCCTGCTAGTCCTCCAGCTCAGCCCCGCAATCAGACCTCCAACCCCGTTCCCCTCCTCAACTTGCCCAGTCCTCGACCCCCAATCCTCTCCACCCCTGTCTCACAGAGACCCCTGCAGCGAGGCCGAACCCCATCTCAAGATCTCTCCAGAGTTGGGTTTCGTGGGGGGAAGCGAGCCGGCCCTCCATTCCCAGGCAGTCCCTTCAATGCACAGAAGAGGCCTTTCCTACCCCCACGCTACTGAAGTGGTCGTCTATGGCAAGCTGAATGAGAAGTGCAAGCCACACATCTAACAGTGCAGTGTGTGTTAGCCCTGCTGGTATGAGCTCAGATATATCTTTACTCTGTCATTTAGCTTGAATTAAAGATACCTTAGGCTGTGTGTAAATAGCTGATTAAATCTTCTTGCTTCAGCGTGGTGACCAGTCATCATCACATTGTACTCCAAGGTTATCACTTACATAGTTCAGAGTGTTGTGTAACAACCCACTATCTTCCACTTTTCACTAATCCATACACAGTAGATAAATGTTTCTTTGCAAGAAAGTCATGATCATTCAAATAAAACTCCAGTTAACTCAGTTACGAGGTAAAAATTATTATACCTGTGTGATTCAGGGGTTACTTTACCTCAGGTAACCAGTGAAACAGGTTTGGGTCTCAGAAAAAAACTCAAGGCAGCTGTTTGGCATTTTGGGAAATGTTTACCAGCTTTCTGGCTGAGATTTGAAGTAAAACTGTTGCCACTCATGTCAGGCTGCTGTTTATAAAGCTTAAAACCTAGGACAGAAAAAAAAAAACGATTTTTTTCAGTACAAAATCTAGTTTTATAAGAGATTGTATGCTAGGCAGTTATGTGGCCAGGCAGCCTCACTGCTGGTTGAATAGTGCAAACAGAGTAGACTGTTTAACTTAACCCACATTTCAAATCTATATGCTCACCTAAGTAAATGCTGTGCTGTTACTTGCTTCATATTAAAGATGAATACGTCCTGTAGCTCTCAGCAAAACGTATCACATTTCTCAAAATGTCAAACAAATTCAAAAATGTGTGACTGAAGTGATGACGTTGGTGTATGAAAGTGTCCTGCGCACCTCAAACTAGTATTTCTCATTTTGAAGTGATAAGATTTGTTGATGCAGCTGAAGTTAACACTTGTTCTTATTTCCAAAAAATCTATTTGTAAATATTCTCCTCTTGCTCAACCTTCTTCACCCATCTATCCCTCCCACTGTACATTACTAAGCTTGTAAATATAAAGAGTGAGTTGATACGACTTTTTCTTTTTCAAACTTTATTTCTGTAAATGAGAACAATGATGATTACTCACCCTGTTTCTTTACTGTGTTTGAGGCCTTGGAAAAGCTTTAACCCTGAAGAATTTCTCTGCAGTGTCTTGACACACCTTTTTGTCCTTTTGAAACCACAGAAGAGGAGGCTTGAGATAATTTGTTTTTTTTTTTGTTTTTTTTTTCGTTTGTTTATTTTTTCTTTTCTTTTTTTTATCGCCGACATAATTGTCTGGCTGTGCGCGTTTCAGAATAGAGTAATGAAGATAGTAGTGGAGTGAGGTATTTCCTTTTGAACCACACTTGCTAAGCTTCAACATGTATTGCCTTGAATAAAATCCAGAGTTTCAATTGAACTGGGGGAGGGGGTACTTTATTTGGTTACTATTTATCTCTTGAATTGCGCTGATATAATTTTTTTCCGCTACTTACTTTCATATATTTACACAGCTGCTGCCAATTTGACATTACATCAGCATTCAGTAGCTTTTATTTTATTTTTTATTTTTTAATAAGATTGAATTGTCAATTATCCCCTTGCAGGCAACCACTGACTGAAAAAATTTGAGCTTGCAGGGACATTTTTAAATGATTTACTGAAACAATCCAGCTGTTTTTGGGGCTCTTTATACTTTTTTCTTTGCTAATTTCATGCTTCCACCTTCAAGTCCCTGTGCTTAATTCCAGCAACACTTCTGCTCCTCTCAACCCAATTTAGGGTAAAAAAAAAAAGAAAAAGGTAGTTTATCTCCCTTTTTGTGAGTATTGTTGCTACAATGCTGCTCTGTTACGCAGTAGTTTACTCATTCAGTTAGAGGTGCAGACTGTGTTGCAGTCAATGCTTCATGTCTCCTGTGTTTGATCCAGAAGTGTGTTTTCTTCTGTGCTTATTTATAAGCCAGCTTATCAAGACTCTACAGATTTTTACTCAAAGTTTGTGAATAGGTACGTTGTAAAAATGTAATAAGATTCGTTACACTGTTTTCACTACTTTGTCTGTTACTAGCCACTGTTAACGCTGCAGTCACACCTCGGAGCAGCTAATCATCAGCACTAGTTTGCAGGGATGACACTGCATGAAGAGAAAACAAGAAGAGTTGTCAAACATCGTCATGCAAACACTACTTTTAACATTTTATTTGTCCCTGTAAATAACCACTCTTTTGACTTCAGAAGAACTTGGTTTGACAAATTGAGTTTGGAAATGATTGAACATGTGACGAAGCTGATGGTCTGTGTATTTGATTAGTTTCACTGCTGTTCTCATCAAGGATGCTACATCACTGGTCTTTGAGTGTCCAATCCTTTCTGGTGTTATGAACATGCACACATTCTGCAGCAATTATATTTCACAGTGATTATACACCCAGCATACTCGCAGAGGAAAATGGCTCTTTACTATGTAGCAGAATGATGGTCATAGGGAGTCTTTTGAAATGCTTTCATCTTTCTCACATAGTTAGAGCATTTGTAACGTAGTTGTTGGCTGCACTCCTGACTAATCAGGTAGTTCTCATAATCTAACACTCAATTGTTTGCTTTGTTTTTTTGTTTTTTTTTTCTCTTCTCTAAATATCTGATTTTTGTTTTGAATTTTTTCACATTTGATTCTTAACAATGAACACTGCAATACACTTTGCTTTTGGAAAGCAATTTAAAAAATTGTGGCACTAGTTACACATTTTCTGAACTTGCATAAACCTTTGTAATTGTTGGATGACCCCATTTAAGTGGACCTGCCATTTACATTACCTAAATGACAGCTTTTACTTCAATTAATTCAAAGCCTTCATGTTGCAGAACTTTTCAGCAACATATTTACACCTGTGTGTCATTATCTTCCAGTTACAAAGGAAACAAATTCTTTTTTTAATTATAGACGAAAGTCTTTAGTTATTTGACATAGAACAAAGCTTTGACAGGTAAACATGCAGTTTTGCTCTTTTTAGGTTTTCTACACAGTACATTTCAGCATAGGCATGATGGAGGAGAACACAGTGATCAGCTGTAAAGAAAAGTCATGTGTGTTTAGCCAATTAAAGGGAGGACACAAACGGTGGTGAGAGAAAATGTTTTCTCAATTATTAATGCACAGATTATCCTTTTGAAATGTTTAATCTAGGTAGCGTTATTGTATTCTTTCATATGGTACTACAGCGCCCTCAAGTGGCTGATTGGCGGTACATCAAGTAAAAGCCAGTCTGGAAAGTTGACCAGTTTAGTTTTGGAACCACTTGACCTCAGTTCGTTATTTTTAATGTAAACAGTGAAGTCCATAATATAGCCAGTATCTAAATTTAGGATACTGAACCATAGAGTTGTAAGTGAAATCTTATCGTTTAATTGGGTAACAGTTGTGGACATTTTTTTTAAGATAAAAGAATAGATTTATATTATTTTATCCTCAGTTTCTCCGTTTAATCAGTTTTGAGGAAAAATGTCGATTTCTGGTACAAAAAAAACAGAATATTATTGAGTAAAAGCAGGAGATCACCGGGAAACCTGCAGGTCTATGGAGCAAAGCAACTCTGTTGCTCAGCCTTCCTGCAGCAGGTTGACGTTTTTTGTATGTGGAAGTGTTGGGTTTGTGACTCCCGGCGCATGCGCTGTGTGGTTAAAAATTTCGGCAGTTTAAAATGTCTAACCCTAACATTTGATCTTTTCATGGTAGCTTATACTTTGTATTAGAATTTCAAACCTGATATGTTATGGTCTTTATTCACATGCGCAGCTCCTGTGTGAAAGCGCGCTCAGATGTCCAAACTTGGAGCGCGCACGCTGCTTCGTAGCAGCGTCACAAGCATACACTGACGACGTCGCAGCTCCTTAATCCGAGCTTCCGGTGTTATGGCAGCTTGCAGAGAAGGAGAGTAATGTGGCATTTTTGGAAATGAACGTGTGACAGGCGTGTTTGGATGGCGGTGACACAGCTGTTTCGGCTGGTTGCCAGTAGGTCGGCAGTTCGTACAACTTTCCGTGTGCACAGGAGGTACAGCAAGGTGCGCTAGCTCTTATGAAGTGCAGTAATAGATGCTAACGTTAGCCACAAGGAGTGTGTGTGTGTGTGGTCTGTTGTTGTGAGCTGTAGCTGATGTGAGTGTTGGTTGCAAAATGTTGGCGTGGAAAATGTGCTGTTGAGCAGTTTGTACTTTGAAAGCCTGCATAGCTTTTAATTTTTTATTTATTTTTTACTTAGCTTTTGGACAAAGTTGACTAGGGATGACATTTATGTAAATTATATTGTATAAGAGCAACCCCCCCCCCCCCCCCCTCCCCCTCCCGTGTGTGTATAAAAACTGTTTCCTCTCCCAACCTCCCATCTTCCCTGGGTGGGATGGGTGGCTGTTTATTTCAAGCTTGGGTCCTCCAGAGTCCTGGGAGCTTGACTATCTTAGCTTTTCCTAGGACTGCAGTCTTCTGGATGGAGATACCTGATGTTTCCTAAGGTATCTGCTGGAGCCACTTCTCCAGTGTGGGGGACATGGCCCCCAGTACTCCAATGACCACTGGTAATACTGTTGCCTTCTCCTTCCAGGCTTTCTCCAGGTCTTCCCTGAGTGCTTGGTATTTCTCCAGTTTCTTGAGTTCCTTTCTCCTTAGGGATGGCTACATTGATCACTGTGGCTTTTCTTTGCTGCTTATCCATTAACTGTCTGGTTGTCCCACAGGATCTTAGCCCTCTCTTTCTCCACCACCTTGGGAGGCGTTTCCCATTGTGACCTAGGGGTCTCCAGTCCATAGTCTACACAGGTCTTTCTGTACACTATTTCGGGTACTTGGTTATGGCGTTCCATGTATTCTTTGTCTGCCAGTATCTTGCACCCTGTTGTGTGGTGCTGGATTGTTTCAGGGGCTTCTTTGCACAGCTTGTACCAGGGGTCCTGCTTGGGCCTCATTTGCCCTGATACCCAAGGCTTCTCCTCTGCTGCCACGATTAGCGACTCTGTCCTGTCCTTCAGTCCAGCCCTCTCTAGCCATTGGTAGGACTTGTTCATATCTGCTATTTTGGCTATGTGTCAGTGGTACATCCCATGCATCCAGGTTCCATTGCCTGAGACATTCAGTGCTTCATCCCTTGGGGCCATCTTCCTGATGTTTTCATGGAGCTTGGACGTTTAATCTTCGATAGTGGCCCTGATTCTCACTAGTCCTCAGCCTCCCTCTTTGTACTTAGTGTATAGCCTCTGGACAAAGGATTTGGGGTGGAACCCTCCATGCATGGTGAACAGCTTCTGTGTTTTAACATCTATGGTCTGAACTTATCCTAACAGGATATATATATATATATATATATATATATATATATATATATATATATATATGTATGTGTGTGTGTGTGTGTGTGTAATATAATATTTAGTGCTTTGATAAAAATGGAAAGCCCATTATGCCACGGCCTACAGTCTTGGTTTTGAAATGTTCAAATTTAAAGGCATTATCTAAGTTGAAGTTACTAGTGTTGCTAAAAACATGTATTTCTTTATAGATAGTACATCTCTGACTCATCAATGAAAGTAGCATAATTTGTAAATTTATATTCAGTTAATACATATGTGAACTGAGAGAGAGAAGGGGGGGGGTGTAAATGATATTTATTGTTAGAATTTTATCATTTCAGAGCATGAGATGCTTCAATAAGCCTTTTGAAAGAAAAGCAACAGTGTTGAAAGTTCTGATGAGTATTTTTGTCACATTAATACATTTTATGCCACTCTGTTGACTCTTACCTTACAATGCATCTTTACTTGCGTCACCCTTTGCACAGTTTCACTCCATTTTGAACCTTATCTCCTTTTTTTTTCTCTAGTTGCAGGTGTCTCCAGCTTTATCTGAGCGACTTCGAGTCTTTGAGTCTCTCAGGGAAAAACTATCCAATAAGAAGAGATTTGAAGCTGCAGAAAAGCCCCTTAGTATCCGTCTGACTGATGGCCGGACAGTAAAGGGAACAGCTGGTGTCACCACTCCTCTCTTCATTGCACAGAGTGTGCGGTAAATGTACTATAAATGCAGAAATGTTTCAGTGTGCATGTTGTTTTTTCCTGCTTTAGCTGTGTTAATGTGTTATACCAGGTTGAAAGGAGCGCTGGTGAGTAAGGTGAGCGGAGAGCTGTGGGAGCTTGGACGACCTCTAGAGGCAGACTGTGAACTGCATCTTCTGGGGTTTGACACAGTCGAGGGAAAACAGGTATTTGGTTTTGTTGGGTTCTCATATCTCATTGGACATTTAGTGACCTGTGTTGCCTGTCCCATGTGACCGATACACAGAATTCCTCTGTTTTTAGTAGTGTTGTCTTTTTTTTTTTTTTTTTTTTTTTGCCTAACCACTTGGTTATCCTAAAAATGGGTTTGAAATATGAGACCAGTACACTTTATGACCCAAGTGAGACCACACTTGATTTATTAATATGAAATTGCTGTTCATGAGTAGGTCCAAACACAACATGTAAAACTGAGATCCTCACAGTTGGATTCATAAAAATAAATTAGCAAACATGTAACCACAGCATGTTCAATGTCAGACACATTGAAATAAAAAGGAAAATCAAAAAAAGGAGGCAGCTCATTGATCCATTGATCAAAATTATTTTTTTGTCCTCTTTTGATTGACAGTCCAGTAAAACATTTTGTCCTCTAAAACAGTTTCTTCTACATATTCCCAGTGATTGCTTTTGCATCATCATGAGCCAGGAGTTGTGGCCAATTTAAAAAAAAAAAAAAACTGCTTTTGTTATGTTGACACATCTGTAACTCAGTCCCACTAACACTGAGACTGATTCTCAGAGTTGTAGCAGAGGAGAAAATAATTAATGTGTCAACTTTCTGCAGAGGCCAAAATCAAGCATTTACACCTAAGTGTTTCTAGAATGGGATCCTTTAATCGACTTTCATAAATTTACATGATGTTAACCATGGTGCTACTTGATCTCCATCACTCTAACATTGCCCTCTCGATCTCTTACTAATCCACTCTGCACCATCTTTAATTTCCTAGGCAGCATGGAGGACCGGAGCATGTGTCCTGGGCAGTGTGTTGGAGGGGGCATTTAATGCTCAAGTTTGCAGAGAAGGAACATCAGAACTCGGACTTTTCTGTGATCTTGTATTGGACAACAGGTGAAGTGTTCATATGATCTTTTCTGAAAGATGGATACAGATTCCCAACTGCACTCTTGATGTAATGCCAGCTTACTAAATTTATAGTTAAGATGATCCATACCATCTCTCTGACTTTTTTCCTTTCTCATTATCATTACAAGCTTTGCAATTAAGTCATACACTCTAAATCCTCACTACCACAACTTTTTAACAGTTTGGATGTTTTACCTGTATTTGACCCCACCACAGTACCTTATCTCTGAGTGATGTTGATGCAAGGTGTAAGGAGGCGGCAGCGCTCAAACTTCCTTTGTTCAGCCTGGAGCTGAATGCAGAAGAAGTCAGAGAACTTTTTCAGGTCAGCAGCACTAGCTACATTTAACATAACATCCATAAATAGGATTGTAATAATATTATTGATGGGTCAGTTTGCCTCCATGTGGACCCAGCATGCACCACTCCAGGTGCTTCACTCTACTAAAAAAAAAAAAAAAAAAAAAACTACTGCAAGCTGAGGTGACCGAGACCCTAAACATTTTACATGTTATAGCATGAAATGCACAGGTGCATTAATGATTTTTCCTGCTTTTTCGTGCTGGTTTACTGGTGTAGAAAAAGAACAAATAGATTTGGGTGATTAGTCTCATCTTTGTTCTAAAGCCAAGTCAATCTGCCTGTCAATGAAGTGCAGCCATTATTCCCAAAGTGTGTTTCACGTGTGCTCATTGTGTTTTTGTGTTCTTTTTTTTTCATTGTTAGTTGTAAAGATCTTTTGTGCAGCATTTTTAACTAAATCAAAGGAACTCATTTAGTAAAAGTTAAATGAGAAGGCCTTGGATTCATATTAAGGAAATCCTAAAGACGAGATAAAGATGTTTTCTGTAACCAATTTTAAATAGAAACTTAAATAGAATTGAACTAAAAGGCACAACTCTTCCTGCAGCTGACCTCAGGTCCCTCGTATTGTAGCTGCTCGTATGATTAATCTATTTTCTGGATGTTTTTTTTTATAGGACAGTCAGCTGAGGCTGCAGCTGGTTGAAGAGCAGATGAGTGGCTCCACAGTCAGAGTGTACAGGCATGTAGAAATATTCACATATCTGATTAAGACTTTCTTTGCAGTCTTTAAAAACTCAACAAAAACAATGAACCTGTTCCTCTTTTCTGTGCGAGTCAGGTGTGGAGACAGTATAGGAGTGTGCAGTGGGCCCCTCCTCCCACACACTGGCCTCCTCAAGGTCTTCAAGATGCTCCAGGTGTGTGGTTGTTTGTGTGGCTGCTGCTGCCTCTAAGTGGCTCGTTTGTAGTTTGATGTACCCTTTCTGTTCTCTTGTTTCCTTGAATTTGTTTTGCCCAAAGGCTTCTTTGTGTATTAGCTTGTTTAGTGAAATTTAGCTCAAGGATTGATGGCTGATCCCTTTGAAAGCTAAACACTGTTAGATTTGTTACGGTTCTGTCCCTGTTCTTCCAGCTTCAAACAAGATAATCAAGGATTTATGACGCATGCTACAATCAACCGCTCCAAGTTAACCTAATCCCATCAGTAAAAATCACTTTTATATGACCTTTTCTGCCTAGTGGGACACATTCAGCGTAAATGGAATTTTCCTTGTCTTTATTGATCCAGCGAGCTGTTTCCACACTGGGCTGTCGCTGGGCAGACTGGGATTCCACAACAGCCAGTGACTGGAAATATCAGCGGCAGGATGTTGTTTGTCAGAGGCCATTTTCCTGTTCTGGGCGCCTGCTAACACAGTGGCAGACATCAGATGCGATATCACTCTCATCTGTACATTTTTCCTCTTTTTAGGTAGCCTTCACTTTCCTCCTTTGCCCTCTCTTTGTTCACCTTTTTTCTCCCTCTTCTCACCATGTTCTCCACACTCCATCTTTACACCATCCCAGCTGTCCTCCGTGACCCTGGCCAATCAGACAGAGTCCTTGGGTTTAACACGTTTGTTAGGTGTGGTGTTCCCGGGAGAAAAGGACAAGGAGGAGTGGGAGAGCGAGCAGGCAGAGGCGAGGAGGAGGGACCACAGGCGTATTGGGACGGTAAGATGAAATATTTAAGGAGAGGTACCTAAATGATATCGGCTAAAAAGAGTGAAGTCAAGCACTTCATGTCAGTAATCCTGTTTACATGTTTTTGTACAGGACCAGGAGCTGTTTTTCTTCAATGAAGTCAGTCCAGGCAGCTGCTTCTTTCTGCCTAAAGGAGCCCACATATACAACACCCTCACTGACTTTATAAAGGTGCACTTGAATTTTTATATTTTAAGCTGCTTTGTAAAATTGCAAAAGATGCTTTAATCTCATCAAGTTAGAGACTCGTGTGTTGTCATAGGCAACCTGTCTGATGATGTTTAGTCTCTGCCATCCTACTGTTGTTTTGCCATCAGTTATTTTTGTAAAACACCAAGGATGATTCTCACTCAAACAGCAGCTGCTCTGCTCATGTCCAGCGGTCATGAACATCCACCTCATTCACATGGTGGATGCAAACACAAAATGGTTGTTTTAGTGTCAACAACAAGTTATACATAAAGTGATTAATTCTGCTAAATGCATTTAATTTAAAACTATACTTTAAACCAGGGAGTGATCTTTTTTTCTCAGTGAGAGATTCATCTAAAATGATGGACACAACCATCATGAATAGCTCTCCCAGAACACAGTTGTTTTGAAGTGAAGCCTCTCTGTTCCAGCCCACATTCTTCCTTTCTATTTAGATAGAAGCTCCTCCCTCCTTTCACTCATCATCAATCCTGCCTAGTCCATGTGCCAGCAAAGGGAAAAAGAGCACATCTCTGTTTAGCAGTGGGTAATCACTCAGTTCTGTGCACTTAGGTTTATATGGAGCACATCAGTGTGGAACTCAAACCTAAATGTTTCATTGTCATCATGCTGCTCTGGTCTTCAGGCGCAGGTTAGTTATTAAATCATGCCTGTATTGTGGGCAGTATTTATCTCATCAGGTTGATTCAGGTTCGACTCCCAGCCTGGCACCCTAGCTGCATGCCACCCCCCTTTTTTCCTGATCGTTTTCCGTCTCGCCACGGTTTAAAAAAAAAAGGTGACTGGAGCCCAAAACATCCCTGAAGAAAAAAATAAACATCCCCTCAAAAAGAGGCATGAGTAATCTGTACCGCGTCTGTTTGAATATGTATTTTCAACTTTCATTTTTAAAAAAAAAATAGATTTCTTTGTTTTTCATGTTTTTTTTCTTAATTTTCATAACAAAATTATACAGCATATTTTTTCCACTTTACACGAACAAAATAACCTTTCACAGCTACTTATGTACCTAAATCCAAAATACCACATGTACCTTAATTCGATTATGCAAACTCTGACCTGATTTGGGTTTATATAATCTTAAAGTGCTGCTTATCCTAAGATTTATTTATTCCTTGTTTGCTTGATTTGCTTAACAATGAATGTGTGTCATTAATTAAATTCTCACACAAACTTGAACCTACGTGTACACATATGGTCCAGGTTGTAATCCTGAGGATATTATTCTTGGTTTCATAATGACACTGTTGTGACAGCTTGACCTACTCCTGCACTCATTGTTATTTGTTACACACATCCTTCCTTCCCGACCTCTCATAGAGTGAATACCGAAGGCGAGGTTTCACCGAGGTTGTGACCCCTACCCTATACAGCACTGCATTATGGGAACGCTCGGGTCATTGGGAGCACTACAGCGAGAACATGTTCACCGTGACATCAGAAGGCTCTCAGACCTACGCTCTCAAACCCATGAATTGTCCTGCGCACTGGTAAGCACACACACACATTTCTGCACTCTAATGTCTTAACAAAAACTGACTCTGCTTTCTTGTGTTTAGTCTCATGTTTGAGCAGCGAGTTCGCTCGTGGCGGGAGCTTCCTCTGCGGTGGGCCGACTTCGGGGCGCTGCATCGTAATGAGATCTCTGGAGCTCTGGGAGGTCTGACACGTGTCCGCAGGTTCTGCCAGGATGATGCTCACATCTTTTGCACACCTCAGCAGGTAATCATGCTTAAAATAATAAAAAAAAAAAACTTGTTTTTGTTTTCATTTTTTAATCATCTTTAACCAGATAGAAGCTGTAAATTGAGCACACGTGAAGCCATATAATAGTGATTAGATGGGCTGTACAAATAACTCCTGAGACATTCCAGGAGGCCTCAGCCTGGATGAATGAAGGTCTTTGTCCTGTTAAAACATGACACCTCCACATGTCTGTCGCTGTAGTTGAGCAGTTTTCCTGATCTCTCACATAGTCCTGGATTGTTCCCATGATGCCTTCTCTCCAGGTCTTAAGTTTGCACCCCAGTAATTCCGAGATCCCAGGCACATGATAATCGTTAACCTGTGAAATACTAATTCAATCTTAGGAGCACTTTTCCTGCCTTGCTTAGAATTTAACCCTTTAAACTCCTCCATCTTGACTCCCTGTTGATTATTAGATTTTTTTTTCTGTCCGTGTGTTGACGTGTTTTCCTTTTTCTCCCCAGCTAGAAGAAGAGATTGTGGCTTGTTTGGACTTTGTCCGGAGCGTCTATCAAGTGTTTGGGTTTTCCTTTCACTGCTTGCTCTCCACACGTCCTACGCCGTGCCTGGGGGAGCCTGAACAGTGGGACAATGCTGAGCAGGTAAACACACACATTCCCACACTCTATCATCTTCAATGCCAAAAGCAGTCCTGGACAGCTGCTCACAGTGTGTGTACATACTGTAAGTGGGAGCCATTTAATCACAGCTGCTAAAGAAATCTTTATACACACTGATATGGTGTAATGATATCCACTTAACCAGTTATGTGAGTGGTACTTTCCAGTTGATAGCTGCTCTGTGGTGAGCTCCTGAGTAGATGTATATCTATAAATCCCCATAGATTCCTTTTAAATGGGCACAGTGGCAATTTTAGCTGACTCAATTGAGTCTAATTGAACATTATGGTTCTGAGCTCCCACAGCTCTTTAACACTAAACGCAGCAGTCGTAATGTGTGTTAATGTTTTTATGTTCTCTCCTTGCCTTTCTCACTGTGCTCTATGGTGTGTGTGTGTGTGTGCGCGCGTGTGTGTGTGAGAGCAGCAGCTGGAGAGGAGTCTTCAGCAGTTTGGTGAACGTTGGGAGTTGAACCCTGGAGACGGAGCCTTTTACGGACCTAAGGTCAGTATGAGGGGTGACGTAGTTGGAAAATGGGAGTTTCACATTCAAGTGTAAACTGTGAGATGCTCTGATTTTTTTCTTGGGTGAATCTGATGAAGAGCTGTAACAGACATTTCTGCAAAAAAACACTAAAAAAACACGTTTTGTATTCTAACTAAATGTTTTGAAGGTTTAGTTTTACTTTCAAACAAACTAAAATAAATGACACTTTAAACACGTTGAACAGTGATAATTGTCCAGTTTGGAGGATGGCTCGTATGTTAATGAAAATTAAATTATTAGTTCATCTCCTAAAAGTCTTGATTAAAAAGTCTGGGCCCGACACACGAGAGGCGACGTCGCTCCTTCTCCATCATTTCCTATGGAACCTGCATATTGAGGCGAAAATCGCTGTCCTCCTCCAGCCAAGCGACAGGCGACATTCGTGCATGTGAAATGTTGCGCTCGTTCATGTAGACGTGCACATGGGGCTTGCGACGCAACACAAGAAAATAGGAAAATGTTAAATTTTTGTCGCTGTCGCCTGGCACTACAGCAAACCAGCAAGGGGCTTCATGGACTGACCAATGAGAGCAGGCTAGACAGCGCAGTCTGCAAACACTTTGAACATGGAAGAATAGATCATTTTAGCTGAATAAAAGGCAGTCGCGTGGCGCCAGAGTGAATTAGTCCAAACGTAGATTCTGGATTTATCTCGATCAGCCATGACGTCCATCAAATGATCACATGCTGTTTCCTATTTTGTAAACTCGGATGAACCCAAGATTGTCTTTCTTTTACACAGTAAACAGCAAGATTTCTGTCAATTCCTGCAAAATCTTCTGACTCTCTATCTGTCATACTTTGTCACGTCAGGGACTGGTTTGAAAATGTCAAAATCCCCACCAATATCATAACCAATCAAATTTCTTGGAGAAAAGCGATCTTATAGCGCGATGCACGGTGCTGCTGCCGTCGCTGTCGTTGGTTGCCTCCCGTGTGTCGAGCCCATTAGTTTGGTTTAGAGTTGTTGCTGTGTACAGGCGGTCTGAGGTTTCTGGTTTTTGCTCAAGAATAAACAAGATATCAAATTTATCAATAAGCTTTACATGTGCTTCTTGTGACTTTTCAAAGTCACAGGAGGAGAACACATAATTTAATTTCCTAAACTGTGAAATTATTTAAATTAGTGTGTAGATTAAATGGTATAATCCAATTCTTGGAAGGACAGATTATTGGTGTGGTGTTGCAGATTACAGTGCATTGTTTTGTTTCCTGCTGTACAGGGAAAAATACTGAGCACCACATAATGTTTTTCACATAAGTAAAAACTGAAATAGAACAGTTATTGCTCCCTGAGCTTTTGTATAAACTGGAAATAGCAAAACTTGAGAATGAGCTCTGTTTTACTTTCAATTTTATGTTTAACCAACATCAAGAGGATGTCAGCCTCAGGTAGACATGATCAGACTCATGTGGAAGCACAGAGTAGGAGGAGGTCAAGTCAGGTTGGAGGGGCAGATGCATACCAACACACTCACTGAAACAAACATTCCTCACCACCATGCAGCTGGGGTGTGTTGGCCACAATTAGCAAGTTCATCTTCTCCCGGAAACCTATTTGCAACCAGTTCTGTCCACAAAAATGTACTTGGGACTCCAGCAGCATCTGAGCTCAGCCTTGGAGATTTGTAAAGTCTGATACTAACAAATGTTGACGTGTGTCATCTTAGATCGACATCCTCATCAAGGATGCAATCGGCCGACAGCACCAGTGTGCCACAATACAACTGGACTTCCAGCTGCCAATCAGATTCGACCTTCAGTACGTCGGGTGAGTCGGTTAACAAGTTCAGCGTTTGGCATTCAGGCTCTGAAACATTCCTGCATCTGTGCCGGTTTAGAAACGCACTCTTGCCCTGCTTGGGTTAACTCCCATGCTTGTGAACAAAGTACTGTAAATGCTCAGGTGAAAGTGGCTCAAGTCAAACTTAACAGAAATTTAATTTAATCATGAAAGATTAGTCCTTTATTGAATTTATTAGCTCAAGTGAGCATGCTCCCTATTTATGCCTCATAATCTCTTTTTGCCTCGTGAATCTGCTTTCCTTACGGTCTGCTTCTGTCAACGTGTTTTTGATCACCCAGTTAAGGAGACGAATCTTACTGAGATGTGGATTTATGTCTTGAAGTTGTTAATTTTCTGGAAACGGAACGGAGGAGGAGAGAAATCTGAAGGATGTTCGGTTTTGCTTAATTCAGCAGATAGTTATCAATGTGTTTAAAAAAATAATTAAAATGGCTCTATCTATTGATTTGCACCATGACCTAATCCATTTCTAACTCTTCTGTCAGACGAGACGGGCAGGTGCACAGACCAGTGATGGTCCACAGAGCAGTGCTGGGTTCACTGGAGAGAATGATCGCTATATTGGCCGAAAACTTTGGAGGGAGATGGTAAGATGACGATGATAACCACATTGTTTCACAAGACCGTAGTGTGGGGTGAAACTGTATCTATGCTTTAACACATCAGCAGTCTCTTTTCACCCTAACTAGGCCACTGTGGTTGTCTCCGGCTCAGGTCATGGTTATTCCTGTGGGGGGCAACAGTGAGTCATACAGCAGGCAGGTCAGTCTCAGACGGAGGTCTTCAACAGTTTGCTTTCCGTTCAACAGCTTTTTCTCTTTCTGTCATAATGTGAAGCATTTAATAGATAAAATCTCAAAAGAGGCACTTTTCTCTCCTCTTAAGGTGGTTCAACAGTTCTATGAAGCTGGCTTCATGGTTCATTTGAACGATGATCAAGGCGCAACCTTAAATAAGAAGATTCGCTCTGCTCAGCTGGCCCAGTACAACTACATATTTGGTAAGAAGAATGACAGCAGCTATTTAACACACTAAAGTTTTTTTTTTTTAATTAAAGTCAGTTTGTTTTTTCTCATTAATGCAGCATTCCCAAACTTCCTCCTCACTAATATCAATGTATATATATTTAAACAACTTTTTTTCTGTTTTTTTTTTGTAGTGGTTGGAGATAAGGAACTTGAGACTCGAACAGTGAATGTCAGGAGCAGAGCGGGTAAACAGCTGGGCAGGAGGCCAGTGGAGGAGGTGCTGAGGTCCCTCACACAGCTAAGAGACACAAGAAGCAACCTTGATGAGTTTTCATGAGGGTTTCCTAGAAATAATGAGTCACTGATGTAATGTTGGTTTTGCATGCTCAAGCTGCTACACTCCAGCTTTTTCTGTAGATGTGGCTGCTACAAACTGTAAGAAAAGTACATTAAAAAATGACATAAAACATGTGCTTCGCTCATTGTTGATTTGTCCTTCGTTGGAATTCACTTATAAATCTCTTCCCTTAAAAGTACAAAGAAGAGATTTTAAGCTGTTTAAAGATCCCTGTCAGTTTGACATTAGCATTACTCAGATGCAATATGATCACTAAAAGCCATTAAATATGCAAACCTGCTTACATAAGGCTGGTATGACAGGAGTAGAAAACCAGGCATACCTTTAAAAGACTGGAAGAAAGGAAGCACATGGAGAGGATTTGACTAAAATAGGAGAGGGAGCAGCTGTGTCAGGGCTGTGTGTTTTCATGTGTGTTTAGTGGTAACAGCAAAGCCAAGGTAAAGGTCAAAAAGGTTGGAAGGTTTTTCTTTTTTTAATTGAGAAATGGCAGCAGGATGGAAAAGACATAAGTCACAACAGTGACACAGACAGGCAGAGAGGCGTCCGGATCTGCTAGAATAAAGCAGGTCATCTAGACATAATAATGCTGCTTGTAAAACAGGTAGTTGGATCATTTCCTTATGAAATCATTTAATGGGGCAGAGAGATGAGCTGAAACTTGTTTGTGAAGCTGTTTGTAATTTGTGGTTTTAAAGGATTAAACCAGTTTTAAATAGGTTGCCAACAGACTTCTATAATAAAACAAATATTTTCACGCTGAACTCAATTTGTATCTCACTTTTCAAACTCAAGTGTAACCTTAAAGCTATATTTATCCTTACATTGCACCAAGCTAAGGAAGTGGAAGTGAAGGGAATCTTTCTGTTTCACCAGCACAGACAAATGACTTGTGGCTAAAATCCACAGCAGCATCTTAATTTAGTTTGTCAACTTAAATAATAATGATTAATTTAGTATATATATTGGTTTTTAAGATCTAGACCTGGGCAACCACAGATGGAAAAATGGCCTGTTGGCTAATTCAGGCATTTGTAAGTCGTGTATGTCATGTGTTTAATGAATTTGCATATTTTAAAAGTAATCTGGATTATGAAGGCGGAGCACGTAGCATCGTTCAACAGGCACAGGAGACATGTTGTTTCCATTGGCAACGAGCTGTTGCATGCTTCTTTAATTTATTCTCTTTTGAGCTAAAAATACAAAACCAACCAACATGGAGCATTACATACTCTGAAAGAAAAGGCCAGTCATCTTGTGTTTTATTACGTTACCTCTAAACTCACTGAGGCAGAGAACAGGAGCCGTGCAATAAAACTGATGGAATTTAACTGAAATTTGTTTGCCAGATGGCAAAATGTTGTTTATTAGAAGAGGGTAATTTGTGGAGATTCTGATTTTTAACAGTAGACATTTATTGGCTGATAAGACATGAGCATGATTTTAGAAAGTGTTTTAAAGCAAAGCATGAAACAAAGATTCAATTCACTTTGTTCATCATGCATTAGAAATCTCGGGTCCTAGAACATCAGCCAATAAAGCATCTCCATGTCTTAGAAACCAAAAGGAGACATTTTTCTATCTGGAACTTCAGCGGACTGATACTTTGAAATTAAAGGTAGGTGGACTTGGGTCTGGAGAACCTGTGTTCAAGTCCCTGGGCTGGCAACTTAGGTAAAACACTTAACCCCCAACTGCTCCCCTCACACCTGCATCTGGCCTGGCAGCTCACTGCTCCTAGTAACTATGAGGGCTTAAATGCAGAGAAGGAGTTTCCCAGCTGAGATTAATAAAGTATAATAATAAAAAAGTGCATTGAAAAAACTAAGCTGAACAGTTTTTAAGGAAGTCAGAAAACTGATTCATAAAAGTAATTGTTAGTTTCAGCTCTAGGTTTTATGGGATATTCATCATGTTGTTTATAGTTCTGTTCTAAGTCTGTGATTTCATTCTGCTGCGACATTGTCCAAAAGCGTCAAGATAAAGTACGACCCAGACAGCGCAGCCACCGGCCAACATTGCACAGTAGTTGCGTAGTGATGACATAGTCCATTTACTCCAGTAAACACTCCTCAAATCTTTACTGTAGATAACAATATCAGGCTCCCTTCGCCCTCATTAAGTTCCCACTCTTCACCGTTATCATCTCTGAGCCTGTAACACACACACACACAGTTTGATTGAAGTCGTGAGTCACACAAAGTTTATAGAAAATTATTTTTAGCTGAAGGGACTTGCCACAAAATAAAGCTGCTGTGGAGTCGGTCCATTACAGTGATGACTCGCACAGATATCCACAAAGTTTGTTTTTTTAAATAATAGTCCTAAAAGAAAACCATAAAGCAGTGTGCAGTTTATTAAAGACCTTTAAAAGTTACCCGCTTCAATAGTGAATGATGGGTTTATTTCACATTAGACTTCAGACTTTTGTTTTTCTAGTCATTTAATCAAAGATATTGGATTTATTGTCCTTTAGAAAAGCATCAAATCATCATGTCTAAAAGACTGGATCCAACACATATGGTAAGTTTTTCTTTAAACTATTATGGGTCAGAACAATAAAGGCATGAATGTTGCTTTTTGATTGTTAATTAGGTCAAAATGTTGAAAACAAGCACTAAAATAATTTTTCTAGTGACATTTGCTTAAAAGCCTTAATTTACATTATAAGCCAGTGGTTTCAGCTACTCTGTGGTTTTTATTTTTATGTTTTGGTCTGTGTCAAAAGTCAATTTAAAAAGAAAGGTTTAAATAAGTGTTGACAAGTCTGAGTTTCCTAGGAACATTTCCACCATTCAATTATTTTCTTTAGCTCCAGTTGTCAAAGGAGCACTATATGAAATATTTGAGTAAAAACCAAAACGTTCATTTGTACATTAGGACTTGACTGATTGTTACAGCTCTGACCCAAAAGTATCTCTCTTTACATTTACAGTATCAGTCTGTTCCTAACTCCTTAATGTTGATCGTTAAAAACTGAGGAATCTCTTGAATTTGAACAGATCTGAATCTCAAATGCCTTTTGTTTAATATTTAGAATCATTGTCAATGTTCAACCCACAAAAAACCCATCTGAGTGAGTTAAGTGTTTCCTGTTTGAAACAACGCAGAAGCTCGGGAAACATGGTTAGTGGACTAATTTAATACTGGAAAATTATTCTGTGGTTTGTTTGGGATCACTGTTGTCCTGGAAGTCCTGTTTTCCTGGCGGGAGGCAGGGTGACTGTGACCCAGGCTGGGCAGAGTCTAACAGGCTGGCCGGAGGAAGATAAACAGGCTGCTCTGTATTGTTCTGCTGGTATCACAGAGAAGCTGTCAGCCTGAGTGATTGAAGGCTCAAGCTCCTAAAATAGGGCCTTCAAGGCCTGACTGCCTCTCCCTTCCACCCTGTTATAAATAATCTGTGTGTGTGTGTGGGTGGGTGGGTGTGTTCGTGCATTTTATGGCTGTGTGTTTTCTATCTGAGGAGCAAGAAAGAAAGAGTGTGTGAGCAAAAGGAGAGAGAGGTGATCACTGCCAGGGTGGCCTTAGAAAGTGAAGCCACTGAAAACAATAACAGGAGGTTTGTGAGACTGCAAGCCAAACAGTGATAGATGCCCACCACACACAACCCTTCACTGACCTCTCAGCGCTCACACACACTCATGCTGGAGTCTTGAACATGCTTTCAGTAACAGTATACTCACTCTTTTTTGATTACTTTTTATTCCAAGTCATGTGTGTGTTCATGCCTGTTTGGACCACGGCTTGTAAATTTCCACCTGAGGGAATACCCCTCGATAATTTGGACTCCAACAGGTGTACCAGGGATAATGCTCTGTATGCATATAAGACAAGAACAAACCACTAGCACACACACATGAAAACACAAATTCAAGCAGCTGAGTGAGGATTCATTTTTGTGGATAATGCTGAAAAAACAATCAAGCAAAAAGAAAAACATTCTTTTAAAAGTAAGTTGGCATTGGAATAAAGCTCTCAGGCAGCTCAGCCCACCCACATTGCTTCTGCTCCCAGTCTTCTCCCTTTACAGTAACTGGTCTGGGTCCAGTAACCTCATTCAGCTCGACCCAACTCTCATCTTCTGCTGAGAGAGCTTCTGGATGTGTTGCACCTCGAACCATCAGCCAGGCTCCACTTTTTTCCACTTCACTCCTTTCATGCTTGAACTTGGTTTTAGGTTTATTTCAAAGCAATGGAGGTGCGCAGTCATCCTGGGCTGATGCAGTCGCACTCACAAAGACACACAGACAAGTCCCAGCTCAGCACAGTGGCGTACAGTCTCAAACTGGCCTCAGTCTGCTCCAAAGTATGCCTGCTATGCTCAACACATTGCTGACCTGATTTCCTATCCTGCTCTCATCGGAGCGGGATACCTAGAGGGTGCAGACTCAGATGAAGAGCCTCTGTGTGAAAAAGGCATTTGGTTTATTGTTCTTTCAAACCTGTTGAATCGCTCTCAGGAGGGAGGAGTTTATGGTTTCAGAGGGAGGTCAGAGGTCATGTTGACTCTTAGACCAGTTAAGAAAGCGAAAAGAATAAATCATCCCCTCTGCAAATCCACAAATATTTACTGTGGTTATTCTCTGGCTGCATATCACTGTCAGGTAAACTTTATATGAGAAGGAGCGAGGAAAAGGAAAGGCTCCAGCCTCATCCATTAAAATCTTTTGCAGGACTTTTGGCGTGCTGCTGCTTGTGTTGGTCAATCCGTAAGAAATCAAGATGGAGTAAAAGAAAAGCTGTCAGGAAAAACTGTGGGTGGATCATAAATTTCCACAGAAACTCTTCCAAGATAGAAAGTTAGCCCCTCAAAACTGAGCTTATTTAATATTGCTTTACATTTTTGGATGTTAAGGAAATCAAAACAATCATCTTTATTCATCATTATTCTATTTTACAAAGCACGTAGAGATAACATTTACTTTAAAGAGCAGATGACTGGAAACACTGCCCTGAAATATTATAATCCACTGTGCATCTCGGGTAATTTTCCCAGTTGGCTGTGCAGAAACCAGCAAAGCCTTAGAAAGAGTGAGAGGAGGAAAAGCTGAACTCAGACTTTGACCTTCGTGGGTTTTCAGAATTCCTGCTTTTCAGGCCAAATGTAAACCTGAAGAGGGAGAGACGAACCAGGCGCTTCAAACAAGGACACAGAACGAGAGGCCAAACCTTTAATGTTGATGTGGTTCTGAGCATCCTTGATATGTTGCAAGGTGTTACATAAAACCTGTTTCACAACTCTTTTTGACAGTGATATATGTAGGATTACTTGTGTATGTTAGACTATTATAGTTAAACAAGGTTGGTGCTTGTATTTGCTTCGAGAATTGACTAAGAAGAGTAGTAGCTTCATATTTCATGACTGATATTAGCTCTTAAGAATTTGGCAAACTGTGATGTAAATGTGAATTAAGGGAGGATCTGGGTTTATGTCTGTGTGTGTAATACAGTATAAAGCTCAGAATATAAGTCTTCAGGTTACAACCTTAAACTGTAAAAAAATTAACATGTAAAAACTAAAGCATCGACCTGACTGGATGCATAAAAAGTACTATTCTTAAAATGTCTGCTCACTGGATGTAAATTCTCCTATGTCTCATCCTAAATCTACCAGAATCTACCCCATGAAACGAGCTTCACATCTTGTTCAGACTTTATTTTAATGAGAGTTTTGTCAAACAGAGCTGTCAGCTGCCTCTGGGCCCCAAATTCCAAAATTCGCCTCCTGTCATTTGTTACATTGTAATTCAATTTAATGCTCATTTGTGTGAGAATATACATTATTCAGTGGGCAGCATCATGACAGGGGCCCCTCTCACAGTCCAACAATATTAACCAGGCTTGAGTCTCTGTTGTGTGGAGGTCTGGGCCCCTTGACTCAACGGTTGGTTGGGATTCATGGTGCTTCATGTTATTTTTCTGTCTGTTGTAGCAGCAGCAGAATAAGCTGCCAGCTTACATCACATTTTAGATTAAATGGGCTTTTTAAAATATGTTTTTTGACTCTTTAATTCTTAATTTTTTCTAAAGCCTATAACTATATATCTAAAAAGAAATTAAGCAGTGTTTCTAAATATTTTTCAAGTATTTAACAGGTACACTTCATCTCTCTGTTACTGTCTTGGATTTTATAAACCTAGAAATTGAGTGCAAGACCGCACCATATGATTGCAAAATAAATAAAAAAAACACAAGTTCAGCACAACTTCAAACCTTATACTATCACGTCTGCTTTCATACACCAGTGACTGGAGGCAGTTAGGGATGCTGTATCTAGCCCAAGGTCTATAGACAAAAGAAGCCAGTGATCAAACCACTGACTCCTGTTTGGTCCAAACTGTGAGCATGTTTGCTTTACACTAAATGTGGGGATTTTAACGTTGGGGTCTGTGGAGGCTGACTTGTTTTTAAGGCAAGCTACAAGGGGCCGTTCAAGGGCAAATGTTTAAAAACATTTGCATTGACTGAGTTTTACAAACTCAAAGATCTGATTTATTTATGTTTAGATCTTTATTGCAGATGCAAACCACAATTTTTTATGTTTATTTATTTATTTATTTAAAAGGGACAATGCATACTGATGTACATATTGAATGTAAATATGCCAGAATTAGCCAAAAGGCTATTTTACATCAGTAGTTCTTGGCAGGTCAAAAAGATAGAGCATCACTCTGGCATCATTACAGAGAAAGAAGTCATTCTTACTTAGCATGCATTGTGATCAGACTCAAGTGGTAGCTGTGTTGTGGCAGCTGGTCTGACCATGCTTCTATGTTAGTGCATGTGAGTTCTTGCTGTGCAGTACGGGGCAGGCCAATTTACAGATTCTTCCTCCACTAAAAATAACAGATTCTTCTATTAAACAGACTTCCATAAACAGAGTGATTGGACACTTTTTTCTGAGATCAGATTAGATAAAGATGCTTGGTTATGGAGATTTGCTGTTTATAAACGCACCTGCTCAGTGTCTTCAGATTTTCAGATCTCAATCCAGTCAAGCATTTGTGGGAAACTCTATGGGATCCATAGAGGCCCCATTTCACAACTTACTGATACCACAGCTTACCTAAAAATGGGGAAACCAGGGATCTATATCCGATCGACCGTAAACATGACCTGTTACACCTCTTAGTTCTGTCAATGTCCCGTAACAAACGTGGCTGAGCTGTGCTATGCCATACCATATGTGCTCATTCAAACAAATGTCAGCTCTGTTGTTTGTTGTTGTTATGAGTATATACGTGACCCAGTAGCTTCTCTGAATGGACAATTGCTCTTTATGTGAATAATTGGAACAAGGTTTCCTCAGCCAATTAGGACCCAACTGAGCCGACCCCTCTCATGTTCTTGTCTCGCCAGTGATGTCCTCATTAGGGCGTTCCACCTATTGACCCTTTTATTTCAGCTCGTTTTCACTCCGACGGCGTCACATACCACAATTTTGTTAGGAACTTTTGGCTTAGAAATCGATGCAGAAGGAACTTTCGCTGTTAGTTTTCAAACGCCAGGTGAACGTAGTGAATATGGTTTATAGGTAATCTGACTTTTTTAACTATCAACTAAAAGTTTGTCAGAATATTACTTAATCATTTATGCAACTTTCTTGCTGTCTATTAAAAATCTTTAAAAAGTTTAAAAATGTCAATGCAGTTTAGGCAAATACTGAAAAAAGCCAAAGTTTTGCACACTTCTGGAAACTGTGGGGATTCACATAGGAATGGATAGACTGCTAGTTGACTTGCATACAGTCTACGCATATATAGAAATGAGGCATTAAACCAAACTATGATTGCTTTTGAAACCTAGCCAACAAGTTTAAGTGCCTAAACCTAACCAAAGGGAAAGGAAAGAGCAAACAACAACTTGCAAATCATTACTGTTCAAACACTCACATCGTTTGACTTTCAGCCATATCCCGTCTGAAGTATTTAAGATTGTTTATAAATGTCTCTGCAAAATAATGCAGCCATTTCAGGCCACCAACACAGAGGGGCACTTTGCCTGAGAGACTCTACAGAGTTCTGACAAAACCTCAGTGTTTGATGTCCTGAGATAACAGGTTACTCATCTCCCACTTTTACCCTTTTCAAATCCTCATTTTCCTTTACATTTTTATTTCCTTGAAATAATCTTTCCACTCACTGAGGACCTGTACATCCAGTTTCATAGAAATTATGTTCAAGCTGAAACACTGTTAGTGAAATTGTATCACTCTTGGCGCTGTCAGTCATTTCCATTCCAGACTGTAAAGATGCTGGACTGTTTCTTCTCCAGCTCTCTGTGGTTGATCCAGAGCACACATACCCTGCTTTGATCCGCACCCTGGCACAGGACTGGTGGAATGGAGCAAATATTGACTCCATCTGAGCCAGACAAATCACTCCCCCCGTCCTGCACTCCTTCTCTTTCACTCTCCTTTACACTTGCTCTGCCCCCCTCTAATCTGCCATTACCTCTTTCTCTCACATCCCCTTTTATCCCCTTTCTGCAGTTGCCTTTCTTTTCACCCCCTTTGTGTCCATGTCTGTCACTCTCACTCTCTTTCTGCTCGAAGCTTCTCAGGCTTTCAGTGCTTTTAGGTCAGGCCTCTCCTCCTCTCAGCTGCCCTCCCAGAGTTGAATCCACAAACTAATTTGTCTCAAGCTAGTATAGGTTTCACATGCATGAATATCTCTCACCTGAGTGCACTGTATGTTCAGCCACACGCTGCCACCATGAGCCCAGAACATACTTTTTCCATTGTTTGGCCTGAAAGGATGCACAGGCAAAGTGTGAAGGCGCTCATGTTGGTGTGTGCCAACATGCTTTTTGTGATGTTCATATGTGCAGCAGCTGGCTACTGTAGAGTGTAGAGATGAGGAAATTATCCAAAACTGATTTTTTTGTTTTTTTTTATGCTTTGATCTGTTATTTTCCCATTTTTTCCCTAAATATCTGCAGATTATGTTAAACTGTTTTTTATGCACTACCTTCACTTTAATGCAGTGGGTCCCATTTTTTTCTGCAGGGCCCCCTTTTCATCAACAACATCAATGTCAAGGCCCCCCCACTACCACATGCACCCCGATGCTTTCAAAGAAATGTACAAAGAAATGTGCCACGAAATAGTCTTTAGTTTATTGGCTGCTACTTAATACCACGTCAGTGGCAGAAGGAATGTTCAATTCCTCTGCTATGAACCAGGAAACTATGTAAACTACGTCAGGTGAGTTGATCTTTCAATGAGATGGATGCTGCTTTAGCAAAAAGATAAATAAATAAAAAATAAAACCTCTGTTATGACAGTTGAGTAGTTAATTTCTAAAGGAATCAACAGGCTTTTCTTTGTGTTCAGGAGGAGGTTTCTAAGTAGCGTTGTAACTTGTTTGGCTTTACACAGTCAGATGCTGATATTTTGAGACATACAACACACTGTGGTCTTTCTTCATTACCTCATTTTTGTTTGGTGTGAGGCAGTGCCATGTTTCATTTGAAGAGCAGACATCTAATATAAGTTAATATTCACATTTTTCTGAAAGTCAGATCAATACAAGACCAATGTGGGCAAAGAGAGGACACAAAAAAAAAATCTGTCTTACTCAGCCCAGGAGTGATCCGCTGTCAAATCACTTGAAGAGCGAAACTTAAGTTATACTATCAACATCTTTTGTGGTAAATACTGATCTCAGTCTTTTAAAATGGATAATCTGTAGATATCATATCTCAGTCTGGGTCTTGCATTTTCCTGCACTTCACAGCTTCCAACTAAACATGATTACAGGTATGAAAATCATGGCCAAGTGTATGCTTGACACCTCTGGGGTTCATTCAGCAAACTCAGGCTAAGCCTTAGCCTGAGTTTGCTAAATGAACTCGTTGTTTTCAAAAGTATTCACGTGTTCAACTTTAAGTGTCAAATTACATTGGCAGTATTAAATGACGCTCTCCACCACCTCACGAAAAGATTGAATTGCAGACGTCGTGAAGGACTGTTCAACTGCTCTTGTTTTTCTCTTTATTATATGCAGCAGACGTCGGCAGTCTCCTGCCACAACCCTCGACAGCCCCTGTATTACAGTGTGGCTAAATAATTCAGAGGTGTCAATTAGAAAAGGACTGTTATCCTTAAGATTATCCATCTTTTTTTCTATAGCCACAAATTTCAATTCAGGGTCTTGAGGAGGCTGGAGCCTATCCCAGTGGCTACTAAGTGAGGGGAGGGTACACCCTGGACAGGTTGCCAGTCCATTGCAGACCTTAAGATCAGACTGGACTTATTCTATTTGTAATTAAAGGCCTGTCTCTCATAATGTTGGTGTTCATGTCCACCAGCAGGAAAACACTGGACAACAAAGATGAGACTAACAGGACTGCAAAGAGGAAGGGCCTGGTCTCCAGCATGAACATTGCAGCTGGCCTGCAGTTTGCTAATAATCACTGGGATGTGAATTCTGTGGATACATGAGAATAAAAAGGGAACTTTTAAAATGGGAAGCTTTATGTTCTGAAATAAGACAAAAAGAAGCATTGCAGCATAGATGTGCTTCTGTGCGATGTCACCAGAGAGATGCAGACACAACTAAGGGACAGAAAGCAATGCTCAGCCTAGTTTGTAAATGAAGTGACAGGGCATTTAACTTTACCAGTTACGTTACAAATGATCAATGGAAATTTTGCACAATTTAAAAAAGGATGCAGTGCTTTTCTGAGAGCAGAAGATTGTGGATCCAGTCCAAACTAAGGTCCAGAAAGGCTACAACGTGTCTGCACTGACAAATTGCAAGATCTTTAATATGTTTGTTTACATGGACTGAGATATTATTTTAGAGAATGATCCTAAAGTTTCAGCATTGAAAGATTATCCTTGAGGTGAAATTGGGGGTCTTTGTATAGAACCTCAGAGCAAGTGAGAATACAGTATGGTGGTACAACCAATGCATGATGACAACTTTGAATTTTTTTGCACAACTGAAGTTGAAAAAACAGGAGACAGCAGAAATGCTTACAGCTTACATTTCACAAGTCCATATAAAAACACTAAAATATAAAAAACATGTTTTATGATAGTTATTTCATGAATGAGTCAACATTAATTTACAAATAATCAAAACATTAAGGATGCTTACTAAAGTTCAATGACAGCTAAATTTGATTTTGCTCCCTGAATGGTCTCACATTCTGTGACTTTTGACCTTTTCACCATCTGTAAAACACTGGATTGATAGTATTCCAGACTCCTGCATCTGGGTCAAAATGGTTTGCCAGAGCAAGGTATTCTGAATTAAACAAGTAAGTTCTATAAGAATTATCATGGCTGATTCAGTATTTGTTCATGAACTGAACAAAGGTGGGTCATGAAGCAAGACAGCCACTTTTATTAGCTCAGCTAATCCAGCAAACCATCTTTAAAAAGTCATTCTGCTAAAGTATGCTTTAACAAGTATAAAATAGATGTTTTGGAATGGTGTCAACCTAAAGAATGTGTTCTGGAAGGTTAAAATGATGTTTACAGTAACTAAAACTCATCTTCTGGGCACTAGGACTGTTTACACTGAGCCCCACATTGAAAAGCTACTGAAACATTACTGTGTCGACCACAGTTGTGGCCCAACCAACTCATAACCTAACAAATCCGGATGAAGGCATCCTTTCCTTCCTTCCTGTTTAAAGGTATATCTTTGTTGAAACATGTTTCGGCCTTGACTTTTCTCTGTCAGTTTAAAATAAGTCATACATGTCCAGGAGCAGGACTCTGCTCTCCACATTTCTTTTAGACCTTTATCAGTCTTCAAGAGGTCCAACTTTGACTCCTCAGCTGGTCTAAAGAAGCCTCAAGGCCTCATTACCTTTAACAGCAAAACTCCCCCAGTGTTGGGGCCTGAGGCTGGGGTGTGTATACATGAAAGAAGTTTTTCGAGTGATTTATCACTCCCACAGGGCAGCGCCACTCTGATCTGCAGTGCTATTACTCAGATCAACCAGCCGAGGAATAACAAATCTGCTGCTACATATAGACCTCCCCAGACACATACACAAACACACAATATATGTGCATTATATTGACTAGCTGAGACAGACATTTAGCTAATCAGGGTCCTGTGGTTGGTGGTGCTTGTCGACACACCAGCACATAAGTTGTTTCTTCTTAGAGATCTAAGGAATGAGGAAGAAATGGATAGAGAGAAACTGGCATGGAGAGAGGCAGAAGAAACAGTCACGGACCACTAGTGGCCATGGCAATGACCTCTGGCTAATTGCAGTTACTGATAGTGCTTAGAAGTTAAACGATATCCATTTCACTGATCACACACAAAACACACACACCAAAAGCTACTGCATATGTGTCCATCCATATTTTGCTTCTGGAATCTGTCCTCATAATTACCACTGCGCCTTTTACATTAACTTTTTATTTTGCCAGATCAAATATTAAGCCCCCTGTGTAATGTGGTTTAGTCTTCAGTTGTTGGCTTTGAAGTCACTAATCTCCGTCACCATCGCTGTGGCCATTTTATAAGATGCCTGTCCAAGAAAAGCAGCAGCCTGGCCCTGAGACATCTCAAGACCAGGGTGTGTTAATATCTGCTCAACCATAACTCCCTGCAAACACGCCCTCCTTTCCACTTGTTGGTCTCTCTCACATTTCCACCATGTCGCCTCTCCACTGCAGGGCGGGAAATGTTATGAGAAGTGAGAAAATTGTTTCTTACCAACTGTGGAAGCACTGTGTTGGATTTGAGTGTCTTTGGAAAAAAAACTATGCTCAACAGTTCAGGGCCTTTTTGTTGTATTTTTCTTAAAAAAGGTGACACATCTGGACTGTGTGCAGGCCAGTTTAGCCCTGACTCTTTGACTAAAGAGCCATACTGTTAGAACACATGCATACAGAATAAAGTTAGATGTGTTGCAGCACACAATGTTGACTTGATAGCAGCACATGTTCTAAAACTTGTAAATATTACTCAACTTTATGGTTTCACATATGAGAAAGTTAACAATGACATGGCTATCAGTACACTGCCAAATTGCCACCGATGTTGACCTTAGGTTTCCCAATGACTTCAAATTTTAATTATGAGATCACAGGACAGTTTTCTGTTTATCTGCAGTCCATTTTCAAAGAGCCCGGGCCAAGAAAAGATGATGGTGCTTCTGTATCATGTTTTGTATCTTTTTCTTTGCATGGTTCAGCTGCAAATTGCATTTGTACAAGCAATATCAACTGTGTTCACTGAGCATGGTTTTCAGAAGTGCTGTAGAGTCCATGCAGTGATTTAACCCAGAGAATCCTCCCTGTTTTTTTATGTGGTGCCATCTGAGGGTCTGACAAGCATTCAATATTGTTTTCACCCTTGGATTTATTTGATATCATGCACCTTAGATGATCAAAGCTTGGCCTTGATTCTCTTTTTTTACCCAATTGTGTTACCAACCTGCCAGGTATACTATATATTACCTACTAAGTTTTTTGCTTTTAGACAGTCTTTCCATTATTTTGACTAGAAACAAGGTTCTGCAGTTATTTCCTTTTCTGACTTTCTCCTCCATAAATTCCTCTTCTCTTTTGCTGTCCTCTCACTTGCCGCTTTGAGTCTGACTTTACAAAAAGCTCCTCCTCTCCTGTCTTTCCCCTTCTAAGCTCTCCCCCCTCTCTGTTTTCATTGTGACGAGGTTGATGTTTTTTATTAATGTGTCATGCAACTATTCCAAGTTCTCAAGGGACTTAAAAGACTCTAAAAATGAATGCAAACCAGAACCAGAAGCAGAGTGCAGCATGGATTTTTAAAAGAAAAGGCTCTGGAGACCAAGCATATTGAGAATTAATTTACATCATTTTCATCTCCAAATTTTCAGACCTCTTAGAAAAAAGATATAGCCTACGTATTCCCCACTTAAATGCATAATTTTGCAGAAACATCAAGGTTTTTCTGTTTATTTCTTTATTTTTATGTGCTCCCGATTATTTTTGGTTTACAATACAAAGAAAAGGCATTGTTCTTTGGTAATCTCATTTAATCTGCCAGCCTCAATAGATAGCAGACAAAGAACAGTCCTTATTTGTGCAAGATCTTTTTTAAAAAACTAGGTAAGGGAGATTTTTTATTTGTCAGTCCACCCTGTGCAAGGCCTTAAGGTACTTTCTAGGCATGGAAAGGTTCCAATATGAGATTTAATTGCTTGAAACATCACAAGAGAAGCCCTTCCTGTACATCAGCCTCCTGAGAAACTGAATAAAGCCGTTAAAGCTTTCAGAGAACATTTCTTTCTGTTTTTTCCCCTCTCCACCACCTGTGTCACTCTTTACCTCCCTCCACTGTCCCCTGGGGTTTGGCCTGCATGCTTTGTTTTAGAAAACTCACTGGCTGAAAAGTTGGGTGGATTGCAATCTGCATACAGTGTAACAAAGTTGGCATTCCTCAGTTTTCACATCTGCTTCAGACCAAAGCTGAGAAGAGTTCACAACCCACAAACATACACACACAGATCCACTCAGAGATTTGTAATTTAGGCTCAGAAGTAGCTTTCCTCCTGGGTACACTTATCTGAGCTCCAAATTGATGAAGCATGTCTGGTTTCTTTAAATGTAAATTAAACATTTAAGAGAAAACACAGACATGTTTGTATCATGTAAAAATGTATTTTCTTTCTTTTTTTCAGTGAGCCAACAGCTAGGCAATATTTCATCCACATGCAGTAAAAATTAAATGATTTTCTACTTATGTATATACACCAAGTATATTACACTCAAGACTACAGCTGCTGCCAGCTCTTGGCTGTTTCTGAGGAGGAGTAGATCATTACTCCTGATCAGTGTGACCAAGCACAAAGGAGCATTATTATGTTGGATTGTGCAACTAGAAAGCAGCTCTGAGAGTTATTATCGCTTAGTGGACTCAATTTGTGAGTGTATGTGTGTTTGAGAGAAGGGGTGTATAGTGTGTGCATGTAAAAGTGAGAGGGAACGCGCGGAGAGAGTTGTGTAATCTGTCCATTTTGTGTCTCCTGTCTCTCCACTCTTTCTCTCTCTGTTTTTCCCGTGGCCCCCTGGCTGCCAGGCGTCACACCAAGGACCCACAAAAAGGTGTCGAGTGAACAGTGTAAACTGAAAGAGGAAAAAAACGGAACCCTTCCCACATTGCAGAAATCACGGGGAGTGACTGTGACAGAGGGAAGGGGACAGAAAGCTTGATAGCAGAGGAAACCCGCACATAACTCCATCACATGTCTTTCAGGACTGGGACGGATTGCTAAACTGGAGTTCTAATCATTATCCGTGGGTCAGACGTTTGCGGGAGACTCTTGGAGCATGCAGCGCGGTTCATTTTTCAGGTAAAACTTTTACTTATCCAGCTGCTACCTTCGCCACATGTGGGGTTTGCATCCTCCTTTGAGCGGGCAGGGTGTTCGTGTTGACTGTGGTAGAGATTTTTTAGAAGTTGTTTTGTTTTTCTTGTGAACTTTTTGGTTTTACGCACGACTGCTACTTGTTGCGCGCAGGGAGCTGTGCAGGATATAAATGACAGGAATTTACCCACAGGCGTCGGATTTTTGTTAAGCGTTCCCTCTTTCCCTTCAGGGCGGATTTTTGTGAGGTTTCCCTCTGATGTAAACCTCTCCCTCTCCCCGTCCCCGCGGCTCTGAGTTTATTCTACAATGTGCCACTGTAGCGGCCGAGGAAACGTGGAGCCGGGTAGGGGGTCGTTATTTCGGCCTGAGCGGCTCTGTTGTGTCGGGCTGTGCGGAACCTTTGTCTGTGTTTTTCGGGGGTAATTGTGTAGCCTGGTGTGGGGAAACTTCCAGAGACCGCGGCGGTGCACCACACTAGGACGAAGGGACCAATTACCCTGCCTATATGTGGCTTGCGGACTGGTGATTGCGGCGATGGTTTGGTTCTCGTGGTGAGCGCTGCAATGTCCATCTGAGCGAGTCTTTAAGTATCATGTTCAGTCTAGTTTCTTGGCAGGTTGGAAGACAGTATTCTACTTGTTTCCAGTGCACTTGTCTCTATTTTATTGAGGTTTTAGTGATAACTATAGACAGTCTCTCTGCTGAAACAAGTGCATTTATTTAGCCTTCTAAGAGAAATTTTAAACTTGGATAGTTTTCTCACTGAGTCAACACTCTTTCCATCACCACAGTATTTAAAACCTAAGACCAAAAAAAAAAAAAAACCAAAACAATTTTAAAGTAACACAAGATGATTTTGGATGTTGACTGATTGCGTCTGTGTGTGGTTGTTGAACGTGTGTGTTAAAACCACATCTTCAGGGTGTGTTCAGTCTCAGGGAGAGGTTTGCTGAGTGAAAACATGCTTGCTGTTTGAACACATTTGTTTGTTAGCACCTCCTAGGATTTCCCAGATTAAATGAGATGTTTAACCTGAAACGTCAGGGTTAAAAGAAACTTTTGTGCATCGCTGAGCCCACCTGTGTCATGACTGGCTTCTAAATTACACTTAGGTCATTGCAACATAAACACTTCTGCTTTAAAATCAAGGAAAAAGTTCAGGAGAGTAGACAGACTTGACAGAAAACAACAAAGTCTGTGTGAGTTAGGACATTATATAGCAGCAATATTAGGTTTAGGTCATGGAATAATAAAGTGCTTTTTAAATTACCTTATTTAGCCCGCTGTCATTTTAAATCCTGCATATTTGCCACTTCTTTCACCCTCTGTTCTGCATCCCTCCAGGCTCTATGTGCTGTGGGTCTTTGTGGTGGTTACGACCTCCATGACCAAGGCTGCCAAGAGGAAGGTGAGTATCACGAAGTTAGATCAACAGACAGCAGCATCACAATAGATGGGTGAAAAGGTTGCTGCAGTCAAAGGACAGCATTTCATTTTCCCAGCATCACTCACATGCCCAAATGCACACTGAAAGAGAGACTGGGTGCTAAAAAAATATCCTGTGAGGATAACTTGAGGATAAATCCGTATCTTCCAGAGTTAACACTTCTTTTCAGGTGGAAATCCCTCCTCATGCTTCTGCCGCATCTTCACATTACAGCAGCAAGAAAATGCCATCCAAACAGAAAAACTGCTGAGAACTTGCAATTTACACCAAATATCTTTATCTTCTAATGAGGCTTTATAACAAATTTTAATAGCAGTAAAATCCTGACCAAAGTGTGCAACAGTTGAAGGCTTATCAGGCATCAAAACTCTCCAATCCACAGAAATTATTTAATTTGATTAGCCGGCCAGATGACCTGCTTTATTGCTGTATAGCCTGACTGACAGTCCCTCTGCAGCATTTGACTCATTTTATGTGAATGTGAGGTCTGTGTTTTTATCATAAAGGGTTCAAGTGAGTATGGTCGTGGCCTTAGAACAAGAAGAATCTTCTCTGCCCATAATGTGTTGTCCTTTAGCTTACCTAAAAGATATTCAAAATCACTAAGGTTTAAGGGATTTCACTGGAAGCTTCTACGGTAAAAGCCAGGACCCAGAGTTTACAGCTGCACCCCTGTCTGGAGCAGCTCTAGTAGTAACAGTGTTGCAGGAGTTTACCCAGTAGCTCCAGAGGTCAGCGGTGGCTGCTGCGGGGTCACTGCTCACAGCTCATTAATGGCCCCAGTTATGTGGCAGCTGTGTGTTTGATGGCACTCATTACACAGAGCAGCACACCTTCCCTCTTCACAGACACAACCCCACAGCCCCACTTCCCTCACCCTTTCGCTTTCCTTTTCTCCCACCCTCCCACCGTCTTCCCAGGCAGCAACAAGAACCCTTTTAATGTGGTGGCAAATTGAACAGCACTGCATCCGAGTGGGCAGGCAAACTCAGAAAAACACAACATTGCTACGTACACCTGTCCTCCCACAAACAGTTTGTGCTTTAATTTTACTTGCACACGCACACACACACACACACACATTTACACTCTTGCAGAGAGAGAGGGGAGGGAAGTGGAGCACAGATTTATGTTTTGGTTCTTTCTCAATGGAAACTTTTGTTCAGCTCGCCTGTTTGCAGCTCTGCCAACCAGGCCAGTAGCTTCAGTTATGAAATGAGGGGAGAAACATTTATCTACAACCACAGAGGAACACATCAAAGCCTCAGCTGGCACCCTACATGCATATATATATACACAAACAAATGTACAGTCAGATCAGCTGTGATCTTTTAGTTTCAGCACTGTGTATATATGACACCAGCTCCGGTGAATTTATCCAGCTGCTCTTAAGCTGCTGGCAGGTGACAGAGTCTCTTAAGCCAGACTGAAGTATGAAGAGTTCAAAATTTATATTTTGGCGTCAGAGAAAGGAAACTCACGAGACTGCAGCTCATCAATGCACTGTGGAGTCCCTAAAGAGATTTTGAATTGAAACCTTTTTTACTAAGTTAAGTATTTCTTGAAAATGTTGCCAAGGCTTGCAGTTTTCATTATTTTTACAGCAGAATTTGTATAGTATAGTACAACTTTGGGGCAGTTTTAATGAAGCTCTTGTAGTTTTCTGTATTGCCCTTTTTTTTTTTTTTTAAGCTATAATGGAAATATTTTTTTTTCTGTGAATAAAATGCATGTGTGTTTGTGTAGAGAAAATGTCAATAAACCATGGTTCCTCAACTTTATTTGTTACTGGATAATGTTTTAAAGTTAGACCTCTCAGCTGTAGGTAGTGATTAAACTGTAATCTATGGGTCATTCATTTCCTGTTTCTGTGTGCTCTGTTAGGTGGCAAGTCGAATTTCCAGACAGACGTTTGAGGCGGACCCTGTTGAGGGGGTGTGGTCTGTGTGGGGGGAGTGGTCAGAATGCTCTCAAACTTGCAGCGTGGGCATCTCACAGAGGAGCAGGAAGTGTTTATCCCCTCCACATCCCCATACACCTCCTCTCTCCCTCTCCCCTCCTAACTGGGCAGGTTATCTGCCCGGGGGTGTCCGGGGTCCTGTTATCTCACCTGTGAATTCTTACTACTCTCCTCGTTACCCGGGGCAACACCCATCTTATCACTCTCCATCAGTCTCCAGCAGCAATAACCCAGGATTGTCTTTGTATCAGAATATTCCTGCTGGAGGAGAAGGGCCTCCTATTCCTGGACAAACCAATCGAGCACCTTCTTTTTACCATCCACAAGTCTCCCCACCCAATCAGGACCCTGTGACCGCACACCGACCTCCATACCACACACACCTGCAAGGCTACAACCAGCCGGGGCGGGTCATTAGAAGGCCAACGAATCCAGGAACAACGAGAGCAGGAGGAGGTGGGAGCATACGCTCTGTCTCCTCCGGTCGGGAAGGTTTGCCATTGAGAAGGTGAGTCAGATTGGAGAGTGAGATAACAAACTCACCTCATTCAATCAAAGACCAGACAGAAAAGCAGTGCTTATCAGCTCACGCCATCGCTGATGAGTGTGACACCAATCACAACACCCATCAGTGATTTCACAGTTTAACAAAATATACAAAGGATGGGAATAAGAAACCTATGTATGTCAGCAAAACCAAGGTTTCAGCTGCTTTAAGGCTACACTTTCCGCTTGTTTTCCCTCATATATTTCAGAACTATATTAGAGTATCAGCTTGTTTTGTCAGATATTCTTATTTAACTTTCAGATGGTTCACAAATTTCCTTAAATTCAGCAAAGATTAGTCTTAGTTTGTCCTGGTTGGTCTTCTGAATTCTTTTCACTCTGTGGGACCTAATTTTCCCTCTCTATCGTATAATACACCCAGAATGTTAGGATCAGTTGACTTGACTACTGTATTTAACGAGAATCAAATACTGCAGGTAAACTTATTATGGGGACTCAAAAGCAAAACGTATGACCCTTGTACACACTTCCCTCTGTGGCCTCCTTTTAGATTTCATATTGCTTTTAAAATCTCACTGTTCACCTTTAAAGCTTTAAATGGTACTGAGCCTAAATACATCTCAGATTTATTTACCTGGTATGTGCCATCCCGACTGCTGAGATCTAAAGATGTCGTCCACTTAACTATTCTGAGCTCACAGCTTGTGACAAAAGAGGACCAAGTCTTTTCTATTGGAATCGTCAATTTATAAAAGTGTTTTGCCCTCTGAACTCAGACACACTGAGGCTCATTCCATCTTCCTATGATTATCTTGTTGGGTGATCACCTAGCTCATCATTTGTAGTGTTAAGAGTCCTTTGGAGTGTGGATCATTACTCCTTGATCTCTAAAAGAAAAAGAGCACATTTCCTCTGCAAACCAGAGAAGTAGAGTCATTTCAAATGTGTCCCCAGCTACCATCAAACCCCTTCTTAAAACTTTCTTTGTTTTGAAAGCATTTAACAATGCCTGATATTTATCAGACATTTTTTATTACTACAGTCCTGAGAACATTTTTCTAACCTTTTTTTTTACCCAACTCATCCCTTTCTGTTGTGAAGTGTAATGCAAGTTACCTGTTATAGATTATTACATGTATCAAAGGAAAATATTATAAATTTAAACAAAGAGATGGTTCCTAAGTTATTTTTGAGGGCAACAAGTGTGATCCTATTTTTTTAAATAATGTAGTAATGTGAAATATATAGGAATATTCTGCTTTCAGTCACTATTTTGCACAAAGACTGTAGACTTTGTTTAACTATTAAACTGTTCACAGTAATTATATTCAGGCCCAGTAGGTCATCAATAAAGAGAAAAACTAAATAATTATCTTCCTTTATGTTTTCTGTTAGATAACAAACATTTCAGGACATACATGTCAAAGATATTTTAGGAGAAATGTACTATCTATATATGGTTTTATCAGGAATTGCGGTTAGCATGAAAATGAAAATCAGCCAATATTTAAACTATTTAAAGAGAATGTAAACTTCTGCATGTGCTTTCGTCAGTTCTCCTTTCCCATGAAAAAAGTCTTCATCATAAAAGGAAGTGAGTTTTGCTTGACTTGCAGTAGCAACGGAGATTTGTTTGGAATAAACAGCTACAACATCCGTCACGAAACACAAGGACGTCATGACCTTTAGAGATGACTTCTCAGATTGCTGAGGATTCATTCAGGTCACATTTGTCAAAGCATTGACATTGTTTAAGCATGAGAGGGTTTGTTGTGATAGTTTGGGTGTTAGAGTTTTGCCCCTCTCCGCTATCTGCTATGTTATTACATCATTATTTCTGGTTTTTGTCAGTCAGAGGCCCTACATTACTCTGCCCACTCACCACAGTCTGCTGGCTCCATGTTGTTTATAATCACTTATCTTGCCTTTCTGCTTTTCTATCCAACCGTAAATCTTTCCTTATAAAGTTTGCCTGTCTTTGCCTTTTCTTTTGGCTCGCAGGTCCTCCAGTATCCGTCCAGGTCAGTTTGGATATGGAAAGGTTCCCTTCTCTCTACCTTTGCATCGTCCCAACCGACAGGCTCGCCACACTGTTAACAGCACTGATGATGCGCTCGTGTCAGGTGTAGCTGAAGAAAACACAATGAACAGCAGAACAGAGGAAGAAGAGAGAGAGGAGAGGACAGAGGAGATCAGCGAGGCACCTGCTGCTGAGGAGGGACCAACATCAACTACCACTGTCAGCCCACACCGACATGTAAACCGACCGCCACACACCCACACAGATCATGGGTTGAGCAGAGTCCCCCCCAGACACCCCTTCTCTCGCACTTCATTGCCATCTGTTTTCAGTAATCACCAAAGATTTGATTGGAACTCCGTCACCGCTCCACCTCCTCCAGTACCTTCCTTTTCACGCCCACGCTCCCCTGGAGGTGCTTCACCTTTTTCCTCTGCTCTCCATCGCCCCAGCCCTGTGCACAGAGACAGGGAACACCATCCGGGCTTCAGTTCTCAGGCCCCGCCCGCAGGCAACATCTACCCCTTACAGAACCGGCATCCATCGCACCTGGGAGGCGAGTCAAGCAGGCATGGAGGCGGAGAAGCTTCTCAGGTGTACAAATGCTCTGGAGCTGAGAAGGAGTACCGCAGGTGCTTCTCACAGGTAGGAATATGTGAAAATTTCACCTAAAAGCTTAAAAAAGAGATATAGTCCACTTAATTCACTGCCTTCAAACCTTCTTAATAACCACAATCTTTGTCCCTTGCTCACTTCTGATTTATTCAGTATGCAGTCATGTGTGATTTATAAGTTTGCCATGTGTTGAAGGAAGTGGTAAGGCAGCTGTAAACTGAGGAGCTGAAGGCCAGGAGAGAGTATTTGATAGGTGGATCATTCCACAGCTCCAACACAGGCTGGTTGTCTTTGAGCATTCGCATGGAAACTGCCTGTCGATGCCTCCGTTACCCTGAGGCATGTGTATAGTCCAGGTCACAACCAGACCACACACCTCTGTTATGAAGTTATACACGTACCTGAGCACAAGTGTCTGCGCTCAGTACCCTTCTGATTGCACATACTGTATATTGTGAATATGAGCCAGGACCTGTGTGTGTGTGTGTGTGTGTGTGTGTATATTGATGTAATGTATTGCATCTGGCTGGCAGCCTGCAGTGATGATTGGGGTTGTGACCTCCTCCATTCATCACTGTGCAGCACAGTGAGAGCTTTATCAGAAGTTAAGTGTCTGTGCGTGCTGCTATGAAAAAAACAGCCTGACACTTGCAGGCTGGTTGTGTGAGATGGTTTAAACCTCAATTCTCATTAGAGAACCTGTAGCCGACCTCCATAACTTCAAAGTGTGTTTCAATTCAATTCAAGATCTTTATTGTCACTATGCAAGTATAGCGGAATTTTGAGGAGTTTCTCGGCTTAAGCACATATAAATAAAAAAATAGAAATATAACAGACACGCATGAATAAGTAAAAAAAAAAAGATATAAAACATATAAGAACACCTCTATATTTACAGAAAATTAGAAAGAATTTACAGCAGACAGTAATATTTACAAGGTGGATAAAGTGCATCCTCGTGCAAGGACAGAGGTCTGTGTGTGTGTGTCTGAGAAGGTGTGAATCTTCTATGTGAGGCTGTGGGTGCATGTGTGCGATAATTGTGTGTGTGTTAGTGTGTGTGTGTGTGTGTGTGTGTGTGTGTGGGGTCTGTGTGCTCAACACAGTCCTGTAAGGCTGAAGAAGCCTCCTTAGTCTAAACCTGAAAGGTTCTGGTGATGGATTAGCATTCATCTGCACAGTGATCAGGCAGTACAGCTCCTCCAGTGCTAACTTAGCCTTTCACATATTTAAAAGCTCAATTTAATACCATCTGTCATACAAATGGTAATTACCTTCAAGATCTAATGAACCATGAAAAACCAAAATCAGAGAGTTAACTTATTCACAAGTAACGACATTTATTGCAAAACAACCTTAAAAAAGAATCCATAGTGTACAACTGATGGTTTCCCATTGTGCCCTTGTGCTTTCCTGTGGATAAGAACTCAGACAAAGAGGCGTATATCTCCTCCCATGTGCTTTCCATTCATTTATTTATGTTTTTATTTAAAGAATTTTAGCTATACATGAATAAACACTCTCTGTCTTCTCTCTGGGCCTCAGCACACACTGCAGATATAGACAGATCAAAATTAGACAAGCAGTACAGCTGCGCCAATCAGACTCACCTGCTGCTCCCTGAACCACAGCTTCACCCCTTCTACCTACATTATAGCAGAAGTTTTGTCAAAAAAGCATTAAAAACTGCAAACTGTGCAAATACTCTGAAAAACCCTACAGTTGTCACAAAACAATTTAATTACCTTAAAACACAAGGATCTTGCTTCAAAATGTATTATTTTTCCAGCATCAAATCAGCTGCATCAGCCCAGTGATATCACACTTCACAACCTTGGAGGTTTTCCATCTGTTGCTATTGGCTGCCTTAATATAACAGCATGCTTCCACACAGCCATCATACATCATCGCCATTTTTAAGACATTCAAATCTGGTCACTAGAGTTGGCGACATTATAAGAATGTCATGGATTTTAAGCTAGAATTCATGTCTTGGTGTTATCTTACTTTAGCCAGAATGTGTTGATTTTCCATCTCTCAGCATCTTTACATGAGAAAACCAGACAAAAAACATGGTCCACAATGTCTTAATAAAACTTCCTCTCAGATATACAGGCAAAGGGACATTAGTCTGGTTAAACTACTAGGTCAATGGCAAATATTGCCCTGATTTACAAAAAAATCCATTTTGTTGGATCAGTTTAATTTAAATCAGATGTGTTGGAGCAGGGAAGCATCTAAAACCTGCAGAACAGTGGCCGTCGTAGACCAGAGTTTGAGATCCCTGCATTAGGAGGATTGGGAATAACTTTGTAAATCATGTGTGACCTCATTAATATGAGGAGAGTTACCAGATGTTTCTAGTTTGAGCTGACAAATAAGATTAAAAAAAGAAATAAAAAATTATGTTCCTCAAGTGATCTCTCTCTTCTTCTCTTGTGGATGTCTACTGCCATTGTTTTTCTTTTTTTCAGTTTGGACAAATTCATCTTTTACTGAGTTAGAACCACTAGCAATGTTGCCTGTAACATCCATCCACTGGCAACACTACATAGCCTAGTTTATTTGCCTAATTTCTTTTATGGAAATTGTCTCAAAAAGACTTCAGATTTCCTTCGGTGGTGATTTGTGGGTGCCGTGTTATGCTGGGGATGAAAACAGAAGACTTCATGGTGCCACCAGAAACAGCAAACGTAAAATGCTTAATCTATATTTTTTACTGAAACATGAATAAGCATCCCTTCTTTGACTGGGCTTCAGTCAGAATAAGTAGGATTTTATTGTCCACTGGAACAAAAATTTGGACATGTATTACTTTTACATTCCCACACTGATTTGACAGTTGGTAACTGTCTTACTCCGGGAGCTATAAACTCTTTAAAAATGAATCTTTCTTGCTAACACTTTTCAGTTTTTATCATGAAAAATCTATGAATATCCAAAGCTGTCTTTGCCTATACCTTCAGTTGCCATTAGATAACACCACCTTTCCTTGTCTATGATTAGCTTTGCAATAGCAAGTTTTAGTATTTGGGTAATTCAGCTGTTCATGTTGGAACAAAAGAGCGATTCTCAAGAATTGGAAGCTGATATTTATACTGTAAATATTTATCCAACCCTTTATAATTATACAGCGTCGGATCCAAGTGGACGTATCCCCATACTTAATGTGTACACTTTATATCCCTTTCAACAGCATTAGATATGCAAACAAGAACAGAATGGAGTGAAAACACATTAAAAATTCAAGTGGCCCACACATGCAATGGCTCTTGAATAGGTGGTTAGAACAGAGACTTTATAATTAATTTAGCAGCAAAGCCTTGTGTAAGTTTCACTGTGAACATGTTCTTTAGAAGATTCCTTGTTCAGGAATGGAGCATTTCTACAAATTGTATTGATACTTGTGATTCAGGAAAGAGTTTGACTACTTCTTTCCTCAAACTTTTCCTTCATTTCCATCCAACGCTTTCTCTGTTTTCGTAATGTCATTGTTAAAGCTGCTTAAAAAAATCGTTTTGTCTCAGTGTTGTGAGTTCCGTTGATTCGGCACCAAATCGGGGATGTTTCTGTAAATGTTCGTACCGCCTCGTTCCTGACCCCAAATTCCTACAGTGGAAGGACACCTATTATTAGTCCTCTGACTAGCTATCAACCGCATTCCTCTCTGATTGGACAGCTTCTAAATGAAAGTTTTTAACTATATTTTAATCTAATTCTACTTTTGTGCTTCTGCATTCAACACGTTTAGCATGTTTGTGATGAAATGTTCATTTTAATTATTCTGTCAGATAAAGAGTAAATTTACCCATGACGAGTTCACTGATGAGTCAACTCTACAGAAAGAGGCATGGGGCTCAAATCAGGAGGACAAAAATACCCATAGTGACATGTGAGTGGGTTATTTATTCCAGTGGGTCACTTGCTGCAGCTCTATCTTAAGTAAGAGCAGAGGAGGAGATGATAAGATTGAGTTTAATAAATGCCACACACACACATACCCACATGGTTAAACACTCACACTGCCCATCCTTGTCTTGCTCTAATCAAATGGAAGTAGACACTTGAAGTTGTGGCCAGGTTGGCACTTTTAAGCCCTTGACTTTCCTCTTTGTAGATAATTTTCATCCTCCTTTGGTTCTTGCTTATCTCTTTCACTTTGTATCCCGCTGTTTGGTTGCTATCGTGTTAAAGAAGGTTTATTAGCTGGCAGAATACGTGCACTGTGTGTGCCAGCAGGGCCGAAAGCAGTCCTGTGGCAACTGAGCCTGACTCATTGGGTTACATATTCACCCAACATTAACCTCTGCTTTAGCTTTGTTTGCTCCTGGTTTTATGCTTCTTCAACAGAACTTTAAAGTGGTGACTTTGCCCAGGCATGTATGTACTCAATATGTGTGTGAGTGATTCAGGGAGTGAGCCAGACTGAGTGTGACACATCCTATTATCTATTAGGTGTGTTTGTCATAACACGGCGCGCCTGAGGCCCATCACAAGTGTGATTGGCTGTGTGTATGTGTGTGTTTTTACTGTTGCATTGCAGCGATTGGGAACCAAGAGAGGGACAGAGGAAATGAGAAGGGCAAAAGTTGAATGTGTGTGTGTGTATGTGTGTGTGTTTGAGAGAGAGGGATGCTTGTATAAGTAGAGGAAGTGACGCAGTTAAGTAGTAGTGAAAGAGAGCACTGTTTTAAAAAAAAATCTGCACACAGTAGTGGGGGGTTGGTGAAAGGGCTGTTTAGGTGCGTTGGAAAAGACGAAGAAAGAATTCATGGAGGAGACAGGAGGATGGTCGGCAGCAGCATCAGACAGAGTGGGATGGAGAGGAAAAAAACCATCCTACAGAAAGGCAAAAGGAAGTTATGGAAAAGTGTGTGTTTATGTGTGAGCGAGCACAAAAGAAGCGTAACAAGAGAAGTTATTCTGTCGGAGGGTGAGGGCAGTAAAATATGGAATCTGAGAAGAAGCTGTCTGACACGAAAAAGAAGCAACAGCTTGAAGAAGACATTTCCTTTCTGAAGTCTCTCACACTGAGTTTCGATAGCTGTCTAAGCTCTCGTCTTGGCTCTTCTTTCTGTCCTCCTCCTCAGAGTAAATATTTATCCAGAATCACTAACAGCAAATGCCTCCACCAGAGCAAGTGAGGGAAATGTGAGGATTAAAAATGGCCTAATAGACTGGATTCATTCAAACACAGAAAAAGCATTAGAGAAGACATAAAAACTTTATTTTTTTTGGTTTGATTCTTTCTGAATTGTTACTTCTTATTGTCCAGCTGCCACAATCCAGAGGATAACAGCATATAATAAATCAGGCCTCTACAATATACATTTTAGACCTGATTAAATATTTAGTCATTTGGATCCACATACAACATTGATGGAAAAATGTCAAGTTACTGAGTCTTGGGGGTGTGAGACATTAGGTCCAATTCTTCTTATTTTGTTTTTTGTTGGTACAATGGGTAAATTACAACTGGTATACTAACATATTTTTGGAACAGGGGAAACAGGGCCACCCAGTTAAGGGACTGCAACTGATCCCTGCCAGCTGCAGCCTCTTCCAGGGGAGGTCCTGGGGTTGTGAACTGACTTGCATGCTCCTACACAGAAAGGGGGAGGGTAAATCTCATTATGACCTTTGCTTTCTCTAGATAGATCTTGTTAGCCAAAGGCTCTCTTTCCTTCTTTTTGCCTTGAGCTGAACTCAACACGACACTGCCTGGTTGAAATTGAGATTTTAATGAGGAAGAAGTGAGTGTGCCTAACTGTAAAGGAAACTGTTGAAATGGATTTCTAATATAATGTTGCACTGAGAAGTAACTAAATAGCAGTTTTATCTAATCTGACCTGTAAAAACCATAAATACAAATATAATTCAAACCCAGTTTGAGTAGAAACTCTAACAATATGCAGACATCAACCAAGCTAATTTAGCAGAACTTGGAAGGACCTGGAAAACTACACAGCTACAGGTAGATGCAGAAAACATGCCAGAGGAACATCCTCTTTTCTTGTTTATGTCTGTTCTTTAGACATTCATTGTTCATCCACATGTAGTCTGTCATATAGAGCAAGACAAGACAAGTTTATTTGTATAGCACATTTCAAGTAGAAGACAAGCATTACAGCGGGATGCAGAGAAAGCATTACAAAGTCAAAACAAACATTAAAAGAAATTAAATAAAAGCAGAAAAAGCTCTGCAGCATCAGCATCTTAGAGACTGTGTTTTGTTTATGGCACTGGGGGACACCACAGACTGGATATCAACACACTGTAAGCAACATTAATGGAGGAAGTGATAAAAAGAAAGTAGAGAAAGTGACAGAGCACGACATAACACAAAAGTCAATATTGGATTGACTTTTACTGGCTGGGGAAAGCTCAGAGAAGAGACAAAATGCAAGATGGATGCTGTATTAATTTTCATTAGGGGGGCCATAGTGTGAAAGTCATTAGTATTCCTTTAAAAAAGTTAACTTGTCAGGCTATGTCTTAATGTTGGTATTTCAGCTGATGCAGCCAGCACATTAAGGATATCATTGTTATTCATCTCAATACTGGAATAAAATGAAACCAGTTCACATCTCCACATCTCTCCTTTTAAGGATAGCAAGTAGAAATATTTACATAAACACAGGCTGACAGGCAGAAGCATGAGAATTGAAAACTACAAGTTCACAATACAGAACGAGTCAAGGTAGAAACAGATAGGTTAGGCTTGCCTGAACTGAACATAGAAATGAAAAAACGCAATGTCTAAAAACAATAACAATCTAGCAAAAGACAAAGAAAACTAGAAGGAGTTTGGGAATTCACTTTGCATGTCCTCTCTGTGTCTGCTATGTTCTCTCTGGATACTCCTGCTTCCAGTAGTGTTGGAACAGAAAATGGACAAATGGACAGTAACTGCTTTATCATATTCACCATACTGGGTTATAGATAGGATATCATATAGGCAGCGTGGCTCAGTGGGTAGAGTGGGCATCTTGTAGACTGAGTTTTGCCCGTTTGATCCTCAGCCTGTCAAGCCCATGTTGAGGTGTCCCTGAGCAAGACACTGAAGCCCAAATTGGTCCTGATGGGTCTTGGTCGACCGCCTTGCATGGCAGTTTCCGCCATCAGTGTGTGAATGGGTGAATGTGATGTACATGTATAGCGTATAGACCATTTACCATTCCTTCTTCAAATAATTAACTTTTATATCAGAGATCATGTAAACGTATAACAATGTTTTTAACAAAGCCCAAAGTGACCCCCTCCCCCCACCACCACCACCACCAACATGCTGCATATTGCCAGTAGTACAAAAGAATCAGGAAGTCTGCATCTAGAGAATGATAAGAAGCTAACTGTTCTGATTGATTACCAGAACAAAGGACTTCCTTCAGCTCGTATCTACTCCACCCTGTTCGTTTCTGGAGGTTGTTGTGGCTCTAAGCGATCTAAGTGGAAGACTGCAGGCTCTGATCAAATCAGATCAGCATCCAGTAACCAATTTCATGCTGATATATTCCTGTGCCAAGAAAAGAGCCTCAGCGGAGGTATGTTTTCAATGCTGGTTGTCTGTGTTCCTGCTCCTGTGTTCTTCTGTTTATCACCAGGATTACTCAAAAACTACCAAGGAAATTTTATAAGACTTGCTTTAAAGGAAGAACCCGGAAAATTCTGGTGTGATCCAGATCATGGTCTTTCAGATAAGACATTGTCCTTTGTGTAAAACTTTACTAGCAGTGTGTTTCTAGCCTGCTTATTTTCTGAATTTATTTAAACTTGCAGTAATGTGAAAATGAAAAACATCTGAATCGCACCCTGCCCACTAGAACATACTGAAGCATTGCTAATGACTACAAGTAAGACTTTTAATGCACGGCAGCCAAAGTCTTATTTCAAGACCTGAAGAGTTTCTGTCATAAACTGAGCAGACACACTGGCGTGTCTTCAGTGAGAGTCAGATGATCCCAGCTAATCTCAGTCTGTCATTACACAGGCGTTGGTACACAGGAAATATATTATTAGGACTATCAGAGCGGAGCATGCTCCTCAGTGCTTGCTGCTGTTTTCATCATTGACAAACAAGCCCAGATGTGCAGATGTGTTGGCTTATGGCACACACAGACACAAACACACATGGACTCATTCAAACTGACGTGTACTTTGCTTTTTTTTTTTTTTTAATTTGCTGTGGTGGTTTAACAATCTGCGGTACCTGCTTTTCTACAGAAACCAGGTGCAGCTTCTTCAGATTGTTTATTTGAGCTTCTGTGCGCTTTGAGTTTCCCACAAATATTTCTTTCATGTTCCTTTTATCCCTTTCAGTCTGTGTGATGTCAGGTCTCACTCTGTCCATCTGCAGAAGCCCAGCATAAACTCATTGACCCATTAAGACCTGATGCAATATGTAGGTACGTACGTTCCAGTGTTTAGATGTCACCTCTGGCCTTTATTTAGCTAAGTCTTTCTTTTTTTTATAGCGTATATACTAGTAGCCTCATAAGGATAAGTTTATAATACTGATGATATTCTTACATTACATATTTAGTAATAGGGGAGTTAGGTGTTTTTTTCACTAAATGCCTGCTCTGCTAACACTAACCAGGGTGGAAGAGGATAAAGAAATAGTTTTAAATGATGTGAAATGCATGTATTTACTAATGAGAAGATGGCAATATTCTTTTCATGGCTGTAAGGTATACATAAATTAGAGTGTGGTCAGCTTATCTAAATCTTTTAGCTTATAACCACACTCTCCAAACTTACCAGAAAACATAAGGAAATTTGTGTTTTGTGGATTATTTCTTTGTCCTAACCTTGCATTAAGTAACCAGCATAAGGAGCAGGTACCAGGCTGTTGTGGCTGTGTGTGGTGGAGGAATTTAAAGGTGTGGATCATGGAAATGGTTGATGTTTACAGAAAAGAAAAGCTTTTTTTTAACAGTTTAAGTGGGGTTTTTTTTTTACTATAAATAAAAAAGTCCTGAAAATGAAAAATGTTGCTGTTTACACTTCTGACCTCTCAGATATATCAGTTTAAGTGGCTCTTTATGCTAATTTCAGGCTAATTAATTTTAATATGTGAGTCTACAAGAGCAGGAATCAATCCAGCATTTTTCACATACCCCTTTATTTCTCTATATCAATCCTCTCTGCAGGCTGAAAAACTGGAAAATATATCAAGAAGCTAAATGAATTTCTGAATGTATGAACAGGAAACTGTTCATACATTCAGAAACCCTGGAATCTGAATGTAGAGACACACAGGAAAACTCAAACATGCGTTGCTCACTTGTCTGATGAGTATTCAACACTGTAACACTGTAGAAAGCTCAAAAAAGTTGAAATAGCATAATAGTTCCCCTTTAATTCGTTGCCTCAATTCAATGAGCAGCATTTCTTTTGGAGGATCCTTGACTTCTACTTGGAGTTCAGGCTGAAAGCTGGGTGGTGCCCTGCAAACCACAGGCACACGGCCTCCAGCACGAGATTATCTAGAGAATGTTAAACATTGAGGTTACATTAACATGTCATGGATTTGTGTGCATGCATACAGTGATTAGTCTTGCCGCCTGTTGATTTATGGCTACAGGGGCCAGCGGTCACTTGCTTTGTCTGTGAAGCGCTGCAGTAATCCTTGAGGAATGACCAGCCAGCCTTAACCTGTATGTGGTAATGGGGTGATACTGCCAGCTGTGCAGGCATAGACCTGCAGGGTGACGTGTCACCTGGGCTTTCCCTGCGGAAGGATTTATAAAATTAACCTTATTTGTGTGTATGTGTTATGTGTGATCAGGACCTTGTGGGTTTATATGTGTGTTGCATTTGTGTGTATGTTTGTGAACCTGCCAGGTAGTGAAACTCCCCCAGCTTCACATTCTCCTGCATATTTCACACAGATTTTTGTCTCCCCCAACCCCCACCTCTGGCATTTAAACACATCTATAACATTCACAGCTCTCATACAAAAACACCGACTGTCTCACCAGCTGCTTTCACTTTCACCTGTTTTCTTCTGCCATCAGCCTTTTATTCTTTCACCTTCATCATGTAGTAATATGTTTTTGGAAAGGGTTTCTCCCTGGAGCTAAACTACTACATACTTTTCACTATTCTCCTTATTGTGGATCCAAGAACATAACAGTAGCCAATGTGAAACTTGCCTTTAGTTGATTTGAAGTGTTACCTTGCAGGTTAATCTTCACCAGTTTCCAGGAGTCATTTCTGTTCATTGACCACTCCTAAAGGCGCCACTGCTTTAAAATGTCCTACATTTGTACACAGTCTGTATAAATGAGGATCTGTGACATCATTATTCTTTATCCACGTTTATTCAGTCATTTCCAGATTATTGAGCATCCTTTTGTCCTGCCATGATACACTTCCACAAACATGTTGTGAAGATCAAATTGGTAGATTTCTTCCTCAAAGTCACAGCTGGTTGTCATCCCATTGAATATGTTTACACAACTCTTCAAAAAAGCAAATTATGGTGTACATTTGAATAAAGCCAAACTTTTAAAATGCATGTGAATGTAGTCAGAATGAAATCATGCGAAATCTAGCTTCTCAAAGCTGGACTAACACACAAAAACTATGTGATAGATTAGAGGTTGACTAGCTTCTGCATGTTAACACTCAAACTCAAACAGGCTTAAGTGCTCTGCACATGCTCGATAGTTTCACAATGGTGAAACGTTTTACATATTTTAGTAAAAACACTTCCCAATAAAGCTCCTCTCATTTACATATTTTTAATGATTCTTTTGTCAGATGTTGTGCTGGAGTGGGTGTGAAGTTACCTGAAAAACAGACAGCAGTTTGGGAAACTGGGTGACAAGTGTTCTTTGTTTTGGACAAAATCTGTGGTGTCCCACAGGGCTCAGTGTTAAGACCCAAATTATAAATTATATATATATATTTTTGTTACAATATCATCATCATGGTTGTCATTGTTGTCTTTAATATCATTATTAAAGACTAATTTTGTTTAGTATTTTATTCATAGAAGAGTAATTAAAAATGGAGAGGGGATTTCATAAGTTTATACTGCTACCCACTTCTTTTCAGGCTAGAAATTGAAGCATAACGTCTAGAGGGCCTAATTATTTGTGTTCATTTGTTTTTGTTACAGTTGCTTTGTTGTCCCGGTTTGAGGGGATATATCTTATTTTGTGTTTTGTCAAAGTGTCAGAAATAAAACACTTCATTGATCAATCAAGCAATCAGTCAATCAATGTCTTAAATGTGTCAGAAACTGTAACTTAAAACCTATTTTAGGTTACATGTCAACATTTGTGAACTTGCTTTGCTTGAATGACAGCATCTGGTATAATTGAATCAAAAGTTTGATTATTTATTTATTTTATTTTATTTTATTTTTTTTTTGTAATTGTCACTGACCAATGCCTGAGCAAAGGAAATGTAACACCGCCCATTGTGCCTGTTATGCTACTGACGTTACAATCAGCATGTGTTTATGTTTCATGCATCCATTTCTTTCACTTTATTTATACTTGTTGTTGCATTCTGCTTTTTTCTCCACCTCCTTTCTTCAACTATAATTTTTTTTCTTTGCTTTGTGCATTTTATTCTAAAAAGTCTTATTAGAAATGCTGCAATAGCCACACAACAGAAAAGACTGGCATTATTGGCCATTGGCAGCCATGATTCTTAATGATTAACTTATGTATTGGCCATAAAGATACCCATATTGGTTGACCTCTAAAAGCACCAGTTCATATTAGCTGTTGTTTGTTTGTTTATTTATTTTTGTAATAAAAAAAATTAAGTCCATATTTTAGATTCATTGAAGGGGGCCAGATTTAAAGCCTGTTCTTGATAGAACTCAAGATCAAAGTGTTTGAAATTGTTAAACAGGGCAACAGCTTTTTTTGGAGTGCTTTCCTATTTGACCCAGTAAAGCATCTTCTCTCGCAACCCTCCCTTCCCCATCTGGCTTCATGTTCCCTTAGTGGCTATGAAGACCCCCTCAGCCTGCACTCACGGGATGCAAGCCATTACAATATCACGCAAACTGTCCTCCAGAACCATGAAACCCAAGTGAACACGTCTTCTCTCGTCTGTTTTTACTGTCACTTACGTTACCCCCCCTTTTTTTTTTCTTCTCACCACTCAGTCCATTAGCCTCCTGATGTTTTTACACACTCTAAACTCTCCAGGGAAGAGAATCCACTCACTCCATGGCGCTCCCGTAATCATACGCATGAATGCACACACTTGACGTTTTCTTGCATTCTTTCTTTCCCTTTACATTCATTCTCTGCCTTTTATGGAGGCTCCTTCTCTCATTTTCACCCTGCTGAGCACACTCGAACACTTTTATGTACACTTTCAAGGTTGCTGTCCACTTATTGTTTATTGTCTTACGTGTGCACACATATGCCCTCGATACACCTAAACGATCCCATTTCAAATAAAGCTCAACATGTTTACATCCAGCAGAAATATTTACAACCCAACCACATTTCACACACACATCAAGGCAAATTTAAAAGATTTACACAGTTCTTTTAAAGCATCAGGTCACATACGTGCACTGACCTTCAGCGACCTGCATTCATGCCTGTGTTCAGTCAAACATGCTGTTGTATAACAGGTTTCAACCAGAGTGAAACATATAAATAACACAAAAATCAGTCTATTTCAGCCTGGAAGCCATGGCGAACTGTACCACATAAAGTTTTACGAGATGGTTTAATACTTTGGCGGAACAGAAACAATTGATGATCGTTTTTAGTGCTTAGTGACATGATAGCAACATGTATTCCTGTACTCACACACAGGCACCATGAAAGTGATGAATCCAACGAGGCCAGTGTCAGTGATTGCTCGTTCTGATATTTTATCCAGCAGAATCTTTTAGTTACACTTTGTCGCAGAGTTTGGTTCACATGGGAACTGTTGACCTGTTCATGAGAGGGATAGTGTGTTATTGTATGCCCCTGTCTCTCCAGATGAATAACTGGGAAATTTCCAACTGTTTGCAACAGCTGTGTGAGTAAAGAGAGTGACACACAAAAAAAAAGAGGAGGAACGAATCAAAGAAGGAGAGGGGTGAAAGACAAGAAGATTGTGGAGCTGACAGAGATTAGAGTTGTAGGGAAATCTGAGAAGTCTGTGAGCGACATGCCATTGTGTGTGTTTGTGTGTGTTGAAGCCAGCTGTGTATTGTAGGGATTTAAACTCACCAGGCAGAGTGATTCTGGCTTCCCACGGTAGTAATACCTGATAAAACTGAATGTGTGGGCAGTATTTAAAGTAAAAAGGAGATAAGCAGAATCAGACATACAGAATGTTGTGGAGATATTTAAGGCACTTCAGGTGTTCAAATTCTTTTTGTAGCTGGAAAGTGACCACAGTAAGTCATAAAGAATCCACTTGTATGAAGAAATGCAGTCTCAAATCACAATGGTGGGGCTCCAGTTGTATGTAAACATATTGTGAAATGTCACGTGATCACCTGAAAATACATGCATACTATAAACTGCAGCATGCTTGTTTAGCACAGGATTCAAACCCTGCATCTTTATTTTCCCTGAGAATTTTTTTTTCTAAGGACTTTTATAAAACAAAGTGGTGGAAGTGTCATTGTCTGAACCTGTTTTGCAACAACTGGGTCAGAAATGTTTGATGCAATTGATGGAATAGTAAATTCTGCATACATCAGAGAACTGTGATTGAAAATAATGAGACTCGTTTCTCAAGAGCAGATAATGAAGATAAACACAAGCCATTTATCCCGAAAAATGGTTCAATGGCCGAGTCAAAGTCCTGACCTTACATCAATGGTAACATTGTGGAAGAGCCTTAAGTAAGCAGTTCATGTGAAGAAACCCTCCAACAACCCAGAGTTGAAGCTGTTCTGTGGAGAAGCTGCAGAACTGATCAGCTGTTACTGGAAATGTTCAGATGAAAATTTTGGCTACACATGTAGGATCACTAATATTAAAAGCATGAATATTCAACAGTATAAATATACATCACTCTATGCACTACCAAATATGTTAGTATAAGATTTTGGTGTCATTTGTTTCTTTGGATTCACTTTTGTCAATTCTTATGCCGAAAAATAAATACCTGGTGATAGCAGAACTTATTATTACTTATTTCTCTGTAGTAACTAGTGGGGCTCCTGCAATAGATGTAAGTATGTATCTGAGGGGAGGGGGGACGTCAAAAGACTTTCAAATTAGTACTCATTTTGTCTGATGTTTTTCCTTTAATTTTGTTTGTGTTTTGATTACACTTTAAAAGGTGTTTCTGTGATATCTTAACAAATCCTACCAATTCACAAATCATAATATTTTTCTGAAAAAAATGTTAAACTAAGTTTGTGAAATTTTGAAGCTGTCCTCCTAATACTTGTTTAGTTATGTCCTTTTATAGTTTGATCCTTTCTAAACTTTACTGGTCAAATAACCTACAAAATACCTCATCTGTATCTGGCTATTCAGTGCAAAGGATTGTGTTTTATTACCATTCAGTTCCACTTAAAGTCACTCTAATGAATGCAGCAATCACAAGTACTGTAGTTATTGGCTACAGCTCCATTTAGCATTCATGGAAGCACAATACCTAGGGAATACATTAATTTTCTATGAAGGGTGCTGCACTCAGGGCTGCAAGTGTGGACACAACTTACTTTTTCTTCACAGAAAAAGTGGGCTGTGTTCTTTACGGAACAGGCAACTCACTTTAAGTCTCTGTGTGTCTGTTTTACTTTGACAGTCTGAAGTCAGAAGTAATAAACTGACTTCATCAGCTCAGAAAGTTGTAATTATTGGAAACTGTGGTCCAACACAGCCTGTAGGATACAGTTTAATTCCATCCCGTTAATGTTATCCTAGCTTTCAGGCTGAGCCCATGGGAAATCGAGGTACTGAACCTAACTTTAGTTTTGTGTTTACTGTAGCCCTCAGTGCACTGAAAGTAAACAGTCCACTACTGGCAATGGTAAATGATTTAATTGGCTTGTGTGAGTGGGAATACCTGAGTTTTTTCTTTAAAAAAAATCTTATATACCATGTTTTATATGCTATTTTTAGTGAAAAAGCCTTCATTTTTGCCATTTTTAGAGGACTTTGTTCTAAATTAAACAATTTGATAGATTTAGGACTGAAATAACCTTTTGGTGGATCTGTTAGACACTGTAAGAGCCAAAATATGTTTGGGACATTGTTATGATATTTGACTGTTACATTTTATATGCTTTCTCTTCTTGAAAATGGTGAATATACTTGAGTACTTAGTATGTATTCAAAAGTGTGTGTCTTAGATAATGGCCAAGCTCAGCAAGTTCAAGTCAGCGGTATAACCCAGCAGATTGGAGTCAGCCTGATGTTTCAATGGTATATTCCTGCAGCTTTTACCCTTCATGGCTCCATGAGGACCCTTCTTGAACACCCATACACGTGCTCGCACAGTCACTCACACACTTTGGTCATGCTCTGAAACTCATAGTGGATTTATGTGAGCAGCCGCTTCCAAAAAATCTATCATTTCCATATGGTTGGAATGCACTCACTGCTACCCAAAGCAGCACGGAGTCTATATGTGTGTGAGTTTGTGCATACAGGCATGGCGTGTTTATGCCTACCTCCATGATCTCAATTCTCCCCTTCATTTTAGCTGTTTTTTCCTCTCCTTCCACTTGTTGCACTCCACCCTGCTTTCTCTGGGGATTGGGAGAGAAACAACCCTTGTTTTAGTAGCTGTTCGTATTGGTTCAATTTGTGGCACTGATTTTTTTTTCTTTCTTTCTTTTCTGTATTTGTTGCTTTTGTCCTCCAGGTGTGTGGAGGAGGTGCGTTGGACTCCAGAGCGGAGCAGTGTGCGGCCTTTAACACTCAGGAGTTCATGGGTCGCCTCTACAACTGGGAGCCTTTCACTGAAGGTGAGGACTGAGTTAATACACTCACAGTAGTCAACAGTTTTGCAGCAACGTACTTCATTGTGGCAGTAGGTTTATAGGGAGAATTAAATGGCATTATAGAGAGGAGGAGGTAGAAGAGTCAGTAAAACGTGAGTGTGAGCGAGTTGAATTTTTCTCTGGTATGAGTGTGTGTTGGCAGGCCTCCATTGAGCAACCCAACCATTCACTAGAGCAGGCTTACATCTACATGCAACACTGAGGGTGGCGAGAGTCAAGAGGAATAGAGAATAGCTGGAACTCAGTCTGCTTTTATTCTTCTCTTTTTCCTGTCATTTGTCCAATATCTCCCTCTCTGCCCTCCTCTCCTGCCAAGCTTCTCCTCCTCGCTCTGACTAAGCACACAGATTCCTACTGAGTGAGATAAAGAAGAAGAGAGAGAAAGACAGGAGGAGGGAGGTGAGAGGTGATGGGATGCAAGTGTTTTGTCACATGACCACTGGGAGCAAAGGGTGATGACGTGGCTCGTACATGTGTTTGTGTTTGTTTCTTGTCTGAGCATGACATTATGTGTGTGTGTGTGTGTGCGTGTGTGTGTGTGTGTGTGTGTGCTGACTTTCCTTTGTAAAGTGTATAATAGTTCAGAGCAAGGGGGGGTGTGCCTTTTTGTCTTTGTTTTCCAATGCTGGAGGGAACAAAAGGGAAAAGAGGAAAAAAATATTTTACGGATATTTGAGGTATTTCAGAGAAAAGGAAGACAGGATGGAGAGAAAATCACAAACGTGGGAGGGGAAGACAAGAGTGAAACACAGCTGTGAGATGATATCGACAATGTTTATCATTAGGCTTTTAAAGTATGCACATGAGCCTCTCTGTATTTACAGCATGAGCTTATTGGCAAGGATTGCGTCAGGGATAATACGTGAAAAAATGTTTGCATATGTATGTTTGTGTATGTGTCTTCGCATTTGATAGTAGTGTATCAGCAGGCTGAAGTTCCTCAACACATCCACACACACTCTGAGAGCCCAGATCCAGAAGCAGTAGATCAGGAACACCCAACCCACATACAGTGGTTATACTGTATGTTAGTTTGGTTTTGTTCCTTCAGAAAACAAAACACACTTACCACACTAGCCCAAATATACACCTTATACAAAACTGAATACAGGGATTTAACACAAATATTATTTCTTGCAGAAAACTGGAACGAACTAAACACTCTAACGTAGAGTTGCTCCATCCGAACAATAATTTAGATGAAAGGTTCCAATAAAATCCTCTTTCTGAGTGTTTTATTAACTGTCAGCCAACTATGTTCCATCTCACAATTTTACAGCTAGGCTTCAGTCTCATGGCTCCCATCAGCCTAATTTTTTGTGCCGCCGCTCCCACCATGCACTGCGCATAGGGAGGGGCAAGGGCACCAAAAAATTTGGGGTCGTGATTAATTATAATCAGCATATCTAAAGTTCCAAATTTTACAACCTTTCTGAATGGTGACGTGTGATCCATTGTTGTTGACCATTTATTAACTGGAAGACAGACTGCCGTGGGCCGCAACAACAGCAAAAACAATCTGAAAAGCTCAGCTATTAGCTGCTATCAGCCATACGACTCACTATTATGTCCGTTACAATATGAACTATGTTCATTAGGGGTGTAACGGAACTTGTATCCATATTTTTCTAAAATTTCGGTAGAGAACGTTTGGTTCGGAATAGAGCCAAACAGAGTTTCCACACGGATGAGTAACTGCCTTGGGGGGGGGGGGGGTTGGGGGGCTTTTATTTTGCCGGAAGCTTTTACACTACTTCCATGACTGATTTCCTGTCTTCCTCTGTCTGAACTGCTGAGTTTGATGTATTCTGGATGCATGTTCTGTCAAAAATACACTATGCGCCTATGTTAAGCGGAGCGCTGCGACAAGGCGCTTCTGGGACGGCTCGCCCAGTGTGAACCAAACCATTGACTAAAACGGCTGCGAATTGCTGCAGAGGTCGCAGCTGTTCCTATTAATTTAGTTAATTTTATATTAATTCTGTAATATTTGATATTTGTGGATTTTTAAGGGGTTAATGAAGAGTGTACCTGCTGGAAAACAACAGAGCCTGAGATGTTTTTTTTTCTTCTTCTTCTTCTTTTTCTTACATTATTACTTGGTCGGTGTTAACATTCACTAAACTGACCTATGACATGCAAACTTAGTAATTTCAGAGGTTTAAGTACTTCAAAGCCCTACATTGTTGCTTTGGGAAATACTTGTCGGCTAGATACGCTGTCCCATTTCATGAGCAGACTTACTCTGGCATCTACATTCTGTATTCAATCTTAGCTCCACCTGATAAATACTTAAAAATAAATGACTGTAGTTATGTGATACAGACTGAAAACTGATTGTACACATTCCCATTGCAGACAACACATATTAGAGTGTTGGTTTTTCTTGTTCTTTTTCTCCAGTTTAATGAAGCTCTAGTGGAAGTTCTGGATGGTAAATCTAGTTATTTATTTCCAGAGAGCGATGGCAAGTCAAAGCTGCAATGAATAATAATGTTTTTCTGGATCAGCAGGGATTATCATTCTTAAGACATCATAAGATGGATTTGCTCTGTATTTCTAAAGCTTCATAAAACTATATAAAACCACAAAAACGAAATGCTTTGCAGTTATGCATGACAGCAAATTGAGAAGTTGAAAGACATTCAGCCCTGCTTTTGCTTCAGCATGGACCTATAAAACATTATGAATTCACCAGTTATGATTCTTCTTGAACTTTGTTTTAAATTGTTGTTTATAGTGAATTACATGATCCTATAAATACATTATCATATCTCATGAATGTGCTGCTAAGGCATAATAAGCACAACCCTTGTAGAAAATGTAACTAAACTTACTTCATTAATTAGCATAAAAAGTAAGTACATTTGTTTTTGGTTGATTATTTCTTCCCTTTGGTGATATTATTTGAAAGCCTGGTTGCTCACCTTTACAATGTGATATAACTTGTGAGGATTGTGCTTATATGGAAAGAACAACCCAGCTATAAGTGTGGGTAGTGTCCCCCCCAAAAATGTGATAAAATAACCTGCAATATTCTCGTGTTAGTATTCACTCTTGTTTGGAGATTGAAGTACTTATAGGTGTGTCTCAGTCACAGCTGTATGACAAACATATTGGAATGAGATTATGGAGCCAGTGGTGATCCCATATCTAGAGAATCTGAGACCTTATTTCATTCTCTAGGATGACTCTCTCCTACAAAGCCAGGATCATCAGAAAGTACAGAATTTGGGAGTCGACGTGGAACAGGAAGGTCTGTCGTGAGTCCAGACCTCAACTCAACTGAACACTTGTGTGACCAGCTTGTATATGTTGTACATGCTAGAGTGACCAACACAACTATGCTGGTTGACCTTTAATAACTCCTGGTTGAGGAATGAGATGCTATCTCACAGGAAAACGTGATCAGTCTGGTGATTAGCATGAGAAGGATTTGCCAAGCTGTCATGGCTGTGTGGATCTTCTACACGCTACTATGGTCCCTGACAGCGTAGAAGGAATGAAGTGTAAAAATATCTGTTTTTTCCTTTTTGCTGGGGCAAAGTTCAATCATCTAATACACCAAGTAACTTAAAAAAACATTGAATACCAGCAAGAGAATATTACAGGAAGAAAATATTCTCATATTCACATTTAGCTGTGTTGCTCATTCCAGAGAAACTACTTATACCTCGTTCCAAAGGTGATTAATTAGGCTTTCCAACCATATAATATACAACACCAACTGGTATTATTAAAGAGGAGAAATAATCCATCAGATTTCCTTTATTTATTGTGCTAAGTTTATGTCAGTGGCAGGTTCACTGCTTGTGCTGCTGCCCAAAAATCAAAAATACAAAAATCTAGTCAGGCAATCTTAAGTTGGTATTATGATAAGGGGGGAATTATTTAATTTGTAATTGTGACAAGATGGCCTGTGTGAGCGGCTGGAAACAGTGAAGGGATGACAGCGGAATCCAATACAAAATTATTTTATTTATTAAATACAAATTGGATCAGAGAACTCACCATCATGTTGTGGAGCAGCCTAGCCTCCACCAGTAGCTGCCCTCAAATGAGCAAAAAGTTCAATTTATCTCCTCTGCTGCTGATTGGGCTAAACTACTTCCTGTTAACAGAGGTGTTTCCCAGGTCATAAACTTTATGTTCTAAAAGCTCACTATACAGACAATCAATATATCCATAACCTTCCTACTCAAATAATTATATAAACACACACAGTAAAAAAAATAAAAATAAAAAAATAATTACCTCATGCACTTTACATATGCACACAATATTTACCGTCTTTCCCCATCAAAACATTACTGATGACGCTTTTACAGGTATCTGGAAGACAGATTCAGATATAAAATTATTTCATTGTTCAGTAAATCTTAATAAAAAAAATGAAACATTGGTGTACAACTATGCATTTTTAAAGTGCAAAAGGTGAATTAAAGTGCAAATATGCCTGAACAAGTAAGTGCTGCTTCATTACAGTAATATAAACATATTTATATTATAAAAAGACATAAATGTGTGATTGTCTTCTAGAAAGCAGGCAGATGTGAGGCGAAGCTTTCTGTTTGGATCAGATTCTATTCTTTTCTATTCTATTCTGTTCTACAGTCATTTAGCAGACGCTTTCCTCCAAAGTGGCTTACATCTGAAATTAATTAAATTACTTGAACCAGACAAAAAAACAAACAAACAAGTAAAATGTGTATTAATTAATCTCCCACAAAGAGGGAATGCCAGAGTCTCCTCCAACTGTCTCAGTGAGATGATTTAAGTTGATATGCATGAAAAATAACTAAAGTGACAAATAAAAGACATACACTCTCAAAACATGATCAAAAAGACTTTTTGGATAAATATAAGAATGTAAGACTTGGTTAAACAGATAATTTTCTGCAAGAAATATCATCTGTATTTTGTTCTCTTAACAATATTCTAGATATTACCTCAAACAGGCTATTTTTCATTTAAAATCCTAAATATCACAGTAAAGGGGGAGAATTATACCAAAATCAGTTAAGGAACTTGAATGTAGACTGACCAGCCACAGCTGTAAAATCAATGACAGCTGAAGTGAATAACATTCAGTTTTGTGTTTCTCTGCTGGGAAACATTGGGTTCTGACATGTAAGACATGAATACTCCTATTACATCTCTTTGATTTCCCAGAGCAGTTTCATACACTTTGATTGCTGTTAATACTCCAAGGCCAATTAACAAGTACATTTGAGTCTCTGAGAGTTACATGTAGTTTAAAATGCTAATGTTAGGTATCATCTGCAATGTGTGTGTACTCAACCCATCCTTGTACACCCAGCCTCTCTCCCAGGATAAGTAAGCTGTGGTTCTGCTAAACATAGAGCAGATAAATGGAAGACATTTGCTGCAGGGTTCTTCTGTCTCTCCTAAGTGAACATGACAAGTCTTTTAATAGTGTATTAATGGTTTTTGTCAGATTTGCTGCAGTCTTAGGGACAATAGGTGGATCTGCATGATAATTTCTGCGTTTGCAGCCAGTGTTAGTGCTGTGGTATCAGCTGGAAGTCAAACTGTCTGCATAAATACACAGGTGAATTTCCTTTACACTGTTGCCTTGTTACAGTGTTTGTGAGGCTGTGTTCTGAATTTAACTTGCTTTTAAATGTTCTTTTTCTGCTGTGTGTCCGTGCCCTCTGCTCCAGTTCAGATTTTATTTAAACTGCCTTGTCCTTGAAGCCTGCTCAGAAATCAAAGAGAGCTGGACTAAGAAAGGGAAACAGGGCAACCTTTACTGCACCATTTAGCAGTATTGCTGCAGTATGAAGGTATTTGGATAAAAGAAATCACTAAAATACTGGCTGATGATGAATGCAGTGCATTGAGCCCTTCACATGTGACGTCACTTGATCTGAGATGATTCTTTTGTACTCTGCTGGGTAAACTGTGTCACACTGTTTACTTCAGTCTGCTGCCACTGGCCACAACCCAAAACCATCATATTTAGCTTCCCGTCATCACTCTGACAGCTGTGATGCAGAGAGTTTGTGTTTTTCAACATCAAGCAGTCATTTTCCTCCAGCTATACTCATATAGTCTGTTTTTGACTATATATGCTAAAGAACTTCTGCAACGTTCTGCATTAATGTGACCTGTGTTTTTGTTGTGGAAATTTAAACAGTAAAGCTACCGCTGTGCCTAAAAGCTGCAGAAATAACAATCCTTGCTCCTTTCTGCATAGCAGCCGCTCTGCAGCTTTGTAAGCGCTGCACGTGCAGGTGTTGTTTTACTTAAATATTCCCATTTTTTTTCTCATCCCCTCTTTGCATACCCATCCTACCCTCTTCCTGTCCCACTGTCACTCTCTTTCTCTTTCCCTGTTTGAGTTTGTTTAGATGGAGAGATAGTGGGGAAGTATATTTGGACAACATATATTCCACTGTCTGAACACTAAGCTCAGAGAGGGACAGAGGGACTGGAAGTGAATGGGAGATCAGAGATTGATGCAAAGAGAAACAGACAGACAAGAAGAGACAAACAAAAGTTAAAAACAGAATATTTAAGAAGAATAAAAGGTTAGAAGCCACGATGTGCTCGAGTTTGACCCAAGGAGATGGAGAATGGAATATGACGAGGAAGATTACAGAGACAGAGGCAGACAGTATACCAGAGTCAAAGCATTTCCCACTTTTAGCTCCCCCTCTCTTTTTGTCACTGTCTCCAGTTTAATCTCTCAAAAATAACTATGACAGATGGATGGAGAGAATGAAAATGGAGAGAAAGACGATGGGAACACTCCCTTCTCTGCATCACTCTTTCACGTTCCGTCTAAACACGTCCTGTTTATCGGTCTTTCTGCAGTTATCAGTCAGTAGAAAGAGTGGTAATAAAAAAGTGAAGAATCAGTGCTGAAAAATAAGAAAATGGCCACATAAATAGTGTATCTGTTGTACTAATATACTGTAGTTAAGCAAAACAATCAACATTCATGTCTTAAATCCGTTGAAATGCAGATTTATGATTTGTATTTTATCCCTTATGAGGCCATTTCAAACAGCAGATTAATTTTCTTAGTTTGAGGCAGCAGGAGATATAAATGTAGAGGATGAGAGATTTGGAATAAAAACTTTGAATCTGATGGTCTGATGACATGGCTACAAAGTGGGATTAAAACACCCATTATCCGTTACCTGGGTTGACCTATCTAGACATTTGCAGTCCTGATTATCAACTTAGTAATTGATTAGTCGGTAGGCAAAGCATGTTTATTTATGTAGCACATTTCATGTATAAGACAATTCAAATTGCTTTACATAAAACATTGAAAGCATTACAGCGGGGTTCAGGAAGCAATAACAAGGGCATTAAAAACAAACTTTAAAAGAAATTAAAGAAATTAAATAAAAACAGAAAGAAGAAAGCTAATAAAATAGATACTGTTCCAGTGGGAGGAGTTAACAGTTGTTTTGATAAAAGGCAGCAAACAGAAAAGTTTTTAACCCTGATTTAAAGCTGCTGAAAGTTTCAGCAGACCTGCAGTTTTCTGGGAATTTCTTTCACATGTGAGGAGCATAACAGCTGAACGCTTCCTCTCCATGTTTAGTTCTGACTCTGGGAACAGAAAGTAGATTTAACCCTGATGACCTGAGGGATCTGGTTGGTTCATAACGAACCAAAAGATCCTGAATGTATTTGGTTCTAAACCATTCAGTGCTTTGTAAACTAACAGCAGGATTTTGTAGTAAATTCTCTGACAGACAGGAAGTCAGTGGAAAGATCCAAGTACTGGAGTTTTATGATCCACTTTCCTGGTTTAAGTGAGGACTCGAATAGCAACTTTCTGGACTAACTGCAGCTGTCTGATGGACTTTTTAGGGAGACCTGTGAGGACAGCATTACAGTAGTCCAGTCTACTAAAGATGGACAATGATCTCATCCAGCTTTTTAGGACTGATTGGAGAAAGTGTGCCATGGTGTTCATGTCTCTGAGTGGACACAGGGTTATATCTCCTGCACCTGGCATACAAGCACTGACTGACTGCCTGATTTTCTAAATTTTGTCAGTAAAGAAAGAAGCAAACTCATTACAGGCCTGGTCTGACAGAAGTTCAGGCGTTACTGACAGAAGGATTAGTTAGCCTGTCAACAGTAACGAACAAGGCACGAGCATTATTGCTGTTCTTAGCAATGATGTCAGAAAAGAAAGATGTTCCTGCATTTCTCAGCTCCAGATTATAAATCCTCTGTCTCTCTTTACAGATCTCATAGTGAACCTGCAACTTTGTTTTCCGCCACCTGCGTTCAGCTTCTCCACATTCTCGTTTTTCAGTTCTTACCAGCGTGGCATTTTTCCATGGAGCTCTCTTTTTGGCAGCGATCACTTCCACCTTGGTGGGAGCAAAGACATGAATAATGCTTGTAAATTTACCATGTTCCTATGATCCACAAGCTCATCAACTGAAGGCCAAGAGAGGTGGGGTGAGAGAGAAAAAGCTTGTATAAACATTTCAGTGGTATTTTCACCAATGTACCATTTTTTAATAACCTATGTTTGGACTTTTTTGTTGACAATAACAGCACTCTTAAAGAAAACACAGGAATTTTCAAACAGAACAACATCCATCATGCTGAGTTAGACCAAAGTTATCAAGAACACAATACAATTATTTGGTCCCTCTGTCCTGATGGTTATCACCACTCCTTTTATGTGAGCGTGCACCAATCAAGATGGGAAAACCCTGGGTTGAAATACAGAGCTGATTATCAGCTTGGTAGTACCGCTTCTCAGGATTGCGAATGTGTAAGTCAACCCAGGTAACAGAAAGATGTCCTGGGTATGTTAATCTCCATTAAGGCCTCTGCTCCTCGTTTAGTCATTAGCTCTGTCAGGATACATTTCCTTTGTTCGGTGCCAGATTCTTCTCATCTTTCTTGTTCAGGTTTGTCCTTGTTATCATGATTGTTCTAGCCTTCCTTAGTGAGTTTTTTAGGCAATCATTTACTTTCTGAGTTTATTAGTTTTGGGTTTAGTAATTTGTTTACTTTGTTTTTAGGGCCTTTAGTTACTTTGAATAACCTGATGAGTTCTGGCTTCCGTCAGTTATTTCTGCATGTTGGTCCTTACTCATGACATTTCACTTTGCATGACAGATTTTTTTAAAAACATTTTTAGAAAGGGACAGGTTTACCACTGTGTTGTTTCTATTTTTAGCACTTTGTGAATGAAGAAGAGGGATTGCTGTAGTGATGTGAGGCCTCCTTTTGTTGTTTTTTTTGTTTGTTTGTTTTGTATTTGGCCTAATATTTGCAATGGTTGACGGGTCTAGACTGCAGGCAGGGTAGTTTAGATTTTAGATGAGCAAACAAGGGCTATCCTGAAAAGTTTGCCAACCGGAAAGGAGCACATGGTGTTCCAAAACCAGTGTACATATATTCAGTGTCATGTGGTTCAATTCAAACTGTGGTGATTTGGATGATTCTAATCATCTCTTCACATGTGGGGAAAAAAATCAGTGAAATTAAATACTTAAGTCTCGTTCTCTGAATTATCTATAACTTATCTTTTGTCTCTTGTTTATATTTAAGCCAGTGTGTAGCTGTGTTGAAGGACCTTTACCTCTTCAGAGTGTATTTACCAGCAATCTTAGGAACTTAGTCATGTGTTACCTACATTACACACAAAGTTATATAAAGATAAACATCCAATTGCTTCCTGTGTATGACCAATGTACCACTTTCATCCACTTATCAAGACCAAATACACTCCTCAGTGACCTTATTAAATTTGTGCAGGAAAAGCCCTCTTGGTCCAGATGTAAAGCAATGGAAACATATACAAACTGTTTGTGTTTTCTTGCTTTTTATTGGGTTGGGGGTGGGAGTGATGAAGTAAGATGCACCAGACTACCCTTGCAGTGAAAATGCAGCACCTGTGTTAAACTTGGGCAAGCATTCTTAGGAACTTGAGAGACTTTGTGAAAGCACATGGTGGTCCATTAGCATCATAAGGTGAAAGTAGGGATCTGGTGTTTGCCCTTTACACTTTGCACTAAGCTGTCTCCTCTTTACTTTGAAGTTCTATATGAAAATGTTGAGAAATTACAAAATCATTACAATCATGGTTTTATTTCTCTATTTTAAAAATATTTCTCAACAACAGGGCTATTTGCCGGTTCCTAGGACAGGATTATGGAGCTATATAATCGTTTTAACTGTTACTATGATCAAGCTGCTCATATATTTGATTAAAATTTAATAGTGCTTACGTTTGTGTCGTAAATTGTCACAGAAATGTGAACAGTACAAGATCCCAGTTCACAAGTACAGAATTAATCCCCTTAACCCAGACACTTCCAGTTGCAGGAATGTCCCTTTCCCTTCTCCAGTTTAATCTATGACTACTGACTCGTGCAGTGAATTCATGCCTACGGCCCTATTTCATGTAACATTACCACTGTATACACCTACACACACACACTCGCACACACTCTATCTGGCTGAGGACTTAAACACCCATTACTCCCCCTATCTCTTTACTCAAAGAAAATTAAATTTTGTGGAGCAAACTATCTGTTTCTGTCTACAAGCTAGAGTTGAGAGGTTGGACAAACATCGGATATTTGTGTTAAAGGTAGTGGCTCCGGTGGTCGAGTCGCTGTCCAATGACTGGAATGTTGGTGGCTTGCTCCCCTAGTCAATCTGTTGTTGTGTTCTTGGGTATTTCACCCTCCTTGCCTCCAGTGTTGTCAACGCTGGTCAGAGAGGCCGTTGACGCAGATTGGCTGCCACGTTTACGTCAGTCTGCCCCAGGCTAGCTGTGGCTAAACATGTAGCTTCCCATGACCAATTACAAATGAGGAGTGAATGAATAATGGATATGATGTAAAGCACTTTGAGTCGCTTGACAAGCACTATATAAGAATTTAATCCATTATTATTATTAAAAAAATGTTGTTTGACACATTGAAGTTGACTAATATCTCTGAATTAACCCATTTTACTGTGTATGGCACAAATATGTTTTTTATAGTTCATCTCTGAGGGAATTCAAATAAACATAAATCCAAAAACTGTAATTTATTCATTGCGTTATACATCATTCTGTCTTCAAACTCTTTGCTTGTACTCCTACTCCCCTCTGATGTCCTCAGTATTCACCACTCGTCTATTAGTCCTCCTGCTCTTTCAGCACTGAAGGACTTTCATTTCCTCTGTAACCTTGAAGCAGGGCTCCTTTTCTTTGATTCCTCCCCTCTGTTCTCTCTTTGCACATACATCCTTCCCTGCTGTGTTCACCAGTTGGTTTGTGCCCATAAATCTTACCTTTCTAAAGCTTATGTTTGCACCTCCTTGGTAAGTATGCATCTCCAGGGAAGGTGCAGCAGTGAGTGCACTGAGCAGCAGGGGAAATAGCTGATCGTTGTCTCACTGTCTGACAGTTAGGGGTTACGTGGTCTGGCCTCAGTTTCCTGACCACATGGAAAGACGTTTATCTCCCAGCTGTGTCTCCTCCACGCTACTTGGAGAGACAAAAAACTTTAAAAAGTTAGACATACTTAAAGAAAATCAGCCGTTTATTTCATATGCTAATCTTGCTACCCTCTGTGATTTGCAGTTGGTGCAGACAAGCAGTGTGAGCTGACCTGCAGGCCTGCTGGGTATCGGTTCTACGTTCGTCAGGCAGAGCGCGTCAGAGACGGGACGCCCTGCTTCAGCATTAACACCAATGATGTGTGTGTAGAAGGACGATGTCTGGTAAGATGATGTGCATGCGTGACAGTTTGTTTTTCCCCTTTTAACAGACGTCTGAACCGTCTGAGTTCACTCTATTTAGCTGGAGTTGAGATTATCCAGAACCTGGCTTGATTGTATCTTTTCCTCTTATTTTCACCCTCACTGTTGGATTTCACTCTCATTCCTCATTACTGCTTCTGGCAGGAATTTTACGACCACCAGTATCTAATCTACACAAATAGCAGTGAAATAAACACTGGCATCAGATGTGAAATGTCAACAAGACTGTTCTAGCTTTTCTTTCCTCTGTCCCCACCCTTCCTGCCACGTCTCTTTTATTCCCCTTCCCCACTTTTCCCCCATTGTCTGAGCCATCACTCACATTTTTTACCATCTTCTCCTTCCAGACTGAGGGATGTGACGGGGTGCTGGGCTCCAGTGCTGTGATTGACAAGTGTGGAGTGTGTGGTGGCCGTGACACCTCCTGTCGAAAAGTGACAGGAAGCTTCCAAAATGTCACAGTTCCCCTTGGCTACCACAAAATCCTGGACATCCCACCTGGAGCCACATTCATTAACATCACGGAGAGACAAGCAAGCCCTAACTACCTGGGTGAGATTTAATAGACAAACAAAGCCTTACACACACACACACAAGTGCAGTTCAAGATTTACTGAATAAAAGTGGCTGCAGCTCCAGTAAAAGTGAAATATTGGCAAAGGAAGAGGAGATTTGGCCCTGGATCATGTGTGTGCTGGCTTAAACTAAGACTGTAGGATTTGTGGCCTTGCAAACTCAGACCAGATAAAACTAGTATTGTTGAAGTCCATGTAGGAATCACTGAAGTGTGTACATGTTTGTATGCGTGAGTGCCTCGTCAGCCTCCTGTTTGTTAATGAAACAGCACTCCAAGTCTGTATTTATCTGTCTGGAAGTGTGTTTGAGCACATGGTGGTGTTGGGAAGGGGGGGTTCGCCAGACTAAACAGGGTCTAAATACAAAAGGGAAAATATGGCTGAAATCCTGATGCTCTCACCCCCACCCCCCAGCCATGAGGAGCGGAACAGGGGTGTCGGTGGTGAATGGGCGCTGGGCTGTGGACCCTCCAGGGGAGTACCAGGCGGGGGGGACCACTTTCACCTACACCCGACCTAGAGCCCAGTCAGAAGGAGAGGAAGAGAAAGGCGAGTCCCTGAGGGCACGAGGACCCACCACAACACAGCTGCAGCTATATGTGAGTACTAGCGCACAGGAAGGCCTTTATTTTAATCCTGTGAGAAAACGCAAACCAGAGTATGACAAAATAACATTAATGAAAACAGCCAAAATGATCTTGGTCCATGCAGAGCTGTCTGGAATGATTGCTGACCTCACTGAGGAAACATACCATTTACTTGTACATTGCTAGCGTGTAGAATCTGATCAAAACTTAAAACATTAACATGTTTTTCTAGAGAATAATAGTCATTGATCACCTTTGGAGACAAAAGGTTCTCAAATTCAAGATTTTAATGCTAAATGCCTTTTGGTTTTTGATATATTGTTAAATATTTTGGCTAGTAAAAATGTAAAATTCCTAATCACATTAAAATTAAAGCAGCTGCATTTGTCAGGGGAGCAGCAGAGTTGAGGATGTGGGTTGCACCCATGAAAAACTTCCCAACTCTTCTCTGTCAGTATCAAACAGCTTATTCTGCTATTAACTCTGCTTTGGCTGGATTGGATCATTTAAATCTGAAGAAAAAAAGACACTGACATTGATTTTGACGCTTCCGGGCTCTTGGGACCCTGGGCCCTTTCCAGGGTTCAGAGACCCTCTGGGTCCTAGTCCTATTCTGTCTCTAGCCTCCATAGAGACAAGGTTGCATTTGCATGATTACTCTCATACTCTGCATGCTGACACAGTTACTGAGTTGCCCAGTGGGTTTGTTAAAAGAAAAAACTCACAAAAGCAAACTGACATGGTTTCAAAATATAGCAGACCAAAATGCTGTTGCCATCAGACTCCTACTGACTAAGTTTACATGACTGTGACCAGATTAACTCTTGTAAAGTTTTCTCAGCATCGGGAACCCCTATGAAGGACAGGAGTTCAAAATACTGCAATTTATTCTGACCTCTGACAAGGACATTCCTCTGTAGGTTTCCTTTAAAATTGTTTCATTACCTGTCTTGTCTGTTTTGCTCTGTAGATAATTTTCCACAAGGCAAATCCAGGCATCGACTATGAATTCTATATCCCTGTGGAGAAGAAGGAGGGAGAGAGGGAAACACTAATGGAGAGGGAGGTTCCTAGAGAGGCACCCAGGGAGAGACTAAGAGAGCGAGAGCCGGCGAGGGCACCCTTTCGCGGTACATCCATTGCATCTTAACTTGTCTGATAAGCTCTGTTCCATTTGACAGCAGCATTTTCCATTTTTTGCACATGTTTAGTACAAATTGACGTCATGTCAGTGATTAAACTGAGCTGTAAATCCAACAGAAGATCTCAGGAGTCATTCTTTCCAAATTATGTGAGGAAACTTCACTATAAGACTTGACTGTCTTTTTGGATTAGTATGGGTGTGGTTGTGGGCCAAGTGGGAGGAATTCTTGTATGAATGTGTTTACGTGTATTTGTTTGCCCATGACCTAAATGAGAGGCTATCTGCTCAACATGTTTGCTGTCATGAGACCCTGACCTCATCTTGACATCATCACCCTCTGACTCAGTGCCTTCCTCCTGTTCTCAGTATTTCAGCAAGTTTGGATTTTTTTCCTCACAATTTATCACTGGCTTCTCCTTCTTCTCCTTTTGTCTTTTTCCCTATCTTTCTTCTGCCTTTCCTGTACTTTCTAATTTGGCTTTATCGCCATGTATGTTTATCTTCTCTCATAGGTCCCCTCACTGTGTCAGTAGAAGATCCTCCTCCCGCTGCTCCTCCTGTTTCAGTCCCTTCTTTCCCCTCCTCTTCCTCCTCCTCTGTGTTCTCTCCCCCATCTACCGACCGATGGACACCTGAGAGGACACGCCCACGAGGATCAGCACCCAACAGGAATGCTCGGATCCCCCCTCGTACTGACCTGCCTCCGGACACACAGTCACCATTTGTGTGGAGGAGAGGAGGCCTCAGAGAATGCTCTGCTTCATGTGGAAAAGGTCAGATTTATGATTGTGGATATATACATCTTACACTAATTTTAATGCCTGCTTAATTATTTTGGATGATGTGATGTCTCCCTCCGCTGGATGTTAAATGCAAGTGCAAGCGCATAGAAGGGGTCTTTCATTCAGTTTGTCTGCATCCCTTCTCTCTTTGCAGGTTTTCAGCACAGAGTCATTTTGTGTATAAATCGGCACACAGACGAAGAAGTCCCCGAAAGGAAGTGCGACTCTGCAGCTAAACCTGTTCCTGAAGAAGAGCCTTGTAACACAAAACCCTGTCCACCATTGTGAGCAAATTCACCCTCATTATAAATGTATTATATAGAAAATATTTTAAAATCTTAATTTCCTAATATTAATTCTCCTTTAGAAGTCAGTGCATGTGATTCACTGGAAAATCTCACACTACAAAATTTCTTTATCGAGTCTATGTTTTTATTACCTCTGGGTAAATACAGATGCACATTTGTTTTTACAATATTAGTATTCTCTGAGTGAACTGCAATATGCAGAAACAACAGATTACTCATTTCAACAAAGTATATAATTTTTTTGTGCATAGACCAAAAAAATCATGGAAGACAGATGCCAACATTTGTCTCAGTTATGACATTTTCTTGTTTGTGGTTTAGCTGGGAGGCCAGTGCATGGTCAGAGTGCAGTGTGTCCTGTGGGCAGGGTGTACAGCAAAGACAGCTCCAGTGCAGACAGAGCTTTGGAAACCAGTCAACCATGGTCCACCCTCAGCACTGTGCCAACCTCACTCCACCAGAGTCTACGCAGGCCTGCCAGCTCCGTCTCTGCTCCCACTGGGAGGTCAAGTCTGACTGGACCACAGTAAGTCAACAAAACCAGTATGTGACTGGGAACAGCATCTGCTCCTGGGTCATGGTGACATGAGGCCAAGTGTTGTGTCTTAGTATCTGTAAACAGAACAGTTGCACACAGCATTGAGTTTCTTTTGAATTTATGCATTCTGTCTCGCTTTCATAATGCTTCCTTTTCCCCCATATAAATAGATTGTTTTATTCCCCTGAAAAAAGTTATTAACAATGAAAACTTGATTGTTTTGATTTGATTTTCTTTGGTTTCTCTGGTATTTCTCACTCATCTTTCTTCCTCTTTACCACAGTGCTCAGTGGACTGTGGAGTGGGGAGAAGGACTCGGAGTGTGCGTTGTGTAAGCGATCAAGGCAGTATAGTGAATGATAACGAATGCAACTCTGGGCTCCGCCCACAAGGAAGTGAGGAGTGCAACATGGGTCCCTGTGTGACCAACTGGTACTTCAATGACTGGTCCAAAACTGTGCGTAACACACTTACTCAGAAATGAAAAAAAAGCTAACATGCACTCAGCTGTAATCCTCAACATGATATCCCACTTTGTGGCCTCAGTGTTCAGCGCAGTGTGGCCCCGGGGTGCAGAAGAGAGAAGTGGTGTGTCTCACCAAAGGAGGGGTCAGAGAAGGTGGAGGAGGAGGAGGGGACTGCGTCGCAGAAAGACCAGCAGAGATGAAGGCCTGTAACAAGGGTCCTTGTGTGCCGACAGCCATGTGGTACAGCAGCCCCTGGACACCGGTAGGATGGAGTGGGGGGGAATGTTTATATCAAAAGATCTATAGTCCCAATTTCAAATAAAGGGTGAAATGTAGAATTTAGAAAAATAAATGTAGTGATTTGTAAGTCAGTTAAATTCTTATTGAAAATGTGACTCAGGTGACATTAGATGCTAAAATTAGAAATGTAATCATTAAAAAAAATACAAGGTGATTATATACATCTTTCAGACAGATGGATACAAGGACAACAAAAGACTGACATGTTAGTTACTGACATGACTGATTATAAGAAAGTAAAAAGGTCGAGCGGTTGGCTGCAACTGGCAACTTCACCATCATATGTCACTAAATTGTACACTGTTCCTTTAATATTTCTCAATGGAAATTAAAAAAAGATATTGGGATTTCATCATCTATTGAACATAATATCAGCTTAAGATTAATAGAACAGAGAAATCTGTTTCTGCAAAGAACAGAAATTTATCTTAAATGGCCATCATATATAGTACATAACTGGGGATGGTGTTATATATCTTTAGTATTACTTTGTTGTTTTTGGCAAACAGACCATATATTCTTGGCTCATGTTGAGTATATTTGGCTCATTCGATGTGTTCTTTCAGTGTAATGTGCCATGTGGGGATGGATCCCAACGACGAGACATCATTTGTGTCGAGAAGATGGAGAATGACTTTACCATTGTTCCAGCCACTAAGTGTGGTCATCTAGAGAAGCCTGCTGTAGTCCAGGAGTGTGATATGGGAGAGTGTCAGCCACAGTGGTTCACAACCGAGTGGAGCGCGGTGAGAGATGACCTGACAGGGAAATATCTGGAAACCAGGAACAACAGTGCAAATTAAGTAAAAGTGGAAAAATGTTCCCATATAATTTAGACTGTGTTTTTTTGCCTCAGTGTTCACGCTCCTGTGGGAAAGGCTTACAGATGAGGGAGGTTCGATGTCTAACACCAGACAAAAAGCACAGCCAAGCCTGCGATGCCAGTACCAAACCTGAACACGAGCAAGTCTGCAACATAGTACCCTGCGGCCTACAAATCACAGGTGGGTGTTTGAGAGATGGTGCATTCATGCATGTGTTGGTCATTGTCCTTGCTAACCACTGCCTCCTTCTCTCTGTAAGCAGATAAAAACTGCCGGGACAGACGTGATAACTGTTTAATGGTAGCGCAGGCTAGAATGTGCGTCTACTCCTTCTACAAAACTGCCTGCTGTGCTTCCTGTGCCCAGAGTGCTCAGCGCGCCAAGAGGCACTGAACAGCCAATCACAAGCAACCGCAGAGCTCAAAGCAGTCGAAGAATAGGTCAACGTGACTAATCACCCCTGAAAGGATGAGTCTGTAGGAATGGAGAGCCCAGACTTGACATGGCATTCACATAACATTTAACTTCTTTTTTTTCCTGACTCTTCAGGTAAAACACTGTGAAAACAGCTGATTTTTTCTACCAGTAAGCAGAACTGATTTAATCTTCTCGAGCCACATCTACAACAAAGCTTGCTTCATTTTTCTTAGTGCATTTCCATGTGCATTGTCTTTTCTTTCATTTACACTCTTGGAGGCTCATTTCTGTTGCTTTTAGGTTGTAATGGAAGGTGCTCACTGAGGACACGGCTGTGTTTCAGCAGCAAATTGTGCCCTCCTAATCTACAAGATCTTAAAGCAGATGCATTTAGACATGCATAGCACTACTTATGTGTAAAACAAATCATTACCATATGTGCCAGATGAACTGTGTATACCGTAGTGCTGCAGTATGTATGGTGAAGATCTACTGGAATAGATCTGTGCACAAGTCCTCTCACTGAGCAGCAGTGACAACCCCCCAGCCAAGCAAGAAGGATTTATTTACATGTCTGATTGCCAAAAAATATTTCCACAAGTGTCTTTATTTAGTATTTGGACAGATGAACCAAAGGGGTAGGATTACCTTGGTAGAATGTGACCAAATATAAGTGGATGCAGGGACAGAGATGAGACTCTTCCCAAACAAGAAAGCACGGACTGAGTGTGTATTTAATTCACATGTAGGTCTTTTTTTAACTCTTTCTTTCAGTCCTTTTTTAGTCAAGCTGATAACAGCCTTACACACTTTGTGTCCTTATGGTGTCCTACCATGAAACTTGCTAGTTTAAATTTTTTTTAAATGACTCACTACTAAAAGATGAAGTCATTTTTATTAAACATCTGTGCTGTGCTTTTAGCCAGAATTCCTCAGGAGCCATAGGGGATATGTTTGGGGCTTTTGCCAAGGTCTTGTTTGGTGATTAATGTAGTCAATATAGATGCTTTAAAAAGGAGCCACTGGGTTTATTATAAAGCTAGGTGTCCGTGTTTTCAATAGTTACACAGTGAAACTCTTTGGCACTAAAGAATAAGCAAATATTGAACAACAGGTTGTGGTTACACTGAACACACTTAATGTCAATATCATTTCAGTGGCACTTTTGTTCTTTTTGTGGGATTAGCATAATATGGTGTTCTACCTGAACAACTTCTGACTGATTTGTGATCCATCTTAGCTGTGCATTGGAATGAAAAACATCTGCATGTCATCACCTTCTTGGGTGTGGATGTTGAATCTGTCTCCTGAAACTAGATGATGTCAGAATTAAGAAACCTCAATGAGACTGAGGAAATTGCTTTCTTTCTTGCAGTAGTTATTAACTTTAGCTATGATGTGGATCAAAAGCAAGTCATTCTGCATTGACCTTAAGATTAAATATTTTGCATTTTGAAGCGTCAGCTTCTGGACGTGTAAGTCAGTACTGTTGGAAGCTCTTTCTCTTTGCCTTTGCTTCCTACACCTACCACACATGTATTCACATCCAGTCAAACGTGAGGAATCTGTATATTTGTCAAATATGTTTTAATATGTAAAGTTTCTTTGAATATAGTTGCTCTCATATTTTATAAGTGAGTGGTGTTATCAGAAGTGTTGTTGTAGACTACATGTATTCACATCTGTCATATACAGTAAATGTTGAATTGGTGATGTTATTGTGTGCTTGAATTATGAATGTTTCTGTGTGTATGATTTTTCCTGATTTGCAACTGTGGTTTTGAATGTTTTATTCTCGCCTCTAATCCCTTGTAGAATATATCCCATTTTACACATGCACACACACACACACACACACACACACATATATATATATATATATATATATATATATATATATATATATATATATATATATATATATATATATATATATATATATATAAACAAAAAGGATAGTAATTTATCTATGATCTGAAGAACATGTAATTTATTTTCTGTTTTGAGGCGCTATAGGTTTGTGTATTTTTTTTTTTGTTTGTTTGTTTTTTTGTTCTGTTTTTTTTTTTTTTTACCACCAGAGTTTATAAGATTGTTATTTTCAATTTGCAGACATTTTTTATCATGCAAAAAGCAAAAGAGTTTGGTAAAATTATTATCTAAAAGCATAATTTTAAATAAAACTGTAATTAATTAAAAGATGTGTTGCTTTTTCTTTTTCAAACTAAAGAATAAAACTTGTATTGCCACTTTTGTCCAAACGATGGCACCATTGAGTCTATGAATTTTAAGTTTGCTTCAGGGTAAGCACTGGTTGTTTATTTTAAGTATAGAATGTTATCAAGAAATTAATTGAGCAAAGATATTTTATCAGTCAGTTGAAATATTTTTATAGCTTTTGTTTAAATAAATAGGTACAATAAAATCAACTCAGCTATTTTAGCACATTCTTGCTCCTCAGTTAACATTGCGGAACCCAAAAGGCACAAGGCCATTGTTTATGAAATTATCTATTTTAGGAAGCGTTTTTCATGTGAGGATTCAGCTTCTGGCTTATACAAAACAAAAAAAAGTTTAAGTGATGTCTAGATCAAGTTTGTATGAACTTTTACATAGGTTATATTAATACTTAAATTACTAGTCCAATATTTTAATATAAAGTTCCTGGAATTTCTAAAGCCTTCCCATTAATCAGTGGTAAAGTAATATCTTGAATTTGTTAATCTATTCTAAGGATACTATTTCTTTTTAATCATTATTATGAGCAGTTAGATGCAGTAAGAAAATCTATTCAAAAAATAGTTATGTTACTGTTGACAAGTCAAAGCTTCTTCTGCTAAAATTAAGGAGCTGCATCTTTAGCTTACATGCCTTTCTTGAATGAAAAAAAAAACCATTTCTTCCAGTTTTTTTCTTCTTGCCTTCATGCCAGGTAGACTATATGCGTGAGTTGTCACTTCTTCTTCGTGTAGGGAAGCTTTACAGGTCCAGTGACGTGATGCCAGCACATTATTCACATCCTCAGGGCCCAGCGGGCGTTGCGTGTCTGACTGGTTCCGATTTGTAGGAATCCCCATGTGACGTGATTATACAGGCTAGGCCTTTACACGCAAGCCAGTGTGTTGAAGGGGTGTAGCTATGGTGGACGGTGCTGAGTCTAGGGCCACCAGGCAAGGCTGGCAGATGGTGACTTTTCGGAGTAAATTACCATGAACCCCGTGACTCCTTCACTCTCTCTCTCAAAGACTTAGGGCGCCCACATAGTATAGGTCCAAAGAGAGCCTATAAAACCTGGCTGTGTTTTTAGTTTGTTTAGGTATAAGACCCGTTGTTTTAACATAGGCTTTAGCAATTATAGCTCTGTGTCTACCGAAGTACAACCCTCAAAGTAGGCCAACTCCATCCCCGAGCTATCTCTCTACCCTCTGTCACACATTTTGCTTTGTGTGGGTGTGAGCATGATTTCGGGCTCGGGCGTGAACAGCTGTAGTAGTCGTGACCGCGTGCTCGTCGGCGGCGGCGCGCTTCGGCTTCACGTCAAGAAGCATCGTTTCAGCACCAAGGCCAGGGCTCGCGGCGAGAACAATAGGCGGCTCAGCTCACCGTGTCGCCCAGGCACTGTCTGACTAGTTACCACACGCAAGTCACCACTCAAGCTGTGAGGATTAAAAAAATATTTCAAAATTTTCTAAAATGTCTCATTGTCGCCATTAAAGCAATATGAATGTATGCTTTTAGTTTATAAGACAGTTGTTAGAATTTTTCGAATACCATTAATTTTTTTCGTCTAAACACGACGAACATGGTAATTGATGGTCCCTTAGAGTTACGTCACAGGCTAGCAACCGCTTTGGTGAGAGACGGGGGAGGGGTACGCAGAGAGTAGAGAGACACCGGTATCTATAGGACGTGAAAACCCATACAGCCGTTGGAGGGGTAAGACGCCACTAGAAACAGTAAATAACGAGAGCAATTTGTAAAACCAGCTTCTTCAGCGGTTGGAACTGTAACGGCAAGGGTGAAAGAGGCTGTTTACGCGAAAACAATCAAGTTTAAATACTTGAAAATTAGCCAAAATTTATGCTGCTGGTTAGCCAGTTATCACTTTGTAAATAAAATAGGATTTAAAAGTGGGATTCGTGAAGGTGAACTGGTTCGTCTCCTTTGGATTTTTAAAGTCGAGAAGTTGGTGAAATTTCATTCCAGCAGTAGTGATAAGCTGTCACCTGCCAGGACTCTCCTCCGTCACCTCCAGACCTGGAGACCGGGAACACGGGTGTTTATATAAATATATATATTTTATTTATTTTGTAAAAACACACCCAAGACTGTAGTATCTGTACACCGAGTAGAAGGGAGAGTACGGCAGGCACAAAGAGCGGTATCCAGAGAGGAGAGGCAGGCGGACGGGACGGAGAGACAGCGCGGAGAGGATAACGGGGACCCAACTGAAAGCATCCTAATTTCTTATCTGCACGGGCTGCTTAGGCTTTATTTATCAACGGTAAGAACTTTAATGTGTGTGGTCTGTATATTTCAATGTGTCGTTTCGTTCTTGCGCCTATATGTGTGTGTGTGTATACATATTTGTGTGTGTGTGTGTGTGTGTGTGTGTGTGTGTGTGTGTGTGTGTGTGTGTGTGTGTGTGTGTACATTGAGAGGGAATCGGACAAAGAGCAAGGGAGCCCCATGACATCCGTGTGTAAGCTGTAACCTACAGCTGCCTAAACAAAGAAACTGCTCTATTGCAATGATTTAGCCCCAACCACAGTGTTTCTTCTATTTCTTTATTTATAGGGAACATGATAACTATTTATCTGCTAAAAGGTAATCCTTGCTTACATATATTTTCTTTATGTATATAATTAATTGGAAATAAGTGCCATTATTGTTTTTTGATTGGCTAATTAACATTTGCATAATTATTTTCCCAGAAGCTAATGGAGTCTTTTGTCATCAGTCTGGACAATAAATATTCAAAATAATCATGCAAATACTTTTATTTTTTAGACTAAGTGTTAAGTTTTCTATTTATATTCAGATAATATATTTCACTATAAATATTACCTTACAACAACAAATAGGTTGATACCATACTAAACTAAATCAATAGCTTATCAAAACAAACCCATATGGTAATATTACAAATACTACAAAACCACAAAAGGTACTTTTTACTTAATACCACATTAATAAATAATGATGAGAATATTTTTTGATGAATATGTTTTTGATTTTTTTTTTTCATCTTCTTTGATTTCTCTTTTTCTTTTTATGACCCAAGGATTCATCCAGTCTCAGCTGGTCCCCAGGGATACCTGCTCCTTATCCGTTTACCCCTGCACATCTCCACATTGTACTGATGAAGGAGGCAGACGCCATCAAGTTATTTGTAGGGCAGATTCCCCGGAATCTGGAAGAGAAGGACCTCAAACCCATTTTTGAGCAATTTGGCAAGATCTATGAGCTAACCGTGATTAAGGACAAATACACTGGGATGCACAAAGGTAAGTCCACCCATCCTAGCACAGCTTGAACAGACAAAATGACAGAAAGAGAGAGAGACAGATGGCTAGGTACAGTACTGGATAGATAGACATGTGACAGTAAGACAGATAGATGGGTGGATTTTTCTTTACCGACTGCCACATGTATCCATGGAAACTGTCACAGCACCTCTTGTCTTTATCTCCTGTTAACGCTGCCGTGCAAAATTGCAAAGACAGGCAAGCAAACTCAATGTACGTACACAAAACCTAAATGCTTTTATGTAGCAATTTACTGAGTTTAGTAAAAATGACATTTATAGTCTAAAAGAAAATAAACGTGTAATGATCGGGGTCTATAATAAATGGTTTGTCCTCCAAAGAATTTTTTATTTGTTTTAGGAAGTGTTAAATAACTTTATATTCTAATAAACTGAAGATAAGACGTTACCCTCTCTCCAACTAACACACACACATACAGTAACTAGGGGTCCTGTGTGTTACATGAACCAGATTATTCTGTATGCTCCAATCAGTGTAATGGGCCTGTAAGCCTGGGTGACACAAGGGAAAGAATCTGTTGTTTCGAGAATCCCCACAGTCACAGTAAACCCCTCTTAAAAGCAATGAGATGGACTATAAGATGCATGTGTGTCTGTGTGTGTTTTGAGTACTTTCATGTGTCCCTGTGTGAGTCTTACCAATCTGAACTTTTTATTTTTCTTCTTCTGACATAATGTCGAGTCATCATCAGCTCCTCAGATTTACAGTTGACGTGAACTAATTTCTGTGGTCTGTGTGAGATGTCACAGGGAACACTAACCTGCTACTAATCTTGTTGTCTTAGTGCTGGTGACAGGTGTAGTAAACAGCTCTGGCCAGCCAGCTCTACTATCCACCCCTCCCTCACACACTCAAACACAGGTACAGCACATAGGGAAACAGGGAGTGTATTTGGAGTGATCGTGAGGCATGCATAGTGGTTGGAACAGGACAGGAAGCTGACAGAGGCAAACCTGTAAGGCCCCACGCAAACGTCTGTGGTACTGTCATGTGTGCTGACTCGTGCCGTGCCGTTCTGAAATGTGCCGTGCTGTGGAGTGTCCTTCTCTGCTCTAAAGTACATCATTATGATATTGACAAGATTAGTTACTGTAGTGCATGATTATTTCTATTTTAATAGTCCTGCACCGTTATCCTAGTCATAATTCGAGTAGGCAACGAAATAATCAGAGAAGGCAAAAGAAGAAGAAACATCTCAGTGGTTTGTGACATTGTGTGTTTAAAAATGTGTGTGTGTTTAGAGAGGGACAATAAAGAGAAAGACACAGGCAATGACAAATTTCAGGACCATTTACTGACCTTTTCTGTTTCTCCTCTCTTTCTTTTTGTCTTCCTCTGTCTGTCTGACAGGATGTGCGTTTCTGACGTACTGTGCAAGAGAGTCAGCCCTGAAAGCCCAGAGCGCTCTTCATGAGCAGAAAACCCTACCAGGGGTAAATGCACATAACAAACTCACACATAATAAACTCACACACGCCCCCAGACATTACACACTTCACACTTATTCAACAATACAAACAATTTTGCATATACATTCTTATCACTGAGCCCACCCCTTCACCAGTAAATGTAGATACTGATTTACCTTGTGTGCACACACACACACACACGTGTTGCCTCACATCATTGTGTCTGTGTGATTGGAGTTCAGCTCCCATTAGTGACGTTGTGACATAACTCAGCAGCCGGCAGGCGTCTTGCTGCTAAGGACAAACACTCCCTCCCGCTGGAGACACATAGGGTACTCCACAAGCATTAGCATCTCCATTTCTCTATCTTTCTCTCTCTCTCTCCATCTCCCTGTCGTTCCCTCTGTTAGCCTCCGGTGATAGCTCCTGTCTAGAGAGTGTGTGTAATTAATGTGACCATTCCCTTTGTCTCATCCCAGGCTCCCTCAAGTCTCTTTAGTGAGGGATTGTGCGCTATGACTGTGCTAGGGTAGGACACTGTTCATTATGGAAGGGGCACTGTGCAAAAGTGGCGTCTGTCTCATAGGCTTTACCTCTCTATCTTTCCCTCTTTCCCTTTCCCTCTCCCTGACCTGGTTTCCATTGCAGGGTTTTGTATTATTTGTTCTGGAACATTTTTATCCTGTTTCATACATCGCAGGTTATGTGCAAAATTGTCCAACACTGATATAATGATGTAAAACTACAATGCTTATGTGATATGACATTTTTCCAGACCTGACTTGTAGCAGTTGTAACAGAACAGTTAATGTGCCTCAACCATCTCTAAACATTTCTGTATCTCATTCTCTCTGTGTTGCTTTGGAACTGATCAGAGTTCCTGTACCTTCTATACAAGCTGAAGTGTTGATAAGATCTCTGTGAGAAAATTGTTGAAGGAGAGCCTGCAGAAAGGGCATTGGGGGAAGGGAAATGTTCTGACACATGCATGCACAAATCCCTGCATACATACATATGGAAATCATACAGGCTTTTTCATGCATTTGGAGAATGCCTCTGTATTTGCACATAAACACTTACCTAAAAACAAAAAGTCTAGTGTGTTCATAATGACATTAATCCAATTAGGCACTGCTAAGAAGTTTGATCTCTCCACATAAATTACCTCTCCACTGTTTGTTCTATCTTTTTTTTTCTGTGTTTTGACTTATGCTTATAACTCTTTTCAATGGGGTTAACTTTGCCTTCTCCCACTAATGACTTCAGTAACAATTTTACATACTGTATGTCTGCTTTGCAGATGCGGAGTAACATCATATTTCTAGATAAACTGAGATAAATATTGTAGACGCACAGAGGAAACATTTGCAGGCAGGATAGTCATTAGCAGGAGCCAGCATGCAACAATCAGAAACAGTGCTCCCCAGAGAATAACTAGTGCTAAAACAAGGGTGTGGTTATCATGTATTGGCTTTTCAATCAGCCTACACTGTTAATGAAAAGCAAGACTCTCTCTGCATGTTTTTCTTTCCCTAAATCTAAAATAATTTCTTCTGTGTAGTTTGAGCCAGGGTGACGTGCTAACCAAAATATGAAAACTGATTTTATGAAGACACTTTTGTGTGTGTGTGTGTGTACATTTATTACAGTAGTAAAGTGACTTGGTTTGTAATTAAAAGTAAGGGGGTTCATAGTTCCTTGTCAATGCTTCTACCTTAAAGCAATTACAAGTCATTACTATTAAAACACTGTTAATCAGTTTGCTGTGTTGATTTTTGTTTGAGGTTGATAGAGTGTGATATCATTTTTGTAGAAGTATAAATAATGTGTCACCACGTAGTGCGTCACCCACACACATGGCATCCTCACATTTAACTCTGCAGACACTTTCAGCTTCCTATCTTTATCTTTTCTATTCCCTGTTCTCCTTCCCCTCTTCTTGCCTCCTTTTGACAAGATTTAGAAATGACTTTTCAGAATTTTACATTCTGTTTTACACTTCTAACCAATATCACATTCTTTTCACTTCCTTTGAAACACGTTTCCATCTTTCTTGTATTCTTAGTTTTATTTTACCCATTTCTCCATATGTGTTTTCATTCCAGATATATTTCTTTTTTTTTCTTTTTTTTTCTTCAAATCCCATATGTCCCGTGTTCCTCTTGTCCCCTCATATCTTCTGGTTTCCTTGCACCAGTAATGTATTACAGAATGTTCTTCTCACATCCCCCAACACTTTTATTTCATGGCATCCTTCATCTCTCACAGCCCCCACTTCTTCCCTTCCCACTGTCTTTTACTAATTTTTTCTCTTACTGCACACTCGCGCTTCCTCCTCAGATTCTCATTTCACAGTCATTTAATGGTAACCCTTCTAAGTCTTGCTCTCGATACTAGTCACACTCTCTCCATCTCCTGCCTCCATCCTCCCCCAGCAGTTCCTTTACCCCTCATCTCATTTCCCTTCCTCTTGATTAGTTGACCCTTTTGACCATTTCAGCTCCCCATCTCCTCCCTCTACCCCCTCTTTGCTTGTCTTCCCTGGTTTTATTTCTGAAGCTGTGTGATGAGTTTATCACAAACTTATTTTCATAGTCAGATTCTGGGCTCACCGGAGGGACAAAAGAACTCAGTTGTGTGCATGTGTATGTGTGTGGTAGTCTTGCTTGAAAATAGCTTGCATATAACTAGAAAAATGTCAGGATCCTCATACAACTTTAATGGATTTGTAGCATCACAATTATGCAGACGTGTTTCTCCTACATCTATGGTCAAGCAATTAAAGATTTGGTGTTAAAAAAAGGTGTTACAACTCCTGTATGTCACTTACTGATGGAATTAAATGCTATTTCAACTGTTTAATCAAGACAGCAAAGTAATGATAAAAAAAAAAACAAAAAAAAAAAACAGGAAAACACATAGAGACATGCAGAGAAACTATATCTCAAATGTCCTTGGTAGCTTTAGCAGGGGCAACAGAGTGTCAGAGTGGAAAATGAGAAAAAGTACAGAGGGATTGAGAGTGAGAGGGAGATGAACAGATGGCCTTATCAGAGTGTCCTGCGCCTTGTGTTTAATTTGGACTCAGAAAGAGAAGCATAGAAGGAGTGCGACAGGAGGAGAGCAAGACTTAAACGATATGTCACAGTAGCAGGAATGTAACAGTAAACCCACAATCGAGTTGCATTATAGCTTGCTGATGTTTCATGTTCAATCTCATGCTGAAATTCTCACTATATAAAAAAGCTAATGTTTAGATGTTGTGTATTAATATTAATTTACACCTGAAGATTCATTCAGATATGCATGCATTTGTTTTAAGAATGGGATAGAATAAAACTGCCCCCACAACAGTATTTTTTGTCCTGCCGTGGTTTAATTAAAGATATGTCCAGTAGTGATCACTGATGGAACAGGACAGATCTAAAGCATCTCATTTGCCTCTGTCAGAGGGGCCATGTGATATACATGTAGAAGCTCAAGCTGTCACAATAATCAGATGTCTACTGTATATCCATAATTCACTACTGAAATATGTGCTATCAAGGGGTAAAGGTGCTAATGGCAGGGTGTGTGTATGTGTGTGTGTGTGTGTGTCATCAGTGGAGAAGAGATGGTTGCAGTAGAGTGGTAGAACGTGTGTGAGGTCAGAGGTCAGGGTTTAGCCTTCAGCATTCAATTCCTTGGGTGGGAGGTGGGATTGGGGAGGTTGCTGTCAGAGCTGTAAAACTTCCATCCAGGAGAACATGGCTTCCTTTGACATTTGCTTACCATCCCAAGTAATTCAATAATCTTGCATAGTGTATTTAATAGAAGGACAATGTTTCCATGAATTCTGTTACTTTTCTTCTCCCTTTTAAATTTCAGCTCTTGTAAAAAATTAAAAATATGACTGAACTAAATAAATCAGATTTAGTGATATTTTATCCTTTCACTTTGTACAGATTTCCTCTGCTCAAACTCAGAAAGATTTCATGTTCACGCACACTTGTCATAAAGTACATATACACAATCATGCTTATTCTATTACAAAACTTAATAACCATTCACAATAATGTCTTAATTCTTCCTTCCTCTCTTGCACTATTCATCAAGCAATGCTTCCTTCCCATCTTGCTTCGATTTTTAACCTCACATCTCCCTCTGCTCTCTCTCTAGTCTCTCCCTGCCTTACTGCTGCTGTGTTGCCTCCCATATCTTTCCCCTTATCTGTTCTTTTGTTCTTTGTTGTTGATATCTCTCTCTCCATTTAATCTGCACCCTCTTCTCTTTGTGTTTATCGCCCCCTTCATCTTTGTGCTACTTCAACCACAACTGTTTTTACACACACATGCGTGTACACGCTTGTACACATGAGTACACTCACAAACACACACATCTTTTTGGTCACGCTGGCATCTCAGTGTAGGTGAAATTAAAGTGTGATAAGCAGCTTACCAGGTGTGTGTTGTCATGCTTCACTGCTCTCCAGGCAGCACTCTGCTCCCTATTTTTTGATTAGAGCCAAAACTAAGCAGACACACACACACACACACACTTACACACATTATACTTCTTGTGACACACTGTATGGCCATGAATTATTAAAAAGGCAGAAGAAATGCCACAGGACAAGTAGTTAACAATAGGTGATACAGCAAAGGATCAATACACTTATTTAAAAAATAATCAAAGTTTATAGTTGTGATATTGATTAAATGCATATTTTCTGACAGTCCTATGAGGCCGATAAATTGAAATACTGTATTCCCAGGGTTACTGCTGCAAATGTGACTAGAGCTGTTACGCATTTTATTCGGGCTGGATCTAAGAGAGGATTTGCATGTATTTATGTCCTGGGCTAAAAAGGCTATTCTTTATATGGACCTCATATGGACACAGCTGGAGGGGCAGAAACAGCAGCTGTGGTGATGCTGTTGATACCTCTTGTACCACTTTAACTTTAAAGACAGACAAACAAATATAAATAAATGCTTCTAATATCACATCAATACAATTGTTGCCCACTTAATTTCTTGGTCCTTTAGTGTGTCAGTGCTGTTATGAGACTGGGCAGATAGGCATTATCTCTGCATATGTCCATCATCTAGTACATGTAGTTCATGTTTTATCAGATTCACTTAGGATGTGTGTATGTTGTGTGTGCTGTATGTGTGTTTCCATGTAGAGTCTAAGAAGCCTGGCAGACAGCCTCCCTATGGGGCAAAGCTATGATGAGCAATTATCCACTAGGGCGACTTTGTAGGCTAATTTCGCATATTTATGTGGTCAGCAGCACTGTTTACTATTCCCCTTCACTGCTTACTGCTGCAATTTCGATTTAGAACAGACCCCAGTTCCCTCTCTCCCTGTCTTTATGTTCCCTCCGTCTCTTCCTCCTCTGCCTCTATCTCTCCCCTCCTGATGGGGTTTGTGATGTGTATCGCTCCCCCCCTCCCTTGTGCTGTTTCTCTATTTTTATCTTTACTGTGTGTGGGACGGGAAGGGAGTAGAGGGACAGGTGTAGATTTGAGTGTGAGTGTGTTGTGTGTGTTGTGTGTGTTGAAGAAGACAGAAAGAGGAGAAGCCAGAAGGAGTGATACAGAGTGGGTATTGAAAGCAGAGGGTGTTTATGTAGGGTTGTGTACAGCGAAGACAAGGGGGGGATCTAGTGTATTTATTTAAAGCCAAAATCTTTGCTCCACATGCGTGTGTGTGGCTATGAATGGGGGTATATTTATGCATGCAACATGCAGAGAGAAAAAGTGCCTTCCTTATACTTCACCACAAAATTGAGGTAGAATCTAATCATAGCCTCATAAAAGCCTGACCCTGGAGAGTGTCTGCCTCTTTAAGGCCTTGTTCTCTCTCTCTCTCCCTCTCTCTCTCTCTCTCTCTCTCTCTCTTTCACACATATACACACAAAGACACACATACAACATTTATGTATTGGCCACTGACCATTATACTTGTGTGGACACATGATTACCAGTTGTGTGATTGTTCACTGCCAAAGCAGTAGCCTAAAATTGAGCTGAGTCCATATCACACACCATCTGTTTTGTAAATGCAGCCAGCTTCTGCTGGGTCTGTTTTCCACAGTCATAGAAAAAAAATGCTGTTTAGCTGCAACTATTAGTCTTCATTATTTAATCTGATGCATGCTTTGTTGGTAAATTGCACAACTCAAGCCTTGAGTGACACCACATCACACACAGGATACTTTCTCCCATCAGATCCACACTTTTAATGAACTTGGAAATCAAAGCTTGTCTATTCAAATCCTCGTGTTTGCTGAAGATAGATATTAAACATTTCTCTCTCACACACACACACACACACTGTAGAAAGCACCGTGGGAATGTCTTTCACTTAAATAAAAGTGCCAAAAATCATTTTAAAAAAACACACGCACGATGGCCTTAATTGATAACTAGATCCAAGTGTCTGTGCTTGGATGGGACTTGGATGACTTAGATGTGTCCCTGATGACTAGTGCTTGATCAAATAGCAAATATCAACCTTTTTTCAGACTATTTACCACACATTCACTTTTTCATTTCCATAGCATAAACCAGTGTGACTTGGCAGATTTTAATTTTGCACATATAATTACCAAATTGCAACCTTCAGCCTTCAGTCCAGACGCCGTGTGGCATGTAATATGTATGTGTCTACAGAGATGGATGTATAGAACAGGCCTGTGTGAGGGGGGCTGAATAAATGTGTGAATTTGTGTGAATGAAAAGTGGGGTTAGGATATGTGGAGGAGGGCTATGAAGAGGTTTGGCATGAATAGGGGTGTACGGGCAGGGAGGGGGTAGGGTGAGACAGGGGAGGAGTAGAGAAGGTCTGGTTTGAAAGAAGGAGGAAACAAGACAAAAGTTTTCCATAATGAGCATGGAGGAAGGGGCAGACGGGTGGTGTGAAGAAGAAAGGCTTTTCTGTGGGTGGTGGAGGAGTGGGAGGGAGTCAGGCCGTACTTCTGTCAATTTAAACAGAGACATCTGTCAGAGGGGGCCACTGGTGTGTCTCTGCATATATGTGTATGTATGTGATTAGGTAGGCAAAGGGATAACCAGGCTTCAGATGCACCTGGGGTGTGACCTCCACTCTGAGGTCTCCTCTCTAACCACACTTCAACCTGATGTTTAACCTGCCAAGATTGAGCTTTAAATACACAGATTACACTGACACAGGTCACATCTTATAATAATTTGCTCAACTACTCAAGACTATCATAATAGGGCAACAGCTCCGACTGTGAGCATGATTTTATGTGACAGGAAAGTTAATTGTTTTGATCAGTTTTTTTTAAACACTTTATCTACTCATAAGATTGTCTACAGTCATTTTTTATGTGATGATATTTGAAGTTTAAATATGAATATTTTATTACTATTTACATAAAGTTAGTTTATTTTCTAATTGATAAATTTCAGATACTACCTTTATGCTTTACACTCATGTAATCATGAACTACATGAGTGAGTTTAAAAGTGTCTTCCTAGGGTTTATTTTTTCATTAAATAATCTAAAAGATATTCTCTTTTTCCTATTCCTAGTAACTTTTCCTCATTTATTAAAAAATATTATGATGACAAATCAGATTTAAAGAATTTACATGCTCGAACAAAACAAAGATCAGCACTGTTTAACTAATTTAAGGGTTCAGGTTGATTTTAAGATGCTATCTTGGAACTAAACCGTAAATGCCATCCATTGAAAGACTAGAGCTTTAAATGACTTTTTCAAAATTTTAAATTGATCCACTGACATTGAAGAAAGTAATTTAGGATAAAATAATAAAAAGTAATCATAAATTTATTTTAATGTAATATGTAAATCAATGTCAGGGCTTTTTCTGTTCATTTATGATGTCAGATAAATATACAATCTATTTGCACATTTGTCTTTTAAATTTCATGGAATCCTGCTGAACACTGTAACTATCTGAGCACTCACAAATGTGTGACAGGCTCTGTATTGAATGTAATCTCAGCGAATATGAGATTTCTGCAATCATGAATTTGTATGGCTTTAAGCATCCTTTTTAATTCACCAGCTCATTTCCCAAAGGACTTACACTCCCTAAAATAGAAAGAAGGTCCAAGTGCATAGGTCTAATGGTTATCCGCTATAGTGCTGTTGGATTATGTTGGACTAAATCCAAAGGATCAAATTTCAGTGAGTGCTCCACTGCTGCATGCAAAATGTTCTCTTTGGGGTTTGACAAAAATGGAATAATATTCTAGGGATCAACAGTGTGGTTAGTTCTGCTTTATGCATGATTTGATGCCTTACTATGGGGGCTGATAAAGAGAAAAAGGCAGAGAAAAACAGAGAATATGTTACTAATCCATGCTCCTCCAGAGAGGCTGATGAAGGGTTAACTACCAGATAACATATTGAGTGGAGGAGATGGAGGGCAGACTTCTCAGGTGTGAAGAATGGAATGAGAAAGACAGAGAAAGGAAGGATGAGAGCAGGGGGATGGGCTGCCCAGGAGCTTGCATTATGGTTGCAGGCCTCCGTTACCAGGCAACGGAGCTGAGCAAAATGCTAGGTTGCTTGGCAACCAGAGGGATGCAAAGCCTAACGTGGTGGTAAAAAGAGATAATAGCACAGAGGAGTGGAGGTGTGCTGCTAAGCTGCTCCACCTTACCACTCACTCTGTGTTTCCCACATTTAAATGTCTTTATCCAGCTGTGAATTAGAGGCGCTAACTCAATTTCATCGGGGAGGCAGCATATTACATTTACAAGGTGTTCGTCAATTCTGAAACATTAACATATTGAAATTCATAAAAGCTCATCTTTTGTGGACTTAATTATCAGTAATTATGGTTATAATGATTTTTTACCAAAACTGCAATAAATTTATCCTCACGATATAAAGTTAACAGCTTTGTGCAGCACTTCTAATTGTTTTATTAGATGAAAGTGTAGAGGTAAAACATATGCCTTCAGCTGGAATTAAATATTCCACAGTTGTGTTTTTTTTTTTTGTTTTTTTTTGTTTTTTAGTATTATACTCTATTTATTTATCATGCATAAAATTCTCCTGTAATTATAGTGGAAATTTCTTGTCAAAATATCAGCACAATAATGCCATGCTAACTGAATGGTTGATTTCACTCCTGCTGTATATATTTAAATTCCAGTACATTTATCCAGTATGGCTTGGTGAATAAAGTGATTGTTAATGTATGTCACTGCCTTCTAAAAACACCTTCAGCTGTATGTAAATTGTGGACACATCATCACCAAGAAATTTTATTAGAAATATTATTAAATAATTAGGATTACTTAGCTCTAGCATAAACAAGTACAGCATGACCATGACACAGTTTTGGTCTAAATCAAAATTTAAAACAAGTAGAACTATTTATGAAAAAAAGAGTTGTTTTTCTGTGATGGACTGTCGACCTGTCCAGGGTATACCTTGCCTCTCGCCTGCTAATTGCTGGGATAGCATCCAGCTTCCCCTTAACCCAAAATTGGAAAAAGCGCTATAGAAAATAAATAAAAGAATGATGAATGAGTTGTTGTTGTTGTTTTTTTTACAATGTTCTTGAAAGGCACGAATATTAGTAAAACTCTACAGCTATCCGGCTCACTTGTGGTTTTGTCAAATCAACATAATTTTTTGGCACAGTAATGAGGGTGATGCATATGAAGTGAATGGAATATAAACAGTAATGGAGATAAAAGAACCAGAAAAGGACTTTAAAAAGAAAAAAAATGCTGCGATGTCCGCGTCATCAAGCAGTATGTAGGGATTATGGAGCTGAGAGTGGAAAGAGGGGAATCTAGGATAGAGAAAGAGGCAGGGATAATGCTAGATTGTGGAGAAGGGATAAAAATAGTTTTCCTTTCTTGAGCTCCAGAAAATGGACATCTGAAATTGTGAGGATGGAGTGTTCCAGAGGGATATTGACAAGGATGGGAGTGTGTATGTATATCGTGGGCATGCATGTGTGTGAAGAAGAGTAATATCAAGAGAGAGGGTGAATGTTTCTGACTGTTCGCACACATGCACACTAACATGGTTGTATATTGTCATGCTGTAACTGTAATCAGTTTTTTGACTATTTGGATGAACATTTCCTTTTTGTGTCAAATTGTGTCAAATAATGTTTTGATGGCAAAAAAAACAAAACAAAACAAAAAAAAAAAAGACTGAAATTATAATAATGATTCATCACTGTATTAATCCTTGTTCCACACACATTTACAAAGATACACTGCCCCTGTCCCTCACAGCATGGTGCAATGGTTTGTTCCACTGATTTTGTGGAAGTGGGGGAGGGGGGTAAAATACGATTTGATTGGATAATCCAAGGATTTAATATCCTCTAATCCTGGTACAATCCTCTCTGCATTACTGCTGGGAGTAAGATTAACTGTATGTGTGTAGTATGTGTTTGTTTCAGTGCGAGCAAAAGGGCGGCTGCCGTAGGAGAGGAGAAAAGTGTTGTGTGTAACTCTGAGTCACTGTATGAGTGTGTGCACAGATAAGTGACATGTACTGTGTGTATATTTGTGTTGTCACCACAGCATGCAAATGGACCTGTATTTACATGCAGGATTTGGTCATGCATGCATGCTTGGACGTGCCTCCACTGAGTGCGGGTGCTCATGCGAGCTCACACTCCCGTCATATATCACATGTATGCCTTCATGCATTGACTTACATGTGACTTCACTTTCCTCAGAGATGTAGAAACTCAGCAAAGCCTTCTTAGAATGCAGCAGGATGGATCAAACCACTCTCCAGTGTGAAACCAGCTCCTCGTATATGAACACGTTTGCAGATGGTTACTGTTAATTAAGTCTTAATTGGAACGTGAGTAATTAGAGGATAATTCGACTTGAAAGGAGCGTGTGGCCATTCATGTTTGTTGGAATAAAGGAGAGAGACAAAAACAGAATGAAGTACAGTCTGTATGACTACCAGGGATACTATACTCTGCAATTTCTCTCAGGCTCAAGGGAATTATAATCATTCTGATATGGATTCAGTTTCTTCACCTTCTCTTTCATATTTATTCCTTCCTATTTCTGTTCCCTGCTCACATCTCTTATTTTTTCTCATAAATTTCCTTCACTGGTCATTATCCTGTTCTCATGCATTTTTTTCTGGTACTCAGTGCTCATTTAATTATTTTTACAATGTTTTAGAGTGATGTCTTTGAAGGTAGTAGAAAGCCAGCAAACCATTCTCTAGCAGTAAATCTTTGTTTACCCAAAGAGCATAGCAGTCACCCTTGACAACCAGCATCCTTGTTTACCTACTCAGTGTGCCGTCATACAATTGCCATGACAACGAGCTGGTTGCCATGCCAATTTTCCGATGCCATTGTGCTGTCTGTGAAACAACAGTGTGTACCTCTTACCTGCAGCTTCTCCCCATCTCTTTTGATTCTCCCTCTCATCTTTCTCAATACATTAATTTGTGAAATTCATATTATGCGGTTCAGATTGAAATGTCAGAACACATTACATGCACACACATGCTCAGACTGATAAGCTGCCATTCAAAAAAGCCTTAGGGCTTTCTGTTGAGTCTGTTTTACGTGCACAAGGATGAGCTCGATTAGGCCTAATGAAGGAAGAAATGGGAGAGGTGATGGATGGATGCAAGGATAGAGAAAAGGTTAGTGGACACAAATCTTGCCACAATCAGCCTGCTCTACAACAGAATCTGAAATCAATGTACAAGACGGGACTAATCAATGAGCTGATAGCACAAGATGGATGGATGACATCATGGATGGGCAGCAATAACATCATGACTCAGATATGATGGATGGATGGATGGATGGATGGATGGGTGGATGGTACAGGAGATTCTTGGGGCAGAGTGAGTGATTTTTTTCTTTAGGTTTACAGTATGTTTATGCTGACAGCTTGTGAAGAGGTTAAAAAGCATATATCATTCCTTACTCTTCTAGGCTACGTGTGAGCACATGTTTTATAGGAGAGTGTGTGCAGATGTGGTTGCATTTGCTCGTGTTTGTGTCTTAGTGTATGTAATGGCCTTGCCTTAGATCAATAACTTTGTGGTGACAGCTAAGAGCTGATTAATCAAATGTATGGATCAGTCGCTCTCTGCTCTGCCCTCCCCTCAATTACCAGCTTCATTACATTGCCTTAACACCCCACTGGGACCTTTATCCATTCCTCCTTCTCATCCTTACTTATCCCTCTCTATTCTCCTCCTCTCAGTTGCCTCCTGTCCTCTTTCTCTTATGACCCTTCCTCGTCTCGCAATAACACTCTTTAGATGTCAAGTATGTATCATCCAGTTATAATCAAAATTTTACTGGCAGTTAGGCATTTATTAAATTTGACTCTTTTTATTATAAATTACGACAATATGATTTTTGCATCATTTCCAAAAACATGATTAGAAAATATATGAATCCACTCAACAATACTTTTTCTTTGGTTTTTACGCTGATGTGACTTTCCTGTTTTTCCATTTCTTCTCTCTCTTCCTTGTGCTTCTTCCCTGTTTTCACCGCCATCACTCTGCAGCCATCCCTCTCTCCCACCCCACCCCCTTGGCGTTAACACTGTCTCTTTGCCTCACTGCTATGACTAAGCACTGTGTGTGTAGTATGTTTTTGTGGCTATGTGTGCTTTCAAGTATGTGTGAGACAAACCTACAGAGTATGTGAATTAGAGGAACTTTCAGCATGTTTGCTAAGATGTATCAACACTTTTGTATTTGGCTCTGTGGTCGTGACATTTTTTAGACAGAATAAGTCACGACTGAATCACACCCCATACTCCCTCCTCCCCCTCTTTCTCTTTCTCTTCTTTTTGAGTCATCTCTCAGGGGCAGCTCTGCTTTCATCCCTCCTCTCTCAAGTCTCCTTTCTGTCTTGCTATTCATGTAATACTTCTTTTTCCAGTGTTTCCATTTACTCCCCGGGTTCCTCTTGGCCTTCCACCTGCCCTTTCAAACAGTCGAAGTCAGTTGGGGTCCCCCAGGCCTCTGACTCTCTTTCTTCATCCTTTTATTTTTAGCTGACTGCGCCTGTTCTCTTTACACACTTGTCATTTCACCCCACTAAATTACCCCCCACCCCCCACCCGTGTCTGTCTCAGCCTACTCTTGTCCCTCATCTAATCCGTAGTTCTTCTGTAATCCAGATCAGCTGGCCCGCACTCTTAATCTTGTCACTTCTCAATCCCCCCCAGCACTCTCCTGTGTGTATGTGTATTCATGTGTGTGTGTGTCTACGTGTTAGTCAGAAATCAGAGGTAGTTAGGTTGTGTGCGTTTGACACAAAAGAAAGCAGCCTTAGCGAGACTCCAGACACTAATGTCACCTGTTAATCTTGATTCATTAGTGACTAATAAACACACTGACACACCCACACCATTTCTTCTTATAACTCATTTGATGATTCTTGTTAAAAAAATTTTTAATAAATTGCCTCAACAAAAGCCTGCAGTTCAAAATATATCAGTAGAACAAACTTGCTTCTTATGAATGCTCATTTTTCTTAGAAAAATGGAGACTGTCATAAATAAATTTAGCATACAGTAACTGAATTCACTATGATGACAAGATATATGAAAGAGACTATTTGATGTTGAATATCTTTGTCCTCATTTGTCTCTCAGATGAATCGTCCAATCCAGGTGAAACCAGCTGACAGCGAGGGCCGAGGAGGTAAGCCACAAACATGCACAAACAAAACACACACATACACAGGGTGTCTTTCTGTCTTTGTTAGGACATTGACATAAGTATTTCCCTTGACCCTCACTCTAACATTAACCATCACAACTAAAGTCATTGCCCTGAACATTTTTGCATGTTGTGAGTGCTGTGCAAAAAGTCCTCACAGTGCAAAAATGTCCATTAATTGAATTTGTTTAAACTGCAAATTGAGTGTGACAGATAAAAGGTGTCAAGTGGGGTCAAACAGAAATGGAAAATACTCAGTGGGGTGCTTGGCTGATTCTTGGACTTGCTTTTACTAAATACCTTTATTTGTACACAAACACTCAGATCTCTCTCTTATGACCAGTCTGTAGTCAACACTGCTCCCTGGTGGACAAAAACTGTAGCATCCATAGATAAATATTTTTGAAACCCCAGACTAAAGTGGCACAAAAATGTTACCAGTTAGGGGAAATAAAAAGTTGATTTCAGCCTCTCTCTTTTTTTTTCCTTCTTCCACACCTTTTTGGTCTCTTAGAGGACAGAAAGTTGTTTGTGGGCATGCTGGGAAAGCAACAGAGTGATGAGGATGTAAGAAGGCTGTTTGAGCCCTTTGGCAGCATAGACGAGTGCACTGTTTTGAGAGGTCCAGATGGCACAAGCAAAGGTAAACTGCATAAAATGGATATGCTCAAGCACACTCAAATAAAAGATCACAAGCTACTTTGTTTTATTTAGTAGTACATTCTAATATAATAACCCTGTTTTGTTGCAGGATGTGCTTTTGTTAAATTCCAAGGACATGCCGAAGCTCAAGCTGCCATCAACAGCTTGCATGGGAGTCGCACAATGCCTGTGAGTTGCATGCATATAGTTACACATATATAAAACACATATTTGCATAAACATACATCTATGGGCTGAAATGAAGGACTAATTTAATAAAAACTGAACGGATAAATTGTAACTGCAATTAAAACTTTCCTCCATCCTCCTTTCTGCTCACAGGGAGCATCATCAAGTCTGGTGGTGAAGTTTGCTGACACAGAGAAGGAACGAGGGCTGAGAAGGATGCAGCAGGTGGCCTCCCAACTCGGCATCTTCAGCCCTATGACCCTCAACTTTCCTGCCTACAATGCCTACACACAGGCGGTCAATGCACAGGCAAGCACAAACACAAATGCTCACTGTACTGCACTCACATGTACACACCAAGTTTGTAAGGAGAGTGCTGTGCTTATGAAAGGATGTAATAAGTTTGAAGAGGCTATCAGTGGTCTAATTGGGGCTAATGTTATTACTGAGACAACAGAACATACGTCATCTGGCATTAGCTTTCCCGCAACACACAACCATTAACCCACTGACTCGGGACATAATGGCCTTGTAATTAGATCTCTATTCATCTGTTCCTCCATCACTCCCTCTCCCTGGCCCTTCCTTCCATTTTTCTTCCTCTTCTCTCTTTCTCTTTTCCCATATCAATTGAACCCCCTCCCCTTTCTTTTTCTCCATCCCTTTCCTCTTTCTGTTTCCTTCCTCATCTACAGCTTGTCCAGCAGCAGGCCCTAGTTGCCCAGTCAGCGTACTTGTCTCCTGTGGCAACAGTTGCCGCCGTACAGATGCAGCAGATGGCAGCACTCAATGCCAACGGAATCATTGCCACACCCATTACACCCATCACACCATCCTCGGGTATGTTTACACACACATGTCTTTCATACTCAACCACACACTTGAATTGTTGTAGATGGGACGAACTGTACACAGTAGAATATACTATAGTTGTAATTTTCAACCTTACATAAAACATTAGGTGAACGTGTATAGGTTCTTACCTATTTAATGCACATCGTCAAAACAGAAGTGCAGGTTTAGAGTCTCTAATTGTTTTTATTTATAGGATTTTGCATCAGTTGTTTTTGACTAAATACATAAATAATACATAATTTATAATTTTGAGAAGGAATAGTAAAAATAGACTTTTTTTAAAATCTTTTTTGTGTAATCTATGCTTGTAGGTACAAACACCCCACCCGCTATCGCAGCAACACCTGTGCCAGCACTCCCTCCGCCAATAGGAGTGAATGGTTACAGTAATGTGCCAGCTCCAACTAATGGACAACAAACTGAAACACTATACACCAATGGCGTTCACCCATATCAAGGTATACAATATATACATGTACAAGAATGCAACATGGACAATAGACAAATTGAACAGATATTATTATCATATACTTATATTTTCCATTCTCACTTGTTTAAATTAATTTTTCCAGCCCAGAGTCCAGCAGCAGCTTTGGATCCACTACAGCAAGCCTACGCAGGCATGCAACACTACACAGGTTGGTGTTTGAACAGATTAAAACACTAACCAGCTGTCATGTTGATCTGGGTTCATTATGTGGAGATATTAGTCTCCTCCTCATATATCAAACAACACAATCTTTGTGTGTGTGTGTGTGTGTGTGTGTGTACACTTATATATATATATATATATATATATATATATATATATACATATATAAGTGTAAATATTATATTCACTATTGTTGTATGTTGCACTGAAATTTACTTTGTGGACAGTTGAGATATTAAGTTTTTCGTAATGCATATATCTGTGCAAAGCGGCAGACAGTTCAGTCAGAAGGTTAAATGAAGATGTTTAATGTGAGCAAGGGAAACGGTGTGTCTGCTCTGACTTTCAAGGATGAATTTCTAAGGATAATTAATTTTATGATTTATCTGATTTCACTGAGATACCATCTGTATACGTGGCTCATAACCATGGACTGAAGGGGTGATGTAATGTGCATACACCAGACTAAGATCAACAGTGTCTTTGTTTAGACGCTCGCTCCGCTCTGTTGTTACACTTAATAGTTTTCACCTTCAACAGGAGACATTTCACTTTAAAGGAAGTGACTCTATTGGACACGCTTATGTTGCCACCTGTTGTTTTCAGCCAATCAGATGTTGCTATTCTCTGCTTCTTCCAATAGCCGCGTACCCCGCTGCCTACGGATTGGTTGGGCAGCCGTTTCCCCAGCAGCCAACACTGGTTGCCCAGCAACACCAGCAGCCCCAGCAACAGCAGCAAAGAGAAGGTGATGTGACTTTCTTCCTGACTGGGGCCACACCCCTCTCTCCAGTGATCTTATTTAAAGTTGTTTATCACCAAGTTCTCACAGTATGAGATAATTTATCACCTTCTGCCTAATATACTTACGTGTGTGCGTGTTAGGTCCAGAGGGGTGCAACATCTTCATCTACCACCTGCCTCAGGAGTTCAGTGACTCTGAGATGCTGCAGATGTTCCTGCCCTTTGGCAATGTCATATCAGCTAAGGTGTTTGTGGACCGTGCCACCAACCAGAGCAAATGTTTCGGTGAGACACACAGACGGGAAGAAACAGGGAGGGAAGGGCAAGAGTAGGTGTTTTAAAGCAAGGACAAGTGGAAAGACAGACTGTAATGTAGAGGACAGAATAGTGTGTCGTCTGCATTTAAAGTAAGAAGAGAGTTAAAAAAATAATGATTTTATATTTGTTATATATCTCTTTCAGGATTTGTGAGTTTTGACAACCCAGCCAGTGCTCAGGCCGCCATCCAGGCCATGAATGGTTTCCAGATTGGCATGAAAAGACTTAAAGTGCAGCTCAAAAGGCCCAAAGATGCCAACCGTCCATACTAAGTGACCACTGAGAGGAGAAAGAACAAATATGTAGAGGTGAGGTTGTAGTGAGGAGGAAATGAGTCACCCGATATGAAAAGAAGTGTGTCATAGTATATTAGGGAAGTAGATGGATAAAATTGGGTTAGTGACAGAACATGGACAAAGTAATTTAACATTTGAAAATACAAAGCTAACTGATGGTAAGAAGTTAACAGAAAAAACTGACTTTGCAGTGAATATGCATTGGGTTACTCATGAAAACAACTTAAATCATATCAGGACAAGTGAAAATACTAAAATATTGTTTTCCTTTTTATTTTCTTTCACAATCTTATTTATTTTCTTTCCTGCTGTTTTGATCTTTTCCTGAAACAACAACTTACCTCACCCAAGATCCTTCCGTCCAAACATAATTCACGAGGACCCCATCGCTATGGCAATGGTTGCCTAGTGACCGATAAAGCTCTGATCCCCCCTTCCTCTCGCATTGTTGTAAGTTGATTGGTTGGCCTGTGTTTGGGTTGCTGTGGCGATTGATTGCCTGTGTTGGTTGCCCTTGGCAATTTTTGTTCTGTCACCTCGAGCAACCAGCCATGCGTTGACCTGCATGACCTGTTGCTGTAGTGATCACAGACTGTGTTTGGTGCATTGTGACTTTATTTTGTATTGACCTGTGCACATACTGATCAATAACTATCTATAGCCAGGACTGCACTCTGAATCAACTGATTCGATTGGATATTTGATACACTTAATCACTGCATAGTAATTTGATAAATTCTGTAGTAACGCTCGTTATTTTTTGCGGCTTTGTTTTTGATCAGTTTCTGTAGTGTTCTGTTTGGTGTCATTATTATTTGAACAAATGGTTTGGGTAAAATAGTGAGCGTGGGCATCTATGTGTGCGTATGTGTCTGTGTTACACTGTAAGTGTGTAATGCAGGACTGAATAAATCCTTGTTGTATTGGTGTCTGTACAGAAAGGTATCCCTGAGGTTTATATTGTGGACTGGTGGAGAAATGTAGAGCAATAATTCAAAAATCATGAAATCCTTCAGATGGAAAAACTAACCGTTATAGATGTTATGCATACTTGGCAGGTCTTGATGGACATGAGGACATGACATGTTTACAAGCATGGTATGCAGGACTGAAAATATGGCCACAAACTGATCCAAAGCATGGGGTATACAGGCTAGAGGAGCAAGATAAGGTTATCAAGTCTTACAGGCAAAAGCACTCTGTATTTATTGGCGAGCATGCATTTTGTTGAGCTGTACTCTGATAGGCTGAGTTCATTAACATGGACTGTAATTTGTTCACACTGTCATGTAGCATTTTAGTTTTTGGCTCCTTCATTTTCTCTCTTGGTCTTTTTTACATCTTCTATCACTGCTTATATGGTGTTTCCTCCTTCTCTCTCTCACCACCTCTTCCATGCTCCTCCTCTAATCTTCTTCCTTTTTCTTCCTGTTCTCTCGCTTTGAAATGTTTTCTCTGTTTATCTCATTTCAACCTCCTCTTTCTAGCTCGTGTTTTGAGGTAAAGTGTATGAGGTTGTCATGGTGGAAAAACAAATGCCTCTTGCTTATTGGAGAACAGCCTTCAACTATAGGAATTCTGGGAGAAAAACAACAAAGAGAGCATAAGATGACTTTATGGTGAGGGAAAGTTACTCCTCCACAAACCCTCACCTTTTCTAAAGAGAAGAAAAATGTGAAGCTGCTGTCAGGTCAGTGTGTGGAGGCACTGTCAAATGGCAGCACATGTTATAAATAAAGCATTCTGCTTCTATTTCCAGACAAACTTTTACATAACAAATCCTTGTGGATAGAAAGGCAGTATAATACAACAGTTTAGACCTACAAAATAACTATTTAAATCCCCTTGACGTGCTGTTACTACATTTATCTCAATTAAACTATCACCCAGAATTTCTATACTGCAAATGCCAGAAAGTTCTGCATGTTGGTAGTAGTGTTTGCTTGCCATGATTTGAGGCACATGAGTGCAGCATATGCTCATAAGGACACACATAGACGCATCTGCCCAAAGCTTAACAAACACACACATGCTTACATCCAAGCACACACTTCAGCTAATACACTAACACGTAGAAAAATAATTTTCACTGTATTGAGTTGCATGATCCAGACACTGTGTGTGAATGTGTTCAAGCACCATGATTTACTGCTGTTAAAAGAACCTAACAACTGTGAATGATGACTTTGAACTGAAACAAAGAAAAGCTAGGAGCGACTAAAGGTACAGTTTGATACAGGAAAAGTGACAATAGTTCCAGTCATGCCGACAGAAGAGTATTTTTTTTATAGAAGGGACATATTTGGCAAAATGTGAAAATCAGACATCCACACAAAGCTCTACTTCATTCATAACTCTTATAACAGGTCATCTCTTCTTCTCTGTCCCTCTCTTCTCTTCCCTCAAACTCTCCCTCCCTTCACAGGTGACCTCTCAGAGTCCAGCTGAGGTGGAATCCCAGGGTTCATTGTGCTTTCAGACTGTCTGCTACCTATGAGCGTCTGCGGAGTGCTGCCACACACACTGACGCACACAAAGATACATGCACTCTCAATACTGAACCTTAAATGGTACAAAGCTGATATGTACATAAAGTGCACAAACATGCCTGTTGACACGCACACACATATACACACAGTTCACACAAATAACTTACGTATAGAAAGAAGAGCTTGGTTTGTCCAGTCAGTGTGGAACAGGGTTTTTAATACAGTTCAAACAACTGAGACGACGTCTGTAGGGAGGCTACTGACGAAAACTGCTGATATATCACTTCAATAGACTTTAATATGTCTATAACGTGTCTATTACATGACAAATATAGAGGGACCGATGTTTCATAATAAAAAAAAAGACAGAAAATACAAAAAAGACTACTAAATGAGTAGATTAGAGAGACTTTGGAGAAGATCCTAATGACCTGTAAATAGTTTAGTTTACAAAGAGCAGCGTTTAAAAAACAGAAAAAAATGCAAAAAGAAAACTACTTTAGATAAAACACTGAGCAGAACACAGCGACATAACTATTATTATTATTATTATTATTATTATTATTACCACTAGTGACATCATCATCATAAAAGGATATTACATTCCAAATTGTAAAATGGGAAATCACAAACCTATTTTAAATTTTTACTTAGATTTTAGGTGAAACATGGGGGAGGGGGGGGGGGGTTGCACTTATAATGGGAGGTTTTAATATTTGACTATTTTTTATTTATTTACTAATTTAACTATTATTTTGTTTATTGGGAGAATGGGTTTGAGTAGGATGCAATATTTTGATTTTAGAATTTTCTAGAGAAAAACTTTGAGGGCCTGTTTCTGTCAGACTCTTGCAATCAAGTAATTATAATGTATCTATTGATTATTACAGCAATTATATTTATTTCTAATTTATTGAATCCTGTTTTTTGATCCACTCTCTTTTTAAGTTAAAATAAAATGTATCATACTAAATGCAGTAATGTGATTCATTAAGTGTGTATGTGTTGGTATGCTTGTCTGGAGTGAGAGAATCAGTTAAAACTGAACATTTAACTCAAACACCAGGATGTGTGTCAACTGAACACCGAACACACAAAGCTACATCTTTTGGCCAGAAGGAGGCGCAACTGGAGTCCATCTAAGAGAAAATCCATATTTTTTCCTTTACTCCATTGTGGGAGACAGCTACTGTTTGTCAGCTTAATAAATACTTTTTATTTATTTATTTTGTTTATTTTTTATTTATTTAACCTCTGTGAGAACACAATTCTAGCAAATTCTTCCTTTGGGAAATTTCAAGGTGGAAACTATATTACTGAACTTGATAACCACAAGACTGTATCAAAATAGCACGATGCATTAAATGTGTGGAAGACAAGAATATAACTGGAGCTTTTTAATTGCTCTGTTTGAAAGCAGTTGAAGAATTAAATCACACTGTTCAGACTGTGGCTGTATTTTTGAGAGAAACAAAAACAGAGCACAATTTAAAATCTACAATATTGACTTAGTTTAACATCTTTGAACTTAGGTAGACAGATCCAATCAGAGTGAAGCATTTTCATTGGAATAACTCTTTTATTAACTACAGCGTTGGAGTTTTGAATAATCTCAGTTATTGATGACTCCTTCCAGATGTGTCACAAAACTGTCCACTTTCACCTTCTTGTTCACTTACAGGTTGACCTATAATTTTATCATTCAGCACAGTCGGAGCTTCCAGACAGCATTACGTTTACATGTAGCAGCAGACTTACTGACCTTCTCCTACTGAGCCTGCCTTACATGTGCAAACTATTACTATATGTTTAAACAAAAGTCTTGTAATGTTGGTTAAGTCATTGAAGGCTGTGTGTAAACCTGTAACCCCAGTCATGGTTCTTTCACAGGGCAAAGGTCACAGTAACTTTGGCTGTGAGAAGGGCAACTGAAAAAGAAATAATGTTAATCTGCAAAGGCAAACATTGAGAGTACAGTTTTGTATGTCAAGTGACCAAATGTTTTAGATTCAGTGGTAATCATGCTATTGCCTATTACAATGAATCAAATACGTAAATAAAGGACGACTAGGAAAATGGAATGTATAATTTATGGCAAAAAGATCTATATTTAAGATGGAAATTCAAAGTCAACAACTTATGCTCCATAAACAAACAATAGTGAGGTCAAAGGTTATACATTGACATCAATGAGTAAAAGCTGTCATTGGTGCAAAGATTTGAAGTATAGCTTCCCTACAAACATAAACAGAAAGCGGATTTGTGTGTGTGTGTGTGTGCGCGCGCGCGTGTATCAGCCCAACGCTTTCTAGTCTCGTGTGCTCGGACGTCATCTGCGTAACTCCCTCTCCGTTATCCCCTCACTCCTCCCTCTCTGTCTGACTCTCGGTCCCCTCTCTAGCCGGCCCGACCTGTGACTCTGTCCGGCCATACGCCCACACAGACCCCGCCGAGCCGACTCCGCTTAAGAAAGGGGGTGAAATTTGCTAGGACGGGACGAGAGGCTGGGCAGCCTGAGCGTTTTTGTTTTTTTGTTTTTTTTTGTTGTTTTTTTTAGAGGAAAATCCAACGGAGGCATTGCGGTATCTCACATAGCATCCCATCTGTAACTGCTTTTCAGTTTTCCTCAAATCCACTTGTTTTCCCTAAAGGACTACCCACTTTGCTCTTCATGGAAACATGTAAAAATCAGCCCGGACCTGGACTAGCTGCGCCCCTCTGAGCTCAACCAGCGGTCTGGCCACACAACGGGACCGTTAGGTTTTCTACCTGGTTAAAAGGACTATATCGCTAAAGGAAGACAGAAGCTCAGATTTTATTTTATTTATTTATATTTTGTTACAAAGGCCACTTTGTACGATTCTTTACGAGGAAAAACAACAAAGTAAGTACCGTTTCAATTTGTAAGTAAACGTTGTTCGTTTAGAGCGTTTGCGGCAGATGCACGCCTCGCATCCTCAGCTCAGACGTCATTACGCATTCATGTAGCAATCTGTTAATTTAATATAACAGGCCGCTTTCAGCTTTTTAGCGGGAAAAAATACGATGCGGTGTGTGAACATAATGTGAAAGTCCACCGATAGCTTTCCGTCTTCATTGTTTAACGTGTGGCTGAATGTTCGGTCTTTGCGGGAAAGTTTACCAGCTAGCCGCAAGCAGAGCCACATTATCACTTAAGCTAGCATACAAGGGTCACAGCGGTACAGCAATGTTCCTGCTGAAAAGATTTTTTATGATAATTTATTTCTCTGTTGTTTATTTCTTTCTTTTTTAATACAGTGATTTTAGTTTGGGATTATTCTTATAGGCCATCGTGGTTTTCAATGAGTAGTCTCCTACTTTCCCCTTGCGCTAGTTACATTGAGGCTAATCTGAACTGTGTCAACAAAACATGGTAGATTGGTAAATAAGAGTAAATTAACTCGAAATAAGGTCTCTAAAAGCATTACTGTGTTGCTGCCATAACAACCAGAAGTCTATATATGTTTGTTTATTATTATATTTATTATTATTATTATTATTGCTATTATTATTATCATCATTATTACTTGCAATGGTACTTTGTTTATTTAAAATTACTAGAACGTTCATTCATACTCAAACCTATGCAAATATGGGACATGACAATAGGCAAATATTTGTTTACGCATACAGCTTTGTATCTTAGCGACATATATTAATAATTGATGTAATATTTGCCTTTGTTTGTATTACGTTGAATAATTTGGATTGGGGAAGCATGCAGTTTGAACCCTAGAAAATAGTCCGTTTCTCCTTTTTCACATTTTTGTTGATAGAAAGCAGTTTACATAGCCCCTGTAAAATCATATCAAGCAGCCAAAGGGTATTAACCAATTTACACACATTTTTGTTAAATACAGCAGTTCTTTGTCTAGTATATGTATTAAGACTGACAACACACCACAGCCAATTGGAGGTACAGTATCTTGTTCAGGTAGACTTCAGCATGCAGAATTAGTGGTCTGCCTGTTTAGATTATTGTTTGCCTCTCTCCTATGTGATAAACAAATTGTAAGTGATTCATTGGGAAGAGAAATAATCACACTGACAAGAGTTTTGCATCCAGGTTAAAAATACTGGTTCCACATATTGTGCAAGAGTTTAAAAGGAGAAAACATACATTAACCTAATGTCAGATAATAACTTCAGAGATCATTTGTCAGTGATTGCATCTCTTTTCTGTTAAGTCTCTTCAGGTCGTCTGGGTGAGTAATCAGTAATTCACTTTTTTGACTTTGGAATTTCTTTCAGAATGGATAAACTAATTGCCACCAACCACTGTTCTTACTCAAAGCACAGAATAGGTCTGCATCCAGTGATGAGAAGAATATTAGCATGACAATATTATCCTCACATCTCCTGAATTGGCCTTTCACACTGATTTGCTGAATGACTCTTCCCATTAATAATTCATCAGTGTCACAGATCAGTGCCAAAGGTACTAAAGTTGGCTTTCTTGTGATCCTTACCGACAACATAGCAGACTGGTGATGAAGCAGCTCATTAAATCCTCTTTCTGCCTTGGGGTGATTTGACACTATTTCCCATTTACTAATATAGTTTTACACATAGGGATTCCAGTGTCATTTTAATCACAGCTGCCTTTGATTTGACCAAAACCAAAACCAAGAAAAGAAAACTAAATTATCAATGTTTTCTGTCAATTACTTCCCCAAAGAATGTCTGAAATGTGAAGGATGTGTATGGTTCATTATCAAACCCCTCTGGCTCAAAATGCCCAAGGCATGACCTGAGTTACAGCTAACGAACCATGTACAGAAAGCATGCCAGTCTCCGGAGCTGCCACTTCATCCCACAGTATATCCATTTAGGTTTCCCTGGTTTTCACTGTGATATGGAAACTGTGGCAGCAGATGTTGGACCACAACAAACTGAGCAGAAGGCTGACATACTCCATTTATTCCACATCATGCTGATGATGAACTGATGTCAGTATCAGTTTAGCAGTAGTTCTTTATTTGTTTAATAAAAAAAAACAGACAGAAATATCTGTAAAATGTCATTAAAAATTAAAATTAAAATGAATATTAAAATAAAATAGCTTTGACTGAAAATCAATCTAATACTCAGATGTTTTTTGTTGCTATAAATAATTGAGAAATCATTAAATATTAATGTTTTAGAAGCTTGAACAAGTGCATGTCAACTTGAATAGCTATCAAAATAGCTGCATATGAGTTAATATTTAAAAGTACATGCTTTCATAGCGATCAGCTCTATTGGAAAAAGTGACCCATTATTGTAATTGCAGAGTGGAACTAATCCCTCTAATAAAATTGATTTAAATGTGCAATTTGTATGATCCATAACAGGCTTTTAATGCTTTATGACATCTGTTTTGCAAGGTCCCCCCATCAAATCAGCAAAGGAAAATATCTACGGTTTTATTAACAGTTTGAGTGTGAAATACTTTAATCTTGTTTCCATCTTTTGGCTGACACTAAACACCTAAAATAAATCATGAATAAATACAGAATTATTAAGAAAAATTATTAAGTAAACTAGATGACGAGTACTCTGTGCCACCTATTTATACTGCATTAACAGATGAAAGTTTAGGTTATTACCCAAAAATGAATTCACTCAGTATCAGGCTTTTATCAGGTCAGTTACAAGCAGTTCACAGACACAGCAATCTGAAACGGTACTGTTTTTTAAATGACAGCACTAAAGCAACAGCATTTGGATCATGCAGCACTGTACTGTTAATAAACCCAGAATAAAGAGGAGTAATGCCTGACTGTGATTTGATTTGGGGTCTTTGACTGTCAGATTGCCCAGTCATGCGACTTATTGTGATATTTGTATTCAGTAAATATGCTGTGCCGTCTCTTGATTATCAAAGCCTGAAGCTTTGATCTTCCATGTCTAGCAGTCTCCAATATATGCTCTCCGGTCTTCCCAAGTCAGTCAGCTGGTCATTTTTAAAGGCTGTGGTTTGAGTGATTCACCTGCCAGTAGATATGATATGGATAGATGTGAGTAATTAGGTAGATTTACAAATACAGATGGTATGTTACTAGTGACTCATGGGCAGAACACATTGCTAGTCTTATGACTAATGTTCCCCTGGCCCGTGTCTTTTCGTCTTAATGAATGAAGCACTGGGTGATTGAAAAAAAAAACATGATGCTTTTCATCCTTGAAGAGTGAGTGGGAAATAACTCTTCTGTATGGTGGCAGCATGTTTACATTCTCCAAATATTCCTGGACTCTACCAGGTTGCAGTCTGATCTGTTTAGGTCTTCCTCTGAGGCCTCCATTTCATCCTTTTTTTTTTTTGAAAGACTGGTTCATAAGTGCAGGACTTGGGTAGAACTAAAAGGAAACATCAGTAACAGCTGGGGCCATTTTCTACCAGCTTGGTGCGAGCTCACAGTTACAATCACCACATGCTTGTAATCATGGTAAGGAAGAGCAAAAAGAGATTGAGACAGAGAGAACTTCCTTCATCCCTCCCCTGCTAGAGGCCTTCTTTAGTTTTATTGGACCTTTGAAATGGTCAGTCTGGTCATATGATCTGGTTAGCCAATGGCATGTGCTGTTAGTGTAGCTGAGGGGAACAGTGCTCTAAAATGCTGAATTCACTGGATGATCTCAACAAGTAGCCCTAAAAATAATCCTCTTGTTTCCAGAAATGAGTCAGCACAGCATACTGCTGCACCACAGCTAAATGTAAAGAATTTGTTTGAAAATTTCTGTACTTTTTCATTTGGTGCTTACTTATGTGTGTGTTTGTATATCATGTTGTATCTTATTAGAGCTAATACGCTTGTTTAAAGTTAGTCATTATTATAGGAAGTCATTTTCACAGAGCAAATCAAGTCTGCCCTTTGAACCTCATGTACTAGTGCTCAGAAGCTCATTTACTTATCTGTTTATTAGATTACATAGCCTTTTTATGGAGGCAGACATGTCGACACACATGCTAATTCAGCAGTTGTTACAAGATTTGGCTCTGTGCTCCAGCAGAAATGGGATGTGGTGCTACTGAGGTGGAAGAGCTGGCAAAACCACTGGATAAAGTATGTCATCCTTCCCATCCACCACCACAACCACCTTTATTAGGGGGTTTAGAGAAAGAGAAGGGATAGCCCAGTGCTCAGCCAGCCGAGTTGTTGCAACAGGAAACAGGCCATGATGACTAACATGACATGATGTGGAAAATAACCGACACACTCAACCATGACACCTTCTGTTGAGCGTGGTGTGGTGTCACACATGAAGCACTGATTCAGATAGGCAGGTTTTTTTTAACACTGAAGAATAAAAACAAAACTTCAACACAATTCTTCCTTGTCAGTGTCAGTAAATCTGACAAGCACCAGATGTTCAGTTGGTTCTTTTTTAATCTCCAAAAGGCCACATATCCTTTCCTGATTACAGTAAAGGGAAAAAATGCTGACTAAACACTAATTGAGACTGACAAACAGAATAAAACACAGATTTTTCATTTGTCAGGAACCTTTTTAGGCAGCAATTACTAAGCAAAACAATACTCAGTGGCTAGTTACTCCAGCCTTGTTTAATAGAGCACTTTCAGCTCAAGACTACTGGTCAGGAAAGATGATCGGTTTTAAAAAAAAATCACCCCAGCTTCTTTTTAGAAGTGCATTTCTCTGCATTATTGCAGTTTTGTTTAAAGTATAACATCACTCAAAAGTATTCATATATCTAACCTGGCATGAGTAATCAGAATCAGAGATTTTGCCAACACCACTGAGGGAATAAAGCGCTGTGAGTGTTGATCCCCTGGTCATTTTATTTCTTATACCTCTACAGCGCAGGCGTCAAACTCCAGTCCTTGAGGGCTGGTGCCAGTATCCTGCAGGTTTTCATTGTTTCCCTGATCTAACACACCTGACTGAAATTAATGGGTTATTGTGAAGAAGTTGACAAGAAGCTGTTGGATTCATTTGATTTTATTCAGGTGTGTTAAATCAGGGAAACAATGAAAACCTGCAGGATACCGGCCCCCGAGGACCGGAGTTTGACACCCCTGCTAGGATACCTTTTTCTTTTTTGTGACCCCTAATACTGCTCATACACTCCTAGATGCTTACAGTTAAATCAAAATAGTTTTCCCACACTGCTTTCCTTGATGCAAAGTTTTATCAATACTAATATGAAAGTCCTTTAGAGCATACATTTTAAAGATAGTCATGAGATGAGACAGAGAGCTGTACAAATGTTTCTGGCTCTCTGAGCCAACGAGGGAATCCTTGATTATCAGCTGGGAGTAGCAGGGTGGGGATGGGAGTGGAAGTTAAGCGGTTACAGTTTTGGTATTTGCAGCTGCAGCAGTTGGGAGGGTTGTTGCTGTAGATCTGAGCGGGGGACTCCGGAGATGGAGCATGTAGGGGCGCCCACGCTGCTCTGCACTTTATGGATGACTTATGACTCACACCCCTCAGATTCTCCTTCTCCCTCACTGCCAACCCCTCTCTCTTTCATTCTTCTCTCTGCCACTCCCTGAACTTAGCAGCGGAAATGTTCTTCTCTGTACCCTCTGAGTAAAAAGCAGCACTCAAAGCTGCTGTCAGATGTGTTATAATTTGAAAGCATGAAGGAGAAGTTGTTGGTCTGATTTCTCCATCCTCCTGTGGGCCTTCTTAGCTTTCCTGCATGCTTGGTCTGCTCTGTTATATGCATTAGGAAAAATGTACAGAAAACCTTCCAGTGAGCACAACATTACGTCCCTCTCATAGTTACGTGGCACCAAACACTCCCTAAACATAGCTAGGCCTGCATAACGGATTCCTGCAAAAGCAGCATGTCGTCTGCTTGTATAGTCAGATTTTACAGTAACCGTGTCACCATTTGTGTGTAGTATATAAAATGTGTATCTTAGTTTTGAGACTTTATCTTTACAGCCCAATAAACCTATAAAAGTGGTGCTGAGTCCTGTGTATGGTGTTTCAGGATGTTGTCAGAGGTAGGTGAATGGTTCTGGCGGGAGCGGCTGTGGTTTCCAGAGGGTCTCGGCTGGGCCGACCTGGAGGATCGGGATGGACGAGTATACGCAAAAGCCCGGGATTTATGGGTGGCTCTTCCCATCGCCTTGGTATTCCTCATTATCCGTCAGATCTTTGAAAGGTCAGAGCATTTTCACTCGGTTTTGCTGTATTATGTCTAATTCAAACATGTATTTTTTTCTGTCTTTACACTTTTTTTTTTATTTTCTCAAGCTTCTGCCTTCCCTTTAATTTATCATTAAGTTTTTCTTATCAGTTATCTTCTTACTTCTCTAAGCAATCACTTCATATTTACCATGTTATGTACTGCTTTATGATTTGTAAAGTGATTCATATTGTTTTGCATGTCAGAACAGTATTTCTGTTTCCAGTAGCTCCTCTTTTGGAAGTTAGTCATTACAGTCATCTCCTGCATGGGTTATTTCTAATACCAAGAGGTCCTGTCTCTCGACACCATTTTAGTTAGTATCAGTTAGTAAGTTTGGGAACTGAAGCATGATAAGATAAACTGTGCAAACAAGAGCGTTATTACATATTTACATTTATAAACAGATGATAGCAGCTGGAGGAGGCAGCTGCTCTAACTTCGCTATGCCAAATGAAGTTAGTGTCAAACTTTTCTTTGTCATTTTGAGCATCCATCCTAACCTTTGATATCTGGCTACATGTTTATAATGATGTCTGTTGATGTCATCTATATCCAGTTTAAGTTTTAATTGGAAAAACAAATAAAGATTCCATGGCTGAATCCTATACTGCATCCATTCTTCTTCAGTTTCTCTTTAGCAACATTACCATAGACTGTAATGTTCCAAAAATTATCTGAATTAAAGCCCATTTGGAAGAAACTGGAAATTTAGTCTCCATTCTTGACTGGTAACTCCACTAGATCTCTGTTGTAGAGGGATGTGCTGTAAGTTGTTTTTGCTGAGCTGTAAAGTTCCTCTTTCAGGATAATCATGCTCTCTTGAAATTGCTGCTTATTTAGAAAGAAAAGAAGACACAGACACAAATGTCATTACCGGGAGACAATGGATGCCCATCTTGTTTGTCTTACATTGAATTGATTGAACTGATCTATAAAATTAAAGAAAAACTTTTTACTAATGCAGGCAGCTGAGTTCTGCCAGAGATTTTTCCTTCCTGTTACAAGGGAGTTTTTCCTTTCTATTGTCGCCCCTTGCATGCTCAGGATGGGGGATTGGAGCCGAGTCAAGTTTCAATACAATCTGTTGGTTTTCCTTAGCTAGGCTATTATTAATTATAAATTGGTTTGTATGAATACTGATTAGAAGGCAATAAATTGGCTTGAATAGGTTTTCTACAAAGTGCCCTAAGATGACATGTTTTGAATTGGGGCTATAGAAATAAAGCTGAATTGAACAACTTGATTCCAATTATTATCTTAATTTTATTCTAAATTTCCTCACTTTTTAATCTTTATAGGACAGTGGCTACACCCCTGGCATCACTACTTGGGGTGAAAGAGACAGTGCGGCTTAAAGCCCCACACAACCCCACACTGGAGTCCTACTACTGTAACATTTCCAAATCTCCTTCCCAGGTAGATTTCCTCACACTTAATGCAATGAAAGAGTGCTGTGCGTGTTGCCAGTGAATGCTAAAATCTTACCTTCTGTTTTCTCTGGTCTCAGTCTTCAGTAGCAAGCCTTTGCAAGCAGACTGGCCTCTCAGAAAGACAAGTGCAGCGATGGTTCAGAAGACGAAGGAACCAGGACAGACCGAGTTTGCTCAAAAAGTTTCGAGAGGCCAGGTAAACTCACCCACGTGCACACTCTTTTTAACCTAGATGGTGTGAAGCTATAGGGCAAGTCAAAACAGCTGCTGACCCTTGAGTTCCTCTGGCTATATGAGCACATTTCTTGGTGTAAAAGTAGCTCTCTATTTTTACCATGCAATCGTTACAATGTCACTCTGTCACTACCATGCCTTTTGCACAGGCTCTCCACACACACAAACACAAATTCAGCCTTCAACATACTCATTACCACAGGACCTCGGCTGTGTCAGGGGCTCTGTCACCAGTCCCTGGTTATTTTTATGCGTTAGCCTTTATAGTGACAGAAGCTGAATTAAGGCAACAGTGTGATCAACTGATAGGAGAAAGCTATTGAGACCGTATAGCATCAGCCAAATATATATATATATATATATATATCTTTATATGTACAACAGATGGTGCCAGAGGCAGCAGCAGACAGCATGATACTGTTAGCATCACGAGGACTGATACACAGGCAGATGTATCCTGAAATGCATGCACAAATAAATTCATTATTCCATCACATTCCATTTTCCCCTGGTATCTTGATGGTTTGAGAGCATGCTACACAACATTTATGTCCATGAGTCAATTCCGGCCACAGACCCATTACAGCAATTATAGTAATGGTGACACTGTCCGAGGAGATAAAGAGATTATTAAAGCTTCTTATGTGCAAGTTCAAGAGAAAAATACATTAAAACTTGAGTGATGTTATTTATTTTGTAGGATTAATCCTTCAGACTGTTGTGGGTGCAGACTATATTGTAGCTTGCCAGCGGTGATGGTCTGCATATGAAGTGTGTGCTTGTGTGCAGGAGTGCATGTGACTGCATGTTTTGTCACTCCTTGGTTATAGTGTGTCTTTCACTGTGCTGGTTGCAACATAATGACATTTTTCTTCTGAATCAATCTTTTGTCTGTGTGCAGACAACAGACTTTCTGTCTCTCTTTCCCTTACTTCCTCCACTGCTGTATCTCTCACACTTTCACTGTCTCCTCTTCCTGTGTTTCCACCATTCTGTGTCACTGCACAGAAATAATCTCACTTCACCTGTATGAACATCAGCAGTAAGCTCTGAGACAGGATAAAAACAGGGAGGATACTGTCTTTTAGCTTCCATTGTCTGTTGGAACATGTTTGGCTGCTCCTTTGTGTCCTCATTTGACATTCTCAGCGTAGTTTACCAGATTTTTTCAAACAATTTTGCCTGGTATTTCTCTCCAACTTAAACAAGTGTTTTTGAGCGAGTTTGTGATACAATTAATCATCTGCTGGTAGAAAATGTATCTATCAACTTTTCCCCATTGACTGAGGAGAAAGTGTGTTTCTATGTGTGTGTGTTCTCTTGCAGTTGGAGATTTACCTTTTACCTTCTTGCTTTCATTGCTGGCCTGGCCGCCCTCATCGATGTGAGTACTGCCAATTTAACCCTAACCACCCCTCCTTCTCCTCTTGCCTCTTGATGAACACATCCTCATCTCTCACCTGCCTTGCTTTTGTAACTTGGCAGTCTCCATGGTAGCGATAACTTTGTCTTTTGCTCTGTCGGAGAGGACGCATCGGCTCCTCCCAGTGCTGAGTCAGTTGATATAAATACACCTTTCGAGTTCTGCTGTCTCATACTCATCTTGTTTTCTCTTCCAGAAACCTTGGCTGTATGACCTGAAGGAGATGTGGCAAGGCTTCCCAGTGCTGGTACGTCTCTAGGATGGAGTATAATAGATTCAAATTCCACACTTTATTAAATTCAGTTCCCACATAAAAAGGCTCTAGATGGCACTGAAATTTCCCCTGCTTTAGCATGTTGTTTGGTTATTATCTTTTGTGGAGTTTCACTCAGAACCATAACACCTGCAGTCGACACTGTTGCTGTATTAAGTTAGCTGATAGACACTCTTGCCTCATTAAAAGATTACATGCCAAATCTTGTTGCATGTTATCAGTATGTAGTTTGACTTTTTACTGTGAAAATTGAGAAGATTACCTCCTGCTCTGCGCTTTTCCCCTTATACAAACTGTTATTTACATGCCATAAAAATAAATGGCCTAAGCTTAAAATGCTTATAAATGAGACTTTAAGTGACATGCCGTTCATACACACTACCATTTCCTCACACAGGAAAGAAAGATCACTTACTTAAGTCAAACAACACCTCTCTAAGACAGAGTCCCTGACAGAATGGATGCATTTTTGTTATTTAAATTTTACAAAGCCCTAACAACAGCAAACAAACAGGTTTCTGTCTCTGAAATGACTGTGTGTGCTGGCTCCCTCAGTTTTCTGTAGTAATTAAATGATTATCTTTAGGTTTAGGTGCAATTAAATCCTTCAGAGAATATTTGAAGATCTCTCTCCTCTCCTTTAGACTCTCCTGCCATCTCAGTATTGGTACTATATGATTGAGCTTGGCTTCTATGGCTCTCTGCTCTTCAGTGTGGCTTCAGATGTCAAACGCAAAGTAAGTGAACATATATCAGAAATTATTATCTCTTCCCAGTCAATTGAGTGGCTGAAGAGGAACATTATGTACCTGCAGATATGGTAAAGGAAAATATGCTTATTGTGTGGTTATTATGATCTACTTTACTAATGAGGAATGCTTCTTTTTTTCATTATCTGATCAGTCTCAACATCTGTGAACTGCGGGTGGACATTAGACTGTTGTTATATGTCTATTTTTCTGAGTGTTTATCTGCATTTGTTGGACTTTGCTCAGCTTTGTCAGCTGAGCACAGTGGGAAAAATCTTTCAAAAGAGGCACACTGTGTTCCCCTAACAAAAAGTTTAGCCTAGATACTTGTTAAGCAGGATTTAGCACCATGTGCACAAACTCACTTAAAACATGCAACACACAGTTTGATTTTTTTCTTTTCACAGCATATGCAAATTGTTTTTCCCTCCCTCCCCCATCTCATTTTCTTCAGGACTTTAAGGAGCAAATAGTTCACCACGTAGCAACTATCCTCCTCATCAGCTTCTCCTGGTGTGTAAACTACATCCGTGCTGGAACTCTCATCATGCTGGTGCACGACTCCTCTGATTACTTCCTCGAGGTAAATGTCCCAAAGGCCTCTTGCAGTTATTTACAGGAGCTGAGCAAGTTAATGTGCCCTCAGTCAAGTTACATGAACCTTCACAGCCGCTTTTCTGTGCTCCAGACCGAGGTTACACCCAACATGACGCATAGTGTTAAGGATAGGTATATTCACACCATGTGTGCTAATATTATTTATCCATACAAGCGGGAATAATGGATTCTAGCTTCTTTATCATTGCACTGCGTCCTCTGATAGCAGGACATTGATCACACACTGCCACCTTGTGGAGCAAAGGGCACTTTTTGAAAGAAGTTAATTGACACTTTTCATTGGTCAGTAAAGTATGAAATAAATTTGTCTTAATATTTCTTTCCTCTCTTACAGTCTGCAAAGATGTTCAACTATGCTGGCTGGCGAAACGCCTGTAACTACATCTTCATTGTATTTGCTGCAGTCTTCATTATCACGCGCCTGATTATCTTCCCTTTCTGGTACACACACACTCATCTTAAGCATTGTGCTACTGAATGTTACTGCTCTGAGTCACTTTACCTCATCTTTTATCCTCTCTTTCTTGTTTTCAGGATTATTTACTGTACATGGGTTTACCCAGTGACTATCTATAAACCATTCTTTGGCTATTACTTTTTCAACGGACTGCTGATGATTCTGCAGTGTCTACATATCTTCTGGGCCATTCTCATCATTCGCATAGCAGTTCGCTTCCTCAAAAGCAATGTAAGCATATACTTTTTTTTTTCTTTTTTCTGTGAATCCAGAGTTCATGGACTCTCTTGAGAATATACAGTTGAATTTAATAAATCATACGAAAAACCTATATACTGCACTTTAATATAATTTGTCTCACTTGCAGTTTGCTTTGGGAGGCTTTGCCCCTAACATATACAGCCCCATTTAGCTTGCAAAAGAAAATGAATAACTGTGGCCCTTCATGGATTTTTCAGTTGTGGACATTTTACTGGAGCCTTTGCTCTTCCTTCAACAAGGCAGGACTCTTGGCGTCTTTGTTGTGCTTTACCTTTTTGTTTGTCAAATACTGATCCAAAGGAAGACTTCAGATTTAATTCACCTCAATGATAGCTGTGATGGAAGTCAAAAAATCAAATCAACGTCCAAGTTTTCTTTTATGTGAAAGTCACATTTTCATATGTATTGTGAGCTGCTGGCATAAAGGAGCAAAAGCAAGCAATGCTGGCAAAATGAGAACATCTCTAGTTTTCTGTCGTCTAGTGTTAGCTTTGTGTGGAAAGGGCTTGAGAGTAAATGTAACCCTGATTGGAGCTTGTTTCTCTGGTATTTCTTTTTTTCTATCCAACACTGACTAGGAATGTTGATGCCATTTCCACTGTTGTTGTAACTGATGTAGCTTTTGCATTGTGGGACACAAAGAAAAAAGTGACTGGATTGATGCATCAGTGTGGCATCTCAGTGACGTAGCACAGATTTTTGTGTGTGTGTGTGTGCATTCCATAGTACCTACTACATTAAGGATGCATTTGTATGTCAGTTCAGTACAAGCTGGTAAATTAAGTCCATGTTTTAAAGCTAAAAGGTGTTTGACTTCAGAGAGTTTTTTTTTTTACATGTGGAGTACTCAGCTCTATTAGCATTTGAAGAGTCACTAAAAGTGTAAGCTGGGGAAGAAATTTAGAGTTGTGGGGTTTAAAAGGGGTGTAAAAGTGGTGACAGTGAACCTCAGAGCCACTTAGAAATGAGAGAAACTTCATAGTAATATGATCCGCAATTGTACATTTGCGACCTCAAGCTTTTCTCATCAAATGTGATGTAAAAATAACAACCAAAGAAAAACACTGATCATAGCTACTTTAAAATCAGCACATCACTGGAGTCTGAGCTGAAAGCCTCCTTGGTATATGACGGTTTTCTAAACACATTCCTTCTTGTTTTTCCAGGAAAAAGTTGACGATGACAGAAGCGACAAAGATGAAACAGACGAATCAGAAGAGGAGGAAGAGGAGGCAGAGGATAAAAAGCATGTAAAGAAAAACGGACCCGTGCAAAATGGTCACACAGTCCACAACAACAACCACAGCAAGAAAGATTGAAATGAAAGAAATTAAGGAAACAGGATGAAAGAAAGTGAGAAGGACTCATATTCCTCAGAGGGAGAGTTGCAAGGGAGGGATGAAAAAGAGGGAAAGAAGAAGGGATGTGGGTGGGAGGGAGAGGACAAGTATTCCCTAAAACTAAAACTGCGGGTATCTTTTTAAAAAAAATGACACTGTTACTTTAACACAAACACACATATTCAGTTGCACTTTTAGAGGGCACAGAGATCCAACAGATGATAGACACTACGCTACCCGACATGGCTTTTTGCTTCTTGCTTCGTCATCAGATACAATGTATCATCGCCTTTGTTTGATGTTAGTCCAAAAAATTTCAGTGAGATGGGGAAGAAAATGGAGAGGAGCAAAGAGTGGAGGAGAAACAGGAGGAAGGTGATGCTGCTTTCACTTCAGCTTTCATGCTTTAACTGTGTGCCTTAGAGCCAGCGGACAGCTGCTAAATGCCATTTTTAAAGCTCTGCTTTAAAAATGTGCTGCTTTATTCTTTTTATTTTCTTTATCTAAAAGAACAAAAAGTGAAATTTGATGAAAGTGAGACAATGGGGCATTTTTTCCCTCTTTTTCTGTCTATGCAACGACACAACTGTCTAGCTGTTGCACCGTCTTTGCACAAACATATGAAGTCATTTTTCGCAGTAGGACTTTGTGCCTCTGCTCTCTAGTGTGGCTTGTGTCATTTATAAGGTATCATCATTTCAGTTTTTCAAGAAGTTGCTTTATTTCTGTTCAGTCTTAATCCAGCTAAGCCCATATCCTTTGGAGTTATGTCACCTGGAAAAGGTGCATTTCTTTCTGTTAAAGCTGAAAGCAATAGATAGAGATGGGTGTTCAGTACAGGCCTGACTGAGAAATCAGAACTTCCAGAAATGAATGTCTTTCAAGCTCAGTCCTCGTGTTGATGATGCCACCCACTGAAAAGAGATGACACAGTGTAGTTATTGTAAAGTTGGGTTGCAGTGTGGAAATACAGGAAACTTTCTTAGAAGAATTGGGTGTGCCAGATTTCTCTAGTTTGCTGCCTAATTGCTGAGGTTATGTTAAATAACCTGGCTACAAATTTAAATGTTCTAAATTTATGATTTTAAGTATGATTCCGTGTATGAAATCAGTTTACAGGTATGATCTTTTGATGTTTTTAGGAAGAAATCTCTTGCTTTGGTTTTGATGTATTCATGAAATGATAGCGGTTTCTATCTTATTGTCACACTTTTATGTATTTGTACGTCAAGTGCCTTATCTGTAGCATACGGAGAGCTCTCCATCTTCATGTCCTCTCCTTTTCTTTCCTGTTGCCACCTCACATTGTAGCTCTTCATCTCAAAGATACAACCATGCTGTCTCCTCACTGTTTCATTCAACACTTGCTTCTCTTCTTTGGGATGACCTTCTGCTCAAACTCACTCTCATTCCACTACCACATTCTCTTTTACTAACCCCGACCAACCAGCAACATTTCTTTCCCAATGATGTAGAAGAAACAACTGTGTCCTAACTACAGTGTTATATTTTTATTTTGTATTTTTTTTTGTTTTGTTTTGTTTTAAGGATGCCTAAACATTGTTATTAATGATAAAGGATCATGAATCACAACAAAAGCATTTAGAGGTTATTTGTGTCTATATAATGTCTGCAAAGACATCGCACACAACACAGAAATAAAGCTTTTTTTTTTTTTACCATACACCAATTCTATTACTTTAGCAGAAAACCTGTGGTCTTTAAATCTTAGAGTACATCTAATAATTACAACCCCCTTTTTTGTACAATTTTATGTTGGGAAAAGTGTGTAAACATATTTAAGTATTGTGCTAACGTGTTTAGTCTTTTTCACATCAAAATATTAATCAATCAAACTTTATTTATATAACACTCTTGATGCAGGATTGCAGCTCAAAGTGTTTCACATAATAAAAAAACTGTTTTTGCTTCTTAAAAGCATCAGTAGTCCAAAGTCAACTGTATATAACTGTACCTATCTAAGTGCTGTATTTGCTGTTTACAACACATTTTCATTGAAATATACACTCTATGAAACTTTAATCAGCTACATTTAAACCGCAATTGATTTTCCATCCATCCATTTTCTGCTGCTTATCCGGAGTCGGGTCGCGGGGAAAGCTGCCTAAGGAGGGAAACCCAGACTTCCCTCTCCCCGGCTACATTCACCAGCTCATCCGGAGGGATCCCGAGGTGTTCCCAGGCCAGCCGAGAGATGTAGTAGCAACTGATTTTTTCAGCCTATTTAAAAAAATGACTTGATCTAGTCTGAAACCACTGTGTAAACATAGAAATGTTTTACTTAAAAAAATGCAAAATCCATATTTCGTAGTTATTGACGGAATTTTTGTAAACTGAACTAACATCCAGATAATTAACATTAAATTGGTTCAATTCTGCATTCAAAGTCAATTCAAATCTATAAAGTAACAGGTTCCAAAATGTTCACAATGATCAGACTCACTGCTTCAGAGGTAACAATGGAAATTGCCTCTTTTAAATGTAAATGGTAAATGGCCTGTACTTATATAGCGCTTTTATCCAAAGCCCTTTACATGTATGTAACATTAACCCATTCATACACTGATGGCGGAAACTGCCATGCAAGGTGCTAACTAACCCATCAGGAGCAATTAGGGAAACAGTGTCTTGCTCAGGGACACCTCAACATGACCAGGATCGAACTGGCAACCCTTGGGCTACAGGACGACCACTCTATCCACTGAGCCATTGCTCTTTAGGTGTGACATTATCATACCTATATCTAAGAAGCTCTCCAAAGCTGTCAGGAAACAAGGTTATGGATGCTTATCAGTCTTTCTTGGATTTTTAAAGATCAGGGTCATGGTTCAGAGTTGCTCAGTGATCAAGCAGTTTGCAATCATTGATGCAACTATGAACTCTTGATCATACAACATCAAAGAGTAAGGTAATTAATGTGTGATCAAAGATGAAGTTGAACTGGATCTGGACCTATTGACAGGATAAGGATCTTCAACAGGCTTGCTAATCCATCAGCCAATTTTCCTCTTGATAAAAATGGCTCAAGAAGACCGGCGCTGAATCCCATATAAATGATGAAGGTGGACTACAGTGGGTACTACACACAAGAAAATCCATAAACATGTAAAAAAAAGTAAGTAATGTCAATAGGTTGTTTTTGCTTAACACAAAAAACTTACATCTATTAATATTTTAATAACATTGTAAAAACTAATACATTTGTTTACATGACCATGAATAGCTACATTTACCTGTTCTAATTTAATCATACATGAAAATAGGTAAAGAACATTTTACTGACAGTGGCTTTTTCTGGCATTCATTTGACAACCAAAGTTATTTACCTAAAAAAATCGATTAGATTGACCATCAGTAACGAGTAGTGTCCGGACCCGCACCCGTCGGTGGAAATGGGGTGCTGTATTTTAATCGGGTCATGAACTAAAACAATACAATAATGTTCTCCAATGTTTTATAGAAGAAGAAAGTCGTAAAAGTTCACGAGCTATGTGTGTTCTACAGCAGAAATTTATTGGGAGGTAAACCAGCTGTGGACAAGCATGCGTGTTTCTCTACTACCAAAAGCACGTAGGGAGAAAATCTGGGTTTCCTAGTGAATTGCGTCACTTGTATCGGGCTGCTTGCTGTCCAATAGTAAGAGGAGGAATGAATACGCTCGAGCTTTTTAGCTCAAAACGCCATCTTACTTAGACAGGGGGGTTTAAACGGGGAGAAAGCAGCAAAGCAGACAGTGACTGACATTGGTATTTAGTTAAGGTTATGTGTGAAGCCATATGCTAGCCCTGGAGTAACATTAATCATGCCTTTGGGCATTTATAACAAAGAGTGAGAGCGCGTCAGGAGATCCGGATTGGTTAGCTTAAAGCTAGCTAGTCAGGGGGAGGGGCAGAGTGAGTTATTTTTTTCACTGCAGAAGTTATTTGTTTATGTTATTCCACACGGACATGTCATCTTCAAATCCAGGTAAAGTTAAGTAAAAGCCACATTGACGATTTAGCAACAGTACTATGTAGACGTTTGTCGATTATTGGTATTTTCTTGAGTTTTTTTTTTTTTTTTAAGTGGACTCTTCTAAAGATAGCGTGACAGCACGAGCTAAATTAGCTTAGCAGCAAAGCTAATGCGACACCGAGCCTACCTGGTTATTGCATAAGCGGTAGCTTGTTAGCAGCTATTTATGTTTAAATAAGTGCCTAGTTTACAGTCACAAAAGCCATCTGGTGATATTTTTGTTTAATCACCAGAGCAGAGATGAGAAACTTACTTTTAAAAAGTGGACTGTTAGCTGAGATCGTGTTATTCAGTCCAGATGTTACATTTTAAGTAATGTTGCTGTAAGCCGTAAGGCTTGCTATGTGTCGTGATCACTAGCTATCTGTAGACTCAAATCACGAATACCAGTGGGGTTTTTCCTATTGATTTATTTGTTTATTTATTTATTTATTGTGTGGATCTTATTTAATGTTTCACACATATAACTGTGTGATAAAACTCGACAGCTACATGTTGTAATGCAATGCGGTACAAGCTCCAGAGCTGAAGTTTCTTTTTCCAGTGCACAAAAGGCAAATCACCTGTCATCCCAGCTGCATTAGCCTTCCTTCTGCTCTGTTTTATTAATAGAGTTAACAGACCTAAATCTGGGATTGGGGGCGAGTGGGACCCAAACAAGTAGTGGTTCAGTTGTATCGAAAGGAACCAACAAAAGACGAGCTACGTAAGTTTTCTTCCCCCTCCCCTTATTATTATTTTTTTGTTTTGTTTTGTTTGTTTTTGTTTGCCTGATATTACAGTACCGCGTGCATTTAGCAACTGGTTTACTTTTGTTTTCATAAGATATCTTTACAGATGATTATGTGATAATCTGACTTTACTCTCTTACAGGTCAGATTTTGATGACGATGAAGGAAGCAAGTTATTCAGGTATTAACCCCCCCCCCCGGGTGGCGCTTTGCATGGCAGCCTCTGCCATCAGTGTGTGAATAGGTGAATGTGATGTGTAATGTAAAGTTCTTTGGGTATTGTTTCAGGTATAGGACAGCGCTATATAAATGCACACTCTTTACCATTTAGATGTCAGTAATACACAATTGGTGAGGGAAATTCAGAAAAGCGCAGAGAAAAGTGCATCAGCTGTTGTCCACACTTCTATACCATGATTAGAAATTACCAACTTTATTCACTTTGTTCAGATGTGGTATGGACTTTATACCAAGAAGTTGGCAGGGTAGATGCACCACAAAATCCAGTCTGACTGATGTTAACATTCATGTTCTAGCATACAGTTCTCGGTAATGTCTTAAAATGTTCTGGGCTTCAGCACATGTGTCACAACTGCTTAATAAAGCATGATAAAATCCTCATGTTTGAATTGTCTGGACTGCTGAGATAACAGTATTTTCTTTGTTCTTTGTCAGAGGTGATGATGAAACAGGAGGCTCGAACAATGACAAAGAGCGCTTTGCCAGGTAGGAAGATAAAGTGGTGGAAATGGATGTGTGTGGAGGCAGTTTAAGGGCTGTGATATTCTTGATGCAGTGCTTACCCCCTTCAGTTTTTTTATTTTTGGGTGGCTTTCTTGGTTTGTGTTTTTTTTCCCTCTTATACTCCATTTTTTAAATTTTCTAGTAACTTTTGAGCCTGTGTTTTAGTAGGCTGGTTTCATTTCCAGGTTTTTGGAAGAAGATCAGAGTTTTGCAGATAAGGAAAAACTAGCCAGGTATGGCATGTACCACTGAGAAAGGCTCCCTCTTCCGCTTGTATTCATATTGATATTGAATGCAGTGACCGAAAACTATCCTGTCCTGCTGGGAATCCAGCACACTGTCATTTTGACAGCACAAAATTTCCAATACATTTTGCTGCTTTATGCCTCTCTTTTGGTGCCTGTCAAAAAGGCAGCTGGTTAACTTTAAAAACCCAGCACTGTGTTATGTGTCACTAACTGCACTGCTGTGTGTGAGTAAGGGACCTTTATACTGGTAATCCCTTCACCTTGAGCAACTGTCCTCTTTTGTCTATTTTGTCTCCCCCTCCCAGGACAACTGAAGGGTCTCTCTCTCTCTCTCGCTGTCTGCACCAGCTCTCTTTTATCACACAATCTGGAATTGAAAGACCAGACTTTCTTGCTTTCTCACTCCCATTTTTTATGAATCAGACATTGTTTTACATAACCATTACTTCTCTCACTTTTTTTTCATTCCCTGCTCTTCTTCCTGATTTGCAAACTTACATTGCAACATTAACTTTAAACTCTATTCCATGTTGTCCACCTTCCTGTCTGTGTTCCTTCATCTCAACCCCTTGTTTTCTCTCCACCTCTTCCATCCTCGTTTCCTCACTCCAGGGAGAATCACAGTGAGATTGAAAGACGAAGGCGGAACAAGATGACTGCCTACATCACAGAATTGTCCGATATGGTGCCTTCGTGCAGCGCACTAGCACGAAAACCAGACAAATTAACCATCCTACGAATGGCAGTGTCTCATATGAAGTCTCTTAGAGGAAGTGGCAGTACCAATGCGGATGGATCATATAAACCTTCCTTTCTTACTGATCAGGTATGAGTAACATGGGGAGACGTTAAAATCGAGGGCTTTCAGGGTACTTGGTAATTGCTGACAGGGCAGTACTGCTTATGACGTATGGGCTCAGTCTTAAGTCATAAAGATTTTGCAGTTGTAAATGAATGTTTTCACATAATTTCAGAGTTTGCATCTTTAAATCAAGTTTGTCAACCTGTAAAAACAGTCTGCCTGAAAAATTCAAGTTTGGAAATGTGCAGAAAAGGATTTGCATAGTTGTAAAAAAGATTTGTATTTGCGGGAGGAAAAAAAATTCTATTTACACAAACCTGTTCACAGATGCAAAGCACAAAACTGTGCGAGACTCTGAAGTTCTGGTTGTGAATTTTGTCCAGTTGTGGATGGTGACAAATCAAACTGTCCAATCAGAGAGCAGACAGCTTCCTGTCCTTCTGCACTGCTGCAGGCTCTTAAAGGGGAGTAGATCAGTTTAGAAGACGGGTGGTGGTGTGACCACAGTGGTTTGTTAAATGACACTGGGTGTGACAGTTTCTGTGGCAAAATGAATGTGATGAAGTTTTTAACAATATCAGACTAAATGAATTCGATAAACTGTTGGCTCTTTTTTTTTTTCTTTCTTTCTCTTTTCCGTTCGGGAGCTCCCTCCTGATGTTTCTGCTGATGTAGACATTCCTCAGACATATAGAGTGAACCTTACGTAGTAACTTAAAGAACACACACAGGAGACATGCTGCTCAGAACTCGTACATACTCGCGCCTTTGTCCATGTTAAAACTACTCCTCTTTAAGAGTCTGCAGGGGTGCGGGAGGTTGGGAAGCCGTCTGCTCTCTGATTGGATAGTTTTTTTTGTTTTTTTTTATTTAGTAATTTTCAGATGTCTACTGGGAGGTTGACAAATTGTTTTACAACAGACAGAATAGACCTTGAGTCTTGAATGATTGTTACTAAGCTTCCCATACATTTACAGCACTTGCTAACATTTTTTGCAAATGGGTAAAAACAAGTGAATGTTGACACCAACATGCAGCACATGTCTGTTTACACACTCCCTAAATAAGTGGGATCGATAAGATATCACAATGCATTGAAAACTGGATATTCTAGATGAAAAAGAAATCGTTGTCACATTGAAATATTTACATATTGAACAAATACACAGATTTGATTGACTTTTCATCTTTTTTTTTTTTTTTTTTTATTAACTTCTGTCTGTCTATAGGAACTCAAGCATCTCATCCTGGAAGCAGCTGATGGCTTCCTGTTTGTGGTGTCATGTGAGACTGGCCGCATTGTTTATGTGTCTGACTCCTTGACGCCCGTCCTCAACCAGCCACAGTCTGAATGGCTTGGCTCCTCTCTTTATGACCAGCTCCATCCGGATGACACAGAAAAACTCAGGGAGCAGCTCTCCACTGCAGAGAATAATAGCACAGGTATCAAAGTGTATAATAGGTATAGTGGAGTGCATCACTGAGTAGGCGGAAAAGTAAAAAACATGCAAATAAGGAAAAAAAACTGTGGTCTGAAATTCACTGTATTATTTTCCTTTTTAAAGGGAGGATGTTGGACCTGAAGACTGGAACAGTAAAGAAGGAAAGTCAGCAGTCGTCGGCTAGAATGAGTATGGGAGCCCGTCGATCATTCATTTGCAGAATGAGGTGAGACTTGTACCAGAGGTAATTATTCAGTTTCTTCTTTTGGATGTACATGTGGTTCATGTGATGGTCTGTTTCCAGGTGTGGCCACATGTCCGGTGGAACCATATCGATGAATAGACTCGGTTTTCTTAGGAATAGAAACAGGTGACAAAAACAGCTTTTCTTAATTAAAAATAAGCTGGAATTAATAATGACGAATGTTGGAAATACGCTTAATAAATAAATAAATATGCTTAATAATTTTGGGGGGGGGGGCTATTTTATTTTCAAATAAATCAGGAATGGTTTGGGTACAGCCAAGGAAGGGGAACCCCAGTATGTTGTGGTCCACTGTACTGGATACATCAAGTCCTGGCCTCCTGCAGGTAAAACCAATACCTTCACAGAACCACCTGCTAATTCTTGCTTCACCTAACTGAAACCACAACATGTTAAAGTTTATGGTAATTGTCTATGTTTGTGTTCTAGGTGTATCGTTAACAGATGATGAAGCAGACAACAATCAGGGAAGTCGCTACTGTCTAGTTGCCATTGGAAGGTTACAGGTACGATGGATGGATGGCAGCTGTGATGTAAAAACCGCATGTTTTGAAATCACTATACAATTCATAAGTTCTGTACACATGTTTTGTTTTAGTCAATATTTATGTGGCGATAACAGCATGAAACTCAACACGTAGAAAGGGGAAATAATCATATTGGTGCACATTGTGGATGTTAAAGTCTCAGTGTTGTTAATTCTCATTAAATGTAAATGTATTTGGTTGTGCTTGCCTTCTTCAATGCATACTATTTTGAACCTGTGTATTTTTTTTTTCACTCTCTTCTCCAGGTTACTTGTTGCCCAAGTGACACAGACATTAACAGTATCAGCGTTCCAGTAGAGTTCATCTCACGCCATAACTGCCAGGGCACGTTCACTTTTTTAGACCACCGTTGCATGGCTGCTGTTGGCTATCAGCCCCAGGTAAAGACAGCTGATGAAAACTGGACGTCTCCCAACCCTCTTTATGCCATGAATTAGTGTCCAGTGGGATCATTTCTGTTGTACTGTTCTGTTGTGGTTTTTAGGAATTATTGGGGAAGAATATTCTAGAGTTTGCCCACCCAGAGGACCAAGGCTTACTGAGAGACAGTTTCCAACAGGTAAATAACTAAAAAAAAAAAGAAAGATACTTGATGCATCTTCAGGAGTGTTTCATATGTAGACATACTTGTATTATGAAGCCACAACTAACCACACTGACTCTATTAGCATGAAATGTCACCTAATAGCTACATTGTCTTGCGCGGTAACAAGAAAGCCTCCTTGCCATGATAAATTTAAAGATATTTTCTTTGGAAGCTTGTTTTTGTCATTTATTTACTTTAATGTATATAAGTCTAAATGACAGTAGTTTGGATAGTCTGTAATTGGTATGTAGCAAAAAAAAAAAAAAAAAACTATTAGTTGCAGATTTTTACATGAAGTGAAGTAATTCAAAGTCATAGTAAAACTGAAACTAACCCTAAAAGTCAAAGCAACTCGTGTTGTAAGGGAACTTGTTCTCTGTCCAACCACAGTATGTCCGTACCATCAGTTCTCAGCCTAAACATTTAGTTTAGTTAGTTATGTAACTTGATACTTCCCAGTCACTGCATTTCTGTGTGTGATTAAGTTTGTGTGCATGTAAACCTGCTCATCGTTGGAAATGATTTTTTTGGCCCTCTGCACTCTGCATCCTTAGGTCATAAAGCTGAAGGGCCAGGTTCTGTCTGTGATGTTTCGATTTCGCGCCAAATCGAGAGAATGGATCTGGATGAGAACGAGCTCTTTCACTTTCCAGAACCCGTTTTCAGAAGAGATTGAGTATATTATCTGTACAAATGTCAATGTCAAGTGAGTAATACTTCCTGCATGATTACACAGTCAAAAACAAGACCTAATGAAACAACTGAAGTTATGAAATGTAACTGCTGTGACACATTCTTCTGTCTGGATGCATACCATTACCTTCAGTCCCCAGTTCCTCTTAAACCCCAACCACAACCCCTTTTAATAAACCACACACTTATCACTCTTTTCCAATACTTCTCCTCTGTACCCGTCAATGATTGTGGGGCAGTAGAAACTCGACCCAGGACCCCCTCACTCCATCTCCTCCCAGGGGCTTCGATGCCCCCTCTCTTGGTCAGAGCAGCCCAAATGGCCATCCTGTTGTACTCAGCCCAGGGCAGATAGCCACCAGGTGAGACTAGGCCTGAAGCGACTATCCTCCCTGTGCATGGGAGAACAGGGGCTGCTTCTTCATGGGAGACTACTGCTGTTTCTAGCAAACTACAGTCCTTCTGATTTTTGTTTCCTATTGCCCACTCTGGGTGACTCCTTTCTTCATTTCTTTTGTGCTTGAATAGAAGTTTAAAAAAAGGAAGCATGACCTTCTGTTCTCGTTTTCCTTATGGTTTCTATTAAATATAGTTAAGACATCAACTTTTAACATAGATGGTGTAGCATGTTAGCAAAATGTATGTTTAACAGGCTTAAATCCTCTTCTCCTGTACTCACCTATGTTGCCATGGTGACAGGTGGTGGGTGGAGCTCTGTGTTAAGAGTTTTTTGGGTTTTCTCTCTGCAGTGGAGGGCAATAAAATGGAAATTAGCCTATTTTGTGCAGAACTGTCTTTATGTTTTGCTTGCTTTTTTCAGGCAGTTGCAGCAGCAGGCTGACCTAGAGGAGGTGGACAAGAGATGGACTGTATGAGGCAGGAAACAATTCCCCTCTCACAGGTTAGACAGTGCATGTGCAAGCAAAACATGTACAGTTTGATTGTAGCTCAGATTATATGTTTCTCTTGGGTGTTTTACTGGCTGATGATGGTAATGAAAACAGTGGCAGGATGTTGATTGTTTGCCTACCAGGAAAACAGATCCAAACACTGGGAGAGTTCCATTATTGGAGCTTCCTTCAGACTGCCTGGAGTTTAGATTTGAATTGATTACCACATTCCTATTTAGTATATTTATACTTAGAGATTTTAGAATTGGAGGAATTTTAAGCAAAATGAAGGTAGGCACTTTTATATCCAATTTCACAATTCTGCAAATGCCAAGTGGTGCAGTAAAATCAGCCGAAGCCATTATAAATAATTAATAAATCTTTCTATAAACAAGTCATAATGAACCTTCATTGTGCATGGCCAGCTGTGTGAATATTTGCTGTTTATTTCAACCAGTAGCCACTTTAACAGTTAAATGTGTTTGGTTTTTAAGTTTGATTATAATCCCACACTTTATATTTTTGGTTGTGTGCAGATGCCAGTGCAGCCAGTGACAACAGCAGGATTGGACCATAGCAAAAGCATAGAGAAGCCAGAGCTTTACCCCTCCTTGTTCCAAGGGTCAGATCAGACCAAGGGTATACCCTCCACCTCTACTCCAACTACTCAGATCTATGCCAACAACTTCCCTGCTGGTCGATCAGGTGATGCATACAGGTAGGCAGTATTTTTCTGTAGTTGTTTGCATATGTTTGCATGTGTTTACATTTAAGCAACACCTTAAACCTCAAGACATGGCAGAGGCTTCATCTTGTTGCCTTTGCCATTGTTAAGGCTGTTTTCTGACCTTATGAAACGGATATAACAGAGGCCCTTTGAATTTGAAATCTTTCAATTTCCCTCTGTCATCATCAGTTAAGTGTGAGTGCTGTTGTCTCATTACCCAGAGGTCTAACTTTATTAGGCTCTTATGCCCTCTTGACATGGCAACAATTATTGCTAGCTATATGAAGATTACATGGTCACCAAAAAAAATTGATCATTACCTGATTTCGGAAGTTATCAGATTATACAAGTGATCATGTAAATAGCCAAATCTGATTTCCTTTATCAGATATCTGTCATTATCAGATTATGAAATGGGATTTACACACCTAGACTTCTCCCCAATACTTCTTTGAGCATGTAAATTCGTATCTGATTTATTTTGTGTTTTTCATCTGCTCATGTGCAAAAGAATCCTTTAATGGAGGAAATTAGAAAGACGTTAAAAAGGAGGTTAAATAAGACAGAAGCTAAGCAGTCACAATCCAAGCAGAAAAAAGATAAATGTGGAAGCCGTGCATGCAGTGGGAGGCAAACGAAGAGTCATCTCTGGAATGAGGAGGAGACGATTTGCACGCTCCAAGAAATGAAAACCCTGTTGGTCTGCCACCTTCTCATGACATCCTTCATCAGATAACACAGTTTCATAAAATGCTCTTCAGGACATTCTAAAGGTCTCTTTCCATTGAGTGTCTGTAAAAATATTTGCGCACCACTTTCTCCTTTTGCAGCTTTCACAGTTTTCATGAAGAGCTTAGCGGAAAAAACTCTTACTCAAAGACCAGGGGTGGATACTTGTTTGTAGGCGAAGCAACCGTTGTTTTCTCCTCTTGAAGTATAAACAAAGTAAAGCATTCACACGTAGTCTACTTTGCTGGCTTATTAGCTCCCACATCTGGACAACTAATGGCAAGGACAGTTGGTGCTACCATGTGTCAACAAAACGGATGTTTTGAAATTAACAGGAAATGATGTCACTATGCGTGTACTTTCTCTAAAATAAATCTGGCAATGTAGACACACATTTTTGGAATATCATATTTCAGAAGTGCATGTAAATGCATCAGATCAGATTCTTATAATTATCCTGATTACTCCCAGATATCAGATTTGATGACCATGTAAACAAGCTCAATCATTCACGTTGATCTTGGTCATAAGCATCAGATATTTTAGTTGATCCATCTGGAGAGTCAGTTATGTGTCACTTGGCACACTCCAGTCTATTAGTTGGCAATATTCACCTCTACACTGTCACAAAAACTAAAAGGGTGAGGGAGGGAAAACATTTCCAAAACCCTACCAGGAGACCTAAGAAAGAAACAGAGCAGATGGATGAGGGAGCTGATTAATACAATGTGCAAAATTTATTGTCTGTTGGTTTTTTTTTTCTCCTCTGATAGCATGGAGATATTTTAAGTTGACAATGCAGGAACTTATTTGGCTCACATGGTGAAAGAGTGTTTCAGGGAGCATTGCACATTTTCACAAATTGGTCACAGATTGGTCAAGACAAACATTATGAATGCATTTTGTAATCAAAGTAAAGGGTGATCTAACAAACTCTTCTAATTTTATTTTGGCCAGCACACATGTTGGTTAGATAGCAGAGCTCTAACTTATAATAATCCTCTCAGCAGACAGGTCAACATGAATCCACAGATGGCACAGCCAACGCACTCAGCAGGCCAAATACTGGCTCAGATGTCTCGTCAGAACGGAACCCCACAGTCAGTTACCACATCCAGCACTAGCAACCCCCTCCATGGTCATGGAGGACCAACTGGAGGATGGGCTGGAGCCAGACCACAATTAATAATCAGGTAAACTGGAAAGATGATGTCTTATCTTGCTTGTTTTTGTTGTTGTTCTTTTATTAATTAAACTTTTCTTCAATGATGCATGTTTATGCCTGTCACCGATCCAACCCTCTATATAAGAAAAATCAAAGTACGTTTTTCTGTTTTACCAGCTGGTGGCTCCACAGGCAGCAAAACCTATGTCGCCTCAGTTTCCTCCCATGGGAGGATTTGGAGGTGGCTCTTCAAATACTTTTAGTCAGATGCCTACAGGTGCTGCTCCTGCCCCTACCAATGCAACAAATTACCCACAAATGAATGCACGTGCCAGCATTAACACCAATGGTTATGGTAGGTTGTGTGCCGATATGTCTGTCTCTTTGTCATGCTGAGATATAGCCTTACTCCTCTGTGCTCTGTCTCAGATGGCTCTCAGTCCGGTGCCCAGTTCCCCTCTCGAGCAGCAGAGGCAGTGTGGCCTCAGTGGCAAGGCCAGCAGCATGCTCAGAATAATGCAGAGCAGCATCCCCATGCTCAGGGCAACCAGCAAGACATGTTTCCTGTGAGTGTTGTATTTCACCATGTTTTGTTTACTCTCCTGCCGTCTACAGATACAGCAAATCTGTGTTTCTTTTGTCTGATTTAGGATGTGCTGTCTATGTTGGATCAGCCTGCTAACTTCAGCAACGAGGACTTTGAGATTCCCATGTACCCTCCTTATAACGAGTGATGTGGTCAATACTCGTCTGCTGGTCTTTTTTGTTTTCTTGCCTCCTTCTGCTAACATTTTTCTTCTATTCAGATCCTCTGCTCCTGAGAGTAGCATTCTTCCCTTGCACAACGTGGCTTAAATGACTCAACTGCAAGCCACTCAAAGATGAAGGGATATTTTATTACAAAGGTAATGAGGCGAAAAATCAAGAAATTGCTGCTGACTAAATTATCATTTTCACAATATTCCAGCCATTGTAAGAAAATGCCCTAGCTAGCACTGCCTAAATTAATGTTAAAATGCGCACAATCACTCAACTACACTTGAACAGACTGCACAAAAACAAACACAGGAAGTAAACACACAACAAGGCCTTCTGTTATATGTCAGTGTTTTGTCTCAGGCATTAGGATATTACATAGCTGTTTTACCCTTTACCATGTAGATTAATCACTCAGGTGATTTAAACTCTCAGGGAAAAGCAGGGATGTACATGTTTAGTGAGTTTTAAATTCCCCGCTGTTGCACGCTCTGCATGACTGATCTTTTACTTTTATCAAGCACTTCTACGTTCTCTCTCTCTCTCTCTCTCTCTCTCTATATATATATATATATATATCTATATATTTATATATATATATATATATATATATATATATAATATATATATTTTCAGTGTTTTCTCTTGAGATTTTTTTCCCCCTTTTGATTGATGTATTTGCAACATGCGCGTTATTACAATGGCTACATACTGGTGCCCGTTGATGATGTATACAAATGAATCTTTTTCTGCCTACAAAACACATACAGTGTGCATGTATGTATGTATGTATGTATGTATGTAAAATTGTTGCATACAGTATAATTATGAACTTCAGGATGTAAGGTTTCTGCCTTCTTTGGATTAATTTCCCCCGCTTTATGCTGTAGTTGCAGGCTTTTCTACTGCTTTTGTAAAAGAAATATTAAATCAGCAATAATAAGGAAGAATTGTGTACTTTTAAAGCCATTTTTGACATTGTTTCCTTTTTTGTTTCAAAATGGACAGATATAGTAGTGATCTTTTTTTTTATATGATTTTAAAGTATTTTATCAGTTGACCTCTTTATCTATTTCTCCTCTTTAATTAGTATTTTATGGTTTGATAAGGGTATTCAGGATAAAAATGGAACAATTTGCAAAACAAGTAAAAATGTCCAGAAACAGTTTATCAGTGTTTTGTTTGTTTTTTGGGGTTTTTTTTCTTGCTTGTAAGGGTTCTTTGCCAACAATGCCTGTTTTTCATTGATTTGACATTATAGGGGAACATTGTGAGATGAAAGGTAGAGCTTCTAAAATTTTAAATGTATGGAAGTTAAAGTTACAGATAACTAATGTTTGTGTGTAAGATTCACACATTTGTGATGACAGATTATGTAATTGTGTGTAACCCATTTAGATAAATATCCAGTTTCCAGAGGATGGTATGTTGGTGATTGTGTTGTCTTTGTTTAAAAAAAAAAGAACCTTTATGATTGCTCTGTATCCATGTTTTTCACTCTTAGAAACACACATATATAAATATAAATATACTGTATATGTTTATGAAATTTTAAACAAGAGAAAGATGTTTGGTTTTTATATTAAATTGTTATATTGTCAACAATGAGGGTGTTGGGCTGTAATTTAACTTGCACATACGTACATGAAAGGACACTGCAGTGTCACTGTAATTTAATCCTTAATCACAAAATCATTTATACCTGCTGTTAATGACAGTTGTGTTAGCTGTGCACTCAACTAATCACACTCATGTAAGATTCATGGCTGTTGCAGTAACATTCATGTATTGAGTTCCGAGCTAGAATTGTTGCTCTTATCTGGAGAAACAAAAACCAGCTTTGATTGGCCTGGTTCTGTTGTCATTCCCATTTGCGTGAATTGGTAAAGACTTGTATGTGAATATCTTTCAAAGTCAGTTTTCTCTGTCCCTCTCTTAGTTGCAAACTGGGGGTCAAAACAAATGGAAATAATGTTGTACGATGGCTGTCCCGAGTCCTCTCTGGGTTGCACTTGAGTGGCAGCATTGGTCCTAATTCATGATGTCACTTAGTTAAGACTTTTATTTTAGTTCAATTTAATGCTTTTATTAATTAATTTATTTATTTATTTTTGCACATTGTTAAATTACCTTTACCTTGTGTGTCGGTAGCATCAGAAAACAAACAATCTGCACTTTTCTTTCCTTTCTTTTAAGTCAGGATCAGTTTCCCAGCCCTCTCAACTGGATTACCACTAAGGTGTCATATCCTCTTTCTAAACAATGCTTTTTTCTACTTTTTTTTTCTTTTTTATTTATTTATTTTATTTATCTTTTGGAATCATAAAGTTATCCAAACTTTGTGTAGGTGCAATGAGCTGTTTTAGTACAGGCTATGCACAGTATCTTTGTGCACACCACTTTCAAGGCAGACGCATCCTGCCATGTTATCCTCTGTCTCCGCTGTGTACCAAAGAGAGATCCTGTGACTCTGGTAAGTGTCATCTTCTGTAAAGGTCTTGTCTCCTGAAGAGATGCCGGGGTGTTCTAATCTCAGGAACGGCCTGGTCGTTACCAAACTCCCTTTTAACTATTGATAAAGGACACAGGTGCCAAATGAGGCTCTATGTCTCCTTGAGTCCATTTTATTCTTTGGGAGGAGAGAATGTATCAAAGCTGAGAGAAAACAAGCAGTAAATACATTTGAGGAGCAAATTCTTTTGAAAGCTACAGATGAGCGTTGTGCTCATATACATTTTCGTGGATTTTTCTTTTTCCCATCCAGCATGGATCCTCCAACTCTCCCTGCAACCAGGCTAGATGTAGATGTGGATCTTGGATTTGCCCTCTTCTTCTTCTTTCTTCTCTGTTTCTTCTTGTTGATAACCATCATTCGCTGTGCTCAGCTGGTGCTGGACCCTTACAGTGCTGTTTCTGCTTCCGCATACCAAGAGGAGCAAACGGAGGAATGATGGAGACCAGAGACTACTTCAATCTCCTTATGTGGAATTTGAGACATGACATATTTTTGTGACATACTAATGTGATTAGGAAGACTCAGAGTTTATTTTTGATTTCTGTGCAGTTTCTGCAACCCTGAATTTTTGTGCAAAAGCTGCATCTTCCAGAGATGTAAGTGTGCAATGTGGAGAGTTAATGATGTTTAGTGCTGATGTTTGTGATGACTCAATGGTACAGAATGTAAAAAAAATATTTCAGATCAGAACACTTGAGAAGAAACTAGCAAAAGACAAACAATTCAGTAGAAGCATTTAAGACAAACTATTCAGTAATCAGCATTGTAGAAAACAATTAATTAATAAACAATATTTCAGAAAACACAACACAAAACAAAATAGATGTTCAGACTTTGCCATTAGCTCATCATACCAAAAGATTAGCAAAGCCAGTCCCCTTTCCTCTACATTAATAGAGAGCAGATGTTTTAGAATTTTTCTGTGTAAAACAGATGCTCAGTTATTTCCCCTAAGTTCTGTTGCACTAAGTTTTGGGTGATTTTGCATATTAGCCTGCAATTAATTCACTTATTGCTCTATCACATAAAGGGATTTTGGAAGCTTTTGGGAGGCTTTACTATTTTTTATAGTCATATTGAACCTGGTTTGACTATTAAGAAGCATATTTTATAATAACCCTATTTCTGATATTTTTATTGTATTTTTAAAAAGGCTTTTTGATTTTTAATTTGAAGCCAGAGGCAGATTTTTAAAAGTTGGTAAAAGAACATGTTAAATATGTAAAATTACTTTTTAAATATTACATTTAGAATTATCATATATATATATATATATATATATTTAGAATATAAGAAACTTTCTTACATTTGTAAACTATAAGGTTTAAATGCTTTTCGACACATTGCAAAATAAAGCTTTAATATCTTAGTACTTGAATTCCAGTTTAAAAAAAATAAAATAAAAAATAAAAAATAAAAAAGACCTTTCGATGGGCGGAGCTTTGTTCACAGAACAACCTAACACCGCCCACTTCGGACACCCCGGGATGCTAGCACCTCCCCGACCCCATTGTAGCTACTAGCTAGCGGGTAGCATTAGCAACAAGCTAGTTTTTACCATTTGTTCAGACAGGATGGAGAACAGTGAGAGGTGAGTAGTTAATGCAGAATAGAGTGTTTCTTTCAAAAAGCACCAGGCCATATTATGGTATTTGCCTTCCAGCTATATGCATAAGTTAGTCTGCATGTGATACATTTTTCTTGCTCATGCTAAGCTAATAAGCTAGCATGCCCTCACTTGCACCAAGCTTCGGTTTGATTTCTCTTTGCTGCCTTGCTTGGATTAAATGCAAATTAGGTGAAGCCAGTTTACTTTAGCACTTATTATGACATTAAATGTGATAGTAATCCATTTCATTTTACTGGATTAGGATTTTCTCAATCTCCCATTTTGTGCTAACATGTTGATGGCTAATGTTTAATTCATTCATGATGCATTTTTACAGTAAATTTCAACAGTTATCTACCAAGCAGATATTAGGTATTTATCTAATAAGTCCAAATCATTTGTATCCACGTTTCTTTTTGGGAGCGCATATGCCGTAAACAAAGCAAACATTGATACGTACTGAGTTAAACATGGTGTTACGCCAAAATCTGTGACCTATCAGAATCTGTGACCACAGGGGGGCGATAGTGTGCATTTCTCTGCATATACATCTTAGAAGACTAGCAAGTCTTGAAAATACTTGTATTTAGGTGTGAGTTAACTGTAATGCAGGTACAGTAAAGTCTCACATTCTGATAGCTATGAGAAATTGTGACCTCTGTGTTCTTAGATTTATGAGGTTTACATATTATGTTAGAAGAGTCCAGACTATGTCACCGTTTCTGATGAAAATGTGTGACTTTAATGTATCTGCCTTATAATGAACTTAATTATAATGAGACTTAATTACCATTTTTTTCCAAGACTTTGCTCGTCTTTGCGGTCACAGATTCTGATGGGTCGCAGATTTTTAGTGTAATAATGGAAAAATCTAGTGATGTGCGGATCAGTACCAAAATATCGATACTACAGATACCAGCTTTTTATGTTCTAGAACAGATTCTCACATTAGAATATCAATATTTTACTGAAATGCATTCTATCACAGAGGAATACAGTGGAAAGAACTATAATTTCAGGATCTTCTCTAAATGATACCCAGTTAACAGAAACTACTTCTTCTGTCTGCCAAAGTCATATGTAAAATGGCACAGTGTAGGAGAGTGTGAGTGGCTGTAGCGTAACGTGTGGACCTGAACAGCAACGGCACAATGTATGATGTGTGTGGGAATACATAGAGGTATTGTATCAACCCCACAAACCTTAAACATCTGAGAGTCAACCATAACGCAGTATATAATTAAATTATGATAAGGAAAAGGAGGAAATTAGCTACTGTTAGTGATGATAAAGTTTTGTTTTGACATTTTCCTGGTTTAGTGTAGGTTACTGCACATAATGTTTTATTTTTATCATATTCCTATAATATACACATTTTCGATTTTTTATTTGATAAATTTGAATGATCTTATATTAATCTGTAGTTTATTTTATCAATTAAAAAATATTTGGTTCTTTTTTTGTTTACTCATCAGTATAATTGTTATTTTAAAAACTTTTCTTTTTTTACTGATGTTCTTGAGTTTATATTTATTACTGCCCTTACAATAAAGATATTATTGCACACTGTACAATCGTGATTTTCTTTTAAGGGCCAAGATGAATCGATATTGGTATCAATGAAAAAGTATAATAAACTAATGATATCGTATTAACAGAAAAATGTTGGTATCACCCATCCTTACTACAAACCTCTACTGTGCGACAAACAGAGTAAAGTTAGTTGTTTGGAAATGATATTCCTCTGACACTGATTTGTAGATGTATGAGTCTTTACAGAAATGTCGCTGCAAAACAGATCAGACTTTAAACAAATATAATCCCAATTTTAAGATGGAATATTTTTTCAGCACATGCATTATTGTTTTATGAGGTTGCAAAAACTAAATGGCCCTAACCTTGCTTAATGCAACTAATCTTACACTTCCAACCACAATTTAATGTTACTTTAACATTATTATTATTCATTTTCATTCATTTTCTAAACCGCTTATTCCATTAAGGGTCGCGGGTAAGCTGGAGCCTATCCCAGCATTAACAGGTGAGAGGCAGGGTACACCCTGGACAGGTCATCAGTCCATCACAGGGCCAACACATAGGGGACAAACAACCACTCACACACACACTCACTCCTAGGGAGAATTTGGAGTCATTATTAGTCATTATTATTTTTTTTGCTTATTTGCAGTGTAATAGGTTTTAGTACTGCAGCCCTAAGGTGAAAAACAGAATGCCACTCAGTAAAAGCAACATTATTCCAGATGACAACTCAGAAAATGCTTAGTTTAAATAAACATAATATTTCAAAAACACAACAGCAATTCAGAAACTTCAGCACATTACAACAAAAACAAAAAAAACAATGGTTTTTATTTTTAATTTTTTGTGAATCATGAATTTTCCAAATGGTTTGCTGTGTTTTCTCTATTTTTGTGTTTGTTTTTGTTATTGTGTTTTGCAGCTCAGAGCCACCAAGCGTCTCTGGCCAACATTTGACTCAATGGGATCAGCTCTTGAAAAATGACTTTTAAACGAAGCAAAACTATTTTGGTCAGAAAAAGTTAAATAATTGGTTTGTGTTTGACAAACAGGATCATTGGAAGAAATATTAAAAAAAAAAAGAGATTGTTTAACTTTGTTGGGTGATTTAGTCCTGATAGGGCCAGCACCTTGGTTCCATATGATGCCACAGGTGTATCCACAAATGGATAAATGACAGGTAAACTATTGAGTGATGCTTTGAAAAATCATGAGACATACAAAGCATCATTATTTATGTGTTCCCACTGTAGGATGGAGGTGGACAGCTCGGATCCGGGTCTGGAGGAAGAGTTTGGTATCTCCCTGGATGAGCTGAAGAAGTGGATTGAAGAAGCCGTGGAAAAGAGTGAGATTGTGCAGAAGAAAAAGGCTCAGTTGACAGAGCTTAAGGAATGGGTGGAGCAGAAAGAGGAGGAGGAAGCAAAGACAGAAATGCTTCTCAACGATGCCAACCAGTGAGAAAGTTTGTTTTTCTCTACTTATAAATGTAAATGTGTTCACAGAGGCTCATTTCTTTCCTCTTCATTCTTCTGTAGGTCTGTAATGGAGTGTGAGAAGCTGGTAAAGGCAGCTTATCAAAGGAACGGTCTTGTTTACCGTGAGAGCAGTTCAGAGGACGAGGGAGGTGGTGGAGGCGCTCTGTCCTCTGAAGTCATTGAGATAGATGATGACGATGATGATGACGTCATTGCTGTTGGCTGTTGTAAGTCCCAGTATTTCTCTAAAGGAGGCTTTACCATTCCTGGTTACAGTGAAATGGAAACACTGAGTTTGTTATTGATCTCTGTTTCTTCTATTATGCAACATCAGTGGTTCCTCCAAAGAAGACTTTAACTCCTGCCAAAGACTCAGCGGTGAGGGCAACAAAATATATCTTTCTTTTCTTTTTCTCCCCATAATGTTTTTGATGACTTGGTCTGCATTTTAGATAAGTGTGTTCAGTGATGAATGCAATTTGTGTGTCATTTTCTAATATTTATTATGACTCATCCATGCAATGTCAACCATAAAGGATGCATTCTTTGTTCCAGTTAAGTGTATTTTGACTCACACTAAGCTTTTACTGAAACTTGATCTGATACCGCAGTTTGTCCTGAGTTTGTTCACGTCTGTATTTAATGCTGTCCACCTATGATCCGATTACAGTGGACAGATGTTAGCACCAGGCCTGAACAGTCTCAGGATTTAAAAATTTTTCCAAGCTGCTCTTTGTCATCAAAGATTGATCATATTTTAAATGATAAGTAATTAAATTAATAATGTTATTTCTTCAAATTTTATGAAAAAAAAAATCATTTGGAAAAACAGCAAGTGGGAGATGGTTTACTTATATTGAGATGAAACTCAAAACAGCTTTTGCAGTATATAAGACATTCAGTGTATCATACAAATAAATTGTTAAAAAATCATACATTGTGATTTCAGGATTTTTTTTTAGATTATGTCTCTCACAGTGGACATGCACCTACGATGAAAATTTCAGACCCCTCCATGATTTCTAAGTGGGAGTATATGCAAAATAGCAGGGTGTTCAAATAAATCCTCACTGTATTTACCAGCCTGATTTAAGTTTGTGTATTTGATCAAAACCAAAAGAAATATCCTTCATAAGTTGTGCTATTTCTCTCGCAAGGTAAAGTACACACGAAGCTGGGGTTGGGGTTTTGCCACATCTTATTTCTTGATCTTCATTTGTACCACTAGTTGAAAGAAGCCTCTACAGTTCTACAGAAAACCTCCCAGCAGGTTCAGAAGTTGGTCCAAATTGTTGCAAAGCCTTCACCTGGTGCTCCATTGGTTCGACCTTTAACACAGCCTTCAGCTCAGTCAGGTGAGCATACACACTGAGGTCCATGAATTACACTTGTGTGGAGTTATAATGATACTCATGTGTTTTTCTTCTTCTTTGTTTTTGCCCTGCAGGCATTCAGAGTTCAGGACCAGCAGTGTTTGTATCCCAAGCTCCATCTCAAGCCATGACCCAGCCAAACCCTAACATAAAAGAAGATGAGCTCAAAGTTGGAATGAACATTTTAGGAAAGAAACGCACCAAGACATGGCACAGAGGCAACTTAGTTGCTATCAACCCTGTTGGTATGTACTCTTCTTCATTATTTCTTTTGAGTTACATTAAAGATTATTTTAAACATTAAGTGTTTCAAGTTTGTAAAATATTTTGCTCTTGCTGGATTGTTTATGTTTTTCTCCCTTCATATTCTGTGTCTTTAATGCTGCGTACTCTCTGCTGATATTCAGGCAACGGTGTATTCAAGTATAAAGTGAAGTTTGATAAAGGCAAAAGTCTACTGTCTGGAAATCATGTGGCTTTTGACTATAACCCCACTCTGGAGAGCCTGTTTGTTGGGGCTCGTGTAGTCGCCAAGTACAAAGATGGCAACCTGGTTTGGCTTTATGCAGGAATTGTTGCAGAGATGCCCAACAACAAGAACCGCATGAGGTGAGTAAATATAAACCTGAAGGGGTGTTGAGATGCTGATAGCCTGTGTAAGTTCATTAATGTTTTTGTGTGTGTGTGTGTGTGTGTGTGTTTCAGATTTCTGATCTTCTTTGATGACGGCTATGCTTCATATGTGATACTGCCTGAACTCTACCCAGTTTGCAGACCATGTAGGTGAATTTCTGTTTCTGTTGTAAAAACAAAATAAAGGGAAAATAGAAAACTAACCTAGATTTGTGGGAAACTGTTAATGAACAAGATTATTTCTGTTCTTGTAGTAAAGCGCACTTGGGAGGATATAGAGGATGCATCTTGCCGAGACTTCATTGAGGAGTACATCTCTGCCTATCCCAGTAGGCCAATGGTGCTCCTAAAGGTTGGCCAGATAATCAAGACAGAGTGGGAAGGAACTTGGTGGAAGAGCAAAGTGGAGGAGGTGGATGGCAGCTTGGTCAAGATTCTCTTTTTGGTATGTCTGTATAAAAACTAAAAAGCCATTAATATGTATGGAGCGCTTTCCTTTAATGTTGTAATAGACAATGACACCTGTAACCATAGAAACAGCACACAAAGTCAGGCATGCATACAGTAGCTTTTACTCGGTAGCCATGGATCATACATTCATGTTCAAAGCCTGTTAAAATGAATGAAAAACAATCATGTTTTCATTTCATTATCATCTAAACCATATCAACTCAAATTATGTTGTAATATATTAGGATCAGTGGGAGCACTGAGCTGGTTTTCCAGTCCACTCCGTGATCTTGTTTTGGTTGCTGTCACTGCAGAAAACCCTGCCTCACAAAGATATGGTGTTGGAAAAGGAAGGAGGGCTTTTGTGGCAATATTTGGATGTTCTGCCTTGAACTTTATCCAGAATGACAGGATGTTTAAAGTTGTCTCAAACACATTTTTAAGGCTACCATCATTTGCAACCTCAACCAGCCGATCTGCTAGTCGGGTTAAAGTTGATTCACCTGGTTTGTTCAGAACTCTCCCATCTGGGGTTTTTTGTGATTAGGAAGTAATGCTCTTTTGAAAGAGGGGACAGGTAATCATTTCCCAGCTGGATCAATAAGGGCCCGGGCTTTGTCTCTCCCATAATCTCTGGCAATGTGTGAAACATCTCAAAAGTCCTTGTCTTCACTCGCTGCCTCCATAATAGCAGTTTGGCTTTGAATGCAGCAACCTTATCTGCCAGCTTGAAAACTGATCATTTTCCCCTGTAGTGATAGGCTGAGCTTGTTGAGCAGGTTAAATATGTCACACAGGTAAGCAGGTTTTGGGACCCATTCTGTGTTACTAAAATCTGCTGCCAGTGGTGACTGTTTTCTGAAAGAAATCTCTGGAGTGGCTCTCATAACTCAAAAGCTCTAGCCAGCGATCTGCCTTTTGGAAAGCTTTCTCTCCTCCGTTTACAGCAGCACGGCCGGAGGTGACAAATTCCATAATAAAATACATAAAGACTAACCCAATTAAATGACCCATGGCCCGGTACCGGTCCTAGGCCTGGTGGTTGGGGCCCTCTCTTGCAGTAGATGTGAATTTTAAACAGCTCCAGCATAGCATCTGTGGAAACACTAGATCCTGGTATACACGCAAATTTTAATTGAGAATTCTTCGGTCAGGGTAACATGTTGTCATAGTGACGTGCTACATACACAGAGCACGGATGATGGACTTGCTACTACATACATTGTGAAAGGGTTTTATTTGTTTGTTTTTATAGTGGTTGTACCTGCATTTAAAATATTTGTTTTCAAAGTGCTACTTTTGTTGTAAAACAGTATATGGTTGTCAGTAAAAAGATATTCCAGCATGAATGAATGTGCTGAATAGTAGTTATCCACAGCAGCTGACAGGCTGGATTTCTCGTGTTGCCTGGTGTTGAACAGGATGATAAGAGGAGTGAGTGGATCTACAGAGGATCCACCCGGTTAGAGCCCATGTTCAATCTGAAAATGACAACAGCAAACACACAGGAGAAGAAGCTGGCTGGTCAGCAGAGGACAAGACCTAACATGGGTAACACAACACACCCCTGCAGTCCAAAATCCACACGCGGGAAAACACTGTAGTCACATAGTCATATTCAAGCAGAAATAATGAGTGTTTTTTTTTTTTTTTACATACCGTATATTTAATAATTACAAATACACTTAAAACAAAGTTTATGGTAAAATCATATGTGAAACAACTTATTTATTCTTGTTGTAATTAAATATAGACTTCTATTTTATTTATTTATTAATTTCCAGGGGCATTAAGAAGTAAAGGCCCTGTAGTTCAGTACACTAGCGTTGAACATGTCGGAGGGTCTCCTGTCAAAGCACCGCCTGCCTCGCCCAGTCAGCCTCCAACGACACCTCTGGTTCAACAGCGCCCACAACCTCAGCAGCCCCAGCAAACCCCTCCGCCTGCACAAGCTCCACAAGCTCCACAAGCTCCACAACCTCCACGTGTTGAGTAAGTTTATTTAATAAACACAGTACAGACACTACTAAGCGCTGTTTAAAATGCTGCCAGAATATTGTGGATACATATATCAGTATTGATATCAACACAGCAAGAAGCCTCCTCTGCCATTCCCAATCAGGGATGTTGCCATTACTTAATTTAACAATTAGCTACGGTCTTAAAAGCCACTATTAATTGCTTGGAATGATTCTTCAGTTTTGTCACTTTCCATAAAAGATCATTACTGAGCCATAACGGCAGATCAGCGCAACTTGTGCATGTAACTAAAACAAAGTTATCTGATAAATTAAACGGGTCATCCTGCGGCCACCCTCTAAATGTAAGGCATGAAAACTGTCAGAATCTTCATAAAAAAGGAGGATAAAATGGTTTTTAGTGGATTCTGTTTACTACTGTGAAAAGGCACCTACATATCCAAAATCAGCTTCTATCGCTGAGATGATGCCAAATTCATATTTTTAAGATAACACCAGTAATAATTTTATTTCTGGACACCCGATGATAAAATTCTAAATGTAAGGCTTGAAAACTATCAGAATTTTCCTAAATAAGAAGGTAAAGTGGTTTCAGATGGATTCTAAGTAATTAATCTTCTTTTACCGAGAGTCAGATTTTTATTATGGCATAAATAAAAACTTTGTTGTTTATGTTAAAAAAAAAAAAAAAAACATTTATTCAATAGATTATTCTCTTTGCATTGATGAGTTAATTTTGATTGCCCCATTTAAAACCTACAAGAAGAGTTCATGTGACTTTCGACATTTAAAGTGTCAGGAAATTAACACGTATTAATGGTTATAATAAAACATTGCGATTATTTCTTTGACATTAATCCAAGACAATCTGTAATCATGACATCCCTATTCCCACTGGGCTGTAAAGAGTGAACAGCGTCTTCTGAGCCTTATTTCTGCATCACATCTTGCTGCCTGTGAGCTTCAGAGGTTCCCCGAACCGCCTTCCTCACATCTTCAGCTGAGACACTTTTAGCAGAGTGGCTCATGTGGAACAACTAAACTGCAATTGCACGATAAAAAAGTCTGAACTAAACTGTTGTTAAAAAATCTTTGATGTTTATTAATGAAAACAGATTTAGTGAGGTGTTGGGACTTCACATGATTTTTTAATTCTCAGAGGCACAGCAGGAGGAATAAGCACCATTTTTCCCGATAATATTCCATAACTTGGTGTTTTGATTATGATATTGGAAAGCACTACCCAGTGGTGTAGTGTGGGGCATACATGGGTATACAGATGTGACTCATTGACAAATGTGCTACAGGACAATTTTTATTTTCCTAGGAAGAGAAAGACACGACCTGCTTATCTCTCCTTCTCAATGGCTAGAACTAGAGCATTCATTGCATTGGTTGGATTGGTTCATGCATGAAATGTAGAAAATTTAGCACAAGTCTCATCATCTTACTCCCATATGTCAGTTATCTGAAGATATGTCACAATGTACAGGTTAAATAGAGAACAGTTACAGTTAAGTCAGAGAATTTATCCTTTGCCAGATGGTCTAGTTTTTAAAAAAGAAGTGCCAAAAATTCAGGGTATGCAGTCTATAACACCACCTATCCTGTTCACTCAACAACCTGTTCTTCTAACTGACATTGCCCCTTTGTAAATGCATGGATCTTTACTTCTGTACACATAAAGCACAAACTGTCCTTTATATCTAAACCACATCCTCTGCAAAGCTTCTGCAGAAGTCCACTATTCTCTGATGTGTTTATCATTTGCATTGCCTCCAAGCCGGGAAAAGTAGGATGAACTCTTTTGGTTAATTTCCTTCAAAAAGGAAAGGACAACAGAAATAATTGTCACAAATTCTAAATAAGACAAAGACGAAAAAGATGATTGTGTCTGCTTTACTACTGTAAACAGAATACTTACGCCCCCAACATGGTGGATCAATCTTACAATTCTGTGTGTGGTGTGTGTGTGTGCATTTTCTATTTAATCGGTTACCTAATGGGTAAAGAAGCTCAAAATATCCATTTGCTGTATCTGGGATTTGGGGTGTGTATTGGCTTACAAATTCATGCATATTTTTCTTTACTGTTTTAAAGGAATAAACATCAAATGGCTAAGAAGAGTACTTCTCCATTTATACCTGGTGTGGGAGGCACACATGCCTCTAAAGTCCTGCAGGCCAACATTTCCAGCAACCTCTCAAGGTGAGGGGACCTTTTATACGACCTTATATGTAAAGTGTGAATAAAAAACTAAATGAAGGCTCATTCCAGAGACAGAAATTCTGTCGTCTCGTTTACAAATGAGCAGTGAGAATCTGTTGTCTTTGTCCATAGTTGCGTATTAATACATACTTTACACAGCAGCAAATTCTTGAAATGCTTACATTCTTAGTACTGAAATACTTGAGAGTGAAGCCTGGGTGAAGTGTATAACAGACAGAACATGATGCCAAAAGTTGTGGAAATCATTATTTTGTTTATACTAAATTTAGAATTCTTACTTCAAAATTATATACTCATTCTGAAATTGATGCCAGCATGTTTTGTTAATGTGTTTTCTTTTTATTTTATATATATATATATATATATCAGTTGTAAGTATTAATAAATTTTTTTTTCTTTATCCACAGTGGAAGGACGTTGATTACTCCAAATACTCCTACACCCATTACACCCATTTTCACACAATCGTATCAGAGACAGGTGGTTCCTGCCCCTCCTCCTGTGCAACACACGATAGCCGCCATCCCTCAACAGCCTTCATACCGAGCCCCTACAGACCGCATTTTCTACCTGGCACACACATGTCAGCCTGCTTGTCTGAATCGTGTCCGACCAGTAAAACCAGACACACACAGAGGGAAGAACCCCCTCCTCACACCATTACTGTATGATTTTAGACGTATGACAGGACGACGCAAAGTCAACCGCAAGGTAAACACCAACAGGAGCCCTACTGGGAACACCATGTGAATGGTTTTCTTTTTTAACTTCTCCTTCTTACATCTCCACATTTCAGATGTCCTTCCATGTGATCTACAAGGCTCCATGTGGACTTTGCCTGCGTAACATGTCAGAGATCCAGCACTACCTCTTCCAGACCCGCTGTGACTTTATATTTTTAGAAATGTTCTGTTTAGACCCCTATGTGCTTGTGGATCGGCCCTTCCAGCCACAAAGGCCCTTTTATTATATTCACGACATCACTGGTGGAAAAGAGGACATCCCACTCTCCTGTGTCAATGAGATTGATACCACCCCGCCTCCTAAAGTAGCTTACAGTAAGTATTACGCTGGGATTGTTAAAAAAGAGATTACTTTGACTTTGTTTAGAAATTAGACTGATTTATTTATTTAGTTGTTTCCAAGATTATCACCGTGACAGATGAGATTAGATGAGATTCTGAAGATTTAAGGGAGAACAAATTATACAGCCTATTTACAAGTCTTGGAAAGTAATTATAGCATTGGTAATATGTAAAATATTTGCGTAAAGCTGATAGACCGATTTTAAATCTTCCAATCAATGTTTATCTTGCAACTTATTTAACCTCTACAGTAGATTATTCTCCCGTCGGAAACAGCGTCACAATTTCTCATAGTGTCAGAAGAAATCATTTGTTTTAGTAATTAAAAAGCACTTGCAAGTCAGGTTGTTACTCTGATTAATAACAGATGTTATTGAAACCACGTGGGAGACAAACAGGAATGAGCAAAGGACTTTAGACGATCAGTTCTCCACTCCATGAAAAACAACCCAGTCCTAATCTTAGTGGGGAACAAAAGATGTCCACATTAACCCAGTGCTGTTCATCCTCAGTAATTTACATGTGAAACAGAAGAAGCTCAGCCCTGAATCGGTGTGTGTTTACACACATCAAGCTGAATGAAAACAGTACGATTGTGTGGAGTTTCACGATGCAGGCTTGATGTGTGTAAGTACTCATTAACATGGACCTCTTTCACCTCCGTTACTACTGCCAGGACATAGCTGCCGTAGAAACACCCATCCCTTGAAAAACACATGGATGAGTCCTACAGGGCTGTAGACTCATCCTGCTTGTTATCGCAGTCCTTGCAGTTTTCTACTTCCCCCATACCACTTGTACATTTTTTCCAACTTTTATACTCTCTTAACTTCAAATGGCTATGGTTAGGAGTTAAAAGCAATGGTTAAGGTTATACTTTGATATAAATAAGAAGGTCAACATGTTGAAAAATAACATGATTAGAGAATTTAAAACATGTATACGTAGTCATGACTTACATATTTTATTTTTCATGGCTTATTATTATTATAATTATTATCATTATAACTTATACGTGCAATAGTGAACTGGGAATCTGTACCACCTCTACTGTGTGCAATGCTTGTTTATATTATTTTATTTAACTTATCTTATTATTATTTATTGCATTCTGTTTATACTTTTCTTGCACCTTATTGCCTCTATTTTACTTTATACCTGTATATATTATATCTTGTGCTTATCCTGTTTTACTGTTGGTGTTGTATTGCTGCTGGTACCCAAATTTCCCTGACGACTCTCCAAAGGGATTAATAAAGTATTTCTATTCTATTCTATTCCCATCATGTCACATGAAATCTGCTCTGCAGATAAAAACAGCCTAGATATACTTTAGCATCTATCAATACATAGCTATGGATTGTTACTTTATTTAGGAGATGTGGACAGATGTGTCTATTATACATTTTCTAATGAGATTCTGTTTAAAAAGACCTTCCATACATTTAGTAATGATCAGATTTATAGATGCAGAAATTAAGCATGTTGAATGTTTAGGTGTTAAAATAATCCTTTTTGGGGAAAAAAAAGATTTCTTTGTTTGATCATGATGATTAACTGATGGCTCATGTTGTCCTCTTGTTAAGGTAAAGAGCGTATTCCTGAAGATGGAGTATTTATCAACACTAGTGCAGACTTCCTGGTTGGCTGTGATTGTACTGATGGCTGTCGAGACAAGTTTGTGAAGCAGTTTCTTTGTGAAGCTACATTTTTTTATGTCTAATACCAAACACTTTAACTTTATGTCACGAGGCATCAATATCTTTATGTCTTGATTGCAGGTCTAAATGCTCTTGTCACCAGCTGACACTTCAGGCTACAGCTTGTACACCAGGGGCACAGGTCAACCAAAATGCAGGATACGCGTATAAACGATTAGAGGAGTGCCTCCCCACTGGGTGAGATACTACAAAGACATAATGATCCACACTTGGAATCTCAGAAAGATCTCCTGATAAGATAATTCCTGATGAGTATAGCAGAAAGCTTTGTACTCCTATTTAAGAGGCGATTAGCTCTTCATTACTCCTTTTGTTTCTTCTCTCCTGCTCTTTTCCAGGATCTACGAGTGTAATAAAAGGTGCAAATGCTGTGCTCAGATGTGCACTAACCGGCTGGTGCAGCACGGCCTGCAGGTCCGTCTTCAACTCTTTAAGACGCAGAACAAAGGCTGGGGTATCCGGTGTCTGGATGATGTGGCCAAGGGCTCATTTGTCTGCATTTATGCTGGTGAGGACCAGACTTCTAAAAATGTATGAAAGTGGGTGCAGGCAGGCTCCTTCATTAAAGACTTCCTCCTTTAACTTTTTTTTTTTTCTTGCCGTTTAAACAGGTAAAATCTTGACAGATGACTTTGCTGACAAAGAAGGACTAGAGATGGGTGACGAGTACTTTGCTAATCTGGACCACATAGAGAGTGTGGAAAACTTCAAGGAGGGCTATGAAAGCGAGGCTCACTGTTCGGACAGTGAGGGAAGCGGCGTGGATGTGTCCAGGATAAAAATCCAGCCATCAGCTCTAGTATCGGGCAGCTCTGGGGGGCGACAGCTCAAGAAGGGTAAGTAAAAATCTGAATGTGTTCGATCAAGTTAATCACTATCAATAGGTTGATTATTAGAATTGGCTGATTTTTAACTTGATTGATGCTGAGCTTTTTTTTTCTTTTAAGAGTTAAAACTATTTCATTTCTCTTTCAGTGAATTATCAGTGAATGCTACATTTTTTTCAATGGCAATCTTTTAAATCCTTAAAAAAAAATCACAATCAGCTAAGAAAATTGCCATCTGTGCATTTCTACCTATCAGACATGAACATTTTCTGCTTTTTGATCTCATGATGCTCACACATTTTCATTTAATTTTTCACGGTTTATTGTTTGTCTTGCAGCCCGAGGCTCAAGCTCATCAGACGACAGCAATGATGATGACGACAAAGACTCGAAAAGTGAAGATGAAAGCGACAGTTCTGATGATACCTTTGTGAAGGACAACTACTTCAGCTCCAGCTCTGTGTGGAGGAGTTACACCACACGTGGGCAGCTCAAAGGCAACAAGGAAGGTAAGCTGCAGTCATGTAGCACAAATAATTAACTGTTGCCAAAAACTCTTGTGTGTTTAAATAATGGCCAGATCTTAAAAATCAGCACACACAGAGTTCATTTTAGTTTCAGCAGGTTATCTCTTGATAAATGGCTTTGCTGAGAGGTGTTTACTTGTTTATGTTTACACCATTACATTAGTCGTGCTGCTGCTTTAGCTCTGTATCTCTAAACCCCAGCAGCAGAGTGGGAGGATTAAAACCCAAAACAAGCTGTCAGAGATCTGCCTTTTAGAAATGATTTTGAGCTGAATTTTTAAAGACTAAAAACATTATTCAGCGGTGTGTTTTGGGGGGGGACTCAGAGAAAGGAAGGTAAATAGTGGAAGTGCAGTAAATGCTAGTTTAGAAGCAAGCTCTACAGAGATCTTTGCAAAAATGTTTTATATAATCTGAGATAAAATGACAGTTTTTCTTAACTGGATAAGATCAAATTGGCAAACCTGATTTAAGGAGCTTACGATGGCTAAACAGTTAAATATGAAACTAATACAAATTTACAAACCTGATCAATAGGTTTTTTTCATTTTAATGTCCCAATACATACTATACATATTTCTGTTTTTCTCCCTCAACTTCTGTTAGACTAACTGTAGCCTTTTCTCACCATTAACCATATATCGCTAGTTTGGATAATTCTTTGTTGTTTCTTTGCACATAACCACACACCTTGCGGCTTCAGGGAGTCAGGACAGTAAAGATGGATTGAGCGTCTCCACCAGAGAACCAGATGATGAGAAGCCACCATCCATGCCAGAGGAGACGGGGAAAAGTAAAGTGGCTTTGTGGCTAACAAGCCAGGGGCTGAAGAAGGTCTGTAAATAAAATAAATACATTTATAGGATTTTAGTTCTATTGTAAAAGTTTTGATTTTACTTAAAATTGTTAATTCCTTAAAGATAAAAATTCTCCTTAGGCATAGAATGTATTTGTTTCTAATTACACATGCACATTTAAGCAATTACCCACTGAGGGACTAATAAAGGTTTCTTATTCCTATTATCGTGGCTGCCTTGTTCATTTTGTGCTTGAAATGTCATTTGTGCACCTCAGAAAGCAATGCTGCATGTTTACAAGCTACAGTATGCAAGCAACCAGTAGGTGCAGTGTAGGGACCGATTTGACTGACTGTAAGGTCACTGTAAGGCAGTAAAAAATGATGGAAAGTTTTCTGTAACTATTTCTAGGCTTCATCTAGTTACAGCTGTACACTCCACAGTTGCACTGTACATATTACCACTTTCTGCACAAAAAAAGGAAAATCTTGTTGACCAAAATTCCCTACATCTCTGCGACGTATTGTTGCCACTTTTGTTTATATCCTACAAATTTGACAGCAGTTGTCCAAGCGAGCACAAAGTGAAAGAGCAGATATGTTCTCAGCCTTACATTATGGATATATGAATGTTTTTAAGAGTATCAAAATAAGGGTGGCTCTTAGTTTAGATGATTTGCGTCATGATTTCAACTTTCTTTACTGTTTTCCATGACAGGAAACTGGAGACAACAAGAGGTCGGTGGTTAATTGATAATTAATGATTTTATTCATAATTGTTTAAATATATGAACCTGTGATTAAAAATGTTACTTAAACATTGATTTTTTTTTAAAAATGTTTTGCAGTCAAATAAAGTCTGAACCAGTGAAGAAGCAGGAGAAGCAGGATGTGATGACTCTTTCTGACAGTGACGATGTTCAGACCATCAGCTCAGGATCTGAAGACAACAAGGAGAAAGAGAAAGTCATACCAGGTAAAGAGATGAGAGAGGGAAACATCTGGTTATACTCTGTCGTTTCTGACCATTTTCACATTATGTTCTTTTTTTTTCTCCTCCTGCCTCTGGCTCAGGTACGACCAAAAAACAGGTGGCAGTGAAATCCACTCGAGGCATCGCCCTTAAAAATAGCCACAGCATGATGGTAAAAACCGGAGCATCTGGAGGCATGGGAGGGTCAGGGAGTCAGGGGGGGAAACCTGGACAGCAGGGGCAAGGTGGAGGAGGTGGAGAAAACGCTCCCAAGAACACCCGGCTCTTCTTCGATGGTGAAGAATCCTGCTACATCATTGATGCCAAGCTGGAAGGAAATCTTGGACGTTACCTCAATGTAAGATGTTGAAATGTGCAGAGAAACTATTATTTTATCTCCTAGAAGCAGCCAGTCTGTTCTCTAACGTTGTCATCTGCTGCTTGTCTCTGTGTTACAGCACAGCTGCAGCCCGAACCTTTTCGTCCAGAATGTGTTTGTGGACACGCATGACTTACGATTCCCCTGGGTGGCGTTCTTTGCCAGCAAGTAAGTTTGTTTGCTGTCAAATTTGGCATCAATTCAAGAGTTAAAAGTGCATTAAAAATGTAAAAGTAGATGAATTCAACTTATTTTTCCTGGTTGTAAACATGAACATTCATGAACAGTTTTTTAAGATATAGGGCAGACTCGAAATGTGGCCATAAAAGCAGGAGGTTTTACTTCTCAGAAGGTTTATTTCTTCAGAGGCTGAGGATAAAAAGATTTTAGTGAGTCTCAAAAATTGAATAACAGATCTCCTACACATTTGCATCAGTTACACCCACTTTGTACCATGTTGTATCACACATTCTTTTGTTTAGAAAATTTAGTTAATAAAAGAAATATTATGTTGCTTTTAAGACGTATAAAATGTAAAACTATACACTTATATCTACACATTACTTCATTTATTATACAGCAGTTTGTCCTACATCAGCTAAACAGGAACATTTTGTCTTTGTTATTTCAAATAAATCTACCAAAATGTGTGAATTGTGTTAGAATGTGATGCTGCATAGATGAAATGTATTTTGTATGCAGAGAAATGAGGATGTTGGACAGTAAAAATCCAAGGCCAGAGTTCAGCTTGTAAACTCTCAGGGGGTCAACCTCACTGCACCCATCCACTGGAAAATATCAGCCTCGGATGATGTGGTTGTGTCATGTTTAGACTCACTATTTAGTTTGATAGAGACGGCATCGTCTGTATATTCTCATTAAAATAGATATTTTCTTTAAGTAGGCAGAGATGTCATTCAGTTACATCTGAAGTGTTTTATGATTTGCGCTTAGAATTCTTCAAGCAGATAAGAAGTCAACGTGAAGTTTAACCATCCGCTCTGCCATTAATGATAGTGATGTCGTCTCCATGGTAGCCTTGTGATGATGCTTTTATCCTTTCACTTACTTGCTTGTTTGGGTTGTCGTGCAGGCGGATCCGGGCCGGCACGGAGCTGACCTGGGACTACAACTACGAGGTGGGCAGCGTGGAGGGTAAAGAGCTGCTCTGCTGCTGCGGATCCACCGAGTGCAGAGGAAGACTACTGTGATCCATCTTGACGTGTGCTACATCTGTTGGAAACTTTTAAGAAAAACACACCCTCAGCCCTGTAGCTTAGTATTTTTTTTAACTATTAATTTTATTACAACTGTTTTGTTGCTTTTCCAAAACGTTTCCTGAATCATCTTTTTGTTGTCCATGACATGTTTTCTTTACAGCTGAATAAAAACTGCTTGAATAACAGAAGCTCCTGACTCCGCATCAAGTTTTAATATTCTAATTCACCATCCACATCTTTTGGCATACACTTATCATTTACTGTTTACTAAATGTAAGGTTTTTAAAGAAATGAATGAAAATCCTTTCATCTCATATTCATCAAAGTCTACATTTATCTTTGAAACAAGTGGGGTGGGGCTCACCAATCAGCTTTCTTCCAATAAAATAAACATTTACCAGCTTTCACACAGTGGACTCATAGACTGGGACCAGAAGTTGCAGCTGAATCAGCGTCTTCGACGAATTTTTATTCAGTTTTCTGAAATATTTTAAACATGTTTTACTACCCTGCTGTCTTAAAGCGTCATTCAGGATGTTTTTCCACAATCTGGTGAGTGAACATTATCTGACATCTGAGGTTAGATGCTTTATAACAGTTCGTCTCTAACTGAAAATCTTAAAAGAAATAGCATCATTTGCTCACAATACGTTTTTCCTGGATTTTTCTCTTGAGTGACTGGACTTGAACAAAACGATTATTTTGTAGGGCTGCGTAAAAACTAACAAACCCGCCACAAATGCGCAAAAACCCTTTCCATGGGCAAACCTCTGCAGCCTTTATGTTGAGACTCCGTTTTAATTCTGTGCAAGGACGAGGTGGCTTATTTAAACTTTGAATGATGGAAAATGTTGATAATGGACGCAAAATAATGACGGCATCGGCCTAATGTGGATCCACCGAGTTCATCAAGGGTTTTACAAGATTTTTTTCTGACCTCCCCCAAATGTTTTCCGTGAAGATATATTTCTCTGGATATACGGTTTAAACATGCGGGAAACTGCAGGTGCACCCGCGGTACAGATCTGACACAGAGCACCCAAAACAAGTTCACAGATAAAAGATGCAAAAAAAAAAACCCCCAAAACGAGATAACAGTACATTTAATAAAGATTTCCCACCTGAAACTCAGTGGCCTTAACTTGCTTTTTGTGAGGACATGATAGAAATTAAACCAAAACTCAATTTAACCCTTCGATGCATGGTGTCCACTACAGAGGACACACATTTAAAGGCTGTTTTTAAATGTATGCATGGGTGTGGATCGTACATTAGCACCTTCATTGGACATTAGTGAGTCACCAATACTCTGCCACTTATGAAGAATAAATACATTTGATATAGTATATATACATACATTGTAATTACCACCTTTGCCTCAGTAATAGACAGGACAAGAAAATGATCCAGGTGTTTTAAAGAAAATTTATATTATATTAATATGAGAAGATATTATTTTATAAATATTTTCATTGATCAAATCGAAAAATTAATACACTGAGTAAAAGTTAAATAAGATTAAAATACAGAAAAACGTCAATGTGCATGTCTGTAGAAGTAAAATATTTTATTTGAAAAACATGTGGTACTGTTTCGTAATAATTTATGCACCAGAGTTAAAGATGATGCTAAGAATTTGCGCCACAAGGGGCACCACAGACATGTTTATTCTAAAAGAAGATCTCGGCCTAAAAATTCTCAGAATCTTCTCAAAGAGCTTCCATATTCGCCTAAAAACTCCTAGCAAGGAGTCTTATCTTAGGAGTGATTCCTGAAGATTTTCAGAGAACTCTGAGCAGGAATGGACAGAAACTCCTGTGAGGAGGCGTGGTTGACCCCGTTGCTAGGTGTGAGTCATCGTTTCAAAGAGCTGTGATTGGTGGATCCCTGGCGACCTGTCCAGCGTGTACCCAGCCTCTGGCCTGCTGAGACATGCTTCAGCTTCCCTGCCAGTGTTTTGAGAGTCAGATTTCATGAAGAGCACCATGCAATCTGTAGTGTTTAATTAATTCATTTTCATCCAGTGTCTGTAGAATATCACTTTTGCAATACATTTGCATAGTTTTTATTAATATCCTTATGAGGTTCTGTGTTTTGTGTACTATAAAAATGCCCAAATTCTTTATTGATAAGAAAAAATAGTAAAACTATACAATAAGGGGACATGTCATAATTTTCAGTAATTCTTAGTTAATGATGACAACAAAAAAAAAGCATGTCAGTTTCATGCCTGTAATTAGCTGCTTTGTTACAGGAACTATGGCTGTTATATCAAATATGAAGGTATTAAAAAATCTAATAAAAAAGAAAAACAGCAGAAACAAATCTTTATGATTCTCAATAATAGACTGATGAGAAGGACCACAGACCAAATAAATTGAAAAATGTAGCCTTAAACACATAATTATGAAAACATGCTGTATGTCAGACTTATATCCCCCATAAGAAGTCACAGTTTAATATGTTTTTTTTTTTTTTTTTAACCAGCTACTTTGGAGGTATTTGAATGCATTTAGGAAGTAACAGTGAATTCATGTTCCTTAATTAATTACCTGTTAAGTATGAAGTAGTCACATATATCCACAGTGAGTTTATTAATAGTTCATGGTGAACAACATGATGCAGCTTACATCAGCTTGTGCACATTTATTCAACAAATTAAGAATTACTTCACTATATGATTTGTATTTTTACCATAAATTCTTACCCGCAAACCAACAAGCAAAAAATTCTACAGTAGAAGTAGTTTGTGAGTTACTTGTGCAGTTTGAGAGGTCATGAATTCTCCTCGTTTTCAGCTGATTTATCTTCACTAAAAACAATAAAAAAAATAAAATCTACAGCATCTCTGTGCACATTTCAGGCTGGTTGCTACAAAAGGCATCAAAGTTCCTCGCCGGGACTTCCTGAAGGTCAACGTTAAAAGCACCTGGTTAGTAGTCATTTGAAAGGTTTTCTCAGAGTTTCTCAGTTGTTTTACTAAAGCCGATGCCCATCCAGTGATGACATCATGGACTATGTGCTGGAGCGGGTCCCTGCACCACAACCAGGTCTGCCACGCCCTCGGTTCTCCCTCTACCTCTCCTCCCAGCTTCAGTATGGCATCATCTTGGTCTACCACCGTCAATGTGCTATTCTCCTGGGTAAGAAAATATTAATAAGGAGACAAAAGGAGAGATACGAGTGCTGGCTTTGGTGTTAAACATGTGTTTCCTCTAGAGGAACTTCAGTCTGTTGTGGGCCAGCTATTGAAGCAGAGAAGCTTCTTGAAAATTGACATGGATGACCACAGCAAGTGAGAACATTGGCTTACAAGTATGCAAGACATTTACTCCTGTGTCCTGCTTCTGAGCCTCCTTTTTTTCTTCCAGACAAGCTCTGGTCCTGCCAGATGCCCTGTCTCTCATGGAGGAAGTTGAAGGAGCTCCTGATCCTTTATTTGGAGTGATGCACCTGCAGGATCTCATGCCCAGTCCCAGTACACTGATAGAGGTAACAAAGAAGAACAGTTAATTAACAGGTAGTGGGTGATTGTAAAGGAAGCTGAAACTGGAGTACTTAAAATGAATCTCTTTGGCCTGGTGAAACAAATCAGTTGCTCAACAGTTTCGTCGTTGTGATATAAAAGAAAGGAAGTCCAGTCATTTTCAGAGTTCAGACAAAACAGAGCTCATAGTTTTGATCCTAAGCATCTCAGAGACTCAATTTCAAACACTTTTGTTACCACTGATGCCATTTCAATGGCCTCTACTTCATCTGAGAAGAATCAAGGAGTAACTTTTGATCTGAACTCATCATCTAAATGACACATAAAACAAGTCAGGGCTGCATGGTGATGTGGTGGTTAGGTGGTTCGCACGGCTGCCTCACAGCAAGAGGGTCACTGGATCCAGCCCCAGCTGTGGGAGGGGTTTGAACAGCAGCCTTTCTGTGTGGAGTTTGCATGTTCTCCCCATGTATGTGTGGGTTCTGTCTGGGTAATTCTCCCTAGGAGTGAGTGTGAGTGGTTGTTTGTCTTCTGGCCACCTGTACCTGCCTCTCGCCTGCTAATTGCTGGGATAGACTCAACTTGGCCATGATCCTGAACTGGACTAAGCGGTATAGAAAATGGAAGGATGCATAAGATGAATTGAAAAGGGCATTCTTCCAATTCTGCAATGCATCTTTTCTCATGATGGCAAAAAACTGCTTTATGCTTCTTTATTGTCTAGACTGGACAGCTGTAATGCTATTTTGGCAGGTTGTCTAAAAACCTCCCTCAGTAACTTTCAGCTGATCCAAAATTCTGCTGCTGGTGTGCTGACTGGCGAGGACTCCGGAGAGATAATATTACCCCTATTTTGACCTCCCTACACTGGCTCCTAGTTAAGTCCAGAATGCAGTTCTCATTCCATTTAAAGCCCTAAATGCTACTGCTCACTCTCATATAAAAGATCTCCTGGTTGCTTACAATCACATCAGAGCTCGTTGCTCAAGATCTGCTGGTTCACTTGTTGCTTCTTGGGTCACTTTAGTTTTCAGGTTCTTCTCTTGTGGAACCAGCTGCCGGTCTCTGTCTTTAGGGCTGAAAACATACCTCTATGAGAGGGCATATTTATAATTTTGTCATCTGTTTATATCAAATTTTACTCATCTGAACTGGTTTTACCAAATTTTGTAATTTTTATTGAGATTTGAATTATCCACGTCTTGTTTTTAGTAATCACTTTTTATTATTTTTAGGCTTTTTTTAATCTTGTGTGTTTATTTGCTCGGTTAAGCCCTTTGATATGCAATCTGCTTGAAAAGGTTTTATATAAATAAACATTGATCGATTGAAAGTGAGTTTACTGAACCGGTTTGTTTTCCCTTCTTTTTCCTCTCAGATGGATCAGGAGTATCTGAAGGAAGCCTCTCCTCAACTTCCCAAACTTCCCAGCCCAGCAGCACCTGCTGCTAAGCTGGAAAATGGTAATTTTATTACACATTGTCATTTTTTTCTGGGCTTTATTGGGTCATTTCACAGATAAAATATAAGATACATTATCAAAAACATAAATCCAAAGAAAACTTGAAATGAAAAAAGCCATTCAAGGTTGCAAAAGCAAGGAAATCACCGGATATTACAGATCTCAGCTGTTATGACAAACACACACACACACAAATTCCATTGAAGATAATGATGATCAGAAGATCTTTTCCATGACAAATAAAACCCTCCTCTCAACATGCAGCCATTTGACAACAAGGTTGCTAATCATAAGCCTGAAGAGCAAAAAGTGTACGTTCAGCTTTGCTAATAAACATCTAAAAAAAATGAGAGAACAGCTCTGTGATGTTCAAGGCTTTCAGTTTAACCCACAACAAACAGTCTGCCTTAGAAATAAACATTTTATTTATTTTTGCCAATTTATTGGTATATTTGAGACATCAATAATCTATGACTCAGGCAGAATTTAAATTGGATGTAAAAGCTCCACATCAGTGCCTCATAATTGGTTTATGCGTCTGTGATTTACATTATGTATAAATAAATTCCTGTCTATAAATGAAACATGGTCAGCCTATTTCACAGATGGATGAACAAACTACAGGGGCATAATTAAGCTTTAGATATGTTAACTCACCTCAGGTGGTCCCTCTGTTAAAATGGTTGTATAAATTCTTTTTTGTGGCACTAATGTAGATTATATTAGGAAAATATAAACTCAAAATGTTGGTTATCCTAATTACACATAAAGAAATTGTGGCTGCAGTTGTGTAGTTTGTCAGCTAAATTATCCAGACGTACAGAGCAGAATAAAAATGTGTTGCTGAGCAGAGCAGACATCTTCAAATACATCCTTCTGATTAGTGCAGGTTGGTGTCAAGGTGTCAGAAGGTAGTCTGCAGCTGAGTCCACTCAGTAGATAAGAAAACAATTTTTATGTTTGATTATCGTCTCCTGCTGTAACCGTAGAAACAGCAGCATTTTAATAATGCCATCTGTTCTGCTTTCCTCAGGCATAACTGCATCTCCAGACACCATCACTCTCAGAGAGCTGGAGCCTGTTGCTATCCCCTCTACAGAGGTACAACTGCAGAACGAAGCAAATGTGAAAGCATACACATTTCACTGTTTGCCCATCTTGTCTGTCTTTTCTTTTTCTCACTGCTAGTTTGAGGGTGAAGACCTTATTGATAGCAGTCCAGATGTTATTGACTTCCTCTTGGCCCAAACTGATCACTTTCCAGAAGGTAGGTGGCAAATCTAAGAGGTTCTGTTTCTAAAAATATGGTCAGCAATTGAATGTTAATTTTATTATTCCTTAACATTTTCAAACAGGAAGTGTAGAGTTACCAAGAGAAGAGTTGGCACCCAGGGAGAAAGAGAAGACAAAGGAGCTTACAGAATCCACCACTGAGTAACTTATCCTCCCCTCATGCATACAGAGACACCTGCACAAACTCATTTACTCTGATCAGCTGACTATGGCTCTACCTGTGTCAGATTGCAGCCAACAACCGTCTCCAGTGAGGATGCCATGTTGCTGCCTCAACAAAAGCCTGCAGAAATGTCCCCCAGAGTCGAGCTCACCCCCGTCTTTGTGCCTGCCATCCCCTCGCCACCTTCTGCACAGAGGAAACGTGAAAGACGCCTGCAAAGTCTGGAGGTAGAGGTGCAATCTTTTGTGAAGACTACTGAAAACACACAATATTTAATGCAAGAAGGTGATGGGAAGATGTTTGTTTACAGCTTGAAGAAAATACTGTTACCTTTCAGAAGGTGACAAGTTTTTAGTATTTTTATAACCTGAAAAGGTCCAAAAAGCTCATTTTTAGTAGTAGCATATAAACCACTTCAACTCAAATGTGTGTTTAGTAAATAACCTTTTGTTAAATGGTTAAAACGACATATAAAAAGTGAAATATGATTAAGAAATACAAAAAGTATCACTGTACATAGTGAAATATTGTATAATTAATAATAATTTCCACTTTTTCAATTCTATACCTTCCTGAACTCCTGTTGGCTATTTACAACAGGTTCAGTCATTTGAATCCATCTGCTATTTGTGACCTTTTGTGTCAGTTACATTAGATTTTTTGGCCCATTCATTCATTAAAGTCTTCTATTAATCATCATTTTAGGCCCCATCGTCTCTAATTACACAAACACATATCACCTAAAAACTCACAGATCTAAGATACATACAACTTTATATAATAGTACGGTCTGATTAGTTGCTTGCATAATAATAGTGCATATAAACTCAAAAATCTAAAAAGATGGTTTAAAACCTTAGCTACAGTTTACAAAGACCCAAAATGTTTCCCACATTTAAACTGATTTCCCACACACCACCAGGATCTCCCTCCAGAGGTGGAGGTGAAGAAGAAGAGGAGGAGGAGGAAGCTGGTCTTTTTTGACTCGGAGACACAGCTCTCTCAGGAGGAGCAGCAGCGGCAGATCAACAACCCTCTGACCGAGACCAGACGCCCACTTCTCCCGCTGCCCTCCACTCACATGGTCCATCCTGCTTCTGAGCTCCTCAACAACCCCTGCAGCTGTTAGTAACACACCTGTTAGAAAACAAAGCAGTGCATCCGTCCAGCCCCCCCCCCCAAGAACACCTGTTAAAGGCTCTGCTCGCCCTACACATCCTCTCTTGCGCTGCTAGTGTTCTAGCAAATGCTGGACTGTAGTTTTCTTTGTGTGCACAGCAGATTTCCTGTGCCACTTTCACTAAATTGCTGTAATAATAAATTAATGATGTGAAGTGTTAACATCTTCCACATGATGTCTCATGTTCAGCTGCAGCTCTGTTAAAAGGACATGACTCAAGTAACCTTTTCAAAAATAAACCACCAACAAATTTTTCCCCTGCAGTCTTGCCCGAGGAGATTCAGTTTCTATGGAGACGGGTTTCCACCATCAAGCCTGTCTTAGGCGTGGACCTTCTGGTTGGGGAAAGAGGGCCCGAGTCCAGTGACTCTGAGAGGGAGAGGGAGATGATGGAGGTGGCAGACAGAGAGGAGCAGAGACTTGAACTGAGCCCCAAAGAGGTTTTTTATTTTTTTATTTATTTTTTAACACTGTCTTCAGGATAGGTAAATGACATGGTTACACACTTTGCTTTGTACATTTGTGCGTGAACACAGGTCCAGAGAGAAATGCTGGAGCCAGAGATTCTTTATTTGTCAGGTAAAATGATGTTCAGTAAGATCAGAGACAGATTTTGGGATGGTCAGGTTGGACATGTAACCCTTGTAAGAAAGGGGAAATTCAAAGTCCTCTAATGTGTGTGTGTTCAGATCAGGGTATACTGCCACTGGAGACCTCGGACCAGAGGGAGCTGTCACGAGAAATCTCACCCATAGTTACATCCGAGAGAGAGGGGTGAGGATGAAGGAAAGATCAGTGTTTATGTTGATGCATGGACACTTACATGCAAGTGCATGTGTGTGTTGGCAGGTCCACTGTCTCCAGGTCTGTGTCTATGCTGCAGGACATCCCAGAGGTTGTGGATGTGACGACTGAGATAGAAGCAGCAGAGTTTCCCAGGTGTTTTTCTCTAGCCATTGTAAAAAAGAGGAAACTGTGTCTTTATTGAGGTTTTGGTGTTGACATACAGTATTTATTTATGTGTTGAGGCTGTTGCCGGAGTCACCGGAGCTTCAAGTGGAGTCTGTACTTTTTCATTCGCTCTTACCACCAGAGCTCGACCGCAGAGCTGTCAGCAACATCTTTCAGAGGCTGCTGGGTAAGTTTTAATCATCCTTTCAGTTATGCTGAATCTGTGTTTACATCACCAACATTGGAGGAAAGTAGAAATAATATGTAGTCCCTGAGTAATGACATCAGACTTTTTTTTAACTCTATTCTGATTACTCTAGTCTCCCAACTCCCACAGAATGCTGCTGCCACTGTCATGTTTGACTGGAGGGATGGTATTAATGAAGGGATACTTTATTTTTTGTGTGATTGTCTGATCTATCTATCTATCTATCTATCTATCTATCTATCTATCTATCTATCTATCTATCTATCTATCTATCTATCTATCTATCTATCTATCTATCTATCTATCTATCTATCCATCTATCTATCCATCCATCCATCCATCCATCCATCCATCCATCCATCCATCTATCTATCTATCTGAAGCACATTTTGGGATCGATCATTTACAGGGACCAGTCATATGGAATACTGGACAGATCAATTATGGACAATCTTTTTCTGATGAGGGACTTGTTTGACGTTAGTAAACTGTTCGGTTTGGATGTACACTACCGTTCAAAAGTTTGGGGTCACTTTGCCATGGGATTCAAAGGTGAAGTGACCCCAAACTTTTGAACGGTAGTGTAGGTTTTATTTCTCTGGATCAGGAGAAGGCTTTTGATCGAGTTGATCATGGTTTTCTTTTTTCCGCTTTAAGACCATTTAGTTTTGGGGATGGTTTTGTTTCCTTACTGACTATGATGTATAAAGATGTTTTTTGTTTGATTAAAGTGGGTGGGGGGCTGAGCTGTCCAGTCAAGGTTCAGAGAGGGATCAGACAGGGATGTCCGCTGTCTGGACAACTGTACATCATCGCTATTGAACCACTTTTACACCGTCTGCGCTCCGAGTTATCAGGTCTTTTGTTGACGGGGCTGTCTCACCGCCCCTCTCTGGTTGTTTCTGCCTATGCTGACGACATCAGGGGGTAGGTCTGGAATCAGGGGGATGTGGATTGTCTTAAGAGCAGTCTGGACTTGTATGCTCGGGCTTATTCAGCCAAAGTCATCTGGAGCAAGAGTGAGGCTGTACTGGTTGGACAGTGGGCTGACAATCCCATTCCTATGCTACCTGAACACCTCAGTTGGGGGAACCAGGGGTTGAAGGATTTGGGTGTTTATTTGGGGAGTGAGGGTTTTCAGAAAAAAAATTGGGAGGGTGTCATGGAGAGAGTGTGTGCTAGGTTAGCCAACTGGAGGTGGCTGCTGCCCCAGCTGTCCTACAGGGGTAGGGTTCTAGTGGCTAATAATTTGGTTGCCTCGACCCTTTGGCACAAACTGATTGTGCTGCCACCACCGGAAGGCCTGCTTGAGGACGTACAGAGAACACTTGTGGACTTTTTCTGGTCTGGGCATCATTGGCTGAGAGCGGTGGTCCTGTATGTCCTGATCCGGGAGGGGGGACAGGGCCTGATTGACATCATCTCTTGTATGACAGCCTTCAGACTACAGACAGCCCAGAGACTGCTCTATAGTTTTGGATCTCCGTGGATGGACACCGCCTGTTTGTTGCTGAGGAAGGCGGGGGGCTTCGGCTACGACAAACATTTGTTCCTGCTCCAACCACAGTCTCTGGACCTGACGGGCTTGTCACCTTTCTACCTGTCAGTGTTGCAGGCATGGTAGGTCTTTTCCTTCGAGCGGGAGCCTGTCTGTACACCTGGGTTCTGGCTGTTTGAAGAGCCCCTGCTTGGAAACAAACTGTTTTCTTCTCCGATCCTCACATCTGTCACTCTGCGGTCCCAGATGAAGGAGGCAGGCTGTGTCAACCTGGGCCACCGCCTGAAGTCCTCAGTTTCTAGTCTGGCCGGTCTGCTGCGGATGCACTCGGACAGATTGCTTAGCAGGCTGGTACAAGAGGTCTGTGCTTCTTCACCAGAACCACTGAGAGCGTTTGCTGAGAACCGCACTCTGTCTGACCAGTGGGATGATGAGTACGAGTATGTTTTTCCCTCTCTGGTAGTTTCTCCTGCCATAGAACAGTGGCAGGAGAACCAAGACCTTTTACTGACTTTTCAGACACCAGAGCTGGGTGAGTTTGAAGGGCTGGGAAAGACGGCCGTCTACCTTATTAGCATGAAGGTTTCAAACCTACGCTCTCTGGCGGCTGTCAGGGGGTCGAGGTGGACTGAGGTTTTTGACTCTGGGGCGTCCCCTAAAGCCTGCTGGCGGTCTCTGTACAAACACCCCATTGATAAACGGTCTGGTGACCTTCAGTGGAGGGTTGTGCATGGGGCCATAGCCACCAACAGCTACCTGGCACACCTTGATCCTAACACAGGGACTGGGTGTCTCTTTTGTTTCCAATTAGAAACGGTTCACCATCTTTTTGTTCAGTGTTCACGGCTGATGGGTTTGTTTGAGCTTTTAAGGGGTTTGGTTCAAAGGTTTGAAGAACAGTTCTCTTTCAGTTATTTTGTTTTTGGTCCTCGGTACTCGGCATGCAAAAAATTTGTTCACTTACTGTTAAATTTCATTTTCGGTGAGGCTAAGTTAGCCATTTGGAAGACCAGAAGGAATAGGATCAAAGGTCAAGGGTCAGAGGAGGTTCTCCTGGTTTTCACCAGGTTACTGGCAGCTCAGCTCAGGGTGGAATTTGATTTCTTTAAACTCACAAACAGGTTGGAGGAATTTGTGGAATTCTGGGGTCTGCAGAATGTTCTGGTTTCAGTTATGGAAAATGGTTTGGTTTTCAATTTTTGTTCTTTTCCCCCTCTTTTTTTTGTTGTTTGTTTTTTTTTATTGTCATATATGTGATTCTTTTTTTCCTTGCTCTATCTCTATCTATCTATCTATCTATCTATCTATCTATCTATCTATCTATCTATCTATCTATCTATCTATCTATCTATCTATCTATCTATCTATCTATCTATCTATCTAATTTTCTGCTCATTATTTATTGGGTCAGACAGTAAAGGGTAAAGGCTCTAAAAGCTTTTAGTCAGCACCGTAATTTTTTTCTTTTAGTTATTTAATTCTTTTTCGAACCCAATAAAGAAACAATGCAGTAAATGCACCCATGAATACAAACATATATACATATTTACATATATACCTACTGTAAATCTATGCATAAAATCACTTAGAAACCAAAACACATCATTTAATTTTCAAGGTTTTTCCATATACCCTTTTGGCCCAAAAAAAGGGAGTAGGTAGAAGTAGAAACAACTTAACAAGGCTTATCCTCGTTATACTTCAGAATCAGAATACTTTATTAATCCCTTTGGAATTCCTCAGGGAAATTGTGTTTCCAGTACAACCCATCCAAGGATCAGGCATACTGAGGCAGCAGCCGTTTCTACAGCTAGTTTCTGTAGACGTGTACTCATTTAATGTCAAAGAAAAAAATACTTGCCCTCATGCTGTATCATGCTATTTTTAATTAAAAAAAATCAATAGGATCCTAATAATATAAAAAAACTAAAACTGAAGCTACTACCAAAAAAAAAAAAAAAAAAAAAGGGGGGGGGGGGGGGGGGGGGCATCCTCTGTTCCTTATTTATGTAGTATATGATTGTTAAAAATCCTTTTAAATTTAATACCTTTGGCATTATTTCATATCATCGCTTAAGGTATTCCATAAGTTAACTCCTGTAGTTGTGATACATAAAAACATCTCTGTGAAACATAGATGTTTTCAGCCTATTTGTACCTCATATTATGTACTTTCCCTCATCTGAAACAACCACTGACATGTTTTAAAGGTGGCGGTAATGGTTCCTCATTTTTAATATTAGGACATCTTTGTGTTTTTATTGCATTTATTTGGAATATTTTAAACTTAACCTGGACATGTGTGCATGTGTGTTTGTATTTAGTAAATTTAACTGCTGGGAATATGCGTGCGGAGCAGGACGAGCCTTATGGGGACATCTTGATATTTCCAGGATCCAACTACCAAGAAATGGATCAAGCTACGTAACCAGCTCATGCTCATGTTTCTATCGTTTTCTATGTTCACTTTCAGAATTAAATGATATTAAGTTCAAATAATATGCTTATTAAACCTCAGAAGTCACATGTTTTGTGAGTGATTCTATTAGTGTGTTTTTATACATGTATTGTCAACATGTTTGAAACGATAAGAACTATTTCACTGAGGTTTTCATGTAACTTCACATCATTGTTCCATGCTGCTGGTGTGACAAATATGCTGTATTGACCTTTTTGAGATCTGTTTTTATTGTCTTATTTGAAATAGTTTTAAACCTTTTAAACTTCAGTTTCAACATTTGTTAAATAAAATGAAAACTTTATAAAGCTGTGTGAGTTGTTCCTGTCTAGAAATGACTGTGCTGAAAGCTATCTGCAGCATGTAGAACAGGACAGGTGTGCCAAAACATACTGGAGGGTTAAGGAGGTGCAAGGAGGAGAGTAAGTAAGCTAAGTGAAACTGGATCTGTCCAACCCTCCTCACACATCTTGATTCTCCTCTGAGGATTTTCTCATGGGGGTTGTGACCAAAGTTTATTCTTAGCATCTGTCTCAGCTCGCCCTCTCTGTGTCCGTCGTCTCATTTCTGTCCGCCACTTTCTGTGTTTTTCTGTACGGTCGCTGTCTTCTTCTCTTTTTCTGCTGTGTAATTTTTGCTTTATTCTTCTCCAGTTTTGTTTTTTCTTTGTCAGTACTGTTGTGGCAGGTATGTGTACATGTGCCTCCTTCACTTCAGGTTTCTGCTGATATCACTTTGGACTATTTTTTCCTTTAGCGCAATTCGATGACCTCCATTTTTTTCTGTGTCACTTTAATATTCATTGTTCTGTCCTCAGTATATTTTTCTCTCAACAGCTCCTTGTACTCTAACGTCTCTGCTGCTTTAGCTGCCCCTCTGCTTCACCTCAAAGCAACATCCCTCCATCCACTTCTCCTCCACTTAAACTTGACCCTTCTCTGAGCAGATCGTCACTTCTGTGTGATGGGGAAGAAAAAACTGTTTGCTCTGTTTAAGGATTTTCTGGATTGTATTAGTCTCTGCCTGTCTGTGAGTAGCATGCATGCATTTACTCTGATTTTACATCTACCTTTTTTTTGTCTCTTGCATCTGCATGATTTACTTTTGACCTGGAGATGAGTTCTTGCTGTTTGTCTGTAAACTTGTTTGCTTTCTAACAAACATCCTTTTGCAGATTGCATCTGTTTATATAGGTCAGCTTCAGTTTTGTGTGTATTTAGAGGCCTGTGTCCAGCCCTAAGTGTCTCCTCACTTACCCCCATGCTGAGCTTCTGATATTAATAACAGTCTCAGAATGTGGATGAAAATAGAGCCTCACCTCGTCCAAAGAGTCTCTTATTGACCTCCTTTAGAACAAGCTCAGATCCCAAGGATCAATGATGCACAAGTCGGAAGACATGAAACTGTCTGTGTACTTATAGGCATGTGTGTACTTATAAGCATGTGTAAACAGATGCCCTATGGCATACAAAAAAAAACATTTGAAGAAGAAAACACCACAAACAGATACAGGTGGTGTACACAAACAAATATTACATTAAACTTAAAATAAATAGCATAATTCTATGAGATTAAAAAAGCAGATCATTTGCGTGAGAAAGACATTCATCACACCTTCACATCTCTAAAATTAGAACAAGAGGTTCCAGATTAGTTACAAATTATTATAACCATTACACAGTGGCAGGTGGAGTCTGCTCTGCTCATCTCTAATTTTAAGGACTTGAAAAACAAATGATTTTAAATGAAAAGTTAAGACTGAAATTGAAATGATCCACAACTTGCATAGTTTTTTATACCAGTGCCAGTTTATTCAGGATCAGCTGCACTGCTAAGAAATGCCCCATGACATAGTATTTAATTAAAAAAACAAGTTTCCAAGAACCCCAAAAGTTAATCATAGCATCTTCTGATAACTCTTCCAGCTGTTAGAGTCGCAGTATACCTGTCCACAATCAGGAAGAGTATTTCTCAAATTGGACCTGGAACAGATTTATCATGAAAATTTGTTTGCTGCCTAAATAGAACATTACACCAAAACTACAATTTGTCAGTGAGCATTCACAGTGGAAAGGAGAAAACTCCCTTTAGAGATTTAGAGTTATGGAAGTAGCTAAATTGAAACATTGATTTAAATCCCATTAAAATGTTAAAGTGTTCTTCATTTTTAGCAAGTGTGAATTGAAGAGGTATGAAAGGGACAATTCTATTTATCCTCTTGAATCAGTCATGAACTTTCCAAACAAGAATATTACAGTTACTATTTCAGTTTATAATTAATAAAATTTCCATGGGATTTTTTTTTCCCCACAAATATAAATTTGATTGCATCTGTTTATGTCTAGATAGTGACTTCTGCTCTTTCAGGCCCAGTCAGACCAGTGTTTTTTTTTTTTTGGTGGATAATGACAGTGAGAGGCAAGCTGATTTAGTTTTTCCCTCACCTGCTATAAACGTGGCTGACTTTCTTCACAGCGGAGCAGCGCTGAGGCTGCAGGCAACAAAAAGCGGGACACTGAAAACGGTCACCTGATCTACAAAAGCGGGGACATCCTGGAGGACAGATGTAGGTGTCAGCACAGTTAGAGAAATAAGTAGCTGCTTCTAAACAATCCAGCTTTATTTGATTTTTAGTCTTTCTTACAGATGAGATAGTCGACACTTTAGGTGAGGGGACCTTTGGGAAAGTGGTGCAGTGTTTCGACCACAGCAGGTAATGTTTCATCTTAAAGTTAGGCCTGTGTATGTGCACGTATGTGTTATTTGTTTTAATGATATTATTTGAACATACAGAGGTGGAGGACGAGTAGCTCTGAAGATCATTAAAAACCAGGAGAAATACAGAGAAGCAGCCAAACTGGAAATCTATGTGCTGGAGAAGATCAGTGAGAGAGATCCGCACCTCAAACAGTGAGTGCTTTCTGACTTTGATCAGTGTTGAAAGGATGATGATCATTTCACGTGTTTCACACTGATCCCTTTTCCTTCCATCCCCACCAGTAACTGTGTGCAGATGCTCGACTGGTTTAACTACTACGGACATGTGTGCATCTCTTTTGAGCTGCTGTCTCTCAGCACCTTCGACTTCTTGAAATCAAACAACTTCCTGCCTTATCCAATTAACCAGATCCGACACATGGCGAGGCAGATCTGCCACGCTGTCAGCTGTGAGTGCAACACACATCCTACTAACTGTGCAGCACTGCTTTTCTCCCCTTTTTGAACCACCAGATCAGTGTCAACGATGTCATTAACAGGATTTTCCACAGCTGTCCCGCTGATGAAACAGCAAGCAAGATAATTTCGTGGGTGACTTTTACCTGTAAATCATACAATACAGAAAAATAATCAGATTATTATAAATAGCTCTCAAAATTATACAGCAGTTACATCTCACAGTCTGTCCAGGTGTCTGTGAGGCTGCTGGGGAGTTGTTTCAGCTGTGGTTGCTATGGCAACATGCTGTTCAACTGAAATTAGGTGCGTGAGCCTGGATGACGATTTTCTTTCATACATCAGCTTACAAACACTTGATGACTTCACACCTGAGCAGAGGTCTTGTTGATCTGTCCACCACTTGGACTAAAACTACTACAGGAAAAACAAAATGTTAACTTACATCTGAGATTTCCAGAAAATCCCACTTACTTTAATGTAGCACCAACATGAGTATTTGCACTATGCTGTCATTCAATTAATGACTTAGGTAACAGTACACAGACTTGGGGACTGAAGGTGGTCTGAAGGTGACCCCTTTTAGGGTCTTGCCCAAGGACCCAACTGGAAGGTGTTAATATTCGTTCCTGAGGGATTCGAACTCCGTTCTCCTGCATGGAAAATGGATGCCCTGCAACTGGGCTTTCAGGCCACCATATTTAGGTTTTGTGGCGTATTTGAATTATCAACCATAATAATATTAATAGTAATATATCTCGTTATACTGACATGATTTATATTATTTAGCCTCCTTAGGACAAAGTGACAAGAAAGTATTAAATGAGCTTTTTGTGAAACAGACAGAGGTCCCCCCCCCCCACACACACACAGTTGCACATCCACAGCTTCACAAGTCTAGTAGGATTCACATAAAGTACCAAGTAATCTGTGGACTCTACAGTTGTGGCTGCTGTGTCATGTATACTGACCTAATTTGTGACTGGAAAACATCCTTCAATGGACAGCAATTTGCCAGAAGGTTGTCCTCCGGAGGTCTGTACCTGAGGTCTGATGTGTGTGTGGTACCTACTGATGTCTGTGTAGATTTCAGAAAGCGAGTAGTAAACAGGCCTTCATGATGTGGCAGACAGACCCGTTTGACAACAGTGTAACTTTAGCCTTAACCTAAACTTAAAACATGTCATTGCCATCAAATATAAAGATTTAAATGTGTGCGTGTGTCATGTGTGTGTGTCATGTTGCCCTGTGTGTCTGCAGACAGCAACACCAGCTAGAGTATAACAAATGTAGCATAGATGTTATTTTATAAGCATCTGCTGTAGGTGGGTCCTTGTAGCATCTGAAAAAGTGCCTATGCCAGGTACCAGGTAATCATTGCTCACCAATGAACTGGACACTGAAAATCATTTAGTAAATATACACTGTCACCAACACATGATTATAGAAACAGCAAGTTTATAGGGCTGCCAGCATGCTCATCATTCTACATATTTACTCAGCAAATAGTGGAAATGTTTCTTGTACTTTCAAGTGGGATGACATTTAATTGAGATGTTTATAAATTAACTTTTGAGTAGCACTGATTTATTCAGCTTCATAAAATTATGCAAATAGTAAAGCTACAACACTGTCAAGGATTTACTACCGTTAGATGAAACTAGACAGGATGACTTCTCAAATGTATATTTACCACTATATTATCTGCTGGCATCTAATTTATCTATCAGGATGCTAATCTGTTTAACACACATCATATAGATACACAAATACATAAATAAATAGACAAAGAACAGAGGAGGGCGTTGGCTCCTGATAGATCTCTGTTTACTTTCTCTCTCCATCATGCCGTCTCCTCTGCAGTTCTCCATGACAACAAGCTGACTCACACCGACCTGAAGCCTGAGAACATCCTCTTTGTCAACTCCAACTACTCCCTCATATACAACGCTGAGAAGGTCAGAAACAACTGAAGGCATGAAAGCTTCAGGCTGACAGAATACCAAGATGTATAATAAACGGGATTAACCACCACAGAATAACATCGGCGATTGCTTTGCTATTATCCATTCAGATGTAAATTTGTCTGAGCAGAACTGTAAGCCAACCACATGTGTTCCCTTTTGTAAGGTACATTTTTATTTAAGAAGACTGCAAGCTATGTTTGTTGACCCCACTGGGACAATATGTAGTATTTTTGACTAAAGTTTTTTTTGTTATTATTATTATTTTTATGTTTTAAGTTGAAATTATCCATCTTAGCTCTTGCATTTGTTGGTTGTGAAATCTTTGACTTGTAATACATGATTGAATGTCACAAAATTGACTAAAAAGATTTGGTAGAAGCTTACAGTCAAATCAAACAACACATGTCTAATGCAACAGTGGTCCAGCACTTCACCCTCCATGGATGGGACGCAGTCCAGGCCTCAGTGTCTTTTATTTAGTCTTTAGTTAACTAAAACCCAACATTGGCTATTATTAAGAGATGTGTGTTTGGAGAAAAAATGTTTCTTACTAGTTTTAACAAGAGCAAAATTTAGGATATTGATAAAACAATATTTTTGCATCAGGCAGTTATTTATTTTGAAGTTACACTTTGTCAGCTTCAGAGCATCCATCTAGTAACGTGATCCATGTTCTGCTGGTTAGCTGTCTTATGCAAAAGTACAACAATGTAAAAATCAAAACTACAGTGCCTACACAAACTGTTATTAATTATTTACAGTTTGTTTTAAGTTTTTTGTTTTTTGTTTTTTTCAAAGGTAAAATTTTCCTCTTCTCATGGCATCCTTCTGAGTGGCTTTTAGCCAAGGTTGCCTTTTAGGAAAGTACCTGATTCTCCAACTGAAAGCACACTAAATGCTGTCTAGTGATTACTTACGAATACTTAAAACAAACTCGCTTCAATTGAAATAATTAAATGAATAAAATCCTTTTAAGTAAATACAGAACTGAGGAACAAAATGTTCACTGTGGGGTGTGTGGAGCAGGAAAACATAAGAGCCTCTGGGGTGTTTCCATTATGTGCTGTATAAATCCAGCTAACAACCCCTGGAGGGCAGGAATGAATGAATGGGTTGAGTCAAAACTGCTGGCCAGATAACATGTCAGACTGTCAGATTTCACTGTAGTTATATTTGTGTGTTCCCATGCTATTCCCTTAGACTCATTATGGAAATACTAACATGATAAATGACATATCCTTTATGACACATTATCTGAGTGATGAGTAAGTTTCTGTGTTTCCATCTGTTTTCTGTGTAGAAGTGCAATGAAAAGAGAGTAAACGACACCACAGTGAGGCTGGTTGACTTTGGCAGCGCCACCTTTGACCACGAACACCACTCTGTCATCATCTCTACGCGTCACTACCGAGCCCCAGAGGTCATACTGGGTAAAAGATGTAACTTTAATTTGGGGACGAACCGGGGAGCTGTCAGTGTTGTTTGGATGGTTATGAATCTCGTCCTTCTCCTACAGAATTAGGTTGGAGTCAGCCCTGTGATGTGTGGAGTATCGGCTGCATCCTGTTTGAATACTACGAAGGCTTCACTCTGTTCCAGGTTACATGCATGGAATGTCAAATGGTTGGCTTGATCATTTTGTCCTGGTCTTCACTTCTGTTTTTACTTACAGACTCACGACAATAAGGAACATCTTGCCATGATGGAGAAAATACAGGGACCCATTCCTCAAAGAATGATTCAAAGAAGCAGGTATCACTCTCTCTTTTTTTCCTGTTATATAACACACACTGAAACACATATCTGACAGCATCTTTTTTTTCTCGCTCTCTCTTCAGAAAGCAGAAATATTTCCATCACGGTCGTCTAGCCTGGAATGAGTCTTCCAAGGCTGGACGCTTTGTTAAATCCAAATGTAAACCGCTTAAGGTGAGGTGCAAACATTTAATCATCCACTGTATTTGCCATTTCAGTAATAGCTTCTCACTGGCTCATTGGCTTTCCAGAAGTACTTGTTATCACATGGGACAGAGCACCACCTGTTTTTTGATCTGTTGGAGCGGATGTTGGAGTACGAGCCCTCAAAGCGTATCACTCTTTCCTCTGCTCTGCGCCACCCCTTCTTCCTGCCCCTCCAACAGCCTGGAAGGACTCATGTCTGGAGGAAGAGCTGCGATCTGAGCAGATAACCCCAAATATCTATTTAAGCTTATTTGGACCATACTACAGTGTTTTCAAGTTTTAGCATCATCACAACAAATTGCATGTATTTTCTATTCAAATAAGGAGTGGCCTCTTTAAAGCAGGCCTGATTTATTTGATATGTATAAATGAAGACAAACAGAGAAATCTTGAAATTCAAACAAGGTAAAGGTGGATTACATTAATCAAACAATGAAAGATTGTTAACAGCAGCAGAGGAAAAGAACAGGTTTTGAAGTCTGACAGTGATAATATACTTGGAAAAAGTCTGAACGTCTGCAGTGAGCCGACTGAAAGTAAGAAGGGAAGAAATTTGACCATATTAAAGCATTTTAAATGTAAATGTTAAGCAAACATTTTATCTAAAAGAACTTAGAAAATGTCTTTTCTGTTCATGTTTTCATACATTTTTCTATTTCTTTTCTACTGTCCCAGCTTTTATTTGCTTATCATTTATGTCTTAGTATCCTGAAAATACAAAATTCAGGATGTTTTCTCTTAACATACAGTCTTAAAATCCCTGCTTGTTAAACTAATACTCACAGAACGGCAACATACTACTAAGCCATCTGAAATCCAGCCATGTTTTAGTCCAGAAAAAAATCTCCTAGAACCTAGAACCATAACTCGTATGGAAATGAGCTGAACTGTAAACAGTGTACCCATAAAAAAGCAAATGTTGTCTTAATACATGAGTAGAAGGAAATAAGTTAAATATGGTAAAACCACAGGTTTGGATCTGTTTAGACACCCCACCTCCCAGTAGATAGATGGTGGTCCTGATGGAAAATATGTTTAAAAAAATTAGTAAAGCAGATTTTTAATGTATCTCTAAAATTTAGAGGATATGTTCTAGAAATACTAAAGTTTCAAGAGTATCTCTAAGATATACGTGTGCTACAGTCACCTTATAATAGTTATTGTAGTAATAGTAATTTGTCGTTTTTTTTCAATAGATTTTGTATTTTGGTCATTTATTAAAAAAATTCACTTCTTCAGTTGTCATGTTTTGATTGTGGCCTCAGTTCATCACTGAGTCTGACCCAGTGTGTGACACATGTAAATGCCTCTGACTTGCAGCTCGACTTTGGCATGTTGATTGAACGCAGCTCAGCAAAGAGCACGGTCACAAGGCTGAACAAGGCTGAGTGTGTGCTGGCCAGTTCTCCTCTGCAGCCTTGGCAGAGCTCAGAGAAACTAATGTGTTTCTGACTAAATGAGACCTTACATTGACGTTTGTGTGTTTCTGACGATGGTGTGGATTGTGTGTGTATTATCTTTTTTCTTTGGCTTGCCAAGCACAATTTTAGGCTATTTATGAACAGGAACTGAAATGATAGCAGAGTGATTTTTCCAACACATTTTTTTAGAAGGACTAGAAGGGCTAAATTACAGTCTGTAGCGACTTTTTGTTCAGGTGGACAAATAAAGCACAAAGGATTTTCCAAAATTAAAATTCTGTTGGCAGGACATCTCTGAAATGTGTATTTAATGACAATATTCCAGTAAACTGGGATGCAAAATACTTTTAAAAGCAGAATTCAGTTATTTGCAAATATCCTAAACCAGTGGTTCCCAACTTGGGGTCAAGTCCCCCAAAGAGCACAGGGGTTCCCCGATGCTTTGAACATTCAGAGCCATTGTGATTAATGTCCACGTGTTGTCCCTATTTTTTTTTTTTTTAAATAAGGCTATAAGTTGTTTAACTTAGGCTTTATTGAGGAACATGACTATTTCAGAATAAATTATTTATAGTGAGAATCTCACTTTTGAAAGCATAAAACCAAGCATGGTTTCAGCCGGGGTGGGGCAGGGGGTCCATGGCTTTTTAGTATTTGCATGAAGGGGTACCCAAGAATAATAGGTTGTGAACTACTGTCCTAAACTAATATTTTAATCATAATAGAACATGAAAAATGATCAGATGTTGAAAGTGAGGCACCTCATTTCATACAAGCTCATCATAAACATTGATGGCAGCAACCTGTCTCAGAAAGCAGAGACAGAGCCATGTTTACCTCAGAGTAGCATGTCCTCTTCTTTTAACAACAACAATAACATGTCGGACCAGTTACTGGACCTTTGGTAGAGGAATGTTGTCTTCTTCCTTTCTGATGCAGGATTCTATCCGCTCAACAATCCTGGGTTAATTTTTCGTAGCTTACATTTAAAGATGAGCCAAATGTTTTCAGTTGGTTAAAGATCTGGACTGCAGACGGGTCAGTCCACGACCTGGACTCTTACTACAAAGCCATGCTGCTGTAAAAGTAGCTAATACAGTTTAGTATTATCTTGCTAAAATATGGAAAGCTTTTCCTGAAAAAAGACATTATCTGAATGAAAGCATGTGTTGCTTTCTCCACTGTTGATGAATTTCAGACGAGTAAGTTGCCAGTTTCTTGGTTATAAATGCAGCCCCCTTACCATCAGAGATGCAGGATTTTGAACTGAATGCTGATAACAAGTTGGATGGTGTCTTTCTTCTTTAATCTGAACAGTGTAGCATCTATTATTTCCCAAAAGAATAGTTACGTTTCACTTTGTCTGGTCACAGAAAATACTCTTTTACATTTTAAATTTGTACATTAAGCTTTGGCCCAAAGAAGATATCAGTGTTTCTGTACAGAAAATCTCTGAACATTCATTTTGATTTTAATAAAAGCAATTCTATAAAATGTTTTATGTATTGAAGTAATAGTGCTTAATGGTTATACAGCTGATAATTAAACATAGAATTAGTAGAAAGCAATACATTTTCATATCTAAAGCTAAATGAAGCAATTAAAGCTAAATAAATGCAACATCTTCTATAAGTTGAGTTTCTATAAGTTGAGTTGTGAGTTGAGTCTTCATGCTTGCTTGTGTGCATGTGCACTTCTCACACAGCAGGCACGTGTGTAATCACATGTTTTTGTAATTCACTTTAATATGAGTGAGTTTGACTTTTTCTCCTGAAATCCTCAACGGGCTTTGACCTCAACATCGTCTCTGACTGCTGAAGTTGATTTGCTGGCTCGTGGTGTGTGAGTGTGTACTTGTATGAGCTGTGTTGCAGGGACGTAAATCAGGACTCACTAGCAAACAGCAAACCTCCATGAAGTCTGTAAGTGAATTGTAATATTATTATGTGCTTTAAGGTTTGGATTTAAACAATTTGTTGTTATGGTTAGAAGGTTGGTACAAGTTTAATATTCTCTGTGCGTGCGTGTGTGTGTGTGTGTGTGTGTGTGCGTGTGTGTGTGTGTGTATTTATGAGCCAGAGCTTACATGCAGGCCCAGTGGCTCAGAGCCACTTAAAGGATTCTCAGGTGGATTGGCATCCATCATGTGTCAGACCACCCATCCTCAAACACACAGAAACACTCACATGTTCTTGTGCATGAAGAAGCATGCAGTCAGAGACCAGAAAAGATGAGCTGCACATGTCACACACTTACACCCATGCTCACAAAAAAATGTGGATTGGTTAATGTGTTTGTCATAGTGATGGTAACTCCCAGCAGTTACATTTAATGGAAGAGTATTTTATTTAATCTTATTCAAGCTGGATTTGGACCAAAGTGAAAGTTTTTACTGGTGCTTGTGCTGCTGATGCAGGATCACCTCAGCTTCCTTCTGCATTCTGATGTAAATCCCTACACAAGTTATCCCTTACCTGATCCAAGATCTGTTATACTGAACATGTGGTCAGATAGGCGTGTCTATAATGAGGATCTTGTTAAAGCATTAAAAAAACAAACTGTGATACCTGGGCAGCAGTGAGTATCAGAGACTTTAAAGCGGGATGGTTGAGGTGAGTGTAACTGCTGTCAGCGCCAACTGGGGCATTAAAGTAGGCTGACGAGCATAAAATGCAATGCATCATTGAAACATGCAGCAGTAAAAGGTGCTTCAGAACAACCATGAGCAACAGACCTGGAAAATTACGATGAAAATAGGATGGAATGATCTACTGTGTCAAATGCTGCAGTTAGGTCCAACATTACCAGCAGCACACATTGTTTTTAGCATCCAAGGACAGCAGGATGTCGTTGAGCACTTTCAGTGCTATTAAGAGAGACATGGCCTTACTGTGTCAAAAACCTGTTTAAGCATCCCTGGACTGAGCAATAACATTTAACACATAAAATTTAGATGGTATTTCTCATATATTTGTTTACAAACTGAAGATTTTCTGCATATCATTGCTCATTATGGTCAGTTTTTACTTAGGGTTGTATATACACTTTCTGATCCTTCTTAGATGTACAGAACTTTTAAACAAAAAGATATAAGAGCATGATAATATATTTGTCAGTAACTGCAACTACTCCATAAGTCTGGAAAGTCATATCAAAACTTAGTTATGTTATCGGAGACATGTCTTGATAAAGGACACAGAAACTGATGACAAATATTATGTCTGAATAAGATGTTTGTTTTTTTTGTTTTTTTTCTAAAAGATTTTTTTTATTTACAAAAGTTATGGAGAAAGACTTATAAAAATTATTTTTTTGTCACATGCATAAAACAGAACTGGGAATAAACTGGATTTTCTGAGTGAAATAATAATCAAAATAAATAAAAATCAAAAGATTTCCTCGCTTCCATGACCTCCGTTCATAAAAAGATATGTTTCGCTCCAGTTCCTGTTTCTCTGCTTTGGCTCTCAGTTATCTTTGAAATCTAATGTAAAACCTTGATTAATTCAGAAGCTCTCTAAGGATAGATCCCTTTTTATGTCATAGGCTGCTCAGAACACTGCACTTACATGTCCCACAGTCACAGTTAAATCTAAAAGGCTCCATGACGATGAAGCTATATTAAGTCTGCACATTCCATCCATTTCTATTTTGATGAAGGTCAAAGGTCTGTGGATGTCTATTGGTGTGTTTTTGCTTGTCTTCTTTTATTTGGTAATACACTTTATTGTTTTCATATAGATTATCTGCATTGTAATTTGGTATTGCTGTGTTAAAATATGCCTTAGAAATAAAATATGCTTCCATAGTATCCAAATCAGTTAGCAAACAGGAAACATTTTTTTCTTCTAATACAACACATACAGATGTTTTTACCATCAAATTAATTAAATAACTCCATTTGATTGTCACATCCGCACTGAGTCTTGATGTGAAACTGTATTATCATGGCTACATCAATCCCAATTTAGACAATATTTTAAGAAAAAATATCTTTTAAGTGGATTATTGTTATCACAAGAACTACACACCTTTTATCTGATGTATAACTGTCTTTGTATAATGAAGTTACTCCACATAAGTTGAAATGGCATTGAATAGATCTTTTTTGCAGTTCAGCCTGTTATTTAAATAAATATTTTGGAAGCACTCTATGTGAATAATCTCCAAAAATGTTCAGAATTTCAAAAACTTATTAAACAATTTAAGGTCCCTGACAGAAAGAAATGGTAAGAAAAGTCACATTTTTTTTAAAATATGAGATCTTTATTTAGCCCTTTAACAATATGTAACAAAAAACTTAACATTTTTCTTTTTTTAATATTTGCCATTTATTACCATGTGATATGTCAAAATTATTATAGTGTAATCTTCTGCTTCCTGGTATCTATTAGGGAGCAGAATACAAGAATCAGATTGTGTTCAAACAGATTTTTTTTTTACCATAAAGTGATGCCAAATGTCTGCATGCATCAAATACGTCACACTGGGCTCTATAAGGTTTAAAATAATAAAAAATAAATAAATTAAAAGAAAAGTGAAAACCCCTAACTGTAGATCTTTATATTGTCACATTTTTTTAAAAATGATTAGAAGAACAAACAAACAAACCTTGATTAGAAAAAGAAAGACTGTTAAGACAAATATACATAATGAGTTTTCTTCTTTTTTTTTTTTTTTTTCATTGTTTTTCTGTGCTCCTCTGGTCCAAGAAAACAGGCAACAGGCAAATAGTTCTCAGTAGTAGTATTAGTAGTCAGTACTCTAGCTGCAACATGGGGGCCTGCTCACCCAACTGAGCTATCTGCAACTTCAGGAGAAAAAATATTTTGAGCACAAAATTGCTCCTTATGTTAATGTTGAATGTGCAGATAATAATGTACAAAAATTCCAGTTACAAAGAGGTTTTTTTAGAACACTTCAGGCATTTGATCTTGTGCAGAAAAGCATGCTTTTTTAAACTCTCTTGCAACTCAGTTGAAAATACTTTTATTTCTCAAACATTGCTCTCTGACATCTTTCCTCATCTTTCTACCTGTACATATACTGGAAAGCAATAACTCAGAGTCCACTGCTTTGCAAAGTCAAGCAGAAAAGTATTACAGTTTATCTATGTAGGTTTTGACTTTCATACCAAACTGGAGGGACTCAAGAAAATGAAACATGAATACAGGAGCCCAGTTGGTTCTAATTTCAGACCTGTGATGCTTGCATGTATCACCCAACATGACATCAACTAGTGCCTGTAAATCTTCATCACAGACACGTGAGTCATCGGGTGCATTCCCTGTCACCACTAATGGGATTCTCCTCATTAAGCCCACTAATCTGTGTAGAAGAGTTGGGGGTGGTGAAGTGTGGAGTCCTGATGAAGGAATGAGTGAAGCAGAAGCTGAAACCTGAATACTGTCATTTTATTCTGTGAGGGACAGGACACATGATATAGCCCCTGGAGTCTTCTTCTGCTTTTTTTCTTGTTTTCTCCACTTTGTTTTACATCCTCAAGGATTGTCTGCAGGTGGTGGTGGTGGTGAAGGCCATCTGCCTGGGTGCTTTATCAGGATTTCATGCTGTTAGAAGTTCTCCAACTGAGACCACATTGGTAAGAAATCTATGGACTGGAAGACAAGAGAAAAGTTATTGCTGTGTGTGAATAAACAAATAACTTAAAATTTTTTTTAGTATGTATAGTGTAACATTTATCACTTGTTGTCCTTGTGTGGGTTACAGCTTTCTCTTTTAGTTGCCTGCTCAACATCTTTAGACGATAAGCACTTCATTTGTGTATGCAAGTGGTGTGAGACTAAGTCTGTGTGTCTGAGCCTTGTCTGTCGTCCTTGTCCTTGACAGGTCTCAACCTGAATTATCGCTGTGAGATGTGAGACTGCCAGAGTTACACATGTGCGAAGGAGAAAGCAAACATATTTTCACCTGTCAAGCGCTGTGGAAATAGAGGTGTGGTCATTCCCTCTCATCCTGAGAGCTGCAAACATCATGGAGGCTGTGGCGAAAGCAAAAAAGTCGCTCAAGACGCCCATTAGGAAATTAACCAGCTGTGTGTCAGGGGTGAAGGAGAGGAAGTTGTGTTCCAAACACAGGAGGAAGAGGAGCAGAGGCGGGGGAGGCCATGTTAGAAGGAACATGTTGGGGAAGACCCCTCCCCTCAGAGTGGCACATCCCAGAGACCAAACGGTCATTCGTTCGTATCAGGCAGAGCTGGAAAAGAAGAGGCAAGTAGATTCTGTGCATCATGTAGAGACAAAGATGTAGGGGCAAGAATAGTTAGGCTTTCTTAGCATACATAGAACAAGTAGATTATTTATTCAATGTTTTGAGTTTTATTTATCATAATGAACAACAACATAATGAACATAGTAAAACTTAAATCTATACAACAACTAGTACCTGCTATATTTAATATGCATTTTGTAAATAAGGAAAAAGTTTTGAGAAATATTGTAAAGTTTCACTGGACTTGAGTAAGAGACAAGCTGTAGTTCAATAAATGAAAACTGCCACCTTTATTAGCACATTCTGGAGAAGACAGCAGCCAGCATCGGCACATTTACAGCACACTTCATGTACAAAATGTTCAAAAATACATAAAAATGACGTAAAGTTTACATAAAATCAAATATGAAATGTAAATGCTCAAATAAATAATTGAAACACAAAATAAATATACCATGTCATTCATCCAGTGACATCCAGTACAAATTCTATATACAGACAACAGGAATAAATCCATATTTAACAGCCGAGCATTTATTGCCAGTACAACCATCAAAAGGAGTCCATGCTTTTTAACGTGCCAAATTCACCTCAACAGGAAGTCATGAGTCAATACTGCGGTTCAGTTAACTTATTAACGCCTCACCTGTGCTGCGATGCGGGAGTTGTTTTAACAGAATTTTGTCTGTGGTTGTGTGCTGTGTTTATAGAAAGCTGCGGGAAGCAATGAACGCTCAGAAGAACGCAGAGAGAGCAGCCATGAGATCTCACTTCAGGAGAAAATATCAGCTGTCTGAGGTGTGTCACAACAGATCATAACAACTCATATTTCCTCTAGTTTCAGTGGACGTCATTGTGTGATCTGAAATTATACAATGCTTTCAAAGTGAAATCTACATATAAATTATATCTACATGTTTGCAGTAACAAATACAATATTGATATATCTTGGAAGATACCCTGAGACATCATATCCTTATTGAGAATTAAACTTAAACAAAGACTACTTCATGGTTTCTGCATGTGCAGGGACAATTTGATGTGGACTGTGTGGTAAAACTTTATAATGACTTCAAATGATATAAGAAATCTGTTTATTCGAGACTGATGATAACTTAATACTGTGCATATTATTAACTCCTCTCTGTCACCGTGCAGTAACAACCAACTCACTGTGGAGTTATGTGATTCCGTCTCATTTAATCGATCATCAGTAAATTTATATTAATCCACTGTTTCGTAACATGAATTGAAATGCAACCAAACTGGCTGGTTTACATATGTTCACTTAAGATCAATACCTGTGTTGATCTTATCTGCACCTTCTGTATGTGTCTGTATCTCACTCGAAACAGAAGAATCACCTCAGGGTTTTGGGTAGATGGGGAGGCCTGTGGAACAGGTTCTAATCAATAACCTCATCAAAGACATTGATCACAGGCATCTTTTCATCCAGCAGCCTCAGTCAGCTCAAGCAAAGCTTCCCGTGTTTAATCGATTTACAGTTTCACGCTTTTATTCTGTATTTCAGCTGCTTCATCAACCATCTATTTAAGCAAAGATAAGGAGACTTGTGCTTTAGCACCATTCCTTACCAGGAGTTTACCGTGTCCATGTATTCCCACATATATATGTTGTCTTCACTAAGTGAAGATAACAGTGAATCTCCTCGGAACAAGCAAGTTGTTGTGCTTGTCATCTTCTTTGTCTAGTGTGCTGTTTGTGCCACCTTTTAAGTGAGGTTGATACAGGCAAATATGTGAATCTAAGCTAGCACAATGTACAGTCCACACTGTTATAGACTCTCAGGGAAGCAAGTGGCCCGCTACAGAGGGGTTTTCTGGTGCAGATGATGAAGTCCACACCACACAGGCCTACTGCACAAGCAGATGAAGAAACCAGTGAACTTAAGTGCTCATTCAATTTCAATCAACATATAGCTGATAAGCAGCTGCCTAGCTGGGGGTTTATACCGTTACTTAAAACAGAAAAATCAAATATGTAAATGGCTTTGAATTACAAAACACAGAGTCAAGCAGATTTTCTGGGTTTGTTTTGAAGATGGCCATAACTCAGAAGTTATCCACTTAAAGAATTTAGAAATGGTTTTGTGGCTTTATTCCTCTACAAAGCTGTAATACTTAACACAAACGTATCATAACTTGCAGATTTTTTCAACACACTTTCAGATTCCATTTTATTAGTAAAGCTTCATTTTTACAGATATTTCTCTACTGGTTTTTCCTGCTGTTGAAGATACTAATGCTAAGTTATTTTTGACAATCTAGTTTTTTTTTTATCCCTTTGTCCTTTACTCCTCTTCCTTTTCTTATTTGTTCATCATGCTTCAGTGTCCTGAGGACAAAAACCGCCTGAGGTCTGTTGGAGGCAAAGTGTCACTCCCCCACGAGCTGTCGAAGATGATTCATCCTGAAACCAAAACCAAGGACGACGGCTTCAACCTGCTGAGTGCCTTTCGAGGCCTCAGTTTCAGCACAGCAGCACTCACAGGGACAAAAACCAGGACACCCACTCCTACACCAACAAATTGTAAAGTCATGTGATCAACACCATGTGGAAGTGGTATATTTGCATGATAGCTGCTTAATTAAGACAGAATCAGTCTAAACATAGTTTCTAGATAATGGCATGGGGATTTAAAACATTTCTTTTGTTTTACTTCAAGTGCTTTATAATTTGCAACTAAAACAACAAGCCAGTAAGGAACAGCTGGGATAAATTAACAACAAAGTTAAAAAGAATGGCAGCGCAAACCAAAACTAAGTGATGCATCTGGATATGAAATTGAGAGCAGGAGGGATTTTTAGCAGAGATCTGAATAAGCTTAAAGTCTGAGGGGAACATTCAGGGTAGCCACTACAAAACTATATACTCTACATCTTGGAATATTAAAGAGCAACTAGCTGGTCAACAGTTGTATTCCTGCAGGGAGGTGGATGTCAAAAGAATAGCTAAAGTAATCTAGTAAAGAGGTGTGAACATAAGTATTTTTCCAGGCCTGTCAGTTGGTGATAAGACTTACATTTTATTTATGATCTTTTATTTAAAATGTTAAAATTTTGTTTATAGAAAAAAAGTAAATTGTTAAAGTTATGATCTTGTGTGAAATCTAATTAAAAAGTATTGAATTGGCTTATGATGGGATGTTAATAATAAGCCACTTGCAACACGGTAACTTTAATGGACCTGCCAGTAGAGTCTAGCTGTAAAAGCATTTTATAAACGACTTATTAAATATTGTTGATGAATGAAAAATATGGGGACTTTAAGTTAAGCATTTGTGGCAAGGTTAAGTTTTTGTTCTGAGTGGTGATGTATCTCCAGCTGAAATTATATCACATGAAATAGAAAACATGTTGTACTATTTTTGTTTGAAATACACGTTAACTTTAATTTTCTAACACTGGAAAAGAAGCTTCTATATGATAGTGTAACTTATTATTGCTAAATAAAGAAGAAGGAAAGTCATCTTGTGTCTTTTAATAGAAGCTAGTGAAGCTAGTTTTTAGGGCTGTTACAGCTCTATAAATCATATAGATCCAACTGATCTATTCACAAGTAAGGAACCTCAGGAACACATGTCACGTTTAAACAGTCACACATGTGATTAATTAGTAAGACATGCTAATTTTGTATTGTTGTTTCAAATCTGTTTTGCTATTTCTTTAAGAAATGTTCACTGACTCATTTGTATCACATCTACTGTGTAACTGAGCCAAACCTGGCTGTACATGTACCAGTAATGTGTATGAGCCAAGCTCCACACACTGCTTTGTTTGTGACAAGCTTTATAATGTTGGTGTGTAAATAGTCTCAAGTTTATCATTTGAAAGATTTTATACATGAAGCAGAAATCAATGACCTTTGCAAACAACAAATAGATTATGTATTTACATCGTTTATTAGCTCTGTAAGAAACTTGTAATAAAGATCTTTTTTTGTCTAGTTGGGACTCATTTTGTTTCATCCTCTATCTCATGTTTGATGGATCAGCTTGACATTCTGGCTTTGTTGTCTTTCTCTTGAACTCCGACATTCAGATTCATAAATCATCATCTCCTATCAGTTCATCAGACAGATAACACACATCCAAGGCTTCGTATGAGGTTGGAGTTGGAGGAGGGAAATAATCAGTCCCTAAGAGACAACAGCTATAGGTGTTGAGCTGGATGAGACCGACCCACACATCTCGTTTGGATCATGAGGAGCATGTCCACAGGAGTGGCTGTGTGTGTCAGAGCACAGGGTGCTTCTGGGTCCAGATATTTTGCAATCACATCCTATAAGGGTCTTTGCATGACAGCAGCAGCAGGGACTGTGGTGGATGGAAAGTTAGAAGGAGGTAAAGGAGCAATGAAGGAGGTGAGAAAGAGGGGTGTGGATGGACAGGTGCGCAGCTTTGAGGAGATCCCTCACACGGGGAGAAACGGCTGGATCAATCTGGTGAAGTTCTGGAGAGAAAATCGCTTCCAGACCCTCCACAAGCACATGGAAAGGACCTTCAATGCCCTCGGCCCCATCTACAGGTAGAGAGGGGTGTGCAGTAAATACTCTGTCTAATACCTTTATGTGAAAGTACTTTTGCTCTCACACCAGCCTTTCTGTGTGTGTGTGTGTGTGCGTGTGAAGGGAAACAGTGGGAACGCTAAGCAGTGTGAACATCTTGTTGCCATCTGACATCAGTGAACTGTTTAAGTCGGAGGGCTTGCACCCTCGAAGGATGACCCTTCAGCCGTGGGCAACACATCGAGAGATACGGAAGCACAGCAAGGGAATCTTCCTCAAGTCAGTGCCACCTTCGTGTTTTAATAACTCATATTGTAGAGATTTACATAACAAGCTAAATTTTCGGGACAAAATAATTAAAGTTAATTAGTTGAAACAAACTTAACTAAAGTCTAACGTCTTTGTTTGTGCAAAAATAAGGCAAAATGTAGAAAAAGAAGTGCAGACTGCTACATTCTGCATGTTTTTCCTAATTTAACCTGCGTACCAAAGCCTTCTGCTGTTGTGTAATGTTTTTATTGCAGAGAAGATGCCAAAATCAGAATAAATCCTGCAACTTAGTGTTGCTCCATTGAACTGTCTAACTCATAAGAAACATTACAAATTGATCAAAATCATGGTATGAAACACTAAAGTATCCCGAGTTTCAGCTCCTACAGTTCTAATAAAATAAACAGAATACTTTCACATGAATCCAAACTCTGATTATGTCTGATTGTGGCTAGTTCACCTTGTAATGGTGCAAACCGACTCTTTTTTAATAAAATAAATGTAAAACATAAAAATATAAAATAAAAAATAACTTGGTAAAAAATTTAAATAAAATAAATAAATAAATAAAATAAAGGTAGACAGTTGAGATGAAAAAGTTTGAACATGTGAGAACACCATGGCGCTTCTCCAGCTGATTACTCAATAAGATTTTACATGATTTGCTGAAAGCGTCCAAGTAAGCTAATCCAAAATGCAGAGGAAGATATGCAGAATGAAGCCAAAAAATCAGTTTCCTCATATGATGCAATATATTTTAGACCCTCCTTTTCTCTGTGTTTACGCTGTGTTTTGTTTTCTTCAAATGTGGCACTGAGTATAATGAACACTTTCACTTCTGCCTCATTTGTCTAAAGGACATTGTTTCAGAGGTTTTGTGGCTTGTTAATGTGCAACTTTGCAAACCTAAGATGTCCTGTCATATTATTTTCTGTCAGCTCTTACAAACGAGCCACACTTGTCTGAGAGTTGTTTTTGTGTTTGTTTGTTGTTGTAGTTTCTCTGAGCACAGTACACTGTCTGACCTTGAACTCGCTGGGATTACTGGCAACTATTTTGAATGTTTTCCACTTATGAAATATAGTTTTACCTTTAAAATAAAGGTCTTAGACCATGTTTTAGATGAATCACCATCATAATAGCTAGTGTCACATGTAGTCACTATAACAGGAAATACTTCTCAAACAAACAAAACAAAATAATCACAAAGAAACTAATGTTTTTGAGGGGCACTTACAGGTAAATTTGAATTTTGTAGATCTCCTATACAAAAGAGAAATGGGTCTATTTTAATGCTATGTTGCAAATCTTTGCTCCACAGGAATGGCGAGGAGTGGAGAGCTGACCGTCTGCAGCTCAACAAGGAGGTGATGATGACTGACGCCGTAAAGCGCTTTCTCCCTCTCCTTGATGAGGTGGCGAAGGATTTCTGTCGAATGCTGCAGGCGAGAGTGGAGAAGGAGGGAAGAGGAGAGGAGGGCAAGCGTGGTCTTACCATTGATCCCAGTCCTGACCTTTTCCGCTTTGCACTGGAAGGTTGGAAGTCGTCCTCTTCGTTATGTTTATTATGCTTTTTATGTCCTGAAGTTCACACTGATTTTATCTACACCGAGGTCACCAAGTGCAAAAAAGTGAGAGAGGGGATGGATTGAGCTGACCCCACCGCCATCCCCCATTTCTCTCCCCTTTCAATAGGCTTTAATTCAAAGTCAAAGTCAAAGTTCTTTATTTGCCATTTGTACATAAAACCAAAAAAGTCAAGGTACAATGGAATTCTTGTGCAGGGCTCCTTCGGAGTCACAGTTTAAGTAGTAGGAGAGAAAAGATGAATCAAGAATAAGTGAACACTGTACACATTAGAAAAATAAACTGTAGTAAAAAATGTATAAATACAAAAAAAATATAAAATATAGTATGTAGCCATGCTTTTGTACACTATACAGCGCTGTACAAGAGCAGAGGGTATTGTGAGATAGAGGAGTGGGTAGGGGGAGAGGGAGAATATTGCACATGAAATTCTCAAGCAACTGAACACTGATCAGAGGAACTGCACATTATACAGGAGGAGATATAAAAGACATCGTCCTGTTTCACAGGTGATGATAGTGCAGGTCAGATATTGCACATGCACATGCACATGTAATTAAAGTGAGATAGTGTCTTTCACATTTTGCATTTTGCATAAGTTCAGTAGTTTTGTTTTGACATCACTCTGACTGTGGCTGGGAAGAAGCTGTTGAAAAAGCGAGTCCTGCGAGTTTTGATACTGTCCGCTCTGCTGTGTCTGAGGTTGTACGCGCAGTGTTTGTGTCTGAGCAGAGGGTGAGCGGGATGGAGTGAGTCTCTGATGATTCCCTCTGCTCTTTTTCGACAGCGCTGCTCGTACATATAGTCCATGGAAGGAAGTTTTGTGCCTATAATCCTCTCCGCAGTCTTTATGACTCTTTGCAGAGCCTTCCTCTCTGCCTGTGTGGTGTTTCCACACCAGACAGTGATCCCTGCGGTGAGGATGCTCTCTATCAGTCCTCTGTAGGCCTGGGTGAGAGGGCGATGGTTCAGACCAGCTTTCCTGAGCAGCCTAATGAAATAAAGTCTTTTCTGGGCTTTTTTCACTGTGGCTGTGGTGTTACGAGTCCAGCTCAGGTCAGATGTTACCTGCAGTCCTAGGAATCTGTAGCTGTCTGCCCTCTCCACCTCAGTCCCGCTGATGAAAAGAGGCTGTAGAGGGGGAGGGTTCTTCCTGAAGTCCAGACTTATTTCTTCAGCCTATATATTAACAATTTGAGTCACAAATACTGATGTAGGCTGTATCAACTTCTGACGTCAGAAGAGTTACACAATTTGTATGAGCATCACCTTACACATATCATATCTAAGCTAGTAGGAAATATTCCTACTTTGGAAGAGAACCAAACTTCATTCCAAACCGAGGCACATCTACAAGTAACACATCTAATATGTGGGAGGTCAAAGAGAGCATGCTTCTTTAAAAATAGAAATGATCAAAGCTGCAGCATTTCTTTTGCAGGTCTGCTCCTTTCATGTCTATCAGCATCGTTCCACATTCACAAGTGTGAATCCTTGTGTGATTCAGCACACTATGCACCTCTGTGTGTACGTGAGTGTGAAGCTGATGACTTTGAGTCATGTTGCTCTGATCTTTATGGACCACAGCACACAAACCCAGGTGCTAATCCACAGTAGGAATTGGACCACAAGAAACTCTATCCTACTGGCTGATGTGGGGTTAATGTAACCTAAGCACGTCTGCTAGTCAATAGATATGTGAGGGAGGAGGTTGCTGTTCTTTGGAGAAATCATATGCACACAGAAAACAAAAATGGTTTTCTGTGTAGAGATTAAATCTTGAGTTTACAATTTGAAAACATGAGTCTGAATGCCTCATAATCCACTCAAATAAAGTCAACACTGATCCCATTATTTTCTGAAGGGCTTGTGTTTGCTTTAGTTTGTTCTCTCGGGTATAATACCCTCACCTATTCAAACCTCCCACCCTTGGTCCTTTCCTCCCCTCTGCAGCCAGCTGCCATGTGCTTTATGGAGAGCGTATCGGCCTCTTTTCGTCGTCTCCCTCTCTGGAGTCTCAGAAGTTCATCTGGGCAGTGGAGCGAATGTTAACAACCACCCCTCCTCTTCTCTACCTTCCACCTCGCCTTTTAGTCCGCATCGGCGCTCCCCTGTGGACCCAGCATGCCACAGCATGGGACCACATCTTCAGTCATGGTAGGAAAAACTTGGTGTTGTCCTGGTTCATCTAAGTGTCTTTAATAAGTCTAATTCCTTCTCATTTGTGCTTCTTCTAGCTGAAGCGAGGATCCAGAAGTCTTACCAACGACTATCATCCTCCCAGGGTCAAAGGTCTGTGGCTGGGCCAGCTGGAGGCAAATACACTGGAGTTCTGGGCCAACTCATGGAGAAAGGGAAGCTATCTTTGGACCTTATAAAAGCCAACATCACTGAGTTGATGGCTGGAGGAGTTGACACGGTCTGTGTGTGTGTGTGTGTGTGTGTGTGTGTGTGTGTGTGTGTGTGTGTGTGTGTGTGTATGTGTGTGTGTGTGTGTATATGTGTGTGATTATCTTGTTGGCCTAGTCGGTGTCACCTCTCATCCTATGCTCTCTACAGACAGCTGTACCCCTGCAGTTTGCTCTGTTTGAGCTAGGACGCAACCCTGAGGTGCAGGACAGGGTTCGACAGCAGGTGAGGACATCATGGGCACAGGCGGGCGGTGACCCTCAGAAGGCCCTGCAGGGGGCACCCCTCCTGAAAGGCACAGTCAAAGAGGTTCTCAGGTACAGACATTTTTTACACTTTTGCTGTGGAAGATCTCTCAGTCCTACTTGAGTACTTTGTACTTGCGTACACCTACAAACACATTTAGCACATGATCACTTGTCTCTCTTTAAAGTGCAACTCATGTCTCACTGTGAGAAAATATCGCATGTGTGCTTTCTTTGATTACAGAACATTTTCAAAACCCCTCTTCTCTCTGTTGGCTTGAATTTAAGCTCAAAAACTAAAGGCAAATTCTTGTGATTTTCTTTGTTTTTTCTCTCTCAAGTTGTAAATCTTCAGAAAAACTGATTCATGTGCTGTCGGATATTATGTAATACACATTTTTGTAAATATTTTGTTAAGGTCTTTTGTAATTCAATATTTTTTTATGTTTGTTGAAAAAGTGCGCTGCACTGTGGTGTGGTGGTTAGCGCCGTGGCCTCACGGTAAGAAGGTCACTGGTTTGAGCCTCTGCTGGGGTGATCTCTCCGTGTATGTGTGGGTTCTCTCCAGGTACTCTGGCTTCCTCCCACCGTCCAAAGACATGCATGTTAGGTTCATTGGTCAGTCTAAATTTTCCCTAGGAGAGAGTGTGAATGGTTGCTTGTATGCTGGACCTGCAATGGACTGGTGGTCCCTGCCTCTCACCTGCTACAATGCTGGGTTATGCTCCAGCTTCCCGACCCTTTACTGGACAAAGCGCTATAGATCATGGATGGATGCTAAAAATATATTAGTGTTGTTTCCAAATGGTCTGTCAAGTGTTTAGAAACATTTTTCTACCAGAATGAAGATAATCTTCCATGTTTGAAGCTTTAGTTTCACAATTTCTTTACTGTTTTACAATCAAATTGATTTAGTTGACTATCTAGAGGTTTGTTTTTTTAAATAATAGAGCTAATTATTTAAAAGTATTAGTCATTGCAGATTGCATGTAAAAGAAAAAGAAGTTGCATAACATCATCATTACGTAATGGTATTTTTTGAAAACAGCTTTTTCTTCCTCCTTTTTACCAGCTCTAACATTGCAACATATATTCAGGTTTTTAGTTTGTAAGTAGCCAACTTTAGTATGTTGGTCTGAAGGTTTTCTTTTTTTTTTTTTTTTTTTTTTCATTACATACATGTAACATGTAATATAATGATGACCCTGAAGCCACTTCCTACCTTCTTTACGCAGGAGTAATAATTTTTGAGAAGAAGTTATTATCTTTTGTGTAAAAGGTAAAGGACACCACTGTCCAGGGTTAATTTAACCTTTCTTTAACCAGGAAAAACATTAAGAACAAATTCTTATGTTGGCCTGGAAAGTGCCAGAAAACACTTGTGGGGCAGGGGATGAGCACGCTACAGCAGCAATCCAATACACCAGCTCAGTCACTTCTGCTCTGCTAAAGGGTTGTGTAGGACTATGTTAAATTTACAAGTGGTTGCAATAATGAAATAATGCAAAAAGATTTCCAAAAAGCTTTTGAGAAATTTAGGCATTTTAACATTTGCCACATGAAGTAGATTATTATAGACTTGCAGACTCCTAACCTAACCAAACCATAATGCTCAGCAAACCAATGCTTTCATATGATTTATAATTGAAAGAAGTCATTTTCAGTAAGTAACTTAAAGCAAAAACAGCACCTGTGACTTAAAAACAACCCTGCAGTGATGGAGTAAAAATAAACTTGTTGCTTTAGACCAGTAGAGCATGGAAAAGAACAGTGCTCTGAGCTTGATAACAGCTTTCTGAGAGTTTTCATCATCAGGAATTCATTAATCATGAGTTTGTGTTGGGAACTGAGTAATAAGTCAGGGGTAACATCTATAAAAAAGACTGAGCATGTATTGGTTTCTGTCAGGTTGTATCCAGTGGGGATTACAGTGCAGCGGTATCCAGTCAGAGATATTGTTCTTCAGAATTACCACATACCTGCAGGGGTAAGTGTCCACACAGTGGCTCTCTTTCTGTACATGTTCTGGTACATACAGAGCCACACCTGACTTCTACTTGTTTGTCCATCAACTCCCCCCCACAGACTTTGGTCCAGGCCTGTCTTTATCCAATGGGAAGGAGTGCCCAGGTGTTTGAGGATCCACTGCGCTTCGAGCCTGGCCGGTGGAGCACCAGCAGGGAGGACAGCCGGAGAGGAGAAGGGGCAGGTTTTCGCTCGCTGGCATTCGGCTTTGGGGCGAGGCAGTGTGTGGGGAGGAGGATTGCTGAGAACGAGATGCAGCTTTTACTCATGCATGTGAGTGACAGCAGACAGTAAGAAAAAAGAAAAGAAGGATGAAGGAGAGATTGGAAAGAAAAAAAGGAGCTGATGTTGACTCCTGAGACTGGAAAGACAAAAGATTTTACAAGATTGACTGCATTCAGATTCCAAAAGCACTACGGGTATTTATTGTTTAGCTGAGCTGATAAAGTTGGTTTTAACTAGTTTCAATAGAGCTAGGCAGCAGTTTGACATGGAAATACAGCTATTGAGAAACAACAGACCACTGCTTACATGTGAAAAAGGTCTTCCATTTGTCCCACAAAAGAGTATGACACCACCCCTGAATAAGACACAAAACAACCACAAACAAAAAGTTAAAAAGCTGGTTATTGTTGTTGTGTGGATCTAACCACATAATTTACAGATATTTTATGTAAAATCGTGTCACTCTGTGGTCTTTTTGCAATCCTTTAAGGTTGTTTTTCTACTTAATTTAGTCATGCGTTTTAATTTACATGTCTCATTTATGTAGTTTTGTGTTCCTGTTTTGATTGTTTTGTATTTTTTCTCATCTTTTATTAACCATGTCATGATTGTTTAGTGTTTCATAATGCAATTTTACATCTCTAACCAACTATTATGTGTCTGTGTTAGACTTACTTGTCATATTGGGACATTTTGTATATCTATTTGAAGTTATTCATTGTCTCTTTAGGTAAATTTAGTATCTTCTGGGATTTCTCTGGTCTCATTTAAGCCATTGGGTATTCTTTTCTTTTCTTTATTATTTTGATTGTTTCTTGAATTTTTATGTCTCCTGAATTAGATCTTTTTAGGTTGTTGTGTCTCTGTCTTGGACAGTTCTGAGATTATGCCAACATAGCCTGACACCTTGTGGCCCCTGAGCCTGTGCCCAGTAGACTAATCAGTGTACAAATAATTGTAATTGATTTAAGGGTTCAGGCCTGTTGTTGAGGTATATCAATGTCAATTGTCAGAGGATGAGAAAAAGAAATCAAGGTTAATTTTTTTCTTTGAGGAGTCTAGGAGAAAAACTTAAATAGAAGCTGAGGAAAACAACATTTTACCTTGAATTAAAGTAAAGGAATAAGGCAGCATGAAATGGAAATGCTCAAGTAAGTTACAAATGCCCTTAAAAAAAGAAAAGGTGTGACTTTTATGCCTCTAAAATCTGCTCTCCTCTTCTTTTCTCCTCTCCCCTCATGCCTCCCTCCCTGCTCCTTTCTCTGTGTTTAGATCCTGCTGAGCTTCCATCTCAACGTGCCTTCTTCAGAGGATCTCAAAACTGCCCTTACCCTCATCCTCCAGCCTGAGACTCAACCAAAGATCACTTTCACCAAGCTCTGACACAAAGAAGAGAATTGAGTTATTATAACTGATATGTTGAATAACGCAATTTAAGCTCGGTTTAATTAGTTAAATCCTAGTTATAACAATAAGAATTTTATGCAAGTCATGCTTTGCATTCAGTTATAATGGAGTAAAATAAATGATTATTTTCCTTCATCTGTTGTCTTTATCGTGACCGAGCTTTCAAAAGCAGCGATACTGCTTCTGTCCATTAGATGGCGCTAAAACACACAAACACATTGTCTTATTAAAACCGCTCTTATTCCTGCTCAGTGCTGCTCACCTTTCAGTCTTGACCTGCTCCGTGTCCAACAGGTTGGTGATGTTCCCTTTCCTAAAGATATAAGCTCATTAATTCATTATCTATACTGCTTCAGCCATTAAGGCTCTCGGGGAAGATATAAACTTTGCTACCTAAACTTTACAGTGTCTGTTCGTTCTTTCTAAACTAGTTTGTCTTTGCTTCTTGTTGTATCCTGCTGTTGTGTAACAAGAATGTTTACTTAGTGCCTGCTTTCCACCCTGTCGCTCCTCAGCGTATTGATCAGTCTATGTTTACTTTTTAAAATCTGTTTGCTTTCAGAATTCAAAGGATTTTTTTTTTCCTTAAAAAATGAAGAAAAATGGGAGAAAGTCCCATGGTATTTCTACAAAAGAAGGGGTGACGTATTTTGTATTAATTGTGCAAATTTAATTTGAATATGATAATATTGCACGCGCACTCTGCATGCGTAAAGATGACCTTTGATCCGTTTGCTAATTACCGCGTGGCGTTGCTGTCTCATGCGGGGTGTGTGCTTCACAGAGCTGCAGGTCTGACTTTCAGTACTCAGCTCCGGAGCAAAGGTCTGTTTGCACCCTTAGCTAAAGATTTACGCCTTCTGTCAGTCAGCTTGTGCGTGACTGTGCATGGATTCAACTCTGCAGAGTGCACCTCCAAGCTGCTTCCAAAACCTGGCTGAAACTAGTTTTCTCCTCCATATGTCGCCTCCTTGTCTCGCGCACACACAGTATGACACCAGACATGATCAGTCTCACAGATTTTAGTCAGTATGTGTTTTTGGAGTTTTCCAATGAAGCAGCAGCATGTTGTGAATACAAAACCTGCAGGACAAAGACAACTTTCTAAACGACAAGATTTCTAAAAAGTAGCCTAACATTTTATTAAAAGTTTTATACATTGTGGGGAAATATGAATGATAAAGAAAATCTTTGTTAAGGCCTAATGACTCAGTCGTAGATCATTAAAGTGAACAGCTGGTGATGGTTACTTCTACCCTGGCAAAAAAAGTTTTTGACTTAAAAAAAAAAAACAAACAAAAACAAACTAAGATCATTATGAGCATGTGAATGTGCTGCTGGCCATCCGGACAATGTTTAATTAATGACTTATTCATAGTCTTTACTTATCACTGTGGTAGTAATGAGCCGCATATAATCACAGGTATGTACTTAAATAATAAAAAAGGGGAGAATAAGCTACATTTGAAAAGTGTGTATTTAGCTTTTACACAGTTAATTACTTCAAGAATCATATATTGATTGCAGCTTTAAAACTTTGCAATGTTGAAACCCTAAAACTATTTTATTAAAATCAATTATTTTAACTCATGAAAGGTATTTCTAATGTATAAACGTGAAAGGAGAAAACTACACAAGCAGGCACTGAAGACTAAAGTATTATTTTTGTTTTCTAATGGCAGTTTAGATTTATTAAAAGAAGAAGAATTCACAACACAAAGTAAAAAGACAGAAGATATAGTTGTTAATTAAATTAATTATTACATTTTACATAATTTTACATGCACTTCAAATTACTATCACAAAGCCAGCTGTCTTGGAGGGAATACCTCACGCTGCTCTTGCTTACCTTTATAACCTTTTGATCATACAACTGCTGCTTTTAAAAGCATGCATATTGTCTGGGACCATATATGTACTACTCAACATTTTGTGGCTGCATCTGTTATTTAGTAAATTGTGCAATATATTCAATATTAGATTTTCAAGTTATACAAAAGTACTATCTATCTATCTATCTGTCTGTCTGTCTGTCTGTCTGTCTGTCTGTCCGTCCTTCCGTCGATTGATAAAATTGGCAGGCAACATCCTGACAGTCAGCTTTATAAAACCCTAACCTTATCCAAATGTGCACCAGATTGTGTCAGCACAGGCCAGTAGACAAAAAAAGTGTTTCCATTTTTAGTATCATGTTGGTTCAGTGAGTTTAGACAACCTATTTCCAAATGACGAAAGTGGGAGGAGAGATGAGAGGGGAGAGGGCAGCAGAGGGGTCAGAAGCTACAAAGGAGAGAAAGAGGCTTGTTCACAGTAAAAGACCAGTTGACAGTTTTGGGGAAGGCATAAAGACAAAGAAATCCAGACACAATTAGCTAGCAAAAAGTGAGAGGAACTGAACTGTTTAATGGAAGGAATACTCAATATGGGTAAGATAACTGATGGTTTTCTTTTTTGTTGTTAATGCAGCTTAGTTTTCCGTCACTCCAGACAACTTTAATTAGTTTTAAATAGTCAGAAATGACCACCATTTAGTGAATGTTTTACATGACTGATGGAAGCTCTTTATGATTTTTATGGTCAGTGTTCATACAGAGGCTTTTAAATTCAGTCCAGAGTAGAAAGGCAGAGAAAATCTCTGGTTCCCAGATCAGTTATACACAGACAGACACTATGACCTGTGTTCATTTGAGAATGTGATAAATTGCAAGTCAGCCACTCCTTATATGTTGTGGCCACGCCCATCACCAGATTCTCCTTTATTATCAGTCATCATGTCTTTGCATGGACTGATATTTGGCAACTTTAGTGTCTTTGACCTAAAGCCTGATTTATTTATAGTCAGCCTTCCAGTAACAGGTATCAGTGTGTGTGTTTCCATGTGTACACACAGAGGGAAGTGTCGGAGGAGGATCCCAGTGGGACCTGCAATGATGTGTGCAGCAGTGCAGCAGAACTGGGTCACAAGGAGGTGCAGAGAGAGGAGAAAAAGACACAACTGGAAAGAGGAAAAACTGACAGATACAGAAATTATGTTGCAAAACCTCCAGTCAACACTGACATTGGGGAATATGCCAGTCCTCCTATATGACTGGATGTCCTTTCACTCCAGAGGACTTGAGCTTATTCCCAAAACTAATAAACATTACACTAGACAAGTTTGTTAGGTGGTCATCGTAAAAAGCAAAGAAAATATTATTTTTTCACAGATCCACAGACAACCATTCCTACTTTTTTTTACCTGACATCTCCTCTATGTCACCCCTCTTCATCCTCACCTTTTCACTCAGTGTTTTGCTGTTTGCACTGACCTTGTCTAACAGGCTCTACGCTCTTCCTCACCACCTTTACTCTGTCCTCCCCGCGGTGGCAGAAATTGCAGGCTTGACTGACTGTGACATCCTTCAAAATGGACTCCATTGTTCAAAATCAAAACCCACCGCCCAGCTCCACGCTGCTCTGCATTAAAGATGTGGGCTCCATTTCCTGGTTCAAACTCTGGTTGAACTGGACTGGAAAGCAATCACTAGTATAGTTTAGTAGTATTTGCTTGTCATTGTAGTGAGCAAAGAGCAGATATATTCTTAACTCTAATCAAGCAAATCAATACTGTGATAACAAGGAATTTTTCCTTGGATCTATGAAACATTTGAACTTTTTTCTGCTCAATCTTTTGATTTTAAAACCCACAGCTAGAATATCTTGGTTCACTCACACAACTTTCATAGGCTCATTTACAGCCAGAAGCTGTTTTCTCAGAAGAAACTCTAATCATCTGACTGTCAGACTGCCAGATATTTATCTTTAGGTTGGTAAAAAGAAAAAACAGAGCTAACAGAAAAATGATATTTGAGCTTGTTTTTGTCAGGGGACCAGAGGCATGACTGTACATGAATGCTAATGTTGTTCTGTATACTAGCTATATAAATATTTTTTCTTTTTACCACAATAGAGAAGAAGCCTTTATCTGTCACACATGCATTACAGAAAAAGCTGAAGATTTTTCCACATATTCTTGTTTGTTTAGACGATGAGGTCACAACATGATACCCAGAGCAGAGTGTAAAGGTGACAACTGTCTTTTAGTGAGACTTTAGTAGTAAGTTTTTTTTACAAACCACGCTTCACAGCATGGCAATAAACGCAGGTATGAAATTGTGTATAATTTATATAGCCTGAACAATGAATTATAAGCTGTGATCTCCATGATGCAGTCAAGATAACAGCTGGAGGACACATCATACACATCTGCTGACAAAACCCAGCCAACATTTCTTTAGTGGAATCTCAAACATTTCATTTTGCACAATTTACCTCCACTAATTCTAACTTAAATGTTAAATCATTTTTTTTATGTTCACAAAATGTGTCAGATTTGTTTGTGTGTCATGCTGCTTTTCTGTTGGCTGTTTAGTAAACATGTCATAGCAGCGGCCTCACATGTTGGCATGATTTTAGCTGAAGTTGGTCACAGGTTTATTTTACATTCTTAGACCATTAAAAGTTCTTAGTGTTATATAAGAGCCACAGCCAATGACACCAGGGACTACAGTGTTCACACTATGTAATTAATATGCCTGTATACCAGGCAGCTCTCATCTGGTGGTTTTAGAGTAAGAGTGAACCCATCATATTATTTATGTTCTGTGAACCAGAAGTGGTTTTGGCACCATCCACTGCTGTCATTCTGGGGGTTGCCACTGTAGGGGAGTGTGACAGCCATTTGAGGGTGTAACTGGTCTGCAAAAATGTTAAGGTTGGTAGAAAGTGTCAGAGTTTACATCCACACGAATGCCAAGATGAAGGTTTTTCCAGCTAACGTTGTGTTCTAAAAGATTTCACTCACTGTCAGTAGTCATTATGTTTTAGTGGATCAGTGTAAATACTTTTACTCAAGGGCTCATCATGGGGCCTTCAGAGGCTTAAAATTTGACCTTACTATCAGCAACTGAGAGCCTTAACTGTTGAGTCATAACTGTCTTCATGGTCTAATGGCTTCATTGTTTTAAATGCACCGTTGCTCTACTACAACATGCTCTGCAACAGTGCTGAAATTGTATTTTTATAAAAATAAAAAAAAGGGGCGTTAATGTCCTGTTTTGCTCTCTCCTCTGTTCCCTTGTAATATCCTTCTGGAAGATTTTCTTTCATCCTGTGCTTTTGGATGGAAAAAGACTTTCAGCTCCTAAGCTGACAACAGACATGCAGCCACCATCTGTGTAAATGCTCATCAAAAGCAATGTCTTATTTTCCTCTACTTCCTGCTCCAGTAGAGATGGAGAAAATATTTGGTTTAATACAAAGAGACATCTTCTCCTTTTTTACCAATTACTTAATAAATAGGCTGTTATAAATTAAATTAAATTAAATTAAACAGTTGCCTTGTGGAGATGTGCCTTGTTCATTTTCTTTTCAAATGCCAACTTAAAAACCATTAAATTCCCTCCATATTATTAGCCTTTGTGTGTTTTCAAATGCCTTCTGTGAGGTAGTCAGCACATATTTTCAGAGCAGGGATGTTTGGATTTCATGTTAATAATGAACAAAATGGCTGACTGTTGTGTAATTTTGTGTGACTCCTGCATTTATCATATATTTTTTGGTGCTTTTGCTGACAGAGGGCAGAAGAGTTTCACTAGTAACTTCACCCTACTGACAGCATTTTTCTGTCACTGTAGCTCGCATCAGGCGCTACTCAGAGGTGATGACTATGCCAGACTCTTTCATTCAGCGCCAGCAGCTGGATGCCAGCATGGCTGACACCTTCCTGGAGCATCTCTGTCTGCTGGACATCGACCAGGAGCCAATCACAGCGAGAAACACCAGCATAATCTGCACCATCGGTGAGTATTGCAGCCAACAGCAGACAGCGAGTCTCAGTTTCAAGTTTGTTGTCTGGCAACGGTTACATGTCGTCGTGGGCTTCCTGTAAGACAGCCAGGTCTGGTGTTGCCAGGGTTTGACTGTCAGTGGTGGTACATTTGATAGCTTGCTGTTAATTCCTGCTCAGAAAAAGAGAAACTAATTAGAGAATACAATAACTTGAAGTGCTCCTCAGTCATCTGGAGGAGTGGCTTGTGGACAAACAGACAAACATCTTTTGTTTTAAAGCTGGGCTGCAATTTGTTATTTAATCTCTTGAATAAGAGAATTTAAGAGAAAATGAATTAACTGACAGCTATGAAGATTGGCCTGTCTAGCAGGTGCATCTGATGAATCCTCCAGGTGAGTCTGATTGGTGTTATCAACCAGGAAATAACCTTGATTTCTTAATAAAAACTAATTATTATAATAAAAAGCCTCTGTTGTAGTAAGTTCTAAACATTAAAGGCCACATTCAGCAGGTGGATCTGGGAGCCACAGGGGACTTGGACATGTATGGGGTGATGATTTTGTGGTTGAGAAAAACATCTGGCATGTTTGTGTGTGTGTCTTTTGCACTGATGGTGTTAGGAAATCCAGCAATAGAATTAGATCCATCTGGACTGTGACTTATTCTTGAACTAATAAAATAGAAGAAAAACAGTAAAAATGTTCCCTTATGGGAACTGATACATTTGGAAAGGATCTGAAATATCTTGCTATTTATCTTAAATAAAACGTTTTGTACTTCACCAAAAGTTATTTAAAAATCTAACAAAGACTTTACTGTAGTTTTATTGTTGTATTTTTTAATAAACAGAAAACACAAATGCTGATTCTGTGTTGGCACTAAGGTGTTTGTTAGAGTATTCCTGAGATACGAAGATTTTGGTGAATCCCACAACTTTCGTAAAATGCTCGGAGGTAGGATTTAAGAGCAAATTTGTTCATAAGAACAGTTTTGAATGAGGCACATTGTCCTTAATAATAGGGAATTTTTGGTTTCTGTGTCTACGTCCATAAGAAAGTTAGGACTCTACAGATGTGGACGCAATCCTACACATGCTGTCTTTTGGGTTCCTGCAGAGGTTCCAGCCTCAGCTTTTTGTGTGAAGTGCCATTTTTTCCAGTATGTGTGGGCATGTAATTATTCCACAGTACACTGTATACGTCTGGGTTATGTGAATTCTCCTGCAAAGAGTCTCATCAAAACAAACATCTTTTTTGTTCTACTCTTCATTTTATTTGTCTAGTATTCTGTTTTTCTACATGGAAATTAAACTAGGTGCCTGAACTGTCTATCCACAGGCTGTGTGGTTGCAAATATTTGGGATGTTAACAGCCAGCTGCAAAAGGGCCAAGTTCTCACTCACTTAGTTGTGAGGATTATGAATTTGTTTTCGCACAGGCCTTGACATCTAGCATAAATTCCCTTTAATTTGCCATTGGCAGAGACAACTTTAAGCCTAGTTAGGTTCAGCTGAAATGTCCAAAATGCATGTTTTTGGTCTGTGGGAGGAAAGCAGCATCCACAGAAAAACCCACAGGGGCAAGAGAAACATTCAAACTTTACACACAAAGCTGAGGTTAGAACCAGGAGCAGTTCTTGCTGTGAGGGGACACTGAATCACCATGGCGTCTGACTGGGAAAATATCCTCTTAAAAATCAAGCAACTGGGCTTCTGCTTCAAAGGAGGAGGTGATGCAACCCAGTGGTAAACATTCTCCTGTCTTAACTCTCAGAAACATGGTGCTGGCATCACATTCGAAATGAGCAAATACTTTCAGACAATTTTTTTTCACACTTATATGCTATCTTTGTGCTGAAACAAATCAAATATGGAGGTTGAATAATTAGCTAATCATGACATATTTACATTTCACACAGCAGCCAAACAGAGTTGTATTAAGAATTTGTTTTACATTTAATGTAAGTTTCTTGGCTTATCAAACGTCCAAAAGCTAAAAACAGAGACGAACATTTCATTTATTCTGTAAAAAGCATCACATGATTCTCAAATCAGCTTTAATGAATCGTGTTCTCTCTTTTACAATTTTTCTCTCTCAGGTCCTGCATCTCGATCTGTTCCCAAACTCCAGGAGATGGTCAAGGCTGGGATGAATATTGCTCGTCTTAATTTCTCTCATGGCTCTCATGAAGTATGTACAACATACTGTATACATTTCTCTCTGTACTCATTCTCACATACCAACGTGCTTTGGTTTTTCACTCACTCAGTGTGTCTGTTCTTTCAACACAGTACCACAGTGAGACCATCAAAAACATCAGAGAGGCAGTGGAGACAATGACCTCTGACCCCTTGTACTATCGACCGGTGGCCATCGCTTTGGATACGAAGGGCCCGGAGATCCGCACTGGCTTAGTGAAAGGGGTGAATATGTTGTGCTCTATCTATCAGTCTAATCAAGCAGATGCATGCAGTCAGGTGTAAGAGGTGCAGAAATTATGTTGACTCCTGGTGTGCTACGTGATTTGTAACAGGTTGTTGCTTTTCTTGGAAAAACAACAGCTGTGGGTGCGTGCTACTTTGATTTTTCATTATTATTTTATTGTCTCATTCACTGTGATGCTGTTGCTTTCCGTCAGCTTTGTTGAGTAAATACCTCCGAGCTGTTGGCACCCTCTTCATGCTTTGATTAGCTTACAAAATGCTCTGCATGACATGCATTCTCGACACTGAGCCTTCCTTCTTGTGTCTTCTCCAAAATCAGCTTAATAGGTTCACAGGAAGATAAAACTGTGTCACTAACTCTCTTCTGTTTTAGATCATTTTATATATTTAGTGACATGATGATGGTGTAAATATGATAATGCCATCCATGGGTTTGCAAGTACATGTGTCAACAAAAAAGTGCTGCTTGTCTCTAAAAATGTGTTTGCAGTGTTTTTTCCTGACATTTTGTGATTTTTACTCGTGTGTCTTTACATAGAAAGTGGAAGAGGAGGTGGAGCTGGTAAAGGGTAACCATGTGCGAGTCGTGACAGCCAAGAGTGACAAAGACAAGACAGATGGACAGATTATCTGGGTGGACTATCCCAACCTGCCTCAAGTTCTCGAGAAGGGAGCAAGGATCTACATTGATGACGGCCTCATTGCACTCAAAGTATTAGAGCTAGGTAACATGGATCATGTTGCTCTAAACAAACCAGAATTAGTATTTCATTCTATTTCAGTCTTTATATTCTATGGATTTTACTCCTCTGTGACCCTAAACTGGAATAAGCAGTATAGAAAATGAATGGATATGGATGGATGGATGGATGGATGGATGGATGGATGGATGGATGGATGGATGGATGGATGGGATGGATGGATGGATGGATAGATATGGATGGATGGATATGGATGGATATGGATGGATGGATGGATGGATGGATGGATGGATGGATGGATGGATGGATGGATAGATATGGATGGATGGATGGATGGATGGATATGGATGGATGGATGGATGGATATGGATGGATATGGATGGATGGATGGATGGATGGATAGATATGGATGGATGGATGGATGGATGGATGGATGGATATGGATGGATGGATGGATGGATGGATGGATGGATGGATGGATGGGATGGATGGAACGGATGGATGGATGGGATGGATGGATGGATATGGATGGATATGGATGGATGGATGGACGGATGGGATGGATGGATGGATGGATGGATATGGATGGATGGATGGATGGATGGATGGATGGATGGATAGATATGGATGGATGGATATGGATGGATATGGATGGATGGATGGATGGATGGATGGATGGATAGATATGGATGGATGGATGGATGGATATGGATGGATGGATGGATGGATGGATGGATGGATGGATGGATATGGATGGATATGGATGGATGGATGGATGGATGGATAGATATGGATGGATGGATGGATGGATGGATGGATGGATGGATGGAACGGATGGATGGATGGGATGGATGGATGGATATGGATGGATATGGATGGATGGATGGACGGATGGGATGGATGGATGGATGGATGGATATGGATGGATGGATGGATGGATGGATGGATGGATGGATGGATGGATATGGATGTATGGATGGATGGATAGGATGGATGGATGGATGGATAGATATGGATGGATGGATGGATGGATGGATATGGATGGATGGATATGGATGGATGGATGGATGGATGGATGGATGGATGGATATGGATGGATGGATGGATGGATGGATGGATATGGATGGATGGATGGATGGATGGATGGATGGATGGAACGGATGGATATGGATGGATGGATGGATGGATGGATGGATGGATATGGATGGATGGATGGATGGATGGATGGATGGATGGATGGATGGATCAGTCTATATACATACATCTCCAGTAAGCAAACTGTTTTCAAAATGGTTCTTGGTTTATGGTAATTTCTGTTTAGGAACTTTTTTTCACCTACTTTTTAATCAGTGAGGATGCATTTACAACATCAAAAGTAAAAAACAAACAAACAAACAACATTTTCAGTAATAATTTAATTCATTTGAGAGATTTTGCCAGTTTTTAATAGCTTTTTATCTGAAATCATATTTCACTGGTGGTTGAAACATGGTCTGCACAAGTACATTATTTCAGTGAATTAATCATTGATGTTTCATATATAACAGTGTAATATTTGTGTCATAACTAAAGCACTATATGTCCAAAAGGAGGCTTGCAGGACATTGTAAAAGAGGCATTTGAGTGTATAAATGTGTAATGATGACAAACTGAGCTTAGAAAAAAGTTTGAATAGTTTTTTTTAGCTGGAGGCAGATATCTAAATATACACATCTGTGATCGAGTTTGCTTAATAAGGAGTGAACTCCGGTGTTTTTAGTAATGATACAGCAGGTGTATTAGAGTCTCCTTGTGCTATTGGCTGCATCATAAGCCCCAACAAATGCAATCAATCCATCTCCATGTTTAACAGATGGAGATGTCAGGGCTTGTTTGTAAACTGTATTAGGATGGTTTAAATACTGGTTTGCAAACTTTTAATGCTGAATTATGCTCTCTTTCATTAAGATCATGCTTGTTTAGGTGTTGCTGCACAGCAGAACTGTGCACAGCTTGCTCTAGACTGTGCTAAACCTTCCTGAAGGTCTAGCCTGCAGGGTTGTTAGTTTTTAATCCTAGCAGTCTTATGAGCAGTTCTCTCATGACATTTTCTTAGCCCTCCAGACATCAGCTTGATCTTTACTATTTATTTGCGCTTCAGCCCCTTCAAATTATTTGGGGGAGACAAAACATTTCATGGCACTCTTTTACTTTTTTACTATGAAATTTTACAAGCATAAATAATATACTCATTTTGCACCAAATGCTTGAGACTGAACAATTTAAGCTCACACACATTATTATTATTGTTATTATTATTATTGTTATTATTATTATTATTATTATTATTATTATAACTAAAATTATCTTTATATCCCTATTTGCTATTATTTTCATGCTTCGTGAAGTGTGCTTTGTTTTGTTGCTGTTATACTATGTCAAGAATCTCTTTTGCCTCATAATAATTTACTTGTGAAGGCTCCATTGGAGTTTTCTGACAGGATCCACCTTCCCATCCCTTTTCTTATCTGGTCTCTGCAGGCTCAGACTGGGTGGATGCGTTAGTGGAAGCAGGTGGGATGCTCTGCAGCCGTAAAGGCGTTAACCTCCCTGGCCGGGACCTTATTGGCCTGCAGGCTGTCAGCGAGCAGGATGAGACTGATCTGAGGTTTGGGGTGGCTCATGGTGTAGATATGGTGTTTGCCAGCTTCATCCGCTCGGCCCAGGATGTGAAGAATGTGCGTCGAGCTCTGGGGCCACATGGACGAGATATCAAAGTGATCAGCAAGGTGGAGAGTCGGCAAGGAGTTCAGAAGTGAGTAAAGGAAAATACCACTCAATTAAAACCGTTTAGGCAGTGTTATTTTAAGTCATAATGTAGCTGCAGGCAGCGAGTCATAATGAGGCCATGACAACACTCATAAATCTACCACTGATGGTGGTCTGCCCGCTGTGAGAGAAGCTGTGACATTTGTCAGCTCTGGATTTGACACGTACGATAAGCAATCTCCGTGGTTGACTGTGTAAGTTATTGCTGCCACCTAAAATATGTGACACAGTTTATATCACCACTGTCATACTTCCATTACTTATCTCATGTTTTCTCCTGCTCGCTGGCTGCTGACTGCGTCTTAACTACAGTTTTAATTTAGTGGAATTTTTTTAGATTGGATCATAAAGATTAAATTTTACATAATAAGGATGCTGTGTGTGAACATTCGCCGTGACAAGTCCTGTTTACATCTAATGCAGCTGCATGTTTTCTTACATCTAAATCAGCGTTCTGCTTCCTGGATGTCATCCCTAATTTGGGATTTAGAAGATGATTCAATGCTATTTTGAATATTTTTCAACCTACAGATGCAGTTTGTACAAGCCAGACCTATTTTTGGACAATTCACAAAAACAAGCAATATTGTTGTTTTTGTCCACATACTTGTATTTGAGCCTTCCTTCTACTCTGTCCTTTTTACCTTCAAACACTCAATCTTTCATCTGCTCGTTCCAATCTGTGTGGCAGTTTTGAGGAGATCCTAGCAGAGAGTGATGGCGTGATGGTTGCCAGGGGTGACCTGGGAATTGAGATTCCTGCTGAGAAAGTCTTCATTGCTCAGAAGATGATGATTGGGCGCTGCAACTCTGCTGGGAAGCCAGTCATCTGTGCCACACAGGTCAGAACACACACACACACACACACGCGCACACACACAAGTGCAGTCATATAAAGGGATACCAAAGTAATTAAATAGGCAAATGTGGACTCCTAACTGTAGTTTTAATCAATCAAGTGGCTTCATGAAAACTTACATTAAGATCTATCAGACGAGCATTAACCTTACACTCCTGCATAATGCACTCACACACAGTCTGTTTCACACTATCACACACAGAAACACAAATATATGCACACACAGTCCTGCAGCCATGTTAAGTCACAGCGCTGTATCTTGTTTATGCTACCACTCCTGACTCGCAGTGACAGCATTTGTTCACAAACAACACCCACACGCAAACACTAATCAGTATTATCTGCAGCTTCCTAACTATAGACTCTGAGGTGATTCAGCCAGATATCTCAGTTTTCAGCAGTCTGCCCTCCTTATTGACTCATATTACTTTATGTCCAGCACACCAGTAATGATCTAGGAAATAGATAATCACCTGTCTTACTCTTAATGATCTCTCATTTATCTTCTAATACTGTTCATCCATCTTCAAAGCTATTATCTCCTGTCTAGTTTCTGTATGTCTTTCATCCCTTTTGTCTCTTTGGACACATAAAGATCCAAAGTGTTTAATGTTGACTGATTTATTCATAAAGTCTCTTTCTAGTGGAAACTTTTGTATTATTCTTAACATGAATTTATGTGTTTTCAGATGCTAGAGAGCATGGTGTCCCACCCACGGCCAACCAGAGCTGAGAGCAGTGACGTAGCCAATGCAGTGCTGGATGGAGCCGACTGTGTAATGTTATCTGGAGAGACTGCCAAGGGACTGTTTCCTTTGGAGGCAGTTGCAATGATGCACTCGGTGCGTGTTTCTGTGCACAGATGCCATCCATTTTGTTCCAACTGACTTAGTGCCCTCTGATAACCCACCAGTCTTCTGTGTGCTGCTCACACTCACTTTCTGTCTCTGCTGCTTTCTGTCAGATCTGCAGGGAGGCTGAGGCGGCCATTTTCCACCAGCAGCTGTTTGAGGAGCTACGCCGCCTCACTCCTCTGTCCTCTGACCCCACAGAAGTCACTGCCATTGGAGCTGTTGAATCATCCTTCAAATGCTGTGCTGGGGCCATCATAGTCCTCACCACCAGCGGCAGGTATATATACCAACCCAACATCCAGACAAGAGCATGTGTCTTGGTCAACTAACTGAAAAATCTGATTTTCTTCTAACACTTGTTAGATTGGGGGTTTATTAGGCGCTGTGTGTGCTGTCACTTAAAGCTGATTTGTTGGGGGCAGGAAACAATGGTAGAAAAAGGATGTGTGTGACTTTGAAAGTTAAGAAACCATGTCAGAGATTCTCCAACATGGCAGGTGTTTTGGGGGTTTCTAGGTATGTCATGCTAAGATGGTTTAGGGAAGAACAGCTGCAAGATGGAGAGCAAGAACAGGGCCATACAAGAACTGCAAAACTCTGAAACCCAATGATGGCAATAACAGAAAGGTGTCAGAAACCAGTACATAACACCCTGTTGCATGTCAGGTTGGTGGACAATGTTTCCATAATCCTGTCCTAGGCATTCATATCTTTGCCACATTGTGGGCTGCAAACACCGTAGTAGCATAGAAGTTGCCACTTTCAGCAGGACAACATTTGGTCAAAAGGAGCTCCCACCAGTGGGTTTGTATCTGATACAATAGGACACCTTCAGAAGCCTTGTGGAGTCCAAGAGTTCAGTATTGGCTCAGTATATGGAATAAAAACAAGCTCACCTTTTTTTTTTTTCAATTTGCCCAATGTTTTGACCATGAAACTTTAACAATGCATTTCAAATCCTCATGCATTTTTGCAGTTTTTTCCCCACTAATTTCCAATCCTTGTGGAAAACTACAGTGAATGTGTAGTAGGTGCTTTGTATTTGTTACTTAAATCTTGCTCAAAAGGGATTGTTGGTTTTATTGCACATTACATTTTATTGCAGGGGCCTCCAACTCCGGTCCTTGTAAACTACTGTCCTGCAAGTTTTAGATGTCTCCTACTACAACACACCTCTGCACAAGCCTGTTAATGACCCAGTGATATGAGTCAGGTGTGTTGCATCAGGGTAGAATCCAAAACCTGCAGGACAGTAGCTCACAAGGACCAGAATTGGAGATCCCTGTTTTATTGTGAATTGGTGCTGGATAAATTAAAAATTACCTGAAATGAATCATTCACTAAGACACCTGCTTAGAGGTTGTAAAACAGATTAAAAATCATGAAGGTAAATGTTTAATAAATACTGAAAATTCAAAATGCAACAATCTGTTGCACATTTAGTTGCATATATGTAAACACAAATGAATTCCTATGCATGTCCCAAGCAAACTGCTTCTCTTTTTCTCTGCAAACGGTGTGCAGCCTCATCAAGGTTGCTGCAACAGATGTTAGTGTTTAATTACAAAACAATGTTGTCATACTGAATATTGCAGTTTATATCGTATCTGCTTGTATGTCCTCTGGGGTAAAGTTTTATGTGTCTCTAGTACTTCATTCTGCCTTTGTCTTGTTTTTGTGTTTATTTCCTGCTGTAAAATAAAATTTACATCTGGCACAGGCCCACATGCACACAGTCACAGAAAACATAAGCACTCAGAGTCATCCACATTTTTTATATTTTTATATGTAATATATGTAATTTTAAGTATATGGAATATAGTTGAAATGAACATATTTCCCTTCATTTTGTCATCCATCACTGGAAATTTTGTTCATTACTGATCATTTACATTCCCTCTTCATCCATCCTCCTCTCCTTTCCAGGTCAGCACATCTCCTGTCCAGGTACCGTCCTCGATGTCCAATCATTGCAGTTACCAGAAGCCCTCAGGTACAATCTGCTCCACTAAAGAGCAAAACTATCTGTGATGAATGAATGAAGCATTTGTCTTGCTTTCCAAAACTGAACATTGTATTATTCTGTCAGTATTTATTCTTGCTGTCAGTTTATTGTAAATAGTTAAAATGTTGATCAAAATCACAGAGTAAGAGGATCTTATTTGTTGTAAAGTTCTTCTCAGGCAATTTTGCTCTGAGGTGAAATATGTTATCAACTTATTAACTATTTGTAGATGGGTCATGATGAATGACACTGAAGCTTAAAAAAATCATAAACCCTTCGTAGTTTGGTATATTTCTGAATCTAAAAAGATTAATAAATAAAACGACTGAAGTGAGAAATCTGTATAGTGAAACCCTGCTTTTAGGGCTTTTCTCTGTATTCATGAAGACAATTTTGAGCAAAGAAAACTTTTAGGAAATAATAAGTTTATTCAAATTAGGTCCATCAACATGGTTCACATGAAAAGTCAGAAGTCAGCCTCGCAGTCAAAGAAGCACATTTAGATTCTTTACTCTTATCTCCACTTGTGACAACACTTGCATTGTATCAGGCCAAAGTTTTGTCATTATTTGTGAGGGAGGCCTCATGTATTACTCAGGATGTTTGTGAAGGCGGAAGATTACAGACTTAGAATAAACAAAACACAGTGAAAATCTGCATGAAGTAATGTCAATTACCATAACACAAGCCTTAACCCAAATAATCTTAGCAAATGATCTCCCTTCAGATGTTTGGTGTAGGCATTGTTTCAGATGATTAGCAGTTCTTACAAAATAATTAATACAATGTTCTGTCCTTGGTTGGTGAAATTAGAGAAAGATCATCATTTTTTTTTTCATTCTGAGAGCATGAAAATGTAAATCAATTTTCCTCTGCTGATATTTTTAAACCCAATGTCAGTTTCAAAGAAAAGCTCATGAAGGTTTCTACAAGGGACACAAATGACTTGTCTGGGCATAATATTTATTCATTTATTATCTTTAACCTTTTAAAGTTGCTCCTAACAATCGGTGCGTCGATGCTCCTGTTGGTCTTAAAGTGTTAAAAGGTTCATTTTGGTTATTAGGTGAAGCTGAGGGAAATGATCCTAGATATATTTTGTGTTAGAGAATATATATATATATATATATATATTCTCCTTGAAATTTAAAGGAGAACAAACTCCTTGAAATTTCAAGGATTTGTCCTTTAAATAGGTCCAGAACAACATTATTAAATCATCATCAACAAAGGAGTTTGTGACATGAACTTATTGAGAAAAGTTTCAGCAATTGAGGTATTTGACTCACCGTGGCATCTACAAGACCTTTAAATCAAACAACCAGTAAGGGAAATCCCTCTGTGGGTAGAGTAATTCTGAGTAACAATGAATTATTTCCCTTTAGAGAGAGAGGTTACTGAAACTCAAACAAAAAACAAACCAATCTATTCTCACTCAAGACTTCATGGTATCACATTTTAGCAAACAGGGTACCCTCAATTATTTCACCATACAAGACAGTTAGGTACACTTCAATAAAAGTTATCCACTACCTAAAATAGACTCAGTGTAGCTCATAGCCTGATGTTTCTTATTAATGATTTCTCTGTAGAGGAAATTCTACTGTAGTAGCTTAGAAGCAAAAGGAGGAAATGTTTGGCACAGACCCTTTCTAGACCAATCTCATGACAGATTGTAATGTTTTACAGCATAATGGTGCAGATTCATAAAAAAAAGGAAAAAAAGAAAAGAAAATACTCCGAACATTTATTTTCCATTTATGGCATGCACCTGACATTTTGATGTATATGCTCAACATCTAAATCTTGAACATACTTCATAGCAATACTAAATAAATTTCCAAACTTAAAACTCTGTGCTTCTCATTTTAATGCCACACTGACATTCATTGGCACATTCCTGGATCCATCATTACCATGCAACATCCTTTTTTCTACCAGCCTGGTTCATTGTAACAGCTGTGTTTTGCTTTACACCATGCCACACACCAACAACTGGATATCAAGCAACTTTGTTTTATATGCACATACTAGCTGATTTAGCAAAGAAACACAAGAGAACATTATCGAAGGAAGTGAGGAAAAGAAAGAAACTGACAGGGCAAAGGAAAAGACAATAAGACAAGAATCAACATCGGAATAACTTCTACTGCCCAGAGAAATCTCAGAGGAGAGACAGGATGCAAGATGGATGCCAAATTAACTTTGTTAGGAAAATCCAACAGTCTGCAAAACAAAGTCTAGTGGTGCTAAACTTTATAACATCTACATGTTAAGGTTTGTTGCTGCCACTTGGAGGCATTTACAGAAATATCTAAAGTATGGGATTCTCTTGGCTGTATTTAGGATTTTGTTCATTTAGTTTTGCTCTGAAACACATTTCTGCTGCCCAACCAAAAGAAAAACAGGACCATATAAAATTATAATATAAAAGTTGTATTGTTCTAACATGTTTCTTTTGTTAAAATGTTATATTTGAGTGTTTTAACAGTATTTTTCATTGTTATAACAAACTTTTTTCATGTTATTACAGCCTACATACCTACACATTATATGATAAAAGTTGTAATACATTTTATATCTTATTATAATGTGATTATTCATTGTTCCACAGTCTCAAGCAGTAGATCTTTATCAAATCTTGTAAATTATCCATTTCTCTGATCTACTGTCCACACGTCATTTCTTCATTTAAGGATGATCACATTAATACATTATTGGCATGTGTTTCATGTTCTCACAGTAAAACTTGTCACGTGATAATGTTAAATGTTTCATGTTTGAACAATATATTATCATGTTATAACAAGATATCAGTGAAATTGTTAAAACATGCTAGGTCCTATTGACAGACTAAACACTTTGGTGATTCATGTCCCATCTAGTGATACTAAGAGGTGTAGCAGGAAAACAACGGGCCATACCATATCTCTGCTGCATGGTTACTGTACTATCTCATCTGTATTGTTTTTCCCAATTCTGTTGATAGCTGTAGTGCAATTTTTAAAAAAAGTTTTAATATTTTTTTTCCTGCAATGAGCACTTTTTAGGAAGCCCCGGCATCACATAACTTTTTTTAAGTTAAAGTTTTGACTGAAAAACATTATTTTTTTTAAAAGGTACAGGAAAGGTCAAATAAATCAGTGGTTGTTTTCCTGTATTGAAACAAACACGGGTTCTCTCCTTCAGGTGGCCCGTCAGTCCCAGCTGTTAAGAGGTGTGTTTCCCGCCCTCTTCCACCCTCTGCCTGCTCCTGTCTGGGCTGATGATGTTGACAACAGGGTCAACTTTGGCATGGACATAGGTCAGTGTGTGTGTGTGCTATTCTTCTGATGGTTCACATCCTTTAGCCTAAAAATAAAACTATTACTCACATACTCTTCTCTGCATACCACAGGGAAAGCAAGAGGATTCTTTAAGTCGGGCGACATGGTGATTGTGGTGACAGGTTGGATTCCCGGGTCTGGTCACACCAACATCATGAGAGCAGTGAATGTCCCATAACAACTTGACCTTTCCAACTAAATCTGACTGACACACTGGGTCTTACATTGGATGAATGTGATGAAAGCCTGAAAATCATGATATGAAGATGACTGTATTGGACTACAACCCCTTTGTCCACTGAGATGACCACTTCTAAATTGTTCACAGAAATTAATCAAATGAGCTCCTGTGTGGGACATATAACATCTCATGATGAGCCTCTATATGAGAGATCCTTGCCTTTCTTCTGGAGTTATTTTTGTGTGTGTGTTTCTTTTCCTCATTTTAATGCCAATGTCAATTACCAATCTGTCTGTAATATGTAAATCTAAAGAACCATTGCAATAATGCAGTTATACAAAGAGGTGCATCATGTTACAATATATCACCATTTACAATAAACCATGATGACAGTATGACATTACTTGGTTACTGTATTCCTTTTTTGTCGTTTTCGTTTCGTTTTCTCATCCCCTTTTCCCAAATTTAAATAAATTTCATCATCGCTCACTACATCACGCGCTCCTTCACTGCATTGGCGAGAAAGAATGACGCGCTACCCGTACCTGTGAGATGCGTGCGTCTTGCGCCGCCCGGGCTTGCGGCCTTGGGGGACGGATGATGAGGATGCGGATGCCATGGTAACAGGCCGATTAGATTCAGACCTTTATATGCACATTTATTTATTTAATATGTCATTTGCATGCGGAGTGCGCCTCTGTGGACGTGCCTGCTCGACCTCTGAAGGGAGTTAGGAGAAGAGTGAATTCAGCGGTAACTTTATCCGCTCTGAACAGACCGTGAAGAATCTTAAATGCTCAACAAGTTGTTTTATTCTTTTCTTTATGAGGAGCCTTTAATCATCCGTCTGCGCGCATCGATTTACATTGGAGTAGTTCTTCTGTCATACATGTAGAAGCTTTCATCTTCCCTCGGTACAGTAAAAGGAGAAAGGACACGGCTGAAACCTGGACACAATGTCATTGAAAGTCGACAGAAGTGGGAATGATACCGGCGGCTGAGAGAACACAATGTTTGAAACGTCATATTGATTCTGGCTTTAGTTTGTGAAACACCGCTGTCACCGTCTCTGTCTGAGCGCTTGATTCACGAGGGAAACGGTATTTCGGCGCGCCTTCCATCATTATAAAGGTGGCTTTTCCTTTCGGATACAGAAAATGAAAGCGTGGCGTGGACTCCGTGACAGCATGGGCTAAATTTTAGGTTAATTTGAGTTCTCTCTGCCGCTGCGTCTGTCTCCGATGGTCCGTTTTTTGTGTGCGCGTTTCTGGGTGTTCTGTTAGAATGAGCCAGTGCGCCTCGGAGTGTATGCCCATAATGTGCGTTCCTCATGTCCATTGACAACGCATCCATTCTGATCAAGCGTCCTTGTCATTCATCCTCAGATGTTTGCTCCCCATTTTACCAACATGCCGCCCCAAACATATCTTACATAATACATGTTGAAAAAAATAAAATAAAATAGTGTGAGGAGTATGGACATAACGGCTACACAGCAGGACAGCGACGGCCAATGAGCGTCAAGCGCTGTTATCTACAATAGACCAGGAAACCGGTGCCAATATGACCGGCGTCGGAGCGTTGAGGGCGGCTGTGGAGAGGAGAGGGAGGGCCTCGGGCGGAGAGCAGTGTTTCAAGGACGAGGAAGGAGGAATGATGCAGAAACATCTGTAAGGACAATTGAGACTCTTTAAGGGGAGGAAAAGTGGGGCTGCTGGCGTCACACCGGCAGGGCAAAGGATTCAATGTCTGCATGGGGGCATTTCCAAGGGCACTGAGGTAAGGATGGCCACATTGCCAGGGAGACGGCGGAGGTGTGAGCTGTCAGCTCCAGGAGAATGAATGGAGACTGGACACTCCCCCCTCCTTTTTTTCTTTCGTATAGTACCACTGACAGTGACATTCTGACCTATGTAGGACAATTTAGACAAAGCAACAATTTTAAATAGCTTCTTTCCAGAGAGGGTTGGAGTCAGCCTACACGTTACACCCCCCTCCGCTCCCCCCATCCCTCCTTTTCCCTGAGTTGGGATGGATGGGGTGGTAGGAGGAGTGGGTACCCCTGGAAGCGCCGGGGGCTCTGGTGGTGACAGCCTGCCCAGACGTAATGGGGGGGACTCGAAGAGACGCAGTAAGGGCAGCTTACCTTCTCCGGGCTACAGGCTGTCCCAGGCCTCACTGGAAGGAGAGAAGGGTTCCTTCGGGGCAGACAGCACCACCTCCTCAGGTGGACGCGGCCGCCGCCCCTCCATCATGAGTTCATCAACCAGGGATGGGCTTCCCTTTCGCACAGCGGGCACCCCGACCACCCCCGTGCCCCTACCGCCACCGTCCTCCTCCTCTGCCATAGCCCACCCTCCCTCGCGCTCAGTTGGCTTTGCCCGCACAGCCCTAGCCTCCACCTCGTCCACCGGGACTGGAGTTATGGTGGTGGCCACAGGCGCAGAGACAACCACCACCACGGCTTGCAATACCAATGCAGCGGGGACTCCTGAGATGGTGGGTCATTCTGGGTTCGGTGGGTTTGGCATGGGGCTGGACGGGGAGGACTACAGCAACTCAAACCAGAGCACTTTCATCCAGAGACAGTTTGGAGCCATGCTTCAGCCTGGGGTCAACAAGTTCAGCTTGCGCATGTTCGGGTCTCATAAAGCTGTGGCTCTCGAGCAGGAAAGACTGAAATCGGCAGGAGCGTGGATCATACACCCTTACAGTGACTTTAGGTACGCAGTCTTTACACGCACTCCACAGCATGCAACCTGTTACTCTAATGTTGGTTTGTGAAATAAGTGCCATTTGTAGCACAGGAAAGACTGATAATGCTTTTTGTGGTAGTAAAATGGTTCAAATACCTGGAAATAGTTCACTTTAAATAGTGCACTTGAAAGATAATGATAGACACTTAAGAAGAGACAGGAGAAGGAAGGAAAACAGATGATGTGTTCATGCATTCAGCAACATCATCAGTGGTTAATGGTTGAAATGGCTGGAGGAGGATAACTGAAAGACACGCAATATGCTAAATATATAGGCCTTTTGCTTAGGGCCAAGTAGTGTAAAAGAAGTGAGGCGAAGGTTGGATGTTAGTGTCTGGGGGAAACAGGAGCAGATGAATAAAAAAGATTAAGTCTTTTGAAAGAACATAAAGACTGAGATGGTTATTGAAATAGTGGGAAAGTGACAAGGACTGAAGGACAGACATAATTCAATAATGGGAAGATGGCAACAAAAGTAACTGTACTGTGGATATTTGCAGCTTTTTATTTTCCAGAAAAAACCTGTTTCACAATTAAAAGGAAAAAGAGGCGAGGAGATGCAAATTAGGAGGACAAATTTAGCCCGGAGGATTAAAATGTCATCCATGTCAATTAAACTAAATGTTATATGATTTTATGAGAGCAGAGGATGGACCCAGCATATCACTCCCTGCTGGTAACTTCACACATGAATTCCTATTTCTCTGTTACATGAGAACAACAATCTTAAGGAGAAAAAAGATACCTTTATAGATGGTAATTTTTGGTTTCATGTTAGTGAGAGACTTAAATTTGCAAATTTGGCCTCCCATTTTGTTTAGACAGAGATAAGTCTGTGAAAGAATTGTATGAACATCTATTTGAGGCTAGTTTAAATGCACCCTTACAAATTCTACTGTAGACAGGTATCAGTCACTGATAAGTTATGTAATAACAGACAGGACTGCTCCTTGAGCATCAAGAGACCATGCTTGCTGCACACTCTCAACATGTGCAGGTGGACAGCAAAGGGAGTGGCAACATTCATAATCTCCAGACAGACTGCAGCCACAATGGATGACTTGTTCCCCAAGGCTCCTGGCCCACTTTTATCTCATCAGCCACACACAGGCACACATAGACTGTCATTTTTATATTGTCTGTCAATGCGAGGATTACTCCCAAGTGCTGCTTAAGGAACTGCTTACAGGTGAAATGATGAATGAGGTCAGTGAGTAGAAGAAAGGAAGGACAGATGAAGGGGTGTGTATGGATTTATGAGCCCTTTAAATCTCAGGTCCTCCTGCACTTATTGATCTTTACGGGAGGACGTTAATAATCCCGATTATGCTGTTTGAGCATGACAACTGATTCCTATTTTTCTTTATAACAGATTGTGTTTTAAATTATGCAAGTTAAGTATTCTTTATGCATAATTTACTACTCTAACTTTTTATTTAAGCACCTGTAGAGTGAAGTGACACCTGAAGAAGAATTTTGTGAGACGACGGATGAGCTCAAAAGCACCTGAAAGTGTATTTTTCTGACATCAACCTTGAGGACACGGGCTTATTAGTGTATGTGTATTAATGTGTATGCCTCTGTGAGTGTGTATTTTGCGTCATCATTTAATCTGCTGATAAGCTGGCACTTTCTGCACCTCATTACAAAACGAAACGTTGCTGCTGCACCCATTGGAATACAAAACAAGGGGCAGACGAGGGGAAGAAAATCTGAGACTTCTGTACACAGGCTTTACACATATAGCGACATCCAGTAGCCGGTTGCCGTTGTGCTTGTTTGTCTTCTTGTCTGTCAGGATGATGAGTGGAACTGACATCTGGCCAACTGCAAACAAGGAGCCAATCACAGACCACTAAGGAGACACTTGGCCTCAATTACAGTAAAATTAGTAGTTTGACAACAGCAGAGCAGGTAGATGCAGGTCAGTTATCCTCCAGCACCTGTTCATATTAAGAGTGGAATACTGATGAGGCCATAAAGAGCCGCTTTGATTGCATTTGCAATTCTTATGTGTATGTGCATAAGTGAGTACCTGCGTGTAGCTGATGTGTGCACACCACACGCAGGTGCACACACATCTGCCTGCCTGGTGCACCACATCAACAGTCCAGTTTAAGTTAGGAGATCAGAAATATGGTTTTGTCAGGTACTTAACCTGACAGACTATATATATTTTTTCCTTTATATAAATTTTTTATTTGCCATGTTTTTGTTTTGTTTTCCTCGTTCACAGCTAGAGTCAGCTTTCAAAATCAGAGACGACATCAATATCTAGTCCAGAGAAGGTGATCAAAGTACAGCGTCATAATATGATGTTATCCAGCAAATCAAAATATTACAGCTGTTCAGATTAGATTAACTCTCACTTAAACCTTTGTCAGTTGTCTATATCTTTCAAATGAGTCATTTTTATACCTTTTATAATCTGTTGTGGGAGTAAGAAGATAGGAAACACTTACATAAAAGTGCCAGAACTAGAAGATAAAACTTGTTCTGTTAGAAGTAAAATGGCTTAATTTAAATGAGTGACATGTTATGAAGTTAATGGGGCATCCACAGCCAGGAGACCAAGGTAGTAATGTGCCATCTTGGATCTATGAGCTCCCTAAGGCAACTTTCACTGCCTCAGAATGACCTACAATACAAATTCTTTACATCCAACTAGCTCAAGACACTTTGTCCTCTTCCTTTAAGTGGCCTCCTGTGTGAACAGTGAACTTTGAGAGAATCTGCTTGAATGATTTTAAGATGTTCATCATGTTTGGTTTCACAGCGTTGTGGCATCACTTTCTAGGAACTTGATTTATTTGCTCCAAGCCATCAGTGAGCCAGAGGAGGTGGTCTTGCTATGTTATGTTGCACTAGTGTTCTTTTTTTTATTTTGCCTGCAGTGTCAGCCCTTATGCAGATGTTGTCTGCTTTGACTTTTAGCATTTTGTCATGGTGCCAGCAGCACTGCCTCTAATACAGAGGGCAAGCTGGAGGCTCCACTTTCCCTCAGGTAGATAGGCTTTGTATAACTTATTGGATTACAAATCTTAGTCAGTGGATGGGGTTTTGCGCTTTAAGATTTGTTGCACTCCTCCTTAACTGGTGCATTTTACTGCTGGTGGAGGTGGAACCACAGTAAGGGTTTTATTAAGATTTATCAAGATTTCTTTAGTTTTTAGTTTTTGTTACAAAACAAAATAGAATATGTTTAAGCCTCAAACGGTCACTTAAATCATTTAAGGGGTTGAGAGGGTAAATTTCTTAAGTGACATTGTGAACAAGTTAACTATACTGTAAAAATAGTTTTGAGCTATAGTTAAAGTATTTTTTCATTAAAATTCGACTGTGTTTTCTGATGTGGAGCAGAGCTGGGATAACTGATATTTTTTATTTATTTATTTATTTAAATATATATATATATATATTTTTTTTTTTTTATTTTATCCATGAATTTGCCATTTATTTTCTCAATGAACTCATTCAACAAACTAATTTGCTTGAAAATGTATGTATAGAGCAACACTCTAAAACCCAAAATATTTAGAGCAATGTCATTGTCTACAGATATGAAAAGTGCTGGCAGACATTAAAACATGAGGCATGATGTGATTTACTGATTTGTTCCCTATGATAAGAATCAACAAGGCTGTTCTCGAGGTCAGAAATAAATCTCCATCTCTGTTACAGCAAGCATTGTTTGTTTGTGTGTGGCAGTAAATAATCCCTGTATTTATTGCCAGTGCTCATGAAGTGATACATCTGTCAGTTTAAGTGACAAAGTCTGAGAGGCGAGTGTGTGTGTATGGCAGAGTGATGAGTCATGCATGCTTAATCTTCATCAGTCTGGTGGTAGCATCACACCATGAGATTGTGTTACTAAATTAGTGCTCATTGCTATTGACTATAGGGCTTGAGTGTAGTTTCTCAAGATACAGTGAATGTATAGATGAGAAAGAGCAGCAGGGAATAAGCAAGTAATGGAGATGGATAAGGGGATTAGAAGAGAGAAAAACAGAGACAACAGGAATTGTTTCAAGATGATTGGATCAGCTCTTCTGTCATACTTTAATCACTTTCAGCATCTAAATGACATGACTGATTTCCAGCTTTTTGGTGGAAATAGGCTACCTCACAGAGTGATGTCCTCCAGCATGAAATACAGATTAATGACACCTCCCAAGGTTACTGATGACTTGCCTCCCTCTGCCACTTGTTGGTTGTCTCTTTTTCCCAGTTCAGTTAAGCTTTGTTTGATTTTTATGAGAAATGATGTGTTTCATGATGGCACTGGATTTTGCAAGGATAAAAAAGTCCTGGTGGATCTACTAATTTCCACCACTACACAATTCCCTTGATCATAGTCAAGCTTTAACAGTTAGCAGGAAGTTGATTTAGAGAAAAAATTCACATCAACATACATATCCAGAAAAATACACTCACTTTTCCACTACATGTTTGACAAAAATTGTAGGTTTTGAAAAAAGAAACCAATGATTGCACTCTCCATGTGCATTAATGTTCCAGCGTTTCTGGAAGATAACCTGTCTCCAGATGTTTAATCTTTGAGAGCTCCTGCTCAGATATTTGCCTTTTAACTTTATTGAAACTTCATTTGAATTACAGAAAGATTTATTCCGTATACGTTCAGCACAACAAAGTTAGAAGTACACTTCTTCTGGCTATAGTGCAGTAGTTTACACTAGAGCAGGTGCAAGTTCCAACTTTCAAGGGGTAAAGTTTTGCTACTACAACTATGAGGTTCACCAAAGGTATTACAGGAAAGTGAAATGGAGATAATCATCAACCCACCTCTCTAAGAATGGGTACTACGGCCCAATAACAAGCACTGATAATACCATTGCAGGGCCAGCTGGTATTAGACTGAAAATCATAATTAATCTAAAAACCTGTTAGGACTATCACAGTGTATTGTTTGAAACTCTAGAAAATAGTTAAAAATACAGAAAAACATGAAAATAACATAATAATATATAAGTACAACCAATCTAAAGAACACATCTTAGACTTTTAGTTAATTTAGACTTTAAAAAGTACAAAGGATGAGTAACTTTCCATCTTTATTTTTCTAGATTTTACTGGGACCTGTTGATGTTACTGTTGATGATGGGCAACTTAATCGTCCTGCCAGTAGGCATCACCTTCTTTCGAGATGAGAACACCCCTTCTTGGATCATCTTCAATGTGGTCTCTGACACTCTCTTTATGGTTGACTTGGTTCTCAACTTCAGAACTGGCATTGTCAAGGAAGACAGCACAGAGATATTGCTTGATCCCAGGTCAGTAGGAGCATTTGTGTGTGCATTGTTGCGTTGGCGTACTGCATTTGTGTGCAGGCTAAAATATGAACACAGCAAACCTGCTACCCTATATTTAAATTTGCTCTTCTAGCCGTCTCTTGGGTGTCTGCTCAAACAAATTTTTATTTGAGATGTGGAAAGGTGACGTAGCACAGCTTTGTTCAAGCTCCAGTGTGTAGCTGCTGGATATTGATCAGGGGTGTCTCATGCCAGGCAAATGTTGGATTCACTTCCACAAAGCTACACTGCCAAATTAAGCGTGTCACTAGTTTTCCATCTTCCTCAACTCAGGGCGATCCGCCAGAACTACCTGAAGAGCTGGTTCCTTGTGGACTTTGTGTCATCTATCCCAGTGGATTACATCTTCCTGATGGTGGACAGTCTGGACTCAGAGGTCTACAGGACTGCGAGGGCACTGCGCATAGTCCGTTTTACCAAAATCCTGAGCTTGCTTCGACTGCTCCGCCTGTCCAGGCTCATCCGCTACATCCACCAATGGGAGGAGGTGAGAGGCACAGACAAAAGCTGTTTCAGGCATGACTTATCAAAATTACATTTCTTGTCATAGACCATGTTTTAAAGAAATTAGGTTAAATCCACATGCTTATTAGACCCCCTTCTTCATTCTTCTCCACAATACTTCCCCTCAGATCTTCCATATGACCTATGACCTTGCCAGTGCAATGGTGAGGATTGTAAACCTGATTGGTATGATGCTGCTGCTGTGCCACTGGGATGGCTGTCTCCAGTTTCTGGTCCCCATGCTGCAGGACTTCCCTCCTGACTGCTGGGTTTCTAAGAACCTGATGGTGGTAAGTCTCCATCTGGGAGTTTTAATTCAAGAGCATTATTCTAAGTGCGTCAATGTGGAAGATTTTATTGTTACATGAACAAAAAACAGGACATTCAGGCTGCACTGAATGATCCACACAAAGCACTATCTGAGCTTTGAGCAGTGTGCAGAATATTTCAGATGAAGGCAGAGCAGAGACTCTGAAAGAAGCTGGTTTTGTCTGTGTGTGTACACTGTGGCTGTTTATCAGATATGACATGCTTTCCACCTTATCTGTGTTAATTGGCTCATGCAGCAACATGTCTGGCTGGAATAAGATTGACTATTGTCATTATAAAGATGAAAAAAATTCTTTAATTAGAAACCTCAACTGAGATCAGGTGGAGGTGTGAATGCACGCAAACAGTGGAAAGCTTATTCCGTGGATGTAGAGGCACACTTGCATTAACAGCTGACTCATGTCTCACTGGTTGCCATGAGTGATTGTTGCTAAGCAGACTGATGCTAGGATTTTCCCCAGAGAAAGTCCCTTATCCGCTCCACCACTAGCATCTTGGGATAATTGGACTCACACGTTAAACAATGGGTGCACACATTTATTGTTCTTTGTATTTTTAGTACCTTTTCATTGCCTGAGTGCTTTCAGAGTTTTGCTTTGTTAGAAGTCAGAGAAGGCTTTGATTGTTAAATTGCTCTGCTGCAAGTTGTTATGATCTCAGTTGTATTTCCTGAGGAGTTGTGTCTCAGTGCCTCTGAGGGGAAAAAGCTCCTGTAACATGACTAATTTAAGAACCATTCAATAACCACGTGCCTCAGTAATTACCACTCTGAACATGTTTCTGTCTGTGTCCCCCTCACAGAACGACACATGGGGTGTGCAATACTCCTATGCTCTGTTCAAAGCCATGAGCCACATGTTGTGTATTGGGTATGGTGCCCAGGCTCCAGAGGGGATGACTGATGTTTGGCTCACCATGCTCAGTATGATCGTGGGTGCCACCTGCTACGCCATGTTCATCGGCCACGCCACCGCACTCATACAGTCACTGGACTCTTCACGTCGACAGTATCAGGAGAAGGTGAAACATGACTCTCATCCATCTGTTGTTATAAGCATCTTTCACTATATATTTCCAAAAGTGAAGACATGATCCATCTGGTTCTGCCACTAACCATTATTGTGAGCGTTATGTTGTTAGTTTTCATTAATTGACCAATCATTTTTTATAATTTGACAGAGTTCAAAGTACTTGAACACAAAAGTTCTGAAATTGCAAATGCTTCAGAAAGATGGTAAGTCTTCAGCTCTTAAAGGCTAAAACTAATTAATATTTGGCTTTCTTTTTATTACGTTTTTATTCTTTTAATTTCTTTATTATTTTTTTCCAGGTGTTTTTGTTAAGGATTACATTGTTAAGGAGTACGAATTGGTTCATTATTTCCAGTGTATGAAGAGATTGTAATGTAAATTTTAAAACAGGATTTTCCCTAAATTTTTCATGTTGATGTTTTTCTGATTTCTTGTAAGAGTCATGATCACAGGAGTATCCAGGTTGCCTGGCATCCAGCTAATTAAAAGCCTGATGGTTCTACACAGTATCATATAGGGCTGACCTTTGTCTGGACAAAAATATCTGATGGTGTTTCTTGGATCTGTTGGGACCTCTCTCCCAGTTTAGAGGTCATTTACCTTACTGTGCTAACTACCTTTCGCCTTCACTCTCCACATCTTTAAATATTTCTTTTTCACATTCTTTAACAGCCTCTGATGTTTCAGTCATTCAGGACATCTATCACCTCAGCCTTCCTTTGTGATTTGTTGACAGAATGGCACAATGTACTGGTTTGTTACCAGTTTGTCATTCTGGATGTGAGAGTCTCACAGGCTTTTAGTTTTGTCGTTCTTCACCATCTTTGGAGGCATTATCATGTGAATTTAAGATTTCCAACCCAAATGTTTCACTAAACTAGCCACTTGGTTATGGTGCTGCATAAATGCCATTTCTCCTGACAACTTACACCCTGCTGATATGTTGTACTGTTCTTGGACTTCTTTGCACAGATGGCACCTGGGGTCCTGACTGGTGCAGTAGACCCTGGTCTCTCTTGCTCTTGTCTGCCTCTTATTTCATAAACCAAAACGTTTATGAAATAACTGCTTTTTTTATTTTTTGGGACGTTGCCACTTATGGGTAAATGTTGAGAAAAAAATCTTTAATTCACTTGTTGACTGCACAGTTAAATAAAACTCACTTCTTATTTACAGTACATATATCCCTGATAACATGTGTATGATCACTGAATGTACAGATTTTAGTGGAATAATCGAGTGCCTTTCAAAGCATCCAGTATTGTCATGAAAATAGCATTTATGGTGTGTGCACACATTTCTGCTTATCCTATATCAAGCGAATTACATTTGTGGATGTGAAAATCACATTTCAACAATACACCCCACAGAGTACATGATGGTTTGGTGTCTAATGATTTCTGCTTCTCAGTGCAAATATTGACTTTCTCCTATAACTGGAAGAAGTGACAAGGTAGATTATGGAGTGATATAAGACACAATCACAAAATATATAATAGTGTCTCAAAGAGAGGTTGTTTTTAAAAAGGAGAAAAAGAGTTGAGAATCAGTGGATTAAACAAATAATTCAACAAATTTTCAGCCAAAATAATTGTGGAAATTGTGTTTAAAAGAAAATGTAGTTTATGTTGTTTCTTCTCAAAGTGAATGTGTTTTTTGTGTTTTGTTATTGCAGTACAAGCAGGTGGAACAGTATATGTCCTTCCATAAACTTCCTGCAGATATGCGGCAAAAGATCCATGAGTATTATGAGCATCGCTTCCAAGGAAAGATGTTTGATGAGGAGAACATCCTGGGAGAACTTAGTGAGCCTCTGAAAGAAGTACGTAATATTTTCACCAACACCCACTGTCCTCCTGCCTCTGGTAAATCTCTTTGACTTCCATTCCCTTCTCATTGCATCTTTTGTGCCTTCTCATTTAGGAAATAGTCAGCTTTAACTGCCGGAGCCTGGTGGCTAATATGCCGCTCTTTGCCAATGCTGACCCCAACTTTGTGACCGCTGTGCTGACCAAGCTCCGCTTTGAGGTGTTCCAGCCATCTGACTTCATAATCCGTGAAGGCACCGTTGGGCGCAAAATGTACTTTATCCAGCATGGAAGAGTTAGTGTCCTGACTCGTGGCAACAAGGAAACCAAGCTGAGTGATGGGTCTTACTTTGGAGGTGAGGACATTTAATTTTTTGAGGGGACAAAAGGGCATAAGTTTTTAGGCATTAAGTTTCTCATTTCAGAAGTAAACAGTGGAAGCAGTTCTTTTTATGGTTGCTTTTATGTAAGCACACTGTGTGGGGTTAGTTTGACCTATAGATTAATTGTGTTCTTTTCCTGTTCTGCTACTGCCATCATCTCTCTTCGTATAATCAGAGATCTGTTTGCTGACTCGTGGACGGAGGACAGCTAGCGTCCGTGCAGACACGTATTGCCGTTTGTACTCTCTCAGTGTGGACAGCTTTAATGAGGTTCTGGAGGAACATCCAATGATGCGTCGTGCCTTTGAAACAGTTGCTGTTGACCGTTTGGACCGTATTGGTAACACAAGTTTCTGATTGCTTAATTTGTCCCACCATCTTATTTGTGCCTATTTCTGCCTCAAAACTTTCAAATACTCACAGTCTTTAAAAGTTGTTATCACATCTATAGTCTTTGGAAATTAAGTGGTTTTGTGTCTTTTGTGGTCATGTTTTCTTATTTTTCTCCCTTACAGGCAGAAAGAACTCGATGCTCCTGAGGAAATCTTCCCAGGGGGGTTCTCTGGGGGGCAGTATGGGTCGTGGTGGAGGCCGGGGTGGGGGGGGTCCAGGAGCTGGGGGTGGCCTTACAGCGGGCAGTCTGGGTTCCTGTGACAGTATGTTGGTTCAGCAGATTGTTAAACATGACAGCATGCCAGCCATGCAGGACGCCATTGCGGCTGCTGCTGCAGGAAGAAGTGGAGTGATAGGAGGGAGTGGCACAGTGTCCCCTAGGCCACGCCCTGTCATCTGGGCACCGCTGGTTCATGCTCCCTTGCAGACTGCAGCTGCCACCAGTAATGTAGCCATTGCCCTCATGCATCAGCAGCAGCAGCAACAACAGCAGCTCCAGCAGCTGCAGCAGCAGCATGCTCTAGGAGGGGCTTTCTTCCTACCTTCCCCTCTGATCTCCCCATCTCCATCCTCTTCCTTTCCTCTCTCTCCTCCTCGTGCCCCTGTGCTACAGCCCCTTCGCCCCTCTGTGAGCTCCCTCATTGGGATGATGGCGATGGGAGGAATGAGTGGTTTGTCACCAAGAGGAGGATTTCCTGCCTCCCCCTCAACCATTGGTCCTCTAAGTGGTGTGACATCACCTCCGATTGCTAAAACACCATCCACTCCAGCCTCTACTGTCCCAACTTCCATACAACAAGGAAGGACTCTCCATTACAACCCACGCTTTCAAGCTGATCATCCCTCAATGACTGCTGGAGCACCTGGAACCCCAACAGGGGGAGGGCCAGCTCCTTCACTCCACAAGGTACCAACCACCAACCCAAGCACCTCTTTCAGTTGCCCATCTGATGGCAACACTGGTCCGCAGGGTGCAAAAGAGGCATTGTTACGTCATGGTGGCAATAGCTGTCAGGGTCTGCCAGCATTAGGCAGGCTGACCCAGGAGGCCAGGCTGCTGTCAGCTTCACAACCTACTCTGCCTCACCGTTCCTGGGCTGGTGTGCAGCCTCATCCTCCTCTCCATCGGAAGGCATCTGGTGGTAATTTGCTGGCGACTCCTTTCCTGGCAGGGCAGTTAGCTAGGGGAGGCAGTGCAGGAATGCTCACCTCCAACCCTCCATTACAGCTGGTGACAAATATACCGTTTACTGCTCAAGTACAAGCCACCATTCCTATTCAGCCCATGATAACACAGGTTATCTCTGGAAACACAGCCACTTTCTCACAATCTACAGCTCCTGCTGTTTCTATACCCACACTTGCACATGTGCCCTCCTCAGCATCTATGCCATCTTCCTCTCCTCCAAAGCAGACTCCACTGTCTTCTGCCACCCCATCACCTGTCCCAACTCCTTCATCTCCTACGGCCATTTTCTCCCAGACACCTCGCCCAAAGCCAATCCCAACAACCCCATCTCGCTCCTCCTCCCCTCCTCCCTGTTCCACCCCACCTTCAGCAGGAGCAAGCCCACTATCGACTTCCCGTCCCAAACCGATCCTTACACCATCTCCTCGCTCTTCCTCTCCCTCTCCATCCTCCACACCCCCCTCATCCTCTGTTTCTACCCCAATTCCTCTACCTCAACCTTATTGTCCCAAGTCATCGCTTACATCCTCTTCTCCTCCATCCTCTTTGGTCACCTCTTCCCCAACCCAGAGCCCCAGATCCAAGACATCCAACACACTTCCACCAGCTTCTCTGTTGTCTGGCTCCAGTCCTGCCCTTACTCCAGCCCCTTCACCAATACCAACTCCCACTCAGACAACTCGAACCCGACCTTCTACTCCTTCCCAAACTCCCACTCAAACCATCACAATGGTAACTCCGACCCAGACACTAACTCCTACATCGTCTGTATCTCCAGTCCTTACCACGTCTGGCATCTCCCCAAGTAAATCCCAGAGTCAAACACCTTGTCTCCAGCCCCCTGTCTCCACCTCATTCAGAGGCCCCATCTCAAGCCAAGTCCCAAAACAAGTTACACCACTTGCCCCAGTTCAAACTTCTGCCCCTTCCCTGACACCTGTTAGCACCAGCTCTCCACCTAAAGTAACTTTTTCTGTTCATCCTGTGAAGCAAACCTCTGCAGTCTTTACTCAAAGTCCCACATCATGTTTGAGCCATATCAAACAAATCGCATCAGCATCCTCATCCTCATCCTCATCCTCATCTTCAACAACTCTATTACCAAACCAGGGTTCCACGAACCCTTCTTCCCCTCCTATCTCCTCAATCACCACCACCACTTCTCATAATGTTCAGTCTGCCGCTGTTCCCTCCCCAAAACAAACCTCAACAACTGCCCCTACCAGCTCCCAGAAACTCAACACACCATCTGTCCCTGTCCAGACATCTCAGGCACCTACCACTACACCTAACCAGACAGCACATGCAGCCACCCCTGCCAACTCCACATCCCCTAAAGGTGGGAAAAAGGACCCTCAGCTGTCACTCACCAGAAAAGACTCAGAGGGATTGAGGCACAAACTGCCTGCAAACATGTAAGAATATAGGGGAAAAACATTTCAAGAAGTACTTTGTTTCACAGCCAGTGCCCATAAACGGAACCTGGATTTGCAGATTTATGTGAGAGCTGGCACCAGGCAACGGATGGTTTAATGTGGACAGATAATCTTGTTTGCATTTACTCTAGGATGTGATTGTCTTAGAATATCAGTCATTCATGTGACTCCCAGGCAAGACATTGATCAAGAAGATAGACTTAATGGATCTATTGAGTGGGTGGCACTTGCTGTGGCAGAGTCTAATAAACATCCAAATGTATACATACATATCTGTGTTAGTGATTGTCGGAGGAAGCAGGGAATCTGAAGGGGAAACATGCGGCACTATACAGTTTGTAAACAGAAAAACTGGATGGAAGCAATGGTTGGGGGTGTTTAAAGTGATTGAAAACAGCAATACTTGTGAAGCATTTTATTTAGTCATGACAGGAAGTAACCTTGATTAACAATGAAGTGACAATGATTATTAATGTAAAAAAACAGTAATTGTGTTGCTGTTGGGAAGAAAGTCCACTGTGACATCAAAATACAGGCAATAGAGCAGACACCTCCTGGTTTCCAGACTAACTCCCTCTTGCCTCCCATTCTACACCGAAGTGTAATATTTTCTCATCACAATAAAAATAATTATAATGATGTAACATTTCAGAAAAAAAAATCACTGTAAAATTGATACACATATGAATTTGATTTATTAGGAGAAATACATTGGTAGTTTTATTGTCCCAGGTGTTTGGTGTTTAGTTTTTGAACAATTCAATTTTAAAACCTACATGTTCACTTTGACAGCTTCTGTAAATTGTGTTTTTTGCGTGTGTGTGACACACAATACTGATCTACTGTGCACTGTGGCTCAAATTATTTCATTCCACTCAGCTCCCCATATTGTAAATACGTGCCTCTGTGTAGATCTGTTGTATGCTTCCTCACCCTTTGGCTTTTTAGTCTTTCATCTCTTGTCTGTCTAGTTTCCTTTCATCTGATTTCACACCTCTGGTCGCTAACTGTTTCTTTGACACTTGCAGACTCACTCCCTTCTCTCAGTTTGCCAAACACTTTCCTCTTTGCTGCCATCATCCTCATGTTCAACTGGCGGTCTCCTCCTTCTGTCAATCTATGACACTGTTTCAGCACCATTTCCAATGATGTTTGATGTTTTTTGTGGGTAGCAACAAGACATTTCTGTCTTAACCCCTAATACCATGTTGCCTAGACTATATATTTAAGGACCAAATGGTTTATTTTTATGTATCACAGCTTTAGCTTCTGAAAAGACTAAAAAAAAGCTACTAATTCAGTCAAAATAATGATTTTGAGTGTGGCAACGAAGGTTATGCTTGTGATGATGAGGATGTTGACAAGAAAGTGACATTGATGATTATGTACATCTGGATGTAAGAATAAAGTGGATTTAGATATCATTATGTGTGACATAAGCTTATTTCTCTGCTAGCATGCAGCCAACAGCACAGTTTATTATTTCTATTTCAGTAAGGCTAAGGTTGAATAAAACAGTTTAACTTTCAACTTAAATCAAATTTAAGCTAAAATATAACAGATAATTATAGTATAACTCCCTTGATCAAGCAGCTACAAGACATTTTCTTTCTTTACATTCTTAATGAAGGCCCACGCCCTTCCTTGTGGTTAAAAGAAAACTGAAACAATCTAACGTCTGGATCTTTGCACCAAACTGAATGAGAGACGACGACAAACTGTTATGTTATCGTTACGCAGTAGTTATCTTAAAAAACAACAAACCTTAGAAATTTTTACATGGCACAAAAAGAGCAATAGAGGACAGTCCAAACTAATGAGGACATTGTTTTGGAAAGACGTTGCTGACCACTTGGCTCTGTGAGCAGGAATGTTGCCAGGATGATGTGATGAGTACCCTCATCTTTCATCTACACATCTCAGAGAGATCTGGCTACAAACCAAACCAAGTTTACAGCAATAATTTATCATTTTTTGTGCTCTATTAATTTCTCTCCTTGGCCCTCTACCTTGGGTCCAACCCTCCATTTTGCTGAAGGAATGTACATCTTTTCTTTTCAAGATCAAGTAGTGGTGATCATATAAACATCTGAATAAACCCCAAAACCCCAGATCAAGGGCTAGTTGTCTTAAGCACCTTGATCCCTAAAAGAAAAAAGGTGCCTAATCTCTGCAAAACAAAAAGCAAAAGCCTTTGGAAAGAATAAATATGGGTCCTTTAAATGTATTTTTCTCGCATCTTTGAAAAAGCCTAAATACTTGGTAAAACTCTTCTCTGTGAGCCTTAATTCAACTGAAATTGACAAGGCTTGTTATTATTGAAGGCAATTTCAAAGCAGAGTGATATCAAGATGAGATTCTGCAAGCAGTGGCAATCCCATATCTCCAGTCTGAGACCAAAATGTATCCTCCAAGCTGGCAACGCTCGCCCCCACAGAGTGGGGTTTATCTTAGACTATCTCCAGAATTTGGGAGATGAGAGGATGGAATGGCTAACCTCAACCCCAGTGAACATTGTAGGATCAGCTTGAGTGTGCTGTTCATGCCAGACTGACCAACACAACCACTTTGGCCGACTTGGGACAAATGCTGGTTGAAGAATGGGATGCCATCCCACAGCAGTGTGTGACCAAGCTGTTACACATGCTAGTGAGGCCCCTGTGTGCTGAATTAATAAATTGTTAAATTACCAATATTTTGTTTCTTCAGACTTCAGAATCATCCAGTCTAATAAATGACAGCAAACAAAAGTCCTCCCACAAATGTGTTTTTTCACTAAGATCACTTGTAATTGGTATATTTTGATTTTACTCTGAGCAGATAATCAGGATGAAATTTCAGTGCACTGAGTTTTGCTTGACACTTGGCAATGACCCTGATGACTCAGATTTAAACTTGCACATGATCCCTGAGGATTACAGGTTTCATGACTCAACACAACACTGCTGTGCAATATAACAGCTTCTTGTTTCAGTTAATGAGAACTGTCCACCTCTGATCTTCACTTGTGCTGCTGTTGCTCCTGGATCCCCAACCCTAATCTTGTACTTCTCAGCAGAGGGCATACACACTCAGATGCAAGGTTAAGCTTGGAAATGTGGGGAGCTAAATGAACATCCACCTTCATGGGAGCAGATTATAGTTGCAGTGATACACCTGTTTCCCCTTTCCTGACTGTAGCATTCTGTCTCTCTTTGTTCTCTTTCTTTGCTCATTAGCCTCCAAGGGTTTTTCAACAGCTCCTCTGCATACAGGAGAATTACTTTGCGCATCTCCAAGTAGAGCACCATTAACATACTGGATTTACACTTGTTAGGATTTGCACCATGAAATTCCCCTGCAAAGCACACAAAGCAGCATAAACATGCCCATAAAAGAACTAATACCTTGCAACTGTACACATTTAAGGACTTTCAGCACTTACGGGAAGGACCAATGCAAAGTAAAGGAAACGTGCATATGAGGTACCTCGAATGACTTGCCATGGTTTCACAATACATGATAAGAGCAGTTCATTTGTGGAGGCCTCAGATAGGCCAACACTTACTTGAGATTCAGGCTTGCAGGTTGTACAGCAACCACTAGATGGTGATGATACCTTAATAATGTAATAAGCAAAATCGGAAGAATGATATTGGTACTATAGCAGCAGTTCCATTTCTTTAATTTGTAATTCTCTAGAAACATCAGAAAACAGTAAAGTCGTGAAAATCACTGGAATTAGTGAAGTAAAGAGGAGAGGTCACTGTGGAATCAAGAGACTGTGTGGAAGAGGTTTATGATGGCAGACCTGCCTGGATTACCAGCCATGAATAGAGGTAGGGGGATAAACAGGACTTGTAATTGCTGCCTGCCTCTGTGGCTCTGAAATAGACTCAGAGGAAAGTCTTTACCTGCTGGGAACTATATAGCGTGCAAGGCAGAAAGCAAATAATAACTTTTATTCCTCATTATATTGCTGTGCTGAATTGGCAACAATCTAGCAAACATAATTGTTGTGCTTTAAAACATTTTGCTGATGGCCTTGGGTTTAAAGTTTGCAAATGCTTTTGCAAGTTCAATCTGTCTCCTTGGAAAGACTGCACAGCTAAAAGTGAAAAAGTTTCATTATAAAATGTAGAGTCCGAGTATGGGCTAATTATGATCTATATTCAAGTCAAACATTAAAGTACTTAATTGTGAATAGTTTAAGCTTCATAAACTAGAGAAAAAAATATTTTACAGAGGAAAAGAATTTTGCTCCAGTTAATTCATGCTGTATGATCATCCCTGTAATTTTGTGGTTGACTGGCAACAGTATCTTACAGTAATTGTAAAACAGTGATCAACATACATCATTTGCATGCACATTAACAGTTAGTGTAGGATGCTAATCGAAAATTAACAAATATATTCTGTAGAGCCGCTCCTCTGCACACTCAGACCCAGTAACTTTGTAACATTGTACTTTTTATAGCTACAGAAAAGCTTTACTTTCAGAGTTTCAAACGTAGAATTAAAATACATTATAAAATTAGTAAAAGCATACATTTGTGTAGAAACTTATTTATTATTTCCAGCCTTCATACTTATGCGACCCCTTAAATTATCTTGCGGCATTTTTTGAGGTTTTTAAAGTTCTGTAAAACGGCGCTCACACAGGTGCACTTGCGATGCAAACAGAGTGTAATTTCTTATTCTGGTAGCTCAACCACATAACTAGCACAGATTTAAGGTTGAGTGGGGTGGTAATGGGTGGGCTGGCTGTGTTCACCGCAAAATTATATATAGACTTCCTGCAGCCTCACTACAAAACCCACCAACACACACGCTCCAGGAGCTACAGGATGAGATTGAAGCTTTGAAAGAGCGAGGTGATTCCCATCCCCATGACCACTTCAAACAGACAGCATAGGTCTGTGCTCTTCAAAAATGAGCTTTTCTTCTTCTTCTTTCTTTCTTTTGTAGGGAAATTAGGCTGCTTTTTAGTAACATAAAACATGTAGTTACCAAACTTTTCTCCCTGGAAAAAAAATGCTCATGTTTAAACGTACTACTGTTGCTCCAAGCAGGCTGCACTTTTTTTTTAAACTGATTTACGAAAACCTCAAAGCCTACTGAAGAAAGTCCCTGTGACTGTTGCCCTTTTGCCGCCACCACATTGGATGTGACACATCCTCTGTGCGAGTTTAATTTATCAAACTAGTTTCCGTTTAACTTGAGTGATGTGCCAGTCTCTGCCCAACTCGAGTTTGGGACTCTTGTTGGCCGACTTCCACTTCTCCATCCATGGTCACAGGATCCATGGGCATCCCGATGATTTCTTGGGGGGTATTGCTGAGTCATGAGTGAGGGGGAGGAGAGTATTAAAACTGTTTCGACTGAAAATGCTTTGACAGGTAAGCAATAGGCGGCCATCCCTCAATCCGCTTTCACTGCCCGTTGTGTTCTACCCACCTCTGCGAAGTGATGCCCAGAGGAGGGAAGGATGGGGGAGGAGCGGGGTCTCCAAAGCTGCCAGCCTTCCTCCTTGCTCCACCGCCGAGTGCGCGACAGACACTCCTGACGGCCTATCGGACCACAGTTAGACCCCGTCCGTCATCCCCCCTCCTCCCCCGCCCTGCCCTGCCCACCCCGGCGGTCTCTTCTCCAGCCCAGCCAGAGCCAATCCGCGGCTGGGTGTAAGTAGGGCAAGCCGCTTCCTGGTTCTCAGATAGGAGGAGCTGGGAGTCGGAGTGGGCGAGCGGAGGCAGTACACAGGGGGTCAGAGCAGCCCAGAGAGCCGGCGGTCTGCAGGGAGAGGATCGCAGAGGACCAACAAGAGAAACGCAGAACTTGATGAAGAATAACCCCCCTCCCGGTGTGTCGAACTGAGGACCGGAGCGGTGGACCCCCGCACACAAAGAAGACAAGAGGTTGAAAGATTAAAAAAAAAAGAAATTAAGAAGTAGAAGAAGTAAGCAGGGTGGGACGGAATAATCCAGGAAGTGTGGAGGCAGAACAGGTGGGAGGCGACGGTTCGGGGCAGGTGACAAACTGGCACTCAGGTAACTGCTTCACCTGCCCGCTCTCAAAATGACACAAAACTTCAGGACTTATAGGTGAAATGAAATTTCATCGACATTTCTGTTCGCCGTGACAGCACCGGCTTGTTTCAGCTTCTTGTGTCTCCTCCTCCCTCCTTCTCGGTTCTGACCGGGGTCACGGGAGGACTATCCACGTCACGAGGAGCCTTTTCCGTCGACATTTAGTCAGCGCTTTTAGTCTATTGAAAGCATGCAATTAAGCAGTTACTGTTTATGTTTATTTGTATTTTAACTTTTGGGCAGCAAGTGCTGTGTACTGTTAGGTATGTCTACGTGCGCTCGTTGCGTCCAGGTGAGCGAGCGCGACAGAGCAGGGTCGGCGGGTGCGTTTCTGGAGACTGGGCTGCTAATTATAGCCGAGAACACCGGCTGACATCCAAAACCTAACCTGCTCTCACGCACATCACCTGCCTCTGCGCAACTCATGGACGCGCAGTCCAGTGGATCTGCTGGATTTAGCCTCTTGTACTACCTAAATGATCTCCCTTCAGTGGTCTGTTAATCATCATTATCATCATCATCCTCCCCAGGGCGCACCCAGTGTTTTATTTTAATCCTGACCCAGTCCTGTGCTACAATGGGATCTGCTCAGACTGTAATGTTAGGTTAAGGATTCTGCCTGCATCATGGGTGGGGAGGGCTTGCGAGCCAGTGGGCTTGTGGGTGTGCGTCATTACAGAGGTAGATGTGTTGCCGACTCTCCCCTCTGACAGACCGGCCTAACAAGCTCAACTGGCTTGGGTTTGGTTTCCCGTCTTGGCCGCTGCTTGTTTAGTTAATTCTTTAGAAGTTCATGCAGGTATTGTAGGTTCAGTTTTTGTGGGGGGCATCTCTGTCTCTAGTGTGGGAGGCTGGGAACTCATATACAACCTTTAGTTGTGGGTAAGCTTGTGACTTAAGGGCAGATAAGTTTGAAGAGGAGGAAACTTGTTTGTGTTGTCTCACCATTATCATGTGACTGGGCATTTCCAATTCTTTCTCAAACTGGGATGGCTCCACACACATAGAAGAGCCATCAGGGTTTTGAAATAAATTGTTGATTCCAGCTTTGTTCTCCCTGTATGTGCAACATAATTAGGCAGCTGTGTTTCATCCCTCGTTGCTACTGTCCTGACTTGACCTCCATCCTGGGCTGCTGTGTGCAGGCCTGCTTTGTGAAGTCAATATCTGTTTCCCTGTGTGTGTAATATCTGTGTATTTGTGGCCTTGCCCAACTGAGCTTACTGTTGGAGGGCTTTTCCAAAGAAGTTAAAAGTAGGAAGCAGTCGGTTTCTATTTCTGTGTATGTGTTTTTTTTTTTAATCTTTTGCTGTTCTTTCACTAGAACCCTCTGCCACCCCAGACTAGGGTGGTGCATCATATGAGATTGTGCGGGTGTGTGTTTCTCCACGTGCACTGTAACGAACTTTAAAACATTTTGCAAAACAAAAATGAAACAAGTGTTGCAGTTATTGGGTCAGGGTGTTTTCCTGGTATCAGCACAGTGTGGGATTCTTATGCTATTCTTATGAGTTTAACTGAAGCTAAACTTCCTTCTCCATCAGGTTTATGACCTCTGACTTCTGATTAATTGACCAAAGAGGAAGGGACCACAGATAGAGAGACAGACAGCAAGTGCCCATCGTCTCTTGGGTTTATGGACTGGAGGTAGGAAAAAGTCACTCGTCTTTTTCTGGTAAACACTACTTTCTTTAAAAATGTCCAAAGCCTGTTTATGTACAGCAGGACAGAGATTGTCCTTAGTGGCTTGAAACAAATTAGTACAAAGTGTTATCTCCACATAACTAAGGGGAGCCGTTTAAAGGTGTGTGTCCAATGGAAGACAATTTTTTTTACCCTTGTTAATATATGATATATGCACAATCCATGTAAAAGGCATGGAATAAGCAGTCGTTCATGTGATCGATCATAGGAGGTCATTTTCCTTATATCAGAACTTGTGTCTGCCCCTTAGTATGTGCACCAACGCTCTTAAAAAACCAAAAGTTAATCAAAAAAGATTTGTAAGTCTTTTACGAAAGTATGGAATATTTTAGAATTTTGATTAAAAAAATTATTACGTGAAGTTTCAAAAAGGAGATTCGGATCTCCAGAGTTTAATTCCTGACTAAGTAAACAAATCACTAGAACAGAGATGGGACTTTTTGGAGAAGGTGCGTGTAACCTCACATTAACAACACGTTAACTGAAAACATTGATTGTCTTTTTTTCTATCATTGAAAAACATACATAAAATACATTACATCCACCTCATTGTCATTCACTTTATCTTCCTTTTCTTTAGTCTTTCTGCTTCAAGATGTTTGACTGAACTATTTTAAATGATTAAAACCTGCCATTGTGTATCAAAGTGTAATTATAGTTTTTGAGTTTCATTGCATGAGAGGAACGAAGATGAAAGTATGTCTAATTAGGATATTTTATAGAATTGTGCTTTAAGGCTTTAAGGAAAGGGAAAAGTTTGAGTCTGCTTTCACTGATCAGCTTTTTGGTAAGAAATAAAGAACTGCCAGGCTGCTGGTCATTCCTTGTTTCTGGTGTAGCGTAACGTGTAACGTCTTCCCTGTGAAAGAATAATCCCTCTCAGGTGTTGAATGCTTTGGGCTTTATAACTTTGCAAACATTTTACGTGTTCAAAAAAGCTAAACAACAGCAGCGGGGACAAAAAAACAAAAAGCATCACGTCTTCTTTTGCAACTGTTACAAATAGTCACACTTGATGATGGAGCAGAAAGTCTGTAATTAAGAAGAAACAGGGCTACAAATTCCCCGGTCTAGTTTAAGAACAGATAGTTCATTTTTAAATATATATATATATGTTTTCTGAATTTCCATACAGTGTTGACCATATGCTACAATAAAAGCACCTCCTGATAAATGTAGCAATAATTTGAACAAACCTTAATTACTTTGTTTTTATATAACCCATCTCTGCTTCAAGCACAGTGAGGGAGGCTATCTGTGTATTACTGTAATAATTATAATACATGTCCTCTCCAATATTAAGAGGCAGCTTATCTGATGTGTATTATGTGTCAGTAAAGTAAATGTAGCTGACTACTCAATCACAGGCTGGTAAGTTAGTGACAGAGTGAATAA